>NW_027526361.1:66321625-66921625 GCF_048455015.1 Haemaphysalis longicornis | reverse complement strand
TAGAGTATAGAGCATATCTATACTTCCAGTTTCATCTAATTGGCAACCCGTCATTATTACAGGGCCCGAGGTGCTTCCGACATGGTTTAGATGCAAGGGCAGAATTTGCCGTCGCAGGCAATACAGTGCTGATTTACTGTTCATGTTTACTCATTCGAAGACCCGTTCTTACTACATCCCATTCCCCCCCCCCCCCCCCACCCCCTTTGTGTTGGCTGGCCACCATTTGCATTCTATCTCGTTCACTTGTTTCAGGCTGGAATTTTTTGCCACACCGGCATCTCTTTTTCTTAAGTTTACTTCATTCGCTTACCCCTACTTATACATGAAACCGTTTCACCATGAAAGTCGGCTCCGATCTACGTGTTCTTTTCAGGGGCGTCCACGATGTACTATTCCATTCGGCGACAGAGTAAAAACGAATAATGGGAGCCGCGTGATATACAAAATACTCGGTCTACCAGTTGGCCGATTGCGTAACTAGGCGGCTTGTCTGTCGACCAGCAGGAAGCGGAGCGACGTCAAGGGGAAAAAAAAGCTCGAGAATTATGCATGCCACCGAATTATTCAGGATAATGCTCCCGAGTGCGGTGTACAACGTCTGCTTCCGTGAGACCCAGCACACCACGATGGTACTCGTCCGCTCTCCTAATCTTCCGAGCCGTCATGCCCGGTGCGGCACGTGGTAGCAATGAAGTCCTGCGAAGCTCCGTGAGACGGAATTATAAAGGCAGCAAGGAGATCATGAGCAAACCCGCAACGCATGCAAAGGAGGGTGAAAGTGAGCGTTGGTATGTAAAGAAGGGCAAGCAGGGAATGAGTTCGTTTAAAGTCAGAGCACAGCACTAATTCTCTTCCTCTTGGACAACTTCAAAGCAGTTCTCTGACATGTACACATTCAAAGCTGTCTTAAGTAAACATGCGCAGGCTAACTCTTACGAAACTTCCCGTTGCGGAGCAAGCGGGGGTTAGAGTTAACCAAGGCAGGGGCTGCTCCCTTGGGTCATTGGTGCCTGGATCCCTTATAGGATACAAATAGGATACAAAAGGATACAATATAGGATACAAAACTATACTGCAGTGCTATAATTGCGGAGGGTGTTTCTGCATACACCTGAGTGTCAGTTCGTTCTACGGTGCTTGTACTGTTTCTCGACTACCCCAATTTTATTCTTCCCTCTTTTCTTAGGCCACTGGCGAACCCTTTCGATGCCCAATAAATAGTTATACATACATAAATTTTTCATTACCCAAAGGAAGGACGACTACCCAGCTGCAATGCCAGTGTTCACTCTTAATCAACCACCACCAGGGGTGATGGGTACTTTCTTTTTGATGCTTTGCCGCCATTGCTCGTCTTCGGGGCTGGCCTCAACTTTTCTTAACCTCGCCAGAATCGCCGGTTATCTAACACTTCACTTCGTTGATTTAATAAAACTTATTTTACTTCCCCGATTGGCGTATTCATGAGAGGTTGTGGCCATTACTATACACCAGGGTGGCCAATCCTGCTCTGGTGAGGCAGTGCGTTACCGGAAATGGTAACGCATATCCGGTAACGCACTACCTCATTAAGCAATCCCATCATTAAGCCTCATTCCACCCCAAGCCTCATTATGCAATCCCATCGACACGCGGTTTTTGTAATCCAGTGGGAATTGTGCACCACCGGGACGCCCCTGCTGCACCTACGCTGGTGCATTACTGCTTCACCGCTGACAAGAAGAGAGCGGAGTGGGTCAGGGGACAAACGCGTGTTAAGGACATATTAGTAGAAATTAAGAAGAAGAAATGGACGTGGGCAGGGCATGTAATGCGAAGGCAAGACAAGCGTTGGTCATTAAAGGTAACAAAGTGGATCCCTAGAGAAGGCAAGCGTGTTTGGGGGCGGCAGAAAGTTAGATGGGTGGATGAGATCAACAAGTTTGCTGGGATAAATTCGTCGCAGCTAGCACAGGAGCTGGATAATTGGAGACTAATGGGAAAGGCGTTTGCCCTGCAGTGGGCGTAGATTGGCTGGTGCTGATGATGATGATTTCACTCCCTGATTACAATAGCTTTTCGCCGCCCCTTGCACTGCTCCCATCTAGCTTTATTCCGGCGCAGGCGAGCCCCATTGCATTATTGAACCCAAGGTGTATTTCAGAATTTAGCAAAACGTACATGTACATCACCCTAAGCCTACGCCCCCATTACCACAGAAAAGGAGCCTGAAATCACGATATCAGAAAATGTCGGCCTGTATTCGGGGAACCTTCTGTATATTGCTATTTACCTTCTTTAAAAGATTCGAAAGCGGCAAAATTCGGTTACGTTGGTAGGCTTCACGTCGTTTCAAGCCCAGCAATATGTATGCACATATTATTTGTTTGAAGCATATCCTCATCGATTATTCTGAGATTTCTTCAAGCAACTTTAGCTGCATGTCTTATACGGCTTTCAGTAGTTGGTGATGTATATATCGAACGCGGTTGTTTTTGCAGACTAGGTGCAAAGTTAAGCGTGCAGCGAAACATTCACCGAACGTCACTGACCGGAAATAAATCAGATTGACTTTGATATATGGCTTACGTCAATCGCAAACCCCTAGCGATCATCGCGTCTTTCGTTCCGTTTCTTTCCTCATCAGTTCAGTCTTCAGGTTTTTTTCCTAGCCATCACCTCCCGACCGTGAAGTGGGCGAAATCGAGCTGCCGACGTGGCGTGAATGCACCCCTATAAATGTTCTTCATGTGGCCCGAGCCGGCATTGAATTTTCAAAGCAGACATTCTGGCGGAAATTTGAACGAGGCAGTGAAGCCGGCCGATTCTTCTTGATGCCATGGAGAGCAGAAAAGAAAAAGGTGGAACTTGAAAGGTCAGTGTTTCGGAGGTAATGCTCGTAACAACATCGAAGCTCCGGTGCTTGAAGGGACTTGATATTTGAATGGAAGATCATAAATGTTAGGTGAGGCGTGGGATCACAAGTTCATAGGTCATTCAGCTATGTTCAAGCAGAACAAGAACATTCTACAAATGTTGGGAGGGTGACAAATGGGAATTTCCAAACGTTTACAGCGCAGACACATGAAGGACGAAGAAGGACGTTACAATTGGGAGGCGTGCGACAAATGGGAGACAAATGTGAGGGATGCGATGGCATTGCGTTAGCAATATATATCTCGCCTGTTTTGCTCTTTTTGCTTGTTCACGTCTTGCACGTAATGGCTATATATGATTTATGGTGAAACTAAGCCCGAAGAAACAACGACAACCTGAAGGATTAAGTACAATGGCACGGAGCGCTAATTTTGTACTTTGAGCGTTGTATTTGTTCCTCCTGGTTGTTGTTTCTTCACGTTTAGTTTCACAATGAACCATTACCAACTCGCCCAGCCTTTTTTTGGGACTAGATAGGCACTGATCGAATATTTGAAATGAATTTTTATCACCAACATACCCCGGTGCCTTTTCTCGATCGCCACTTCTGGGTGCACGTTTTCCCCGCGTAGCCTAGGAATTACTCTGTCGACGCCCCTCTACACAATCGCTCTAACCACTTGTAGAATGCGCGGACCCCATTGTCGTCACTTTGAACCAGAGTCCACAGAACACAAACGTGGCCCTTGCCATGGAATCGCGACCGTGTCCGCAGCCCCGCCAAGGCCAAGGACATTTTATGACAAATCTGCGTTGTGCCACATTCCAATTAGCTTCACCGCTCTTTCCACTGCTTGACGTTATTTCCTACTTAGCGAACTCAAGTCCTGCGGTTTCTCAGGGAACCTGTTTAATACAAGAGATAGCTACATGTCCCAGGGAACGTTTCGCGTAAGGGTTGGCTTAGCTTTTCAAAGAGAGAGAGAGAGTAAATGTTTATTGAAAAAGGAGAAGAGGTCGGCCTGAGAAATTGATCTTGGGCCTGCTACTTCCCTCTGGGGGGAGGGTACTGGGGACAGAAAGAGAAAGGAATGAATATGGAAGGCATGGGGAATGACAATGAAAACGACAAATGAAATATGTACAAGCAGTAAACCAATAAACGTCTCACGTACAACGGGGCGCTGAATCAGCTGACTACAGTTCACTTTTAAGCACATGACTATCATCAATGAAAAAAAAAAACTGCTCAGACATTATTTCGCAGTCTGTTCAATTTTGTCACAACCTAGAGGCGAGAATCCAAAGAGGAGTCACCAAGAAATGTAAGCAGGGCTTTAACGGCTAGGCTTTGCTTCCTGTTGTCAGCCCACGTGCCCAAAATCTTTTGTTCGGACAGAGGGCGAGTGTCCAAGCGCAGTAAAGCTGTCTCAAGGTTCATTCCCTCACTCGAGTACTTTGGACAAGCACTAAGCAAATGTTCGATAGTCTCAGGACAACCGCACAGAAGGCAGTCTGGGCTGTCCTCTCGCCCGATTGTGTGAAGATACTTCCGAGTCAATGCTACTCCAAGACGCAGCCTGTGTAGCAATGTCTCTTGACTTCGACGAAGACGAGGAGCATGACTGACCCAGAACGTCCGCTACCACGGAGCGCGTAAACAAGCTGCAGCCTTGCATTCGTCGGACCCGCATAATCGACATGAACGCATTTCAAAGATTACCAGAGCAAGACAGTAGGGTGCCTCATCGTGGGGTACTAAGCTGAACATAGTTCATAGTGAAAATGACCTGACTTGATAAGGCGTTCCCACCCTCAGTATCTTATTCTATGCATGGGGACGACGTCCAAAGGGTTTTTAAATCGTGCAACATGTGAATATGTGAAAGCTAAGTCCAGCTTACAGCACTCTCTTTAAATCACTCTCTTTAAATATCTCTAGGGCTCTTTGCCCCAGTTAGCCTTGCGCCAGTAAATAAGAGTCATCATTATCATCAACAACATCATCGACCGCTCCTTCAGCTTTCCTCCCGCTCTTCCCTTCCGGCCTGACGTAATTAAACGCCCCGCCACCACATTAGCTTCAGTTACGCGCAGCGCTTTCCTCTTCTACCCTGGTGCTCCGCCGGCTCCCTCATTCCCCACTCGGGCTGCCTTATCCTGGCCACGGCTGTCCGCAGACCAACACCGGCGGTGTTTTTTGACAAGAGGCTGCTTCGAATGCTATGCATAAAGCTACTTTCGCTAGTGTTGAACGCAAGCTACTTAGGTTGAAATATCCGTCATCGCACATATCCGTTGGCCGACCTCAAACGTCCGACTCAACAGAACAAGAAGGCGGAAGTTTGATAAACGTTCGCGGTTTTGTGGGTGTTTGCAGTCCTCTTTATGCAGTTTTGCTTCCTGAATGAATTGTATAAGCGCGAAGAGTACTGGAGCTGTGTGGGTGCTGTTTAATACACACTACTCTAAGAAAGCATTCCAGCACGAGCAGTATCGAGCTGCAAGTCTGCACCCCATTTCCAGTTTCTCATACCAGTCATCCCGCATCACCAGTGTGCCTTCCTTAACGTGCAACACAGGTAACGTGTGTACCTAACCTTAAGCAGTATGCTCTAGTATTGCACTGCATGCGCGTGCAAAATAGTCGTCGATGGCGACATCTTGCATTTTCTACGAGAACGCTAAAATAGCTCCATTTTCGAAATATGGGAGAGAGAGAGTGAATAATTAGTGTTACCCATGGGTTCTCACCTTCGGGGATTCATTAGGAACCTCGTCGATGTCGCTGGATCCCTAAGTACACCGCTGAAACAGGACGTTCTTTTCTCTTGAAGACCTCTGCAACCTAAGCTTTCTCTACTCTGATCACCCTGCTAAGCGCATCTCCAGTTTTGTCACAATTGACCCTTTTGCCACTACGGAGCTCCGAACGGACGCAAGTGGCTACGTATCGGAGCTGTCCTGGCTCAACACCAAGACGGCCATAACCAAGTGATTGCCTATTCCATCCTCCTCTTCTTGGTCTCCGAGCACAACTACTGAAAAATTGCACGCGAATGCCTAGCTCTTGTGTGTGCCGTAGCTAAATTCCGTCCATATCTCTACGACAGGCACATTTCTTGGGTCTCTGACCACCATGCTATGTGCTGCCTTTCGACCGTAAGAGATCTGACTGGCCGTCTTGAACGTCGGCTTCTGTGTCTCCAGGAATACGAAATCAGGAAAATTGACCAAGATGCAGACTTTCTTGTTATCCCGTCTATCAGCCCGACATAAGATTCCATGACGCCGACGTCGTGATTTTTGCAATCTGCTATTTGCTCCACTTAGCCGAGAACCTCCTAATGGTCCCTGATCGACACTCTCTCCTATGACCTCTCTGAACCATACTGCCACCTTTATCACCTACAAGGCGGTACTTTATACCGGTGAAATCTCCGCTGCGACAGACCTGAGCTGTTACGAGTCGTACCAAAACAACATCGCCTCGTCATACTTCAACAATTCCACCATAATCCCACAGCATGACACCTTGGCGTAGCGCGCACCTACGACCGTGTCAAAAGTCGTTTCTTTTGGCCGGGTTTACAGTGTAATGTGAAACGGAATTTTAATGCCTGCGACGTGTGACAACGCCGCAAAACAACCCTTTTACTACCCGCTGGGCCCCTTCAACCATTGGACATGCCACCTGAACCGTTTTTCCGAGTAGGTGTAGAACTCTTTTGGCCGTTCCCTACGTCAACCGCGGGTAACGAGTGGGTTTCAGTCGCCATTGATTATGCAGCCCGGTATGCCATAACCTGCGCTCTTCGTACCAGCTGCGCCGCCGACGTAGCAGACTTTATGCTGAACGACGTCATTCTCATCCATGAGGCCCCTAAACAGCTGCTTCCCGATCATGGGCGCTACTTCCTTTCCAAAGTGAGCGATGAGATTCTTCGCTCGTGCTCGACTAAACATAACTTGGCAACCGCTTACCATACACAGACAAATGGCTTAACGAAGCGCCTCAATAAAATACTGACCAACATATTATCTATGTACTCTGCCCCGACCACCGTAACTGCGACGTTGCTCTCCCGTAAGTAATCTGCACGTACAATTCCTCTTAGCACAACACTGCCGGATATTCTACATTTTATTCGCTACGGTGGAAACCCTAATGTGCCTTTGGACACTTTGTTTCCCTTTGCTTCAGCGAGCCCCACTGAATATATGCACGCGACGCCATCGCCAAGGCCGACGCGGCTCGTCAAATTGCACGCACCCGTCTCACTGCATCCCATGCCTCCAGAAAGCTTCCCTACAATAAACACCGCTGCGCTGCCAAATTTCGTTCAGGTACCCTTGTGCTTCTGTGGACACATGCGTCGTGTGGGCCTCTCAGCTGAACTCTTTTTTTCGCTACTTTGGCCTTATCGAGTTGCGCGCCAAGTCACTGATGTGACCGATGAGATCTCACTGCTGCATCGCTCTCCTGAACAGCCGTCAACAGCCGTCACCAGACACAGCCGTCAACAGTCCGGCTAAGCCATATGTATGCCGCAGTCCAACTGCACTGTAAATATTGCCGGGACGGCGCATTTTCCGGGGGGGGGGGGGGGGGGCTTGAAGGAAGGCGATCATGTCAGATTCCGCCATGCCTTGCTCTGTGCTATAAATACTGTAAATACATCGTGTTCCCTCTTCTTTTATCCTCGAAACAATATCTTCAAGTGTGACCTTACAGGTGCAGGATGGGGAGAGCACCGACTTTGTTGAGGGGCGTCCTCTAGTACGGATGCCCTGATCCTTGCTGGATCTCGTGCCCTCTCTATCAGCATGCGCTGGCTCGAGAGGTCCGAGCTTGGGTGTGACCCGGGCGAGGTGTTACAGGGTGCCAGGCTTGGGTAAAAGTTGCAGTAGCTGTAATTTGGGTGGGTAGATATTATCACGGGAAGGATAGAGCTACTGGCCCAACCTACTGAGAATATGAAGAAGACCCAGCTGTGCTGGCTTTCTTATTGCCGGCACCGTGCACATAGTGTAAATACGTCACTCGCATATTCTATGGTTCCTTTCTTGTGTCCTGCCGGCACGTAACATGTTTTATATGGAGGTCGCGGATTTCATCCGCATCCTGGCCCCAGCTTCTCTTCGTCTCGGCTACTGAACATTGCTCAAACGCTCTTGGATCGCATCGGCCCGCGATGAGGACACAGTGTACTAGAAGAGAGAGGTTTGTCGTTCGGGGCCGCTTAGGGGGGTCTATTTTGCGATGCAAATTTCTGCAAGAAAATCCTATTGTAAGCAGCGCCCCTGGCGGCCACTGCTTACCAGTTCGCTTCAGAAGTTTTGTTTGTTAAATTAATCCTTATTTATTGCCCTAAATAGTCTTATTGCTTCATTTCATGATACTTATAAAAGTCGTCTACTAACTATATAGTTTTATTTAAAAACTTATGGGTGGCGCTGGCTGCAACAGGAGTTCTTTAGGGAACGCCTCCGCTCCATGCAATTTTTTTCATGGCAATAGAGACCCGCGCTCTCCATTGATTTTTCCCCTGCACGACACACCTTTACTTCTAGTACACTGCAATCAGACGGTGCAGGAAAGTTGAGTGGCGGTAGCATTTCGATTGTTAGTTGGGGGAGAAGCGCCCAACTTTAGAACGAACGTTCTTCGACCAGTTTTTGCGCTTGCGAACGTGCCTGCCCACGTGTGAAGTTTTCAGACGGATGAACGCGATCGGCAGCCGGCGCTTTATAGTTATAAGCTTTCAAAAGATAATCCCTATGTTTTTGTGTGTGTGTTCTCCGAAGGACCACTCCCGCCGTTCATGTCTTCCGTAATATCAAGCCTGAAGACGACGCATATATAGGCAAAGGCTTCAAGAAATAAAATGACCAATCATAACAATACCCCTTCCAGACACTTTCTCAGTGTGTATTCCCTGTTGACTATCTCATCCAAAAGAGAAAAAAAAAATGGTTGACAAGAATTACCGAAATGTTCGCAGTTAATACGAGGTACCAAAACCTCCAGCTGATTGCAAGATTTTGCGGAGTTAGTTGCTGTAAAAGGGAGCAGATCTATTCCGAGAAAACCAAGCTGTTTCAGCATGCGGGAACATGAACTAAAAATAAACGGACACATTTACTCTACTGGGTAGGCATTTTCCTGAGCGGAGTTCACAATCCCGCCGAGTTTGAAGCTCTTAATAAGGAACCTTGATGTAACGTGCAGTGAGTGGTAACGGTATTAGCCTGCACAGGTTGGTTGTAGCTGTAGCTCTGACGGTGTGGCACACGCCTGAAAGATGTAGGGGTGTTGCAGCACTGATATCAAGTCATAACGGCTGTGGTCTTGCGACATTTAAACTCCGCGTGTGCAAGAGAGGCTTTTCCACGCAGCCAAATGTGGCGGAAACACCACAGATAGCCTTGCTCCTGTAAACAACAAAAACACTGACGCTCGACTGCCGGTCCCACTAGTCGCAGTGTTTATCCTTAAACGTATCCCCTTCAGACAACGCCGGCAAAATGCAAATCAGGTAAGCAAAAAAAAAAAAAAAAAGCATGGCGTGAAGCGATGGTTTTCGAAGTCACATGATTGCTATCCCTTCTGGATATGAACAGACAAGGCCAGGGCAAATAATCTAGTCAGGGGCAACCAACCGCACTCGTTCAAAACAGCACTTTACTTCGTTACGTTTTTTGAGAATGTGTTCAAGAACTTCATTTTTAGCTGTATACTCAAATTTCGTGGCAATTATTGCGTCAGCTGTTTGTTTTCTAGTGGTAATCTAGGTCCGTAAACGGATGAAAGAAACGACATTCATTCTAGTCTTTACTGCTTCTCTATTTATTATTTTGGCTCAGGGCAGTTCAAGCCTAACTACTGGAGGTAACATTGGGTCTACGTTGCCATTACGCTCCTGGGAAGTTTAGTTGTCCGAATACAACAAAAAAGAGCGATTCTTAGCGAGCGATTCAATGGGCACTAAATCCGCGTTGGGAGACCCCTATTGCAGTTTTTTTTTACAGTGCATCAGAAGAAAGATGCGGACGCCGCTTCAGCGCTGCCACCATGAAGTCCTTGTTCGTGGCAGAAGCAACCAGGACTCGTTAACATATGGCGTTATCTATCTTTCGTGTTTAAAATTTCCTGATAAAAAGAGTTAGTTGAGTGTAGTAATCAGATTTATATGTATTAGGACTAGTAATTTTCTGGCTGCAGCTGCTTGCTTCTGCCCCGCGCATATCAGTCTACCGTGATGACATTTCGCAAAGTTTAGTGGTAGCGCTGCGGGGTGCGTGGCTACCTAGGTCGCTGCAGCAATAACTTAAGTATCTGATACAAGAAGCACAAGAACGTGCAGACGGTGCCAGTATGCATTGGTACGGCGTGGTTGTATGCCCACCTTCAGTCTATAAGTACACTGTTAGACGCCGCGGGAAAAAGATGATGTTTAGGGTGCGCAAGCGCGGACGAAGACATTCGTGAAGTATTTACAACAAATGTAACACCTCCAATGCACTATGAGGTTTCAATGGCTGCCATCATTGAAGATTCCCCGAAGCTTCACTCTGCCGCCAATCAAACCGTTGAACAAATTTAGGGGTGGTGCAGTTTGCTTTAAGATTGCGTCCTACCGCATTGGAGCAGTAGCCAGTTAGGCTTGAGGTGCTTTTAAAGTTTTTATAGGCAGTTAATGCTCATAGTAATGCGTGGGTTTGAAATGGGGCGAACCTCTTCCACTTTCCTCGCCATCGCGCAATGCTCTGGTGGTCAGCGTGTAGTTTCCCTCAGAGAGATGACGACGATCAGATGAAGATGTTAGGGGCGCGGAAAAAGTGAGCGAACGTGTCTGCCAATGACGCACGGTGGTGGCAGCCGGACAATCTGTGGCACCCTTGGGCCAAATGAAACGAGCGAAGCCCGAACCTCCCCAGCAGAATTGATCGCTTTTGGTACTGCGCCCTTGTCGTTCATTCCCTGCCAAATGCCCTCGAGATTCCGGCTTTCCCCGGTCACAAACGATGATCCCCTCCGGCGTTAGTTGACCCACATCACTCCTTCGGCATCCACGCTATTGTGACCTCTGTTTGACCTTCACCCGTTTTGGCCAGGGTGAACAGCTTTTGAAATATTATTGCACTACCCGTTACTAGATGTTTATGCGTTCGCACTTTTTCGACAGAGGACTGAAGATGGTGGGCTATTACGGGTAATATTAGAAGGGGTAGTTGACCCGGACGTTTTTTTTTTTATAACTTGAACAGGTACCGATAATGGAAGACAAATTTTATGCGGGAGAACCGGCCAAGAGTAAGGTGCGTTAGCAAACCTCTGCCAGTAATGTGGTCCCAAGATAAGTCGAAATGGGTTTAGTCAAACTGTAACCAAACATCTCCCTAGAAAATAGTTTGTTTTCAACCATTTTATTCATAAAAAGTCTCAAATGTGAATCGGTGTAAATTGACGGGCCACTGATATAGTTCACAACTAATTTCGCTTGTGACACATGCGTCCAGAGCGGTAAAATGTTTGTTCTATGCTTCTTCGAGGATGTACCTAGGCGTTCGTTAGGAACCAATTCCTTATAATGTCCGCCAAGTTACTGAAAACTTTTTACACTTATGTTCAGTATATGACGAGACACAAAGTTTTTAATAGATTTTGGGGGAAATTCTAACCGCCTTTGCTAGCATTAAGGCATGTATCCTAAACGCATCTTTAGAATGTAAGTTTGAGATTGCCGTGTTGAATGAATGCGCCGAATGTCGAAAATACACGTACAAAAAAGAGAGATCATGGCGCCCATACCTTTTTATGGTTCCTAAGTTTTGCTAATGCTATTTAATGAGAACATATAATAGATCAGGCCTGTGGTCAATGAGGAAGACTGGGGATTATAACCGAGCTACTGTTACCACATGTTGATAGTTCCTCATGACCTACACGGATCAGTCTTATCTATACCATTCACCAGACAAAATGTTTCCGCTTTTTGCGTAGAGTTGCCTGGATCATGCAGCGATCTACGTGGTCTGCTGAGTCGCATAAATGCGGGCCCCGTCACTCTATAGAACTGCGCTGTTAGTTTATAATGCCTTACGGAATCGCCAAGCACGACGAAAAGGTTCTATACCGTGTGCGGGTGAATATCGCTCACACCATTGCAAGCACTTTGGGTTTAATCGCAACCGACCTCTTTCCAACTCTTATCACTTCGTGACGCGCGCGAGGACTTAAACCACCTCACATGTAAATGTATTTCCGTACTCGGATAAAAAAGGATGTCCTTAGAGGGACCAACACTACTGATACAACACCAGAAACCAACCGAAGCTAAACGTAGTCTATGATGGAGAACGCACTGAGTGGTTGCGAAATAATTCTGAACCCCAAGGAACCTTCAACATGTCGGGAAGTCTCGTTCGTAAACAATGGTGCCTTTATTTATACTTTAAACCGCCTAAAGAACCACCGCTTCTGAGAACCAAACCCTTGTACTCGTGATCAGCGGCGGCACACCTTAGTCACATCGCTACGGCAGCGAAATAAGGGCAAATGTCGACGATTATGCAATAGACACTTATTCCGTGCCCCTCGGTGCATTATTCAAGGCAACATCGATCTTTGTTTCAAGTTCGAAGTACAAAACAACAAAAAGAGGAATTCACTTTGCATTTTATGCTGTACGGATGCCTCACTCGCCTGAGCTTTCCGGTGGCCCGGAGCCCGCGCTTGATGACAGTGGAGCTTAGAATACGACGTAGATATAAGACCAGTAGCGAGCCAAGCTGGAAAGGTGCAGTCGAGCCCGATTTTGAACGTAGGCTGCATCGACCGGCCGGAGCACGCAGGGGGTGCCCGGGCAAGGGTGAAATTGAAGGAATCCTGCCGACTGGAGCAATTCTTGCATTTGTTTCTTTACTGATGTTTCATGGTGTTATGTGTGGGGCACTCGCTCAAGATCGACTCCAAGTAGCCATGTGGAACGAGAGTGACGGTAACGAAGGCGGCAGTAAGTCATCCCCTCTCCATGCCATCGAGAAGAGGATGGAGAAGCGGGGTGGGAGTGGAGGTAAATACGAAGGGGGGGGGGGGGGGGGGGCTAGGCGGCAGTGTATCACAGAGAACAAGGAAGCACAGGGTTAAAGTAGGGGATCCTGCGTCAGGTGAAAATAAGGCATGTAGAGAATTTCCCCACAATTTTATAACCTCATCAGCCCCATCTAATTAATGTCTTCGTTACGGCACTGGACAGGGAGTTGTATAGAATTTTACCAGCGGAAAAATATGCTTCTCGCTGTCGGCAGTTTCTGGTGTCCCGATTTTGCATCTGTACCGATTAATAAAATGATGGCGATTTGATTTGTATGGCGCAAGACCGACTATGCAAGAAGAGCGCCGCCTGTCGCTTCGAAGCTACCCAGTTTTTAGTTTGTGATGGTGATTTTTTTTTCTTTACTCATTCCATTTCCTGACCCAACATTCGGGCACCCTTGACTTCGAAAGGTTTCGAATGTGGCCGCGAAACTTCTAACTTCTCTAATGCTGCTCTAAGACATAAAAAGTGTTTGAAGCACTCGAATGGTACACCACTGTAGCGACTCACATAAAAGTGTTTCGAGACCGGGCTTTTAAACGCCTCACGTATCGGCGGCGCTTCTGTCTGAAGTTGGCAAGCTGTGGCTGTCGGGGAATTGGGAGTTCTCATATGCAGCGCAACGTACTGAAAAAAAAAACGGTACTGCGAAGGCAAAAAGCAAGGAGCTGGGGTAAAATGTGGCTATTTCTGCACAGAGAACCACGTTCCAAAGTAGCAAGAAGACACGAAAGGCCCTAGGGCTCTAAGAAAGCGCCCATCGGAAACATTTAAACAACATGAAAACGTGTCGCAGCGTTAGCACAGGCCTCGAACTTGACGGTAAGTAAAGTGGAAACTCACGTCGAGTTTAAAAGTATACTTTTATGTATTTTCGAATAACGTGGGAAGTATGCGCAAGGCGCAGAGAATGGGACGCTATTAAAAAATTAGATCGATGCGTCTTCCATTACCAATAGAAGCATTACCAACAGAACCGAGATTTTTAGTCGAATACTTTCAAATATTATTGGTTCTCCACCTTCACAGAGTGGAATGACATTGAATTTTCGCACCTCAGCTATGACGTTCGGTGTGGCAGCGATAGCCGACCCGAGCAATCAGCGAAGAATTATCTTCGGGGGAATCGCTTCACCCCTCCGATGTAGTTGGCGCTCACGGTTGTGCCCGTGTATTTTCATTTTAGAGCACTTGAGGCCACTTGCGGGGTTTTTAACGAAATGAGCCCGAGATCCGCACACCGAATCCAAGTCAGATAAAATTGCAGTGCCAAGGAAAACTCGGCGAGTTTCCCGGGCCCCCGAAAAAAGAGGTAGCAAAGAACTGAGTTAGACAACGACCTGCAAACGTTTACGCAGATGGTAGTTTCTATCGAAAATGAGCCATATCCTGGTGTTTCACGGATCAAAATGAGCGAAACCAATTTACCCATGGGAGTTTGCTTTTGGCTTGACGCTTCGGACTGTTTCGTAGGTGTTTTAGATGCTTTTTTTTTTGCTTTTCGGAGCTGCCTTATAATCAATTCAGACGGCGATTAGGAGATCAGCGAAAGGTCGGACGCCAGTCGTCAACGACAAAGGGAACGGAATAACAAGTGAACGAAATTAAACTGGGAGATGTGAAACAACTATTTCATGTCGTCTCCCCCTTCTCCATGAAGTAACTGTGGTGATATTTATTTTTCTCATATATTTACCATTTTAGTACCTAAATAATAGCCACTGCTTCCAAGCCCTGGCAAATCCCCCCCCCCCCCCCCCCCCTGACCCTCTGAGGTTACGAGCTATTTCATTAGGGTGAAGAAAAAGATATGAGTAGCCCTCTTGTAAAGCGTTTGGAAATTCATGGCAAGGCCACGAAAAGCTGGCTTACTTCGTGAGTGCCTTCAAAGTTATTCTACGGAAGAATGCGAAAGAGCTGCTAATAGTGCTAAGAGGACTCACCTTCTCTTCATATATAATTCTACTGTTCTTGAAGCCCTGTTGCATATTTTTTATGCCTTTTCCACCAAAACTCCATCTCACCATTTACGGAATTCAATTTAAATAAAGTTTTTACAAGAATGCCGCATCAACTTGAGTGTTTCAATTGAATATGAGCGTAATCCAAACTTACCACGCCAATATTGCTCAAATTCACGGCATCGTTTTTAAGTACTTGTGGCCATAAACGTGTCTAGCTGACATGTAAAGCATATCATATAATAGCTTTGACAGCGCCAAATTTAGGTCCGGTAACTCACTGGATTTTTCTTAAAATTCGCTTTAGGTGGATTTCGCTCATTTCGAAAAAAAAAAACACCTCACCTAAAATGTATGAATAAACCCGCCGACGTACGTGTAGAAAGGTTTCACTTTGATTGGGGAGTTATAGCAGAGCGGCTAATCGGTACCGCTTCGGTACCCGATACACCTGCGCGTGCATAGAACCGGTTATGATGCGTCTACGCATGCACCGTAGCGCCGACTGCTTACCGCGTACCGGACGGCTACCAGTTCTGCCCTCTGCTGTAACTCCCTATTGTCTCCTATAGCCGATAACAAACAGCAAGATGTGCTACGCTAATGTAACGAGACGAATCTTTTAACAGCAGTTGGGCGAAACAGCCCTTGGACGCCAATTTTTAGAGAGAGAGAGAGAGAGAGAGAGAGAGAGAGAGAGAGAGAGAGAGAGAGAGAGAGAGAGAGAGAGAGAGAGAGAGAGAGAGAGAGAGAGAGAGGGCTCTTTATTTAAAAGAGTTTTCCGGGCGTTTACAATCCCCTACATGTTTCCCTGCTGGGGACGGCAGATGTACGATAAAAGGCCCTAGAAAGAGGTGGGCAGAAAGGAAAAAAATAACTGACGTGTTTGATGGATGAATTTTTAGATCGCGTCGCAGAATTTAGAATTTTGAAATGTGGCCCTTCAAATAGGAAAACGAAGTTTTAGGAGCCTGGCGCTGCTTTGAGGGGCTAGTCCACGGTCCTGCAATAGTCTTCAGGGCTACCGGCTCTTGTTCTAGGCACTCAATGTCATGAAAGAAATGCTATCTTGGGGACATGTAGGCTGCAAATTGTAGTAAAATATGTTCAACTGTGTCTCTAAAAGAACAATTGTCGGAGTAGGTGTTGATCAATAGTTGCTCACTGTTCGTGTAAGCTGAATTCCGTCGTAAGCTGTGGCATAATGTATCCCAGCTACAGGGGAGCTGTCTTGGAAGTGTTGATTTCAACTCCGAGTCTCTTGCGCGCAAAAAGCAGTGGGTATTTTTTTGGTTACACCATAGCCGGTTTGATTCAGTTACTGCAATGTGGTGTGCCATGGTAGAAGTATGTTTTTGTAAAGAATATTTAGCGGTCTTTTTGGTGGTAAAGGCCTTTACGGGCCGCTTCATCGGCGTTTTGATTTCCAATTATACCACTGTGACTAGGTGTCCATTGCCACTTTATAGGGTGTTTAATGCAATACCCTGTGTACAATACAAGCGAGGTAGGGGGCGTACGAGACATCGCAAGTTCTAATGTAAACATACTGATGGCGCAAGCCTCAAATAATTATTTAGTCGCGATCCATACTAACGACACAAGCCACACTAACCACGCTAAACCATACTAAGGGCACAAGCCTCAAATATTTATTTAGTCGTGATCCAGCATCGCTGCCCGGTTCATCCGGCTCCAGAAGAAACGTGTACGCTGAAAAGTATTCAATTTTGGTACACGAACATAGTTTATCTATATGTTTAAAAATGTGTATCCGACAATAACATGTTTACTGGATGAGTTGTTGGTTTAGGCATGCGTCCAGAATGAGGACCCCGACCCCGGAGTATAAATACTTTGTGTTTTGGGCGCTTTCCCTTTCTATTGCTTTCGCTTTCTATTGCTGCAACAGAACACGTCCTTCTGACCAAAGCTGAAAGATGGCTATGGAGTCAACGCGATCGCTTTGGGGGCTCTATCAACTGGAAAATCAAAGTTGCCGTGGGAAGGTGCAACGTGGGAACACCAGCGAGAAATTACCATCCGCTGGCCTTGAAAGAAAGGATGAGCAAAAGGATACGATAAGCATTTATCGTTTTCCGGCTTTCCTGTAATTTTATCGATTCTAGGAAAGGGGCTGTTAGTGAAACGGCGTGGTTCTCTGCGCCTTATACGTGCTACTTGCCGTTCTCTGTTCGCTGGATCTAAATGTCAGCGAAGTCCTTCTCGTTTTTTTTTTTTCTTTCGATCTACCTTTCACACGCTGTTTTTACGACATAAATTTGTTGCTTAGTTTCCTGCTTTAGGCTTCTTCTTCCATTTTCTTACCTAACCACGGCTCTCCTCTGTCTCTCCTCTTTCTCTATCTTCCGTCTGTCTGATAATAGAGGCTTGTCTGGATTCCCTCCGGCCGCCAGAACCCAATTCCCCAAAGGTTTCTTTCCGAGAAAATTGCCAAGCCCACCGACATCTCAGTCTGTAGTCTGTGGCTGTCGCTCCTAATGTGGCGTCCTTGTTTTCTTTGTGGCTCGTTATGTCCTGTTGGCCGCGTGTAAATAGGTGGAGTGTCTGGCCTTATGTTTTGTCTCCTCTTTCCGCGCTACTTCGGCAACAAGGCAAACAGACACGTGTCTGGTTTCGGGTGTGTATAAAAAATCCTGGCGATCCACCCCTGCACGATTATTTTGTTCTTTACCCCCAAAAGACGAGCAAAGACCATGCAAAGACGTCCCCGTGCGTATACGTCATGTGACGTCACATCATCATTGGTTTGATCATCCGCTCGGTATTATTCAAGATATGCTAATGTTTTCCAACGGCCGAGTAAAGAGTTCGGTGTCCGTCCAAACAGGTCCTGTTTCTTTCTTTCTTTCTTTCTTTCTTTCTTTCTTTCTTTCTTCTTTCTTTCTTTTTCTCTTCCTTCCCTTCCTTTTCTCTTTCTTTCTTCCTTCATTGCTTTCTTTTTTCTTTCTCAGAGAAATCCGTTCGGAGTAGACAGAAAACCACATGCGAACGTGATGGCGAGCCTCGCCGCGACCGCCTGGCGTCTTCCAGGCTAGCGCGTGGGCTTACGCCCCATGAGGAGCTTCCCCCTTCGTCGTAGGCGTCGTGTAGCCACCGGCGCGACACGGGTCCGCCGCGCCGGAGGCGATGACAGAGAATCTGTCAAGCCGTCACTTCACAATCCACACGTGGAGACGGCCACCAGACCAGCTGGCAAAGAAGTGGAGGCCTACCGAGGCGAGGACGCGCTACAAGAGGATTCGCCCTACGTGGCTATGCCGTCGGAAGACGACGAAGAAAAAGGTGACGACGACTGCCACTGAATAAAACACTGTGGATACTTCAGTGGTCTTTGCTTTACAGCGCCGTCCAAAACGGCGTTGCGCTGCTGGGGTACGGCTGCTCCCTCTCTGCTGGAATCCCTTCTCAGTGTGGGGAGAAGCTACGTCGACCCCCAACTGTGTTATTTCTCCGTCCTTGCACCACTAGTGCAAGCGTCGCCAATTTCTATTTCTACAACACAATCAAAAATTTTCCTGTTTTATTCTGGACCAACATGTTCCGTTATGTTCGTTTCACAAATGAACTTGTTTAGCAGAGCGCATATATTTCCGCATGCCGATGTGAGGCAGCATAGTTGCACTACATGGTGAAAAGCTCTCATTCTGGTGAATCGACTAGGACTGGATTTATGAATCCATCCGTACGCAACTCCGCCTCACGGTCAGATTGCGACCCGCCTACCGCTTAGCGTACAAATTTTGTAACAAAATTACCCCGCAAAATTGAAGGTCGGAATCCTTCACGCACCGTCCTTAGCAATGAATAACATTCGCTAAAGCCCCACGTCGTGTTCAAAAGAGCAATCGAAAGATTGAGCAGCGCCTACAGAATGCTCCCGCTTCCCTCTAATATTATGTTTCATGGGTTCTCTCTCGCGTTCGATGCAATACAATACCGCTGAACAAACTTGCACTCCATTGGGCACCTAAGTAGACCACAGCAACTGCCTACAGCGAAGCCGCAAGTATGGGGAGAACACGGAAGCGGCGTTGACATCTGCGAATATTGCAGCGAAAAGACCTCGACTTCCGCAAAGAGGTTGTGAGGGAGTGGTTTCTGCCAAAACTAGTGGCCGGATAACTTGCGACCGCAAACTAGGCGCTCTCCAACTCGCCCGCTCGAGCACCAAACGCTGCTGGCGGCATTGGAAATCTTTTCCTGGCAAGTGATGAGATGCAGGCCGCTTCGTGTGCCTTCCTCTCCACGCGGTTCTCGGCGGAAGAACCGACGAGGACGCGGCGTTCATTTCCGTAAGCAATTTCTGGGGGGACGCTGCCACGTGACCACCGTTTTCCCTTTTCTCGAGAGTGGAGGCGGCCAACACAAGCTTTGTACGCAGACAGAAGGGTGGACGTGATGAACAGAGCAGCGCGCAAGACAATGGTTCTGGAAGAGACCAAAGCGGCGTTTACCTTCCCTCTCAAGCTTCCACTTTCATTTATTGTATTGCCTCGCTTTTTTAAAGACGATAGCCTTCCTTTGGCTACTTTAGCATTGAAACTTTGGTCAACCTGCCTTCCCGCCCGCCCGCTTGTCTGTCTGTCTGTCTGTCTGTCTGTCTGTCTGTCTGTCTGTCTGTCTGTCTGTCTGTCTGTCTGTCTGTCTGTCTGTCTGTCTGTCTGTCTGTCTGTCTGTCTGTCTGCAGGCGCCTGGCCAAAGTTAATGCACAGGTTGAACGATACGTTTATATACCCACGGCCATTTGTAAACAGCGAAGTCCGGTGGCAATAGTCATACTTGTCAGCATTGTTGAGCCAAACAAAAAGATTACGCATATCTGAGCAATAACATGAAGATATATGTGACATTTGCAGCGTTTTCTTATAAAAAATTGCGCCCATCTCCCCGCGATGGGGACGCGAGTAAATGCGTCGCATAGGGGGTGGGTGTATTGCGTTAACGTTTTAGTGTTTGGGGAGTTGGTGGTAGTGAATGCGTTGTATCAGCAGCTTCTTGACGTAGTTTGAATGAGTCAAGGATATAAGGCGCGTTCGTAGCCTCCCATTCTATGTCGGCTTTGTGCCGCAGTGGGTAGGGCACCATGTACATTGCGTTCCGCCCGCATGGTCGAGGGATCGAAAACAGGCGCCGGATAGTATTTTTTTTATATAGTGTAGTGGGAGGGGTGCGGACTACGACGGTGCGGACTACGACGGACGTCAATGCGGGTGACATCGTGCGTTACTGAAATGCTCTGCATTTAAAATACGCGCAGACAAATACAAAAGCGGGCACCCGCAGTTCCCGTGGCGGCATTCTAAGCAGTCAAACCGTAGCAATAACGAAATGTTCCAATGAATGGCGCGTGGAACGCGCGTGGAGTAAAGACGTGGAGTTTTATAAGCGTTGGTTCTATTACGGTCCCTAGAGCCTCGATGCACTCGCATCTCCGTCTTACCGCGGCGCTCGCATAAACGCTCCCAGCGTGGAAGAGTGAAACGCGGTAAATTTAAAGTGACTTGGGCAAGCCTCTGGCGTGTTTATCTTGGGAGGAGCAAGACGAGAGAGGAACAGCACGAGACGGGACCGAAAATTAGAAGGAAGACAATTACTTTGAAGGGGAGCAATAGGACTATCGTCTTTCAACCGCATTCGCAACGCAGTGGGCAGATGCGCGGTCCATTTTTTGTCGTTTCGTTTTTAATGTTTTCATAATGTCACCATGCTTATTCTGAAATGAATTGCTTCAAGTAGTTTCGATGGCGCTATATCGCAATTTTAACCAGCGATGGCTTGTACCTGTTAAGCGCGTGCCTAGTAGCCTATTTCATCTGGGATGGCCTAAGAGACATAAATCATAATCTTTTTGTTAAACCCATTGTGTAAAGTTGGCTTTTCTGCAGAATGTTTTGGCACGCCATCGAACGCCATCAGCGAGGCATAGAAAGATTCACTTTAAATATCACGCGCAGCTCGCAGAAGTCGCATTACTACGCAACGGCATCATGCTGGTTTTCTATGCAAAGGTTGTTCAGGGGAAATAAATTAGCATTACTGTTCAAGTTATCCCTGGAGACGACAGCATGTCATGATAGCTGACGTCAGCAAATTGGAGGGAAGATGATGCGAAGGAAAGTTCGCTTTCAAGCCCACATTCTATCGTTTCAAAATCGTGTAAATCGGCACAACACGCCCTGAATATTGCACAAACACTTTGACCTCTACTGTGATAAATATGTTAAACCGTGTTGCGCCTTATTTTAGTGCTTCTTTAAGTGTAGGGAAGAAGTAGGGAATAGAAATGATGGCGGGCGCCCACCCAGGTTGGTTGAAACAGAACATGGTCCTCCGGCGAGATTGCCCGGGAGAAAGTTCTGGCTGTGTAGAAGAATTGTAGCAATAATAGGAATTTGTCTCATTATCACGCACAGAGTGTGGATAATTTTTTTGGTAATCGTATTTTTGTGGCAGGTTCATAATTCCGGCATTTGTGGCATAACAGCAAAAGGCCTGTTTTCAAAAGCTTTTTCTCAACTAAAAAAAAAACAAATTTACCTCGAGTTTACTCTCCTGCATTTATAACGTCCTTTGAGACACATTGGCAGAAAAATGAATGCATAAAAGCTACCCAAGCCACTTTAGAAAGACACGGCGTTCAGGGTGCAAGCTTCATACGTTTTCAGCGTTAGGGAAAGCACCGAATCGTTAAGTGCATGATGGGCTTAATGCGCCGAACGCACACAACACACTCTCCAAAATGTTCGTAAATTCATCGTAAAAATCGTAAAAATCTAGCGTAAAATCCATTCGTAAATCTAGCGCAAAATTATCCGCAAAACTCCAGCGACTCAGAGAAAGGGAAAATTTTACGCTCACGTGGATGCAGTGCACTTAATAACTCTGGTCCGGAAGGAAGCTGCTGTGGAGGGAATCGCGTGCTCTGGTGGTGTGCAACATAACCACCCCTAAGTTTGCTGTCTTTTTTTAGCTTATTTTGCTGCTTTGAAACGTCAAGGAGAAGTAGGTCCGGTCGTCCGCACGATGTGAAGCAGCTTTTTGGCGTCGTTTAAGTTCCCACTTGTGAAGCTAGGGCGGTCATGTGACACGCGGCTACTCACAATGCCACGCGTATCGGTTTTAATTGTCTTCAGGGCACGGCGTCGTTAACAGATAAAATATATCACGACGTTAAAAAAAAGAGCTTCGCCGATCGAAATTTCCGTCAAATTTTGGTGTTGGCAACTGAAATCAGCTCTAATTCTCTTCTGGTACAACAGAGCAAATCCGTCGAATCCTAAGCACATGGGTGCTGCTAGGAAAACAATAATTTTCGATTTGTCCCCGGGAGAGAAGCCTGGGTAAAAAAAGCAAAGCTTACTTACTGATGCAAAGGAAACATTGTAAGCTGCCTGAAAGCTGTCCTGTATCGCCACCTTCGCAAAGGTGGCAAAGCAGGTAAGAGTGGATGACGAAGACACAGTATTTCACTTTCTTCTGACAGAAAACTGCCCAGCTAACAGCCCACAACGATCTGCATAGTATAGGGCGAGTTAGAAAATTTTAGAGCATCCAAGCTGCAGTATTCGTAACAAAGAACTCCTGATATATTCAAGCACTTCGACTGCATGCACTGTAAAAAAAAAGGACAATTTTATAGAGAAAGCTGCTGGTAAAATGTTGCCGGACACATTTCCGTAATTTAGACAACGGAAAGAATTTTAAGAACGGACATTCTGTAGTACGGAAAGGCCGTAACAAAACAAAAGCTCTGTTTCAAAAAGCATGTCTTTCCGTAATTGATAGTACCTACAGAAAAGAAAAAAAAAATACTTCGACGAGGAATCGAACCCGCGACGTTGATCGAATGGGCACGACGCTCGAGACCACTGCACCACCGCACTTTTTTTTCCTTTATTTACCACTGCACCACCGCACGAACGCTGCACTTGTGCCGAACAACCTGTATACTACATGGATGCCCACCCTGCGTGTGCCACACATCGGTGTTTCCTAGCTGGCTTACAGATTTCCTGGCTGATGAAGTGCGATTTCTTAAATAGCGCTTGCGCACTAAGGTTCCGCGAAGCCTCCACAATAGTTGATCGCCATCAACTGCGGGGTTTCGAGAAAGCGCTCGCAAAAATGTGTGTGACTGGCTGCGACTGCGATTTGGCACTGCATGAATATTTCTTGCTGTGCTTTGGTTTCAAGGTTTAGGCTAAATACTTCGGCCGATATTGATTCCTAAAGAACTAAATTACCTTCCGCAACTCTGCTTCTGCACGCAAATGACCTTATATTTTCTACAAGTGTGCCGGTCACCCACGCATGTGCAGTTTGCAGGTCCGGGGCAGCGACGTCGCTGGAGCGTCGTACAGACAACATGTATGTTGTCTGTACGACGCTCCAGCGACGTCGCTGCCCCGGACCTGCAAACTGCACATGCGTGGGTGACCGGCACACTTGTAAGTCACCGGCACACTTGCCGGTCACCGGCACATGCGTGGGTGACCGGCGCTCGTGTCGAGCGGTATGGGCCTCATGGTCCTCACTAAGTTTACAACGCTTTAGACAGTAACGAAACAGAGCCGCATTCATTACACCACGAATGTTGTCGGGGCGCAGCTTTCGCTTTTCGATCGATTCCCGACGATCGACACGACAATATATTTCTTGCAGTTAATAATATACTGATCTGTTTCTGTTCTGCATCATAGAGAGGAACCGCCCGTATTTTGCAAAGCCGAAAAAGATTCCGCTTGAAGTGTAACGGAGAGAGCATCCGTATACTGAGGGACGGAGCGCACTTCCGTTAAATTACGGGTGTTTTCTTTGTTCTGCATCAAACAGAACACGCCTCTGTTTCTTTACGGCCATGCGGTCCGTAATTTGTCCGTAAAATTACGGATTGTTTTTACAGTGTGTTTAAACTAATGACGGCCAGAAATGCTAAAATTTTCACTTCAATTGGTCAACGAAACGGGTTCACTCTTTCATTTCTGGTCCTACATGCCTGTGGGGCCCGCCGAATACATGGTGCCGACCTTACTATCTAATTAGAGTCAACTGTTGCTGTATAACCGTGTTCCCATCCTGCTGCATTTTTTTACGCAAATCACTCAGTCAATTTATGAAAGGCCAAAGCGGTTTTTGCTTACTGTGCGGTCCCATCTTGAGGCATCACACTAAGGGCCCAGGAATTGAAGCAGCGCCACCTGAACTTCATTGCGTCATAATTATGTGGTCATTGGCATGAGGCCATATGAGGCCAAGAGCGGACGCGCAAGGATATCGCAAATACCAGCTGCTTAAGTCCTCGTTCGACCCAATCGCAAGATAATTTGGTTACAGAACAGAATTAAATATGCTTTATTTGAAGAAAATATACGGAGCTAAAATTGTGGGCAACCTGTTTGGATACACAGCCGAGTCATGGATGCATTCCAAATGACGTTTTCGAACAATTCCCCGAGGATGGCATTACAAATAATATCCCATTAGCCACGTAAAATATGACGCTCCGCCAATATATATTTACCAAATTTTGGCGCCGTATATGACCCTCATTTAGAGCCTGAATCGATAAAATACTACACGCGTTCGTGCTGACAAAAGATATTGCAGCGGAACTGTCAAAATAAGTGGCGTACAACGTTTTTACGCGCACTGCAATGTGGCAGCTCGGGCATCGAACATATCATGCAGAGAATATAAAACGAGCGTTGCAGGCGCTTGACGAGAGAACGATTGTAATAGGCGGGAAGGGAATTTCTCTTTAAATGGACAGTCAGGAAGGAGGACAGACGGGCTGAGCTGGTCAGCCCTGTTTCTAGCCGCGGGCACCCGGAAAACACGCACAGCATTCGCTCGGCCGCTTATTTCCAGCGGAAAGGCACCGCCCATCACGGCGGCCCATGATTGGCTCGTCCGGCGTGAGCAGCGCCGTCGATGTAGGCGCATCGAGCGAGATGGTCAACGTATACCTGAGGGGACTCTCGGTGGGAGCGTGTTCGGAGGTAAACGACGTTTCCTCCTTGGCCGATGCTTCCTGCGGCACAGGACGGGACGTTTTTCTCGTAACGCTGCAACACTTTCGGTAACGATCCCTCGGCCGCCACGTTCTCTGATTGCCTGACCGTAGCAAGACCGCATTGATGTTTGCTGTAGCCTTCGCACGAGCGTGCGTCTACCTGGAGGCAGAATGAGGCGTCCACACGTGCTCGCCGGTGCAGACTGAAGAAGGCCATAACGCGAAAGAGAGAAAGAAGGAACGGGGAAGATTAGGCACGGCTAGCTGCCGTGCTGAATGTTACGGCGTCTGTGCTGACATGAGCTTATGTTTCTTTTGCTCTTCCCTGCTCGGGAGAGAGCCTCCACTACACGCTGACCATGACTATTTGAGAGCCTGAAATGAGAAGCTTAGAGAAAGGCTTCCTTTCGGCCCTTGAACAAAATCGTCGCGTCGCAGGATTGCTGCAGGTTTACTACTCTTTAGCGTGCTCTGCGTTGTCTAACAAAGCGCTTGCTGTTAGACACGAGTCTTCCACGGTAACGCGATGCCATTGGTGTAGGGCAAGCAT
This sequence comes from Haemaphysalis longicornis, assembly GCF_048455015.1. Taxonomy (NCBI): domain Eukaryota; kingdom Metazoa; phylum Arthropoda; class Arachnida; order Ixodida; family Ixodidae; genus Haemaphysalis; species Haemaphysalis longicornis. The sequence continues at coordinate 66,896,116 of NW_027526361.1, read as the reverse complement.
GCGGTGGTGCTTTAATAAATGACATCTAAGGGCGAAGATCATAGAGCACGTGACTGCATTGTAGAGCTCCACCATGCATTCTAACTGTAAAGTGATAGCTCATCTAAACTCATTAACGCGTTGCGTGAAGGGTCCCTTGGCGCGGAAAACCCGGCGTCGTCGGCGGCGTTGACCATGGATAAGAAATCGGCGTCAGCAAGAAGTCCTGTCGCGCCGCCTTCACGCGCCGACTGAAGTCCTGCGGATCGTAATGCGCTGCCCCCCCGGATGGCGTGGCGGTAATTTCACACCGCTCGTAGGCAGTCTCTTTAAAACCGCACAATGCACTATATTGCTACGTGCTTTCGCCTTTTAATCGCCTGAAGACGCCTGCAAGGTTAGTGCCGTACGTCAAACGGCTTCTTCAACGCTGTGTGCAGGCCCCGCTCTCTCATAGGTGCCTGTCATCGCCTTTGCTCCATGGCGCCATTAGGGAAGGCCTCGGCGTGAAAATGACGTCAGTGACTCGGATTCGGGATCTTCACAAGACCAACCTCCCCAGAAGAAGGGGGCTCTGAGATCCCACTTCCTTGAAAACATTGGGCGTATGAAACAGGGTCCAATAACTGTAAGGAATATTTTAAGACCATGCATTTGCCCCTCGAAGCAGCGCCAAGCTCTACGGATTTTGGTCTCTTATTTGGATGAAATTGGCCCACTTTCAAAATTGTAAATTATTTGGCCCAAGCTATGCATGTAAGCCCGTTCTTTTTTCTTTTTCTTTCCTGCCAAGCTCTTTCCTGCCCAGCCCCATCCTAAAACCACAGAAGAGAAGCAGGCAGGCGACTTTAAATGCCAGGAAACCTCTCTACTTTTTCGATAAACAGCCTTCTCTCTCTCTCTCTCTCCCTCTCCCTCTTTCTCTCCTCTCGCTGGCGCCAATAGGGGATACGATGATGTCAGATCAAGGATGTAATGGACCGTAATATTTTCACGAACTACGGTTCCTTCACGTGAAGGGGGAAGCTGTGCCCTTTTATTACCTTACCACAAATCTTTTATTTGAGGGCTGGTAATAACGTCAATGTATTTTGCTTATTTTGTTTTTAATGTAAGCTGCTGCATATATTTCCAAATTTTTCGTTAGATGAAAATGAAGAATGTCCATCTATAAGCGATGCTGCAGCTTTGCTGTACACTTTTTTTGGGGGGTTCCCGTGCTAGAATTTGCCTTATGTTTTGAATATTGGAGCTATAAATTCACGGGCACTAAGAATATTTAAACACAGGCCATTACATGGTAAAGGTGTTCTCAACACAATCTTTTTCAGCACCAAAGTACCCTCCAATGACGTTGAAAGTGTACACGGTGTTGCGTTTTTTGCCTTTTAGCATACATTAACGCCCCAATTATTTATTTACAACGACATCTCTCACTTCTTCGATTGCTTCAGTTCTCATGTATGAGGCGTTTAATTTTCACCAGATACCAGGTGCGCAACTTATGTTGCGTTTGACAAAAAATGTTTTTACAAAATCCAGAGGTCCCAACCATGGAAAAACTTTTGGGCTTCTCCTGGTACTCATTCTCTAACAAAAAAGCACTCTTTACAGGTGTTCACGCTTCATCTAGCAATGTATGTAACCATTAGCATGTCCGAACACTATTCTGTGAGCTACCAGTTCAAGAACTTCTGCAGTCGTGATGTACATTTCAGTGGACGTTTACCACGAAAGTTTTGAGTGAACCAGATGGTGACCACGAGAAAGATATTCACCCTCACTTGTGCGCACCTACATGGACCGTGATTGGGGTCCTAGTTGGCCACGCATAGATGAACCGCCAATCAATCAATCAATCAATCAATCAATCAATCAATCAATCAATCAATCAATCAATCAATCAATCAATCAATCAATCAATCAATCAATCAATCAATCAATCAATCAATCAATCAATCAATCTATCGACCAATCAATCAATGGATCAGACATTCAAATAATCGATCAATAAAAATATTTATAATTAAATCATCTATGCATTAATTAGTAATGCTTATTAACTAACTAACTAACTAACCATTTATGATAGAATAAATGAAACCCCGCATGGGGCACCTTGAGTAATCTTGGTGACGGTACTAGCGATACCGCGGACCCCGAGCCCCCAAACATAAGCTGTGCCCTACCGTGGTGATGTGTTTTTAAGGTGAAGGGTAGAAACCTCTAACGGTGGCCGTCGGAGCCTTGGTCAAGCTCCGGCCGATGGGCTCCCTGCCTGTCTACCAGGCAGGGAGCTCCGGGACCTCTTTGACTACCAGGGTAAGGTCAAAGGAGAAAGTACCCCCGTCTCCCTGCTTTTATACTATGATATATGGCTTCCAAATTTTCCAAATCGAAAGATCGGCCCCCTAAAAGGGGCCGCACCGAAGTATCCTTTCCTCCGTTGCCAACGACGAGTTTCCCAAAGCCGGACAACTATGCTAGGTTTTTGGTAATCGAATCTGTTGATGCGTCGAACCCCCTTGCCACAAAGTCTGTCTTCCTGATCTCCAAATTTCTTGAGGGCATTGTTGGTCAGTCCTACAAAACCAAAAAACTCAGAACAGGAGAACTTCTTGTAGAAGTGAATAACAAGCAACAAGCTACAAATCTCTTGACTCAAACTCGCATCGCAGATCTCGACATCAGGGTCACACCCCACCGCAGCCTTAATAGCTCCCAGGGTGTGATCTCTGAGTCAGATCTAATGAATGAAACTGACACCGATCTGTTGGAAGGCCTTAAGGACCAAGGTGTGACAGCAGTGAGGCGTATCATGATTCGTAGAGATAACAAGGAAATCATAACAAAACATGTAATATTCACTTTTGACCATTCCACAGTTCCTGAATCAGTAAATGCAGGTTTCATTCATTGCCCCGTCAGGCCATACATCCCCAACCCCCGCCGGTGTTTTAAATGCCAGCGGTTTGGGCATGGCACTACCGCCTGCCATGGTCGACTAACATGCGCCAAGTGCGCACAACACATCATCCATCAGACAACTGCCCATCGCAAACCCTCATGTGTGGTAACTGCCAGGGGCCCCACGGGGCCTACTCTAGAACATGCGAGAAATTCAAACAGGAGAAGGAGATCATCAAGGCGAAAGTCACTGAGAACCTTACCTTCCCAGAGGCGCGAAAGAGGTTCGCCTCTTTCCCCCTGGGGAGGTACGCCGACGCAGCTCGCCGGGGGGCGGAGAGCGGCGTCTCGTTTCCACAGGGACCCAGTTCAGCGAGTCTGACCTGGTCCCTCCCTCGCCCCCCCCCCCCCCCCCTGGGTTGCCTCTGGCAGCCCAACCCGCCATCACGCCGCTTGCTGAGGCAGCAGCGGTTGTGGTGGCAACCTCTTCCGTCGGGACCGGTGCCGCTCCCGCCTCTGTCTCCCCATCCTCCAGTGCGTTGGAGGGTTCCGAGGTGATGGACACCACGGGCCCCGCACCGGTTCCCCGCACCGCCCCGGACGCCCTCGGCGGTGGCGGCTCAAACGAAGGGCTCCCGAGGGGGGGCCAAGTCCGGGGGGCCCGGTCCGTCGGGCACCCCTCGGACATCCGACGACGACATGGATGTCGGGCCGTTCCTGCCTGCAACGCAGCGCAAGGAACGCGTCCCGACGCCAAAGCCTCCCGACAAGCCAAAAAAGGCGAGAGTCACAGCCCCGAAAGACGACACGTAAACAAACACACACACTCCAGTAGCTCTCAAACTAAATAATGGGAAGAGAAAACATAATTCAATGGAACTGTAGAGGCCTTCTTAAAAATCTTGACGATGTATACGAACTACTGCATGCTAATCAGCCAAGTGTATTGTGTGTTCAGGAAACACATTTGAATTCCAAGCACACAAATTTCTTGAATAGTTACATGGTCTTCAGAAAGGACAGGGATGGCTGCACACATTCTTCTGGCGGTGTGGCCATAATTGCCCGGAAATCCTTAGCCTGCCACCCTGTCACTCTGAACACTGTCCTCGAGGCTGTAGCAATCCGTACGATAATATTTAATAGGTTGATAACGGTATGCTCCATTTACATTCCTCCTGATTTTGCACTTCTGAGCTCTGATTTCGAGGCACTGGTTGACCAGCTGCCCGAACCATACATACTAACAGGCGACCTTAATGCGCACAACTCTCTTTGGGGCTCCTCCAGAACGGATGCCCGCGGTCGCCTGATAGAGAAGTTTCTTACATCCTCCGGAGCATGCCTTTTCAACAAAAAACAGCCTACATACCATAACTTAGGACACAATACATACTCGCATCTTGACTTGGCGATTGGTTCCGCAGTTCTCTTTCCATGTCTTGAGTGGGGTGTGGGCACAGACCCATATGGTAGTGACCATTTCCCCACTTCCCTAACGTACATAGGTAAAGGCCCATGCAGTCCATCTTCCCATGAAAGGTTTAATGAATCACAAGCAAACTGGAGCACATTCACAGAAACATCTCAACTACACCACACATCCATAAAACACCTACACGTGGAGGAAGCCGCCCAACTCGTCACGGCGCACATCCTCGACGCCGCCGAAAAGTCTATGCCCCAGGCCTCCAGTGCATCCCGCAACCCAAGGAGGCCCTGGTGGAACGAGGACTGTAGGCGGGCGCGAGAGGCCCAGAACAAGGCGTGGGGTGTCCTTCGCAGGTTCCCCACGTCGGCAAACTTAATTTCTTTTAAAAGAGCAAAGGTCTTGGGAAAGCGCGTGCGCCGTGAGGCAAAACGGGATAGTTGGCGCTCCTTCATAACATCCGTAAATTCATACACAGACACACGCAAGGTATGGACACGAATACGTAAACTTAAAAGACAACATACACATAGCCTGCCCTTGGTCAGCACGACTGGGGACACACTAGAAGATCAGGCTAACACACTTGCACAACACTTTCAACACGTGTCAAGCTCTGCACACTACACAAACACTTTCCTGAAACATAAAGCCTCTTGTGAAAAGAAGTCCCTACGCGACAACAACAAATCGCAGACTTCTTACAACTCCCTGTTTTCACTACATGAGCTGAGGGCTGCTCTAAGCATGTGTAAACCCTCAGCTCCAGGCCCAGACAACATTACATATACAATGATACAGCACTTACACGCAGACACTCTTGTAACACTCTGTCACCTTTACAACAAGATATTTCTTTCGGGGCACATTCCAAAGTCTTGGAGGGAGGCTATAGTTGTAGCATTCTTGAAAGAAGGGAAGGACCCTTCCTCTCCTGCTAGCTATCGACCCATTGCCCTGACCAGCTTCCTGTGCAAGCTTCTCGAGAAGATGATAAATTGCAGGCTCGTGTACTTCCTTGAGTACAACGGTCTTCTCGAGAGCTGCCAGGCAGGCTTCAGGGCGGGGCGATCAACGAACGATCAACTCGTAGCTCTTGAAACGTATATAAAGGATGCCTTTGTGCATAAACAATTTTGTCTTACGGTGTTTTTCGACATAGAGAAAGCCTATGACACTGCTTGGCGGTACGGTATCCTCAGTGACCTAAAGTCAATCGGTGTTGCGGGCAACATGTTGAACATCCTTTGTAGTTATATGTCGGAGAGAACCTTTCGCGTCAGAGTTGGTTGTGCACTGTCAAATGTTCACGTGCAAGAAAATGGTGTGCCGCAAGGTGGAGTGTTGAGCTGCACTCTCTTCATAGTAAAAATGAACTCTCTTGGAAAGGCACTGCCACCTACAATCTCTTATTCCATGTATGTAGATGACGTGCAGATATCCTTTAAATCGTGTAACCTGTCCATCTGCGAACGTCAAGTCCAGCCCGGCGTCAAGAAACTTGCCGGCTGGGCAGACAAGAATGGCTTTAATCTTAATCCCGCGAAGAGCTCTTGTGTTCTATTCTCCAGGAGGCGTGGCGTCCACCCAGACCCAGACATCACTCTTGCGAATGTGCCAATTCCTGTGAACAAGGAGCACAAGTTTTTAGGTATTTTATTTGCCGAAAAACTTACATTCATCCCACATATCAGACAGCTCAAATGCAAATGCTTAAAAACAATGAATATTCTTAAGGTCCTCTCACATCAATCTTATGGGGCCGACAAACAACTCCTGCTGCGCCTGTACACAGCGTTGGTAGGGTCTCGGCTCGACTACGGCAGTGTCGTGTATGGGTCGGCTACAAAGACAGCACTCAAAATGCTTGACCCCGTGCTGCATCTTGGCCTTCGCCTCTCATGTGGCGCATTCCGCACTAGCCCTGTTGAAAGTCTTTATGTCGAGTGCGACAAATGGTGCCTAGGGCATCAGTGTGAGTATGTTGACCTGTTGTATGCATCCAAGATCGTGTCTCTGACCAACCATCCTTTTAATCCCATCATGAACGATACATCAAATTTACAACTGTTTTTAAACAGGCCATCTATTCCCTTACCGTTCTCTCTCAGAGTTATGGAGGAGGCTTCTGCACTCCCCCTTTCAGACACGCACAAGACACCCATTCATAATCTCATCGCACCATGGCATCTTCGTCCTGTATCATGCGACCTGTCATTCACTCTTGTAGAAAAAAAATAGGGTACCCAGGAATGCAATTCTGCAGCACTTCCTGTTCCTGCAGGACAAGTACAGGTGCGCAGAATTCTATAGCGACGCGTCGAAAACTGGTTCTACAGTATCTTGTGCAGCGCACGGACCAAATTTTAGAGTAAGCAAAACAATGAATTTTCATCACAGTATTTACACGGCAGAAGCATATGGCATTTTACTCGTTTCAAACCACATCATCAAACATAAAATTCCCAAGTCCATTGTGTACACAGACTCTCAAAGCGTTGTACAGGCACTGTCATTAGGAAGGTCATCTAAAAACTATGTGATAAATGCTCTCTTCAAGGTACTAATGTCTGCATATGCCTCAAATCTTAAAATAACTATATGCTGGGTACCAGGGCATTGTGGAATCCCTGGCAATGAGGCCGCCGACCAAATGGCTGGTGATGCTGCTCTCATGACTACGGTTGACGTTACAACAGTACCTTACACCGACCTAAAGACACACATCAGACGACAGCTTCGTAACACATGGCAATTACACTGGAGTCAACAAACAGACAACAAACTAGACGTAATAAAACCACAACTGGGACGCTACATAACTGAATCACACAATACACTGAAGTCGCCCTGGCTAGGCTGCGGATAGGCCACACACATGTTACGCACTCCCACCTGCTCACTGGAACTTCGGGACCCACGTGTAGCAGGTGTGGAAAGGGCCTATCCGTAGTCCACATACTAATCACATGCAAGGCACTTGACACAACACGACACAAACATTTCCCTGAATTATACAGACGACACATTCCTTTGCACCCATCATATTTTTTAGCCGACGAACCCATGTTTTCTAGTCAGCGTGTTTTTAAGTTTTTAGCTGAGGTAAACTTTCTGCAGCTCTTGTCATATCATGTGTAATCACCCTGGCCCTATACACCAGCCATCTCCATTGTCTTTTGTTTTGCATCACCTTTACTTTTAGTCACATGTTTTAGTATGTACTGTCTCATCACAATTCAGTAACTTTTTCTTTGGCGCTCTTTGCCCATAGTCGGCCTTGCGCCAATAAAACCCAACTATCATCATCATAGAATAAATGAAACCATCAATTAATCAATAGATCAATCAATCGATCGATCGAACGAACACTGAATCAATCTGTCAATCTATCAATCAATTTAGTGCGATGAATCAATGCTTCAATTATTAATATTTACTTCAGTTTTCATTGAAATTCGCAGCCCGTCGCATTGTGGACCGTCAATGTATTTTTAAAACAATGCAACAGAAATTCAATTTTTTTGCCAATTTTTTTTTTCGTGAAGATTCGTTAGTAAGGATAACTTTGTAATGAACAGAACGACCGGCACACGCTTTTATCTATTTGTTTTGAGCCAGAGTTAAAAGAACTGTTCAATGAACTGGCGCATTTGTACTGCGACGCTTCAGTAACAGCTTTCCGATAAAGATTTTTTTAGCGGGAGCTGCAGAATTAGACGTGCAGCCATGTGGGCTTTACAGTATTTAAGACCGCTTCAGAAGAAAAACGACTTCTCTGGACAGTTGAAAAAAAATTCTCCCACCTCCACGTAGTGAATAATGACGAGTGGGCGAAGCACTGGGTATCGTTCTTACCGTAAATCAGCCGTGAGAGTGCATATTGCTGCTAAAACGATTTCGAATCCAATCCGATCAAATCCAATTAAGTTCGATCCAATCTAATCCAAACCCAATTTAATCCTATTCAAACAAACCTAATCCAATGCTTTTTACGCGTGCGCAGCGCAGCACGGCTCTCCAGGAGCACTCTGTCTCTCTAACCTTTCGTGAACCTTTTATTGTGTTCTTGTTACCTTTTTGTTCACAAATGTTTCGATTTACACAGTGCTGTGCGTCTCTCTCTCGGTCTCTCTCTCTCTCTCTCGGTCTCTCTCTCTCTCTCTCTCTCTCTCTCTCTCTCTCTCTCTCTCTCACTCTTTCACCTTTTGTGAACTTTTTATTTTGTTCTTCTTAACCTGAACCTTTTGTTCACAGATGTTTCGATTTACAAGGTGCTGTGCCGTGAGCACGGACACCGGACGTCGGATGGACAAGCCTCGGCCTTAAGGGGCTTCGCCCCTAAAAAAACGGTGGGTCACGCATGCTTCGTTCTCGCGGGACAAACGCTATTCAGCTGCCATGCGTGGCAGATTTATGTGCACATAAGTATCCACTACTGTAAACAAAAAAAAAAAAAGGAACGCAAACATCGCGCATGTTCCCCGTTTTGATGCACGTTTATTCATGTTTTGGGACAATTCGAGAGTCGGGGAGCACACGACACGAATAAATCTTGTCATGTGCAGCAGAGCCTTTGAACGTCTACGCATTTCCCCTTTGAGAGTACGGTCCACAGCACTGAGCTCGGACACGCTTTGAGAAGCGCACGCTCGTAAGTCATAGATGCACCCTGACAAGGAATTACATTGTCTCAACTCGCATTTTTTTTTTAAATCCTAAAGTTTGCTCTGCAGCTCAAAGCTAGTGGAGACGGGTGGGGCTAAATGCAGTGAAACAGGTAGGTCTCAGTGAGCAGGTCTGAGATACTGGGAGGGTAAGACCAACAGAGCCAATATCTAAAGTCGGGTGGCCAGTCTGGATATATTCCCACACTATCTAATAATCAACGATAAAGGTCTGTAGACCAGGACGAATCATTTATTCGAGACGCCGACTTGCTAAAAGTGCGGTGACATCAGGAATAATTGTCATACCCTGTGGTTTGTGGGTGCGAAGGTTTCCGGTTTCACATAAAAGCTGAGTGTTAGTTGGCGAGGCGGCGCTAGCTTTTTAACAACATAAAACTGGCGCTGTTCTTAGGGATATAAATAATCAAGGGCTGCGTAGCCGGCAAAAGACGTAAACGGAATATTAATTCCGCAAGAGATCATGAGCTGAGTGCTGGCCAGTTGGCATAAGTCTGTTCCTCCGCTGCATGTTCACCGGCTGGTTTTGCGTGCGCCCTGGCCGGTCCAGTCTTGCCATCTCTATATAACCTGTCATCAACAGAATCGTCTGCTTAGTGATGCAAGCAGATTTAGTGATATGGGACGTGTGTCTTGGATATATTCCTTTGATCATTGACGCGCGTAGTCTTTTTTGGCACAGTGCTGGATATGGCCACGGAAGACCTGCTCCATGAGTCTGTAGTAATCTAGTGTAACTACACAATACCGGCTGTGGAGGACTGCGGATTAGCATAAATCGCCAAAAATTTTTTAATCTGTGCTGCAATGCCGTGCAACAAATTGACGTTATTTATTTTATGTTTTGCTGCTGTCAAAAAAAAAACATCTCAATGCGGCTGGGAATCTTATCGACGGCCTTGTGGTCTTTAACACAGTGGGTTCACGTTTTTTTTTTAGATTTGCTCCCATTACACTAGGAGCCGCCAATTCAAACCTTTACATTTTATAATGAAAGCAGCTATCTCGAGCTTTTATTTTTCTCCAAGCAAAGCTTTGCGGTTTCAACAATGCGTGTTTGCTTAAAGCCAACGCATCCCCGATACAACAGCCGTGCATCGGGCAGTATCGGTTCATCAAGAATGCTTTTTAAGAGCTGTAATTTTTTTAATGACGGGCAACAAAGCCAGAAAAATCAGGGTTAATTACTCTTTGTAGCTTAATTACTCTTCCGAAGAATAGAATATGATGAGAGCCGATGGGCTGCCGCTCTTAATGGCGCACTACTCCCAATAATAAAAAGTAGGGTTGGCATGCCGCCGTCAAGAAGAGAAATCGCATCTAGTTAATATTAGTCCATCCATCCCTCTATTTGGGGCATGGAGTATGACCCCTCGCTTCGCACTTGGTGGGGCAGCGAGCATCTGCTTTCACGAGTAGGAACACTTATAGGGCACCGGATTAGTGAACTGAAGGTCAGGATGAAGATGCCGATGGCGATGTGCCATGGCGTACTTTAGCGTACGGAAGAATGTTTGCAAGAAATAAAGCTTCCCTATAAGAACATCACAGAAACTCTTCGTACACTTCCTGTTCCAGACAAATTTCTTACCACCACGCAACTACGCATCCTTCGACGCATACACCTAAATACTCTCCTTACGCCTGCTCCTTCCTTTCTCTACCATATCCGACATTCCCCGGCATGTCCCAATAGTCCTGAACCATACGATAATTCAGGTCCCAATATTTTCTCCTGCCCCATTGCAATTCAGTCCCCACACATTTCACACCCTCCTCCTTCAACGTGGCGGACTTGGCTAGCCTCGGGCCTGCTGACGAACCTGGACTTTCTCGACGCTTAATGTTTCGTTTGGATAGAGTTTCTTCCTCTTCCTCAATAAATTGTGTCAGTTCTTCTTCACGATCCTCGATAGCAGCGATTTGTTCTGAGCATCGCTGCTAGCGAGGCTAGCATGCTCATTTTTGTGCTCATTTCTGAGCACAGAAATGAGCATGGCGTATTATCAACTTGTTTTATTACAGTTCTCCCTCCGAAGTTGTGCAGTTGTGCTTGCATGTTGCTCAAATGCCAGGTAAATTAAAGCTATAGGGTTTAAAAGAATGGCTTCCTAAACCCCCAAAATAAATGAAAAAAATTATGCCTTTGCAAAAAAATGTACCCACCCGCTTGAGGCCGGAGGCAGGCGTAAGCTGATTTCCGGGTGTGTCAATTAATAATGTTGGTTTTAGTCGATGTTCGGTGTAAACCAACCTTCAATGAAGGAAAAACAATAACCTGGAACGCTGGACCTAAGGTTCCAAACCAGGGGCCCAAGAAAGAAGGGAAGAGAATGCGCGAGTGATAAATCTGTGTTCCTTCATAAACAAGAGCTTGTGTATCTTGACACGTGTCTGTAGAGAAGTGATTGAGCTGCTTTTACAGATTGCTATGGTTGTAGGAAGTGCGCATGAGCGACCTGATTAGTAGTGTACTTATATTTGTGTGCTCTGTCAAATAAAAGTTAGTTGAGAGTTTGCGCTTGTCCCGTCCTTTCTGTGTGTGTATGTGTGTTTTTTTTACGCAAAGCCCGTGTTTGTTGATGCACAAAGGTGCACCAACTCTCCCAACAACAAGTTCTAGACGACTTAGTCTCTGGAGGAGCTGCTAACAGACTTGGCTCTGCTTACTGCGGTTCTTATAAAATTCATATCTCTGCATTCTAAATATAAAAAAAAACTACAAGACGTCACAACCCATCTCTTTGAGCTTCCTATTCCGGAAGCAGCCGCAACGGACGGCGCAGATTCTCCTTCCATTCGCCCCCATTTCCTCCTACCGGCGCTTCCACTCGTCACCAGAAGGCGGGGCCTTCGGCTTTCATCAGCGGGATGTTGAAGTGAAGTGGACGGTGCAATCAATTAGTCGTACGGGCGCCACTGTCCAAACTGCATTCTTCCGGCGGAGCGCTTCCGGTGCCTCCTGGACAACTGGGAAAGGAGATTTCGCTTGTCGCGGAGCTCGATCGACGCAGCCAGGAAACGGGGATAGGAAGTAGATTTTTCCGACTTCCTGGATGACCGGAACCCACTCTCAGCCCATCTGATTTGCTTTGACAGATAACTTCCGGTTGCCTGCACTTTTGGTTTACCGTAGTCTCCAAAGGGGCTCTCGCTTTCCATGTCATTTACTTTTGTCACACCCCACTTCAATTTCAACGAAAGTTGGCAACTTTTCTCTGGCTTTGCTCTCGCACAATTGCAGTTCTGTAAACGAAGAAGACAGTTAACCGGGTGGACGCGTCTCATGATATGACTTGCTCTAGCGGTGTGTGCATTCGCATGCCTTGTACGATGCGCTGTTCCAACTTCGCCTAAATTATAGCGGCGCCCAGGTGAAAGGCCATGCTAGCAATTGCTCGTTTACTATATTGATTGTTCTTTTTTTTGTTCCGACATACTAAGGCTTGACGTTGGGCTGGTTGGGTACACATTATTCACACTAAAAACAGCGCAGGAACGAGGACGGAAGAGGCGGACGAGTTTACATAGGACAGACTGGTAGATGCCTAAATGATCGCCTTAGAGAGCATGCCTACAACATGCGCACAGGAACGGGCAGCAATCTTGCAATACATTGAAACAAATGCAAGAAACGTGGTTGCCATCCAAAGTTAAAAGAAACGCGCGTTTTGAAACGCTATCGAGACGCTCGCTCACGGGAAATCTTGGAGGCTTCATTGATTGGCATTAGGGGGGAGCAATGCGTGAGCACGCCATCAATTGCCCTCTTGGAAAGAGAGGTGGCATATCTAGCCAGTTGAACATCACTTGTACCAGATAGCTAGCTTGACACCAAGTCTGATTGTTATATCTTATCCTTGAACGGGCGCATTCTTGCAGCCACTGGTTTTCTGTGTATTTAATGTCGTGTAATAAATCGTACTTCAGTTGTTCGTCAGCGCTCTAGTTTGTCACTTCTTCCGTCCTCGTTCCTGCGCTGTTTTTAGTGTGAATTGTTCCGACAAAATAGACACCGCCTCGCTTGGACTAGAGGCGTTTACGGGATCGAAAGGTAGCCTGCAGGTGTTGTACCGTACAGTACTTAAATTTTATAAATTAATTAAATAAATTATATTTCTGCATATATCGCACGTACGGAAACATAACGCCCATGGTTAGGATCAACGAGGACACTACAGGATAGAGTATCTGATGCCCAAGAGAGCTCTAAAGCTGGCAGTAATGATAGGTCTAGTATCACTCGAGTAATAGGCGGCAGGAAAAGGAGAGGCGAAAATTTTTTTTACCCCCTTCTGTTTTGATGTGGCAGAAAAAATGGCCAATTTATCAAAAGGCTCTCCTCGGATGTCCGGTGTCCGGCTGTTGAAGCAGCGGAATGGCTTCTACACCTAACATTGTTTGCGGTGCAAAAGCACAAATGCGCAGGGGCGCATTGGAAAACGCTTTGTTCTATTGGACGCTCAGCGGCGCGGGCACGGGCCGCTCCGCGCTTTTAGGCTACCTCATCCTGTGGCGCAACAGTCACTAAGGAGCCAGTGTTCTCGGCGCTACGAGCACTGGTGCACCCAATACGGGTGCATTCGTTCATGAACTATACATTTCTGTTTTCGCATTTCCACTTTCTGTAGAAGGCCTGAATAGTCTAGGAAGAAGGACCAATAGTAAGAAGAGCAATAGGAGCCTTAGGTGTCTAGTAAGAAGGAGCAATAGCAATAAGAAGGAGGAAGGATGGTAACAAGGAGCAATGGTCCAATTTAAGATATCAATGGGAAGAACACAAGCGATAAAATTTCTTACTTTCCGCCGAGCTTTGTGGTTCAGCCCGTTTGGTGTTAGGTCGCCAACCGTACTTCGGTATTCGTCTTTGCACATGCTCTTACTCAATGGATTAATGACATCGGTAATACTGGCAAGCCTTTGCATGTTTCTGAGAGGTAAGAGTGCGCAATGCGGGGGGGGGGGGGGGGGGGGGAGGCATTACACGTGTTTTGGTCGAGAAGAAATGACGTTCTTTGGTAAATGGCTCCTTCGTCTTATCCCTCTGCTCACTAAGGTGAAAAGGGGCAGAAAGGCCGGGTATGATGCTCTCAAGCGTGGCTTTACGAGCTGTATCGTGCGAAGTGCCAGGTAAACGCAGTTTTTATTTACGCAATAACAAGTAGGATCCCAGTCCTACTATCCATGCCACTTTTGCATGAAGTGGAGTAAGATCATTCGATTTTCAGCTCGGGACAGACCGCATATTGCGTGCGGTGGGTTCGAGGCCTCTCGTCATCATAAGAATGATCAAAAACAAATTCATAGAAAATGATAGATAGACCGTATTCATAGATAGACCATATTTATAGAGCCCGCCGTTAGTCAGAAACTGAAAGACTCAGTGGCATATCAAAACCATTTTAATTAAATTGAGCCGCGGTATGACGAATGAGATCATGATTTTGCTTCTTATGCGAGACAGAGAATAATCGTGACCAGATGCGTAAACGTCCCAGCCTGCGATATTTTGATTTATTCTACGGAAATGAACGCTCGCATAAACGCTGTAGCCGTTTTCTCGGTGCGTTAAACCTTGACATAAATTCCTAATCATACACCTGCTTCAGAACAGTCGAATTTAGCAAGTGTGGTGTCGTGGGTCATGCGCGGCGAACCTGAACGGCTATCGCCATGTCCTCTTCTTGCAGTGCAGGTATTGAACTAGCTACCAAATGTATTCCGCACCTTGGATTGAATCTGTCCGGCATGGCTAAGTTGAATGCTACGGTGGGAAAAAAACTAAGCCAGAGGCAACCATACCTGTGAGCGATTTTCAGCGGTGTTCTCCATATTTACCCTAGCGCTAAACCTGCGTGGTTAGATTTCTTATTGTAAGTTCACGTGGCGTTGTTTCGCAATTTTTTTCTGTCCCCCACGCCTTTTACATTGTTACTGGGACGAGAGTATATTGGGAAGATTCGTACAACGAGAGCCCAGGCCCCGCGCAATACGAACATGGCCGAGCGAGCGAAGAGAAACCGGTGATGACGTAACGACCGGAGCAGATGATGATGATAGGAGTGAATAACGCAAGATTGTCCACCGCAGGTCAAATGTCCTAATCGCGGAAGCATAAGCCCTCCTGCAACAATATTGCCGCGAACGATGCATTGGGTTTGTTTATTTATGTTTTGTTTTTGCCGACCGGCTGCGCGGGGCTGTGTTATCTGTGGTATTTGTGGGCCAAGTGAAGCACGTGTTCCATTCTTTACGCCGCACGTGTAATCTCCTTTGATAGGGAAAGTGTTTCGAACTAACGTCACCAGCCTAGAATAATCTTATTTGATCTACAGTGTTATGGATCCAGTTCGACGGTTCGAGAACCACTCGCGCCGAGAGATGAATGCCCGCAGTGCATATGCTGCGGTATTCGTTTCACCGACTCTCTCCTGCACACGTCAATTTGTTCACTCCTGCTTCGTCGCCTCTGTATTCTTTGAGTTGTTAGGGGAGCACAAGTTCGCTCCAATAAGCTTGTTTTCCTTCAGACAAACTGCGTCATCTTTGGCTTTGTGACAATATTCTTCTACATAGGGCCACCTTTCTCCGCAATGCCTCCACATAAAATGGTTCGCTGATTTCATGCCTGCAGGTCGGCTGCGCAGTCAACCTCATGGCAAAGGTGTAGTTTTTTTAAAGACGATAGTCTTTCTTGGGCTACTTAAACGCAGAAATTTTGGTCTGTCTGGCTGCCTATCTGTCTGTGACTCGATGCAGACACCCGGCCAAAGTGATACTAAATTTGCGCAATAGCCTTATGTACTCACAGCGAAATCTGAACGTCTGAGTCCGGTTTTAATGTTCATTCTTGTCAATATTGTTGAAAAAGAACAAGGCCTTACCCAATTATAAGACAGAAAATCAATAAATAAGTCATATTCACAGTGTTCCTTTATAAAAAAATATGGATGATTGATTTTTGCGAAATAAAATGCTACATCAACTGCAGAAAAAAAATTTGACTCTGTCGCCTGCTGTCCCCCGGGCCACTATAGCTTTTGGCGGCATTATAAGAAATCAAGCGGCAACAGTTACGAAAGGTTCCACGTTCTGCTTGGAACTCCCGTGGAGTAGGGCAACGTGGTTCTATAAACACTGAAATAGGCCGCTTCAAATCACGCGCGCCTCCGCCGTACGGCAGCGCTGGCATCAAGGGACCCGACTGGAGCAGTGGGATGCGGTAAATCTAAATTGACTTGAGCAAACCTTTAGCGTGTTTACCTTGGAAAGAGCGCTGCGGAATAGGAACAGCATGAGAGGTAAGCCGGAAAGTGAAGGGAGGTGTTTAGTTGGCAAATGTCGACAAAGATTATCGTCTTTTGGTGGCATTTGTAACGAAAGCGGCACGAGGCCAATTTTTATTATGGCTGCTGTGGGCCGCGCATTGTTCGCTGAGACAGCATGCTTAAAGGTGCTTGTAGGCGTTTGTCCTGACAGTAAAACAGTATAGGAAAGAATAAGCATAAACTTTAACACCTACGCTGTCCCTTTCTACAAACGTCATTGCCAAAGTGCCAACAGTTTTGCAATGGCGGCCGTTTCGACTGTGCTCGCTGGCATCCCCGACGCCATGGTCACCCTGTGATGTCACGCTTTGTTGACGCCAATATACTCTGCGTTACACAATCAAAGTTTACTGGGACTCAAAATCAACGTACACAATAACACAGTTGACTATCGTTATTTCGATAGGAGGTAATTTTATCTTATGTGTCATTTCAATAAAATTTTACGAGTGCTATAATGGTATGGACTTCTTCTTCGGCTTAGGTTAACTTGGATTTCGCTTGACTCGATCAAGTTTTAGTGTCTCGCACGAATCGAATTTACGGAAGTACACTGTACAATCAAGGAAATCCCAAAGATATATCGTTGACGGGAGGATGGCCAGAAAATATGCGTAGCCCAAACGATTCTGGACACAGGCTACAAAATCAAGTTTCTCTCTGTCTCTTTCTCTTGCATTACTTTACCCATGACACTGGAATTTGGTGCATAGAAGCTAGCGTTTGACCCAAGTGTACAGATAGTATAATCGAGACAAACGCTAAGCTTTTACGAGACGGAAAAAGAAAGGATAGACCTTTTTTTTTTTTCAGAAGACTGGCACAGCCTTATTTTTCTTCTAATGCAGAGTAGAGACCGAGATGAAGAAATTCTCAATTTTTTCACCTATTTCGTCTTTTGTATGATCGGCCGGAAACAACTAATAAACTTTTTCCAGGCATTGCGACTACTTCCATCTCCATTCCTCTTGTGTGAATAGTGGCGCAGGTACAGTGCACCTTACCCCTCTTTCACCCACACACACACGTGCGCGAGAAGACACGCGCACAGGGAGGCCACAACATGGAGGGACATCAACGAGAGTAATTAACTATTCAGGTGTGCACCGGGTTGCTTGCGCTGCGCCCGCACCCAGCGTCCCAGGGCTTTCCCCCAGCGGCTGCTTCAGAAGCCTATCGTGCAGCGTTTTCTGACACAATTACCGGAGCGCGGGACGCGTAACGTGCCCCTCGCTAGTAATCCTATGAGAATGGGACGTTTTCTGTGCTTATATATACTGGGGCAGACAGCGCTACACCCGGTCACGCAATGCGACCCCCCCCCCCCCATAGGTGCATGGCTCCCATTTAAGCGTGGCAACCGTGAACTCCTCGCTGCTTGCAATTGCAGTCATGGGTTGATCTTTAAGAGTGAATTTAAAGCCGACCACAGGGCCGTTGCGCATGCTTCATGCATGCACCCTACTTGTCGTATTCGTTTCAGCGTAAGACTCTGGAGTATTGTCGCGGGTAGTGTCACTAGATAAGGTTACAGAGTATCGGCACTCTTTTCTCCTATCGTTCCGTGCCGCCGCCGTAATCATTGGTCCATTCGCGTCACGTGACAATTGTATACACTGCGACGATTCATGGGCACCGCCATTTTGCTGTTTATGCGTTATCTGTTGGTCAACTGTGGTAGTCTTACCTTGTCCTCCCTGCTCTGCGGCTGCGCGCGGATGGCATTGTTTCGCAGAGAAATCAAAGATTACGCGTGTAACCGCATTTCAGCTGCAGAAGTGTGTCCGAAGATGTCGTGTTGCTGCGTCTTCAGCAGTGTCGTTTACAAATGACCTCGTCAAAGTTAGCGGTGTGGCTGCAGATGCGGTGATTTGGCAACACTGATGAACACCAAAATGGCCACCGTTGCACACTTGCGTGCGTCAGTGGCGGTACTCTGTAGCTTATCTAGTGCCACTAGTCGCGAGGATATCGGTCAAGTCGAGCAGTCCCCTGCTCGCGGCTTGTTTGGTCGCAGTGCTGTGCACAATCCCCCCGTGAGGGATACGGGCCGTGTTTCTTGGATAGCCAAGCAGTTCGAAGACGGCGGTGGAAATGTACGAGCCCCGCGCGCGCGTGCTGGAATCCGTCAGCCATCTTCGCTGAGACCCGCCGTCCGAATATATGTGCTGCCTGGCCTGTTCGGTCAAGCGCTACGCCTCATAAATAGGTGCACTGCCAACCTTCTGTTTACACTTGCGTCTGCTGGACGCAATACAATGTTTCCCTCTAGCGATATGTGTGCCTGCATGTGTCTACTGTCCTGGTCAAATTAAAGTGAGGCGTAGCGCTGTCGGTAAAATTGCATATTTCATGTGAAGCTTGGCGAAAATTTTTGCTTATTTGCCGCCGTGGCTCCGCCGCACCCTGTTAAGGTTGTGTTAAACTGCGGTATGCGAATGCCATGGGATAGGCTCTGCTCTATTTGTATGATGTTCGGTATTTTCAGTAACGAGCCATTAATTTTGAGCATAACTTTCGAGAGGACGTCACGACAAATAATATTCTCAGAAGAGCTCAACTTGTCTTCGGTGTCACAAGTGCATCTCGCAAGCCTGAGTGCAAGGGGTATCTGTTCACTTCATAGTATGAGCAAAGGAGTGCAGTCTGCTAAAATTGCCTGAGGCATAACACGATTCAACAGGAATCTATGCAGGCTCGTAGGCAGAGAAACGCTTGCCCCCATCCAGTCGATCAACATGCTTTGATATCAAATCAAGACGAGCCCAGGCCTCTTTACAAAATTTACCGGGCCTCAGTGAAAACTTCCGCAAGAAACTAAACATTTATTGCCGCTTGTGATTCCGCATAGTTCTAAGTAACTTAGTTTAATGAAACTTGGAAAGACTACGATTTTTTTCATAGCAGACGAATATCGGGCTGTCCATGTTGCTGTCATTGTGTAATGATTTCAGAGCGGTGGCGTCATGGTATTTATATTATGAGTTCTATGATGATAGCTTCCCAGGCAGAACTTCCTATTGTTGTATTGTAGTTTTGCCATTCCAACTTCGCATACTTTGTTTCGAAATAGTTCTGGTAAAACGCTACTAACCTCCACTTTCTGTAACCATATCATTCCCGTATGCCTTGTATTGACAGCAGACGGGTCTTCGGGATTGTGGAAAACTTCATACCAAAAGAAATTTGACCGGTAAATGAAGCTCCACGGGAGAATGAGGTTGCCTAACGGCCAGCTGTAAGCTTTTTACTAGCTATCTACGTTAGTTAGACGGCTACACAGCGTTCGCTAAAAAGTTGATTTCGCTACGAAGCGTTTTTTGTTTTGTTGGTGGAAACGATTGAACTATGGAGGGTGTCTGTGTGGAGCTTGGCCATCAAGAACGAGTTGGCCATCAAGAACATATGCCTGGGATTATGTTTAGTGATAATTGAATTTAAACACAAAGTTGTGCGGGTGCCTTAAGATTCCGTTCTTAAACGTCATGCGTCACACCAAGAAACCGACAGCACGTGCTCTCCTGATCTAGAATGAAGGCGTAAATTATAATTTGTCTTCAACAAACGTCTCAATTTGTTATTATACTGCTGAACAAAATGTTCCGTTTACATTGCCTTTAAAGTGTCTCAGCTGCCAGTACATCTCGGCTGAGAGGAAGCTTTCACGGAGGAAAACAGTTACCGTAAAAAAGTGGGCGCGTTTTTCTTAACGAAATGCGTGCGTTATGAAGTAAGTTCCGTGTGGCTTTAATTGTCATCTACACAAATTTCCTGACGTATGCGGTGACGAAATCCTGGGAAGCCGCAAAGTTAAATTCGGCGAACTGCAGGAATCAACTGGCGCAACGTGTGCGTGAAGGACCGCCGCGGTGGCTCAGTGGCTAAGGCGTTGCGCTGCTGAGCACGAGGTCGCGGGTTCGATTCCCGGCCGCGGCGGCCGCTTTTCTGATGGAGGCAAAAAGCAAAAACGCCCGTGTGTGCGAGGTTTCGGCGCACGTTAAAGATCCCCAGGTGGTCAAAATTAATCCGGAGCCCTTCACTACGGCGCGCCTCATCGCCTGCGTTGCGTCGGCGCGTTAAACCCTACAATCAGTGTGCGTGAAGGAAGGAAAATTCGATGTTGACCATGAGATGGGAAGCAAATAGGATGTAGTTGGTGGGTTAAGTGGCCTGAAGGGAAGTTGCCACGCATATTTAGTTAGAGGCAAGGCGACCCTGATTTGAGACATAAATGTAGATCAAGGTGCACAACAGCAACGACAGAACAGGATGGATCCCACGAACTGTGTTAATCCGGACATAATGACTTCTATACCGCAGAATATTCTGACAAACTTGATCTTAGTGGTTACTGATCTTTGCTTCATCTGCGCAAACAACGCACACGCACTGATGAAGCAGTAGCTTTACCCTCCACCGGCGAGAAGCACCCCAGAAGAAATTCTTATGGAAGAGGAGCTCTACATGAATAATACTTGGCGCAAGAAATATTCTGCCAGGACTTCTTTCAACCGCATGCATGGTCGAGGCACACTACCTACAAGGCGCTGATTGTTGCACTCGAACCACCCTTTCATTGCCCGCGTTTTTTTCCAAGCCCCGGCCTTGCCTCGCTCTTCGTTCTACCAAGGTACGAGTTTTCCAAGTACCAGCGAGCAAAGGAGGCAGCTATATCCTTTGTTTTGGTCCTTATTATTTCCCCTCAGAAACTCTTTTCGCGAAACAAGTCTGTTCGGCTTCTCATTTTTAGTATGAACGCATTTTATGTTACAGTTGCTCGCCCTTTTCGTGATGTCTGCGTCCGGGAATTTCTTTCTCCTCGCAGTTCAGCGTTCGTACACTGTCTCCGGGGCTGCCTTATTGATTATGGCGCTTGTTCGACCAAGGCGGTGTCTTGGTGCCATGAAAGGACCTCGATCTTTCTTTCTTTAATGTGCATAATACATGATGCAGAAGAAGCCTTTCGCTGCTACAGATCCCTTAAACATTAGCTTCTTGTTTTGTTGCCTTTTTTTTGCCCGTCTGAAGGAGCATAAGCACGAGCTCTGGCAGCTGGTATTTTTTCGGAGTGAATAACGAATTAGTGAGAATATTCCTTCGATCAGAAGACCAAGGTAGCGCTTTGCACTTGCTTTTTTTATGATCAACCTACATCCCACACAAGAAGTTAATTTCAAAGCAACAGGAAAGCGGTGGTGTAGAAAGGTACTTCTTGAAGTGGAAAATTAAAAAGAAAAAAATTACTTTCGTAGCCCGTATAGATAAAGCCAAGGACGTAGTTTCAGTACAACGTCCATATCGGGCATTGATGTGGGCAAGCGCGAGTTGTAGGAGGCAGAATTGTGGCAGAGTTTTCTTGGAGTTGAGACCAGGTATGCTAATGTTTATGCAAAGGGGTGAGAGAGTCCTGGGAGGGAAATCAGACGGCATGGTTTGTCGTGCTTGAGGGGGTACACAAATGTTTATAGAGCTTATCGCTTCTGCGAAGCTGGAATTTTCGTTGCGCTGTACATTACGGGCCAAGACATTGGTTTGTGAGTGCAACCGATGCCATAGGTGTATTCGAACTGTTTCCTGCAGCTGGAGAACATCCAAGGGCAAGCAACCAGCCTCCGCAACTGTACCAGTGCACGAAGTGCCCTTAGGCAGACCAAGACAGGCGCGCAGACAATTATTTCTTGCTCCGTCAAGATTCTTTTTGCTTGAAGTCGACAGCCGCTGTAAAACTGGTAGGCTGTAACGTAGCAAGCCATCGACATAAGCCTTGCAGAGCAGCACCATCGATCGACAGTCACTGCCCCAGCGACTGCCGGCAAGGTACCCAATAACTTGCGACACTGCAGAAACTCGAGCACGCAGTCTGTGGATCTCAGGGGCCCACGAGAGGGTCCTGTCCAGAGTTATCCCGAGGTATCTTTGCGTGCGTACATAATGCAGTCGATGACCCCCAAGGATTAACGGGAATTGAGTCATCCGCTTGCGGGTGAATGCCATGGCAACGCATTTTTCAGGCGATAGACGGAGATTCTTGGGCGCAAGGTAGTCAGATATATTTTTTAGAGCTTTCTGGAGCCCCTTTTGTGTATGGCGACGAGACCTTGCTGCACTCCAAATGCAAATGCCATCGGCGTAAATTGTTAATTTCACGCCAGGAGGCAGGGCACGCTTTAAGTTGATTAGCACAATGTTGAACAGCAGAGGGCTCAAAACTGCTCCTTGTGGTACTCCTTTCTCGATAATGTGACACGAAGTAGGGCCTTACGGTGTACTCATAAAAAGTTGTCGTCATTCCAGGTAGCTTGATACCCATGCATACAGCCTCCCACCAAAACCAATACCAGCAAGGGACTCAAGAATGGCTGTATGAAAAACCGAATCAAATGCCGCCTTTATGTCTAAAAAGACCACAGTTGGTATGTGCCCGCGGTGTAATTCTTGTTCTAGTGACGCCACAACAGCAAGGATGCTATCGATGGCAGACCGGTTTTGACGGAAGCCATTCATCTCAGGCGTATAAAGCTTCCTGCTTTCGATGACCAGTTTATTCTTTTAAAGATCATTTTCTCCATAAGTTTTTCTATACAGCTTAGAAAAGATTCGTATCGAGTTGGTTGTTTTCCGGGTTTTAGGATGGCTGTAATTTTGGCTGTTTTCCATTCTGCAGGTACAGTACCACGCAGCCAGGTTGCGTTGTAATACTCCAGAAGGCGTAAGCGCGAGAGATGAGAAAGGTGGGAAACTGCTTCATATGTTATGCCGTCATAACCTGGAGAAGACTGTTTCGTCACGCTTGAGATGGCCGCGTTCAACTCGCCTATCGAATATCCCACATTTTTACGGACGGCTCAACTACGCCTCACGGTAGTTCTTCCGGCGCCTTCATTTCGTCGACCGGCAAAGCCTTGTCCTACCGCCTGGAACGAACAACCTCATCCACGTCTGCCGAGCTCCATGCACTTAAACAAGCCCTGCGCTACATTCTTCGTCAGCCACCAGCCGAATGGGCTATATTCACGGACTCGAAGGTGGTGTTGCAAACCTTACGGCGTGCCAGCTGCTTCAGCCTTCACGAGCATGTATCCCGTGACGTCACGTACCTGCACCATCTCCCCTACGTCGCCGGTCACCGAGTGACCCTACAATGAATGCCTGCACATTGCGGCATTCTTGGCAATGACAATGTGGATGAGGCAGCTCGCAGAGGCCTACAGCTGCGAAATGTAAGAAATACTTTTTTCACAAAACACAAGGCCGCGGTGCTAGCGAAGGAGCTTGCCTTAGAGGAGCGAAACTACCTCTGGTCTTGTCCTGAAACTCGGCACCCTTTCCTGCACCATATAGACCCTGGACTCAAAATGAGGCTACCAGAGCGGATTCCACGTAAGCTTGAAACCCTTTACCACCGGTTGCGTCTCAACGCAGCGCTCACGAACTCTTACCGCCATCGCCTCGGTCTAACAGCAAAACCCTATTGCGATAATTGTGGATTGCCTGAAACAGTAGAGCACGTCCTTCTAGAGTGTCCGGCATACATCCAAGAAAGAAATCACCTCGCAGAAAAGATTGAGTGCCTCAACAACGCATCTATATCTTTGAAAGGTCTCCTTGGACCCTGGGCCTCTCCATCGTCCCAGAGAAAAGTGTTGGTTGGTTTATTTGACTATTTACACGGAATCGGCCCCGCAGAGACAATTTAGAACTTTACGTGTGAGATCATGTGGACTTTTAAGTCACCACGCAAAGCTTCGTGTCCACTTTTTCTTTTGATTTCTTCTTTTCCCCTCTTTCTTCTGCCCTACTTGTTTTAGGGCCTTTGCTCCCTTCTCCCCATCCCCGCAGAGTAGCATGCAGGCGAGAATATGCCGGCAAACCTCTCTGCTTCGTCCTCTTCGTCCTCGTCTTGGTAGCGCGTTTTATCTCATTATGTGTCACCAACAGGCCCAAACCTCGTCCCTCTCTACTTTCATCTAATAAAGAGCTCTCTCTCTCTCTCTCTCTCTCTCTCTCTCTCTCTCTCTATCTACAACTTCCATACATACCTTATAGGGCGTCTCAAGGATAGCCACCACAAAATTCGATAACGAGACCACAAAAAATAGTGCAAGACCTGATATTTTAAGTCTTGGGTAATTTCAAAATACGTGCATTTGTTACTACTACTTGGTCCGCTTGGTTTATAATTCTTGTTACCGATTACGCGATGCACCTTACACATAAAAAACGTAAACATTCACGGTCAAGATAAGCACGATTCCTTGAACTCGTCAGTTAAGGGTATTTGTGGTTGTTGTTATAACCGGATTAGCTAGTTAACATACCTATGTTTGCAATCACAACCTTCGAGCACGACTGGACAGGAACGGCCTTATAGTGTAAACTCGAATGCTGCAATAATCTGCCAGATACATTTAATAGAATAGCAAGTAAGGTTATTTTGCGGTTTGTTTTAAAGCGAAGCTTCGTACGTCAACCCCCAAGGGTTCTTTTGTGACCGTTGGTGTCAACAGTAAACTCCCACGAACGAACAACCTAAGTTACCGGCACCACCAGGAATCGAACCTGGAACGAATAGGGAAACGAAGCGAGAGCCAGTAGTCTTACCGATTGAGCTACGAGCCCGCGTAGAGACCGGGGAGACGGACGGTGCACTCACCGAACACAATTGCGGGTTTAACCCCGGAATTTTCGCGAAAACCATGTGATAGAATCACGCAGCCTCTGGCACCGCGGTGCGCTCCGCCCACTACATGTGTAGCGGCCATGTGGGCGCCTTGCGCATGTGATACGAGTTAGTAAAAATTAAAAGAAGCTCATAACAACGCACAACGCATGACATCTCACTTGTGCACCGTGTCTGCCGCCGATATCGCCGCCTCCGTCGGCTGCGGCAGAGACGGAGGCGAAGTAGATCGTCTAACACCGGGTTTGAGCTCCCTTCAGTTTTATAGAAAAAGAGTTTTCACTCTTACGTTTCCCCAATACAACGCAGCCAACCACCATTCATGGATTATGCATTGATTTAACCTTAGCAAAAATATCTTTTTGAAGTAGTAAAGGGTGTGGTGAAGTGCATTTTACTTGTTTCTCGTTTCACTCTTTGTAGAGCCACGTGTGGCAACCCATACAAAAATGCCTTATGGGCGTGTATAGAAAAATGTATGGTGAGCTATGGCCGCCTATGGGTCCCTATGGTCACCCATAAAAGTGGATAAATTAGGCTATAGCCAGCTATTGAAGTTTTTATGCATCCTGCACTAAAGAATGTAAACCATACAATTCTTTTTAGACGACTATAGAACATCCTAGTGTGTTTAGGATATAGAGTCACAGCTATTCAGGCTACTGTAGCCAGCTAAAGAAAAATCTATCGCTTTAGTTCTATAGCCTAGCCGCGAGAAAGCTCTTTTGGCTGGCTATAGACCATTGTTTAGCTTTAAGTCTACA
This sequence comes from Haemaphysalis longicornis, assembly GCF_048455015.1. NCBI lineage: Eukaryota > Metazoa > Arthropoda > Arachnida > Ixodida > Ixodidae > Haemaphysalis > Haemaphysalis longicornis. The sequence continues at coordinate 66,870,341 of NW_027526361.1, read as the reverse complement.
GACTTGAAACCATTCAGCTGTCTTTTACCAGCTATTGAAAAGAGTTCGTGCTAAAGCTAAAGAGAGAAAGCCATAAAAGCTCATTTGGCTGGCTATAGGCCGTTTTTTAGCTCTAACTCTACAGACTCAAAACCATTAAGCTGTGTTTTGCCAGCTATTGAAAAGAATTCGTCCTAAAGCTAAAGAGAGAAAGCCATAAAAGTTCATTTGGCTGGATATAGGCCGTTGTCTAGCTCTAAGTCTACATAATTGGAACCATTCAGCTGTCTTCTGCCAGCTATTAGAGAGAATCTGCCCTAAAGCTAAAGAGAGGCACCCATAAAAGCTTCTGCGGCTGGCTACGGCGCAATATATAACTGTCAACCTTTAGACGTGTGACAATTAAGCAACATTTAGCCGGAATTAGGAAAGCGTTTGGCGCAGAATTTAGAGGCTTGCATCCATAAAAGCTTCCTTAGCTAACTACATAGTGACATAAGCCTCTAAGTCTCCAGCCGCTAATAAAAAAGTGTTAGCCTATAAAGGTATAATTCGAGCGCACCATTAAATTCTATTCCGCTGGTTCCAATATGACTTATGACGCGTAGTTTATACACTCATGATTTACCTAGCTACATCTACAACACAGACTGAATAACGATGATGAGGTTCATCGGCCAGTTATATGAAAGTTTTTGTTCAATAACGTTAGGTACCTAGTATACCAACAATACGGCAGAAGTACGATTAAAGGCAGCTACAGACAGATTAACGCTCAAATTCAGGTTGCAACTTTGGATACTGTGCGTCGGCAAAGCTTGCGAATGAACGTCGACCGAAAGACTTATAAGTTCGGAGAATTCTTCCTCTGCGGCCCTTCGCTGCCGCGGTCAAGTGAAAAAGCGGGCTTCTCTGAAAACGGCCTTCTCAGCGTCGAAGCAAATTGGAAAGAACTTTCGCGGCCCCCGTTTCTGCGAGCGCAGTCAGAAATATGGTGGCATCTGCGAACAACCGCATTCCTTCTCCCGCGGAGCTCACTTTGAAATTAGTCATTGAGAAAGGGGGAGAGCGACCCAAGCTGGACCGAAGGAGGCAGGGACAGGAAGTTCTGGGAAGCGTTGAAAAGGTAGAGGGGACCACGACCGGCCCAGGAGGTGCGGCGTGAGTGCCGCGCGCGTCGACGCTGTAGCCCGGTCGTGCGAAGGGAAGTTTTCGTGGAAAAGAGGGTCATGCGTTCTGTGCTGTGTTAGTATTCGTGCGCGCAGCAATAACAGTGGCAGAAAATTTTCCCTGAGTACTGATAACAGATATAGTTTTTTTGGATGAAGAAAATAGAACGTTAAGCGATGTTGTATTTGCCAAATAAAATCATTACCAGAAAACGAGTTAGAAAAAGGTCGAACGATGGGCACGTATCTCCGCACTATTTGCTAGCGCGATGGACCTGGTTATACCAGGATGTACTCAGTCAGCCACATCTCGTCTCCTTGCTCATGTGCGCGGGCATGGCACGTGTTGCCTAATGTTGGAAATTTACGACTCGACTACAATGTGTTCGTGTTGATGGTGTGACGCCAAGCAAATGTGCCGCTTTTCGCTGTCGGAAATTTCGGTGTTTACGGTGACAGTGTTATGATTAATTCAACATCAACTCGAAGTCATGCGAAAATGGATACCTGCGATACCGCGACAGGAATTTCATCGTACGCAAAACACCAGGGTGAGTGATCTTACGAACTGAAGAGGCTGTATTGTGCGAGAAATGCAGGACTTTTTTGGTGTTCAAGAATACGTTTCCAAGCTACCCTGTACCACATGGGCATTGCAATGTACTCAGAAGTGAAGATTTCGCCGCGGTGATGAGACAAATATAATTATTTTTTCGCGAACTGAGAAAACGTACACGGAACTAATTGAACGGACTTGGAAAACGTTTTTTATTATTGCATTATGTGCGACCATCTTCATTGTTTAATTAAGAGTGCATTTCCATTTTAGCCACCATACTTGCAACTTCGTGCATTGCGTACTGAGTGAAATGAATGACTTCTGAGTTTTCTATTTTCTGTGGACTACCCAGCACCTGTAGGTATATGTGTCTCGGTGGGCGTTCGTGGAAAATGTGCCGCGTAGTGTGGCTGTCGAGCGAATGACGTAAGCGTGAGCCAGATTGTTGGAATGCGTGTGCTGTGTGTTTCGATCGGCGTATGTGAACAACATTTTACTGGCGGCGAAGTAGCGTAGATAGTAGCCCTTTATGTAATGAATGGGATGAATAAACCCTTTGGTTTTGCTTTTCTTGTCTGCCTTTGTTTAAGCCTTTTGTGAATGAAAACTGGCGACGTGTTTGCAGTCGCAACCTTGCACTCCCCCTATATCGCTGAAGTGTTCATGGAGCATATATTACAGAATGCAGATAGCCACACAACCTAAGTGCCACAGGAGAAGTCCTAGAGATCCGCAAGGCTATATGCCGGCATGGCAGCGTGTTAATAATTTCCCAGAGGCTGCTGCTGTCGCTGTGTTTCAAGTAGTGGCGATTCTCTTCTGGCTGCAGCCCATGCAAAAATATCGTATGGTCGGCTATTGAAAATCCTTCTTATGGTTGTCTTTAGCTATTTGGCCCAATTATCTTTAGACATTTTTATGGCTGTCTTTAGCCATTTCTATGGATATTCCGATGGGTGTCTTTAGCTTCTTCTATAGCCCTAGCGATATCGAAAGAAGACCTAAAGAAAGCCATAGAACCGGCTATAGAAGAAGCTAAAGACACCCATAGAAATGTCGATATGAATAGCTAAAGACAACCATAGAACCGGCTATAGAAGAAGCTAAAAACACCCATAGGAATGTCGATACGAATATCTAAAGACAACCACAGAACCGGCTATAGAAGAACCTAAAGACACCCATAGGAATGGCGATACGAATCGCTAAAGACAACCATAAAACCGGCTATAGAAGAACCTAAAGACACCCATAGGAATGTCGATACGAATATCTAAAGACAACCACAGAACTGGCTATAGAAGAAGCTAAAGACACCCATAGGAATGGTGATACGATTCGCTAAAGACACCCATAGAAACGTCTAAAGAATATTGGGCCAAATAGCTAAAGCTGACCATAAAAAGGATTTTCTTTAGCCGACCATACAATATTTTTGTATGGGAATACAAGTGACGCTGCATGGGTAAACGTTGTGGGTGTCGTTTACAGCTTCAATTTCAGACTATCCTCACAGGGTGGACTGGCAGGCATTTTTTTTTGTTATAGATACGGCTTGAGTGACGAGTAACATCCTCAGTTTATCGTTCTCACTATTACACGCTGGATAACTTTCCTGTGAGCAGCAGTTTGGTTACAAAGCGCCTATGAATGCAAAGGGGAGTTTTTACGAAGCACTAGGGAACGATAGAAAATGCGTAAATGGGTATGCAGATTGTTTTTGTTTCTAGCTCGAAGCAGTGTCCCGAAGAAGACTGATATTTGGCAGTCGTATCGTGTCGTACAGACACGCTCAAAACGTGTCACAACCTGGGTCGCTGACGTAAATCACAGACGGCTGTTCTTTCTAGCGACATCGGGACTAGGCTACATTCAGTGACGTCATAAGAGATTTCGCTTTCACCCACCGTTATCCAAATGGTGAAAACTCTCTACTGCGAAGGGGTGCAGTGCTTAACCAATGCGGCCGTCGAAAGGGACAAAAAAAAAAAAGGCTGTGAGATCGGCAGTTCTGCAACAGTCTCTGCTTGCTGATTTTTTCGGCGGGCTGTAAGTGCGGCTGAGTACTTTGCCGGAAACTCAAACAGCATTAGTGGCAGAAACGGAGGCACTACGGAGAGAGAAAGAGAAAAGATGTAGAAGAAACCATGGGAAGAAACTTTTCCCGTAACTACTTTCAGCGCGGGTAAGAAAAGTGGGCTAAGGGAGAGCTCACATACAGAGGCGCACACGGCAGGGGCGCTGTCGCGGGCATAGTCGACATGACGAATGATGGCGCTCGCTTCCACGGCTCCTTCGCCACGCCTCTATCTTACCGCAGAGGGATTATAAAGCACTTGCACTTGCTGCAGCCAAAGCGCAGCCGGGTGTCCCCTGTGTCGGTTGCTACTACAAGCTCTCCTTATTTTTATGCCGACACGTGCAAGTACACGCTCGCTGGCTCGGTCGGCTCTGCTCGTTTGGACGCGAGTCGAACGGCTTTGGCTATTATACCGATTCACCTTGGCGTCTACCCCCTCCTCACGATGCTTCTCTCTTTTTTGCTTATCCGCGGAAAACACGCAGGCGTGAAGAGTTGTTGCGCCAAGTTCCTGCGGTTGACCGACAAGCATCTGGGAAGAGTTATGGTGCGCTGGCTGTCTTCGGGTTGTTCGAGAGGCGGGCGGAGCAAAGATGCGATGCTTGGGCCTCCGCGCCAGGGCTCCCAGATACAAGGGCACCAGTTTTCCAGATCCCATTGGGCACTCATGGCATGCCTTTTCTTAATGAGGCGCCACTAGTCTTTGATGGGCTCAGGGCAAGGAGCGGATAGGCAGTATTGTGAGCGAACGTTGTCGGGGCCAGCATTGAAGCGTGCGTAGTGCGTCGCTGAGGAAGAGCGACTTTGATATGGCTGAATCTTCTCAGGGCTTCTCCTTAAGTAACAAAGGGTGAGTCTAAATGCAACTAAAATTTATTTTCGACCAGGAAGCTACACAGGCAGAGCAGAGAGCTGTTGGTACTAATGGGTCTTAATCCAATACTTGCATTGTTTGCGCCTTATTGTGTGCTTAGTTTGTGCACAAATTAAGGTGTCCACAATTATGTAAATGCTTTTATGCACATGTTACTACACTGATTTTGTAACCCTACCTCTATCGCCCTCACCGTCAAACAGCAGAAGTATACATAAATAAAGGGCACAGTGGGACAGAATATAAAGCTTCTACCCGCTCGGCGACCAATTCAATTGAAGTACACTGGCTCCTAAAGTATTATTTGGCATTTCCCCGTCAAATACTTGCGTCCAACTTTCATGCGAGTAAATGCATTAGTTGTTATTAATATTGTAGTACAGATCACGGGATACCACCCACAGCGCATCCCCCTTAGCGCGGCCTGCCAGCAACGTTTGTGTCTCTAGCCGCACACGTACGAGTCTCTTCTTGATAAAGTATTGCTCTCGTCGCAGTCTGGCGACAAAGCCGGGGGAATCAGACCGGAAGGCAGCATCATTTGGAGCAGCCTCGGTTTCCTTTATTAGACTTCTCACCGGGCAATGCGCGGGTAGCGTCATCACAAGCGACGCTCGAGGCCTTTCAAGGCCGTCCATAGTGGTAACCTCTTCGGGAAAGTAAAGGGAGGTATGCAGCGAAAACGTACTAGTGGAGACCCCCGATTAACGATAAGGTGGCAGCAGTAACGAGGGGTAGGTAGCGTGGGGACAAGGCTTCCATAGCGCAGGCGGCTACGGACCACATTCGCTTTTCGATCGTTACGCCATTTGGAGCAAGGGGAAGAACAACACGCCGTTGATGCCCTGTCCCCAACAAAGATAAATGCCACGGTGATAGGATGAAAATAATCTTTTCTTGGTCAATTCATCACCCGATTCAGATATTGGCCTCGTACAGGGCCATGCCGCCTCGCTTTTATTGGTCCTTGCTTTTCAAAACCTGTTGTCAGGAGCGCCAGGTGACCCTACGGCCTTCTATCGTCTTGGTGGTGACCAGTAGATGTAATGACAGCAAGTCGGTGCTCTTTACGATGCTCGTGGAGCCAAGCCTGTGGTAAGACGTGGTGTTCCTTGCTCTGTGTGTGAGACGGGAGCCGTAGTTCTGAGCGGGTAACAATGCAATAAGTTGTCTGAGCTCCGCCTCCCCCGGCCGTCCATTCTCTAGCGATTTCCTTATCTCAATGAATGCACGCATGCATCATCCCTGAGAAATCAGAAAGAGGCCGGGGATGTGAGTCGTCGAGGGTGAATGGCTTCAAGCAGTTTGTTCGTAGCTCTCCCGAATTGCTGTAGATGTCTTCGCGCAGTTTTGCTAAATTTACACAGTCATGGCTGGCAACTACAGTAATCAAGGCGCTTAAAGTTTGCGTTTCTCTTGTCCCACGGCTCTTAACATGTAATCAGCCTTTTTTTACTTTAAGTTTAGTGCCGTATCAATTTTCTCATTATGAATCATGTCTTAGCAGGTGTACCTTGCAATTTGTGCGAAATTCCAGAAGTCTTTGTATTGGCATGAATAAAACTGATGTAGAGACTAAAACAGTAAATATTTGCAGTATTTGTGCAGGTTGAATATTAAATATAACGGCGCCGGTAACGGACGTCTTCTGATGAAAGAGTGCCACTGAACTGTGGGCTTTGCATGGTGTACCCAGGTCCGAAGAAACTAGCTGTAGGCGTTCATTAAGCCCGTTTTTTTTCTTCTGCGTGCCTAATACAGCAACTCATACAGGATGTTAGCCGTAACGCCCTAGTTTAAAATTTAACTGGGTCAAAGTTATGCTACATTTCTAGGTTATGTGGCACTGCGTGGTGCCTAAATGTTTAGCGGAGTCAGAAGAACATATTGTCCCACCAGAGTCTCCAAATTTGGAACGGGCGACGTACTGCAAAGTAAAACGGTAATTTTTGACAGTATTCGTTGCAATAAACGTTTTAAAACTTCTTCCAATCGCAATCACACAGAATTCTTCGCTATAGCTCGGGGGAGGAGGCGTTCTCGTCAGCCGCTCTCAAGCACTTCGTTCGTGGCTGAGTGAGTGAAAAACTTTATTAGACGAGAGGCCATGGGGCCCTGGGGGGGTAAGGATGAGGGGAAAAGGGGAAGGTAACAACTCTCACAATGAACACAGTTGCAGTCTTGGCGTCCTAATCACAAAATGAACACATAAAAGTCAGTCAGTGGCACTAAAATGCACAGCTCACAATTAAATGTACAGTTCACACTGTAGACAACGCGGTTCACACTGAAAACAGTGCACGCTGCAGTCAGTTCACATTGTAGGTAGAACGGGGAAGTCTACCAGGCCGTTACACTAATTTGTAGAGACCGTTTTCAAGGGCGTACTCGGTGATTGCTTCTAGTGTGGTGGGATCGTCGCGGACCCGACTAACATGTTCCTGTTCAGTCACAGGGGCGGGACCTAGAGTTAAAAGCTGGTGGCGATTACGGTCGAATGATGGACAAAGCCAAATTAAGTGATAAAGATTTGGTGTGCCTTCACGACTACAGTGGGGGCATCGGCGCAATTCGGATCCTGCTGGAGCTGTCCATTTATAAATAATGTGGGGGGTGTACGCTGCATTCGCATACACTTTATTGGCGAATACTTCCCCGGGACGCGAGAAGCGCTTGAGAGGGGCAAGGATGCCAACAGGAGTTTCTGCCTGTAAGCGCTTGCAGCTTTCCTTTTTGAGGTGACGAAGCTGGAGTTGCCAGTCTGCCTGGAGAGGGGGGACGGGCGTGGCGGGCACCGTGGGAGGTGATTGTAGCCTCTCCCTGGCAGCGTCGTGTGCCATACGGTTGCCTTCTGCGCCTGTAGTGTGTCCTGGAGTCCAAACAATTCGAACTTTGAAGCCTTCAATTTGTAGGTCTCTTATCAATGTGAGAATGTTTGTTGCCGTATTGTTCGGTGAAAACGGACGATTTAACTCTCGGACAGCAACATAGGAATCCGTGATGATGCGAAATTTCTTCGTGGATAGATGGCCGGAATGGTTATAAATTTGCTGCGTCGCTCCCAGAATTCCTAGAAGTTCTACCTCTTCTACGAGGCCGAATGTGTTAGAAATGTGCCTGGATCCATTCAATTTCGGCAGGTCCGCAGATGTCCAGGCAATGGCCGCCGTCGTTCCATTCAGAGCCGCGTCGGTGTAGATGTCAGCTTCGTCGCATTCCTTGTCATTTGCGAGAGTGCGAACGTATTGTTCGCGTACTTTTCTTTTATCCCGGCGGATCGGGCGTCGACGCAGAATTCCGATGGATGGGCGTTCCCACGGAGGGAATGCTGTCGGCAAATCGGTGCTCTCAGACTGACTATTTAAGTGGTCCCATTTTTGGAGTCTTTTTCCTTGTGGCGAATGGTCCAGATGATATTTGAAGCGTAGTTTTGTCTCTTCGATGAGGTTAGCGAGAGGCGGAAGGGGAACTGCGTCGTGTAGAGTGTTTACCCTTGTGAAGGCGGGGAGGCCACTGATCGCACGGAGAAGGTGCCGATTCATTTGGTGGAGGGCGTTTACATGTGAATGCCGTAATTCGTAAACCGGGAAGCCGTACGTGAAGCGCCCATGCGCCACAGCACGGGCGAGCATGGTGCAAGCTGTTTGGTGCGCCCCACCATACTTGTTCGATATCCGGGTAACTAGGTGTAAGGTGGAACGCCAGGTTTTCCTAAGTGAGGCTATCCACTGTTTTGGGCTATTACAGCTGCTGACGGGAACACCCAGCAGTCGAATGGTACCATTGTGGGATTCGAGCAGCGTATCTCCCACTTGAAGGGAGATAATTTGTTCCTTATTTGTGCCACGTTTACCATCCACGCTGAGCAGTTCTGTCTTGGTTGGGGATAGCTGTAGCCGGAACTTGGACAGCGTATGTTCCAAACTTAGGACTGCTGCCTGCAACTCTGTTTGCATAGTTTCTTTGGAGTTGTAATCCTGGGCTTCTGTCCATACCACAATATCGTCCGCATAAAGCGCGAATCGGGCGGCAGTGTCCTGCTCGAGAGTTCGGGCCACACGGTTCATTGCGAGATTAAAAAGGAGAGGAGCCAAAATGGACCCCTGTGGGACTCCTCTATCGAGGTAGAACGTTGTGGGCTGATGTCCTTGAGGGTTAAGACGGATCGGCCTATGCTGTAGAAAGCTGCGTACCCAGGCCTGGGCCTTTTGGCTGGGGAAGGCGAGGGAAAGCTCTTGAAGGATACCTGACTGGCTGACGTTGTCAAATGCCTTGTGCATGTCTAAGGTGAGGACGTAGTCCGGCAAAGCCTTGCGCGAGGTTCGATTAATAACTCTCCGGAGTAGCCATAGGTAATCGTGGGTAGCAAGATGGGGGCGGAAACCAGTGAGAGCGGGGTGAAACCAATTTGTACTTTCCAAGTGGTGGACGAGTCGATTGTTAATCATACGCTCGATAAGTTTGCATATTACGGGGGTTAGAGCTATGGGCCGAAGATTCTGGGGATTCCGAGGATCTTTACCGGGCTTGGGTATCGGATGAATGATCGTTACCCTCAGGGCGTCAGGTATCTCGCCTGAGTCCCAAGTGTGGTTGGCCAAATGTAGCAGCGCATCGAGGCCGTGCGGCGGAAGGTTTCGGAGGTCCTGCAATTTTACTTGGTCATGGCCAGGAGTAGATTTGGGGTTGCCTTGAGAGATGGCTACTTGCAGTTCCCCTAAAGAGAAGGGAGAATCGAGCTCCGGCACCGGTTGGTCAATGCTTATAATTGGTAAAGGTGGGAGGGTTGAAGGGTCCCTAACGGCGTGTGGAAATAACGTGTGAATGATGGTATCTTCCACTTGCGAGTAGTCCATTTGAAGGCACATCTCATCCAAGATCGGGACGCGCACCTTCGCACGGCCGTTCATGGTACGGAAAACTCCCCAAAGACGAGACAGGTCCGATTCATGCCCGAGATCTTGACAAAAATCGTGCCATTTCTCTGTCTGTAACGTGACCTGATATTCGCGAATAATGCGGTAGTGACGTTTTAGCTGCATTAGGTGATTATGGCGTTTTCCTTGCGTGCGGTATCGATTGGTTAGCCGTTCTGCCTTGCGGAGAAGTCCGAACATGTGTGAATCAGGGCAATCCACATCTGCCGTACTGGTTACTTCTTCGCTTGAGAGCAAACGTGCTTGCGTTAATGACGAGATGAATTCCTCAAGGGTAGGTTGAGAGGAGATGTTGAATTGGGAGCGATACGAGGACCAGTTTATCTCACAGTAAGTACGTCTATTGCGGAATTTCTTGCTATTGATTTGAAGCATGATGGGATAATGGTCACTACCCCAGGTGCTGTCTAACGTGCGCCAGGTCTTCACCGCCCCAGGGGTAGCTAGGGTGAGGTCCGGTGTTGTATCGCTTTGAGCGTAGTAAAGGCCAATGCGGGTTGCGACGCCATATTCGTTTCTTAGTTGAAGGGGGCTGTACTCCAGTGTTTGTTCCAGAAGCCGGCCTCGACGGTTTGTGGACGAGTAGCCCCAAAGGGTATTGCGAGCGTTGAAGTCTCCCCCGATAATAATGGGACCGGTGAATCGTAGCGAAAAAAGATAGGGTATCCAGTCATAAAGTGATGGGGGGACGGCACCGGATCTTGGCTTGTAGTATACAGACACAAGCATCACCGATTTGCCTCCTGGCGGCGTAACGAGGACCATAATCACTTCTCTGTCATCATTGCATGCTTGGTCCCAACGATGCTGGACAGCGTGGCAGGATTTGTGGACTAGTACCACTGCTAACCCTGGAGTCGGGCCGTGGGAGGAGCGGGTTTGGCTTGAAATGGAGGGATCTGAAAAGGTGGTGTAATCTAACATTTTGCAAGGACCACGTGTTTCCTGAAGCAGTAACGCCATTGGACGGAGCGTTTTCACTTGGGACTTGAGGAGCGGACCGGTTTGTGAAAAACTACGGCAATTCCACTGTAGTATGCTTCTGTTCGGCGGTAGAGCTGGGGGCAACACTGGACGGCTAATGTTTTTTCTTTCGTTTCGTTTCATTGGAAGGGATCGTTGAGGTCTGGAGAGTTTCAAGTGCTTCCCCCACTTTTCCCATGAACTGACGGAGCTCATCCCTGATAGAAGTGACCTGATCTTGAAGGGAAACTATTTCGCGTGACGCCTTTTGCCATTCCTTGTTTGCTTCAAATTTAAGACGGGCATCTCTTTGAGTAAGCATCTGCTCCGTTATGAATGACGTTGTCGCTGGCGCCTGGGTGGCGTTAGTGGATGGCTTGCGGCGGCTTGTGCGTGAACGGCTGCGGCGTGCCGGGACAGAACTACTTGGCCCACTGGAGGGCGATTGACTGCTAGCTGCGGTCGCTCGGAGGGCGGCCACTTCCTTTTGTAAGGTCGTCATGGCGGCGCGCATTTCGGCGAGGCTGCGACGGAGCTGGGCATTTTCAACTACTAGTGGATGGTTTGAGGGTAAAGGACTAATTGGAGGGGGCGAATGGGATGAGTTGCCGGAGACGGTGGAGGCCCATGTAACTCCTGGCGGTGTAGATCGATCACCGTCGGTCAGGTTATTTTCGAGTGGAGGTTTCTTAGATGAGACTGATCGGTTGCCACGTTCTTCTTTTTTAGGTAAACGCGTAGGGCAGACCTTACTAACCGAGAGGTGTCCTGTTTCTTTACAAATAACACAATATTCTGCAGAGTCACATTCTGCGGTTTCTGGGTGGGGACGGCCGCAATCTTTACATACGCTCGGTGATGGACAAAATTTCGCCATATGCCCAAGACTGTGGCAGTTAAAGCAGACCAGTCGTTTCGGTCTGTATTCTGCCACACGTACTAACTCCATGTAGTACTTGACAGTCTTTGGGAGAGTTGTAGAGTCAAATGTAAGAATTGCACGGTCGGTTTTACCGATTTTTCGGACTTTGAGAATGTCGGCCTGTTCGCAGCGCACCCAACCGAGAATAGTCTCGTTACTATCGGCTGGGTCCACTTGGATGACCCCGCGAATGGTGTTCTTGTTGAAAGGGGCCTGCTCAATTACAATTTCTATTCTTTCAAGTTTGCCGTTTTGGCGAAGGATTAGGTGATCTACCTGAGCTAATCGCGTAGCGTGCACTGTATCGTAGACAGCGATACGTGCGCTGTTAGCTGCATCGTCAAACGTTACCGAAGCCATTTCGGCCAGTTCAGCATTGGGGGCAGCGCGTCCTATTATTGAGGCAATGGCATGTCGGGGGATGTGTCTAATCCGGAGTTTGGCGAGTGGTTTCAGCTGTAGGGTGTAACGCTGCCGACTCACCCGGTCAGTTTTTGTGGGTCTGTTCTTCTTCGATAGTGGGATGCGTTGCCATCCGTCCTCTTCGTCGTTGTCCGTGAGTGGTTCGTCGAGGTCTTGCATCTGTCCATCGTCGTCTTCGGCATCGTCGCAGTTGGCTGCTTCAGAGGCGCCCTCGTACGGCGGACGTTGATATGGATCGACTGAAGAAGCTCCATGTTCGTATGCTGCCGGGGGCGGTAGCGATGGCTGGTTCATTGTCGGTGCCGCCATGACTGAAGAAGCTCCATGTTCGTATGCTGCCGGGGGTGGCTGGCTCATTGCCGGCGACGGTACGTCTTGGTTCGCTGCAACTGGAAGTGCATCCGTGCCGCTTGTTGTAGCTGCGACCGCTTCGGCAGGTGGTGCGCTACTGGAGCGCAGGAGCCGGAACTTTAGGCCTAATGGGCGTCCCGCTGGCTTGTAGGGGACTGTTTCTGGCGTTTGCGATGGTCGGGTAACCTTGATTGGCGCAATCTTGGTATCAGTCGATGCAGCACATATTCACGAACAAAAGGATATAAAAATACAGGCTAAACGAGGTAATTTCCGCACACAGGGCGAAAAGAAAACGGGCCGTTTCGGTATATAGCGGCACCGCCTTCGTCGTCTTCGTCTTCACCCGTTCGTGGCTTGTGCGCTCGCAAGTCGCAGCGATCGCGATGCGCCCAACTCAGGGGGAACGATGTTTGCCAACTGGGGCCGCAGGATTGCATGATTTTCTAAATGCCTCATCGGTAGCAATCAGGGGCTAAATTTTTTGTTAAGAGCGGGCGATGCGGATTTTTTCCTACTCCGGGTTCTTCAGTTGTCTTCATAAATTGGGGTTCTCCAGCTGGCTGCGCATCTGCCCGTATTTTGTCTTTATTCCCTTTCAGCCTATGCTTTTGTGGCTTTATTCCTTTTTATTTCTGTTGGGCTACATGAAAACCGTATTACTGCGAACTCTACGACTTCCATAAACGGCATAAAGCGAAAATAGCACTTATGCTGATCCGAATCGTTTTTTTTTTGTTTATTTTCTCTGCTTTGTGAAAGAAACAGAGCAGGCGTGTATAAAAAGAAGGCTAGCATCAACGTAGGAGAAAATAAAAATAAAAATAATAAGGAGGAACGAAACAGATAAAAGAGTTCAAGCAGGGTTTTAGGACGGAATCGATGCGTGGGGTTCCTTGAAGAACAAATCGGTGCTGCCATAAAAAGGCACTCATCTAGTTTATTCCTTTTGAATCTCCCGCTCACTTCTTGCGCCTTGTAAGTTCTTCTCCCCTCCACCCTTCTCACTCGTCCCTCTCTTTTCCTTCTCACTGATGTACCCGTGTTTGGAAGGCAGTTGCCTTTCCAAGTCGTCCCCTTTCGCTCCTTTGAAAACACACGCTACCAGGTTTCGTATTTTATTTTATGTATGGTTCATGTAAACTAAAAAAAAACACTTACTCGCACCTATATGCCATGCAATTCCCCACAGCACGTCCAGGAAAACGTCAAATGTACTAAGCCAAATGAGGCCAAATGCAGCTGTTAGTTTATTCTTAAATGGTGATACTAATTGCTCTCATGGATATTGAGACTAAAAGCAAAAGTGGCTTAGGTTTAACACTCATGAACACTGTTATCAAGAGCGAAAGCAAGGACAACGCACACACTGCTTCGTGAAAGTTTGCCTTATTTTGAGATTTCGCGGCCTGCCGTCTAGCTACCTCTACTGGATGATTGGTTTCACCCCTTCGCTTGCGCTAAAAGGCACGCACAGACTAGTCACGTGAGAGATTTTCCAGGGAAAAAGTCTCATTCATGTCGCCATTACTTGCGTCATCACGATCATTCACGTCAAACGCGACCGATACTGGGGCATCTATATGCAGATTCTTTAACGAGCCCAAATGTCGGAAATGGCTTAATCAGTGTTACCCATACTGCATAGTGTTTTTTGCCTGTACGGTGTTTTTTCCTGTGGTTTATACTTCGCCCCTTCTACAAGTTTCGTCTAAAAAGTAGCACAAAGCCCTAGATTTATTAAAAATAATATTAACCACGTACGCCTGTGACTTTTCAATTCAGACCCACCCCCTTTGCCCTTCATCCCCCGTCACTTAACCCCTACTCCGAACTACGGCACATACCGGATCAGCCTGGCCACAGAAACTGGAAAGAAAAAACACATTATTCACGGCGTGACAATACCAACGCAGATGCCGAGAATAGTGGACAGTACGTGGCTGGCTGTCAAGACCCACGCATCCCACACCGCAATGCCGCCGATTTTGGAGACATTGCGGTTGGATCTTGCTGTAAAAAAATCTTTATTTTCCTAAGGAAAGAAGCCTCTGCTATGTCGAATATTTCTGCTGCATTAGGCTTTTTTTTTCGTTACATTGCCTGCTCTTTACTCAAGGTCTACAACTCTGTTTAGGAACACGCACGACGCGGGCAAGAGGGGGCAGAGAAAATGTTTAGCGCAGAGAGGTTTTGTGGCCGCGGTCTGTGACTGCGGAACAGTGCGGGCACCCGATTTCTCTACGACTTCCGGAAACGGTCGCAATTCGACCACGAGGTCGTAAAACGCGCGCACGGCATTCTGAACAGCGCCGAATCACCAGGTCCGTCTCGGCAACGCTTTCGTGGGAGGGAATACGCGAGCCCGTAAATGCTGCCCAACGTCCACTCACGCTATAGGATCTAAAGAAAAAGGAAGAGAAAAAAAAAGGGAAAGAAAACGAAGGTCAGGCGATGCTACTCAGATCTTGTTAGCCCTGCTGAATATTCAGCGGGGAAAGTGCACTTCGTGAAGAAGCCCAACCCTTCTTCCCTTAGTTGGGGCTCTAGGATTGACCCGCCCGAGGGAAATCAGCCGGGCGCCTTTTCTGGTCTTCCCTTTTTAATCATCTGCTTTACCACCTCTTCTCACCAAACTGTCCCGTCGTATAAATTCTTTGTTCTTGCTCTTTCTTTTATTTTTTGTGGGGATCGGTTGGAACTCTTTGGCGTGGTCGAATTTGGCTACATCTTACCAATGATAAGCCTGGTGTGCCACCATTTCTAAGGCAACGTGGCTGTTCCTGAAAGCGCCGGTGACAGTACCGTGCAAATTGAGCATTATAAAGCGAACCAATTTTCAGTTATTTGCATAAACATCAATTCTCCTCCTTTAATTTAAATACAGAGAAATCTGTCTCAAAGAAAGCACATTGATGTTTTACAACGGAGCCTTGGTGTGACTTGAAGCACTCTGAAGTGTCATCGAAATATTTTTCTCCGCACTGGCAATACGAAGTGAGGCAACAAAAATACTACCGAAAATCACAAAAAAAGCTCTTAACGTCAAGGGGTAATGACAACTAGAAGGCTTCCGTGAAAATATTTCTAATGGGAAACTGTTTACCGCGGTTAGTGTGGTCTTGGTGTAAATCCAAGGGCCGAATTTTCTAAAACGATCACCGTCGCTTTGTAGCCCCTCGGTATTTGGCGGTAAAATGCGTGTATTTCTCAGTTCTGAAGTCCTGTGGAGTGGCGAGAAACTGTAAAAATCATATAGGCCGCAAGCTCTCGTGAGCGCGGGCCTCGCGGCAACCACCCGTCAGTTAACAAAACCAAGATAATGCCTAGCGTTCTTGTGTGCGCTCCTCGCGACGTCTTCCCAGTGATCCCTGCACACGTGCGACAACCCAAGCATACCAACTTAGGGAGATTGGCGAAGATTGGTAAAAAAAGAACTCCAGCGTTTGCCGTAGTTGTGGAAACATTAGCTCGGAATACGCCCCTCCTAGGTGATGTCCAATAATTATCACTTCCCAAAAAATGAAAGAAGTTCACACTTATAGCAACAATTATGGACTAAAGGTCGTGGCTGCAGCGAAGAAGCAGCAAATCGGCTGCACTCGTGGACTTGAACCTGCGTGATGTCGTGAACGTTGCGTACAGCTTCGCTAACTTCAAGCCTTGCGCGGTAGTGTGAGCTTCCTTCATTTTTTTGTTCTTCCAGTGCTACGATTTCCTTCACCCACGTTTAGTTTTTTTCGTCCCATGCAATTTTTTTCCGAGAGTATCTTTTTTTGCGTCGCACACTTCCTTCCGCGCTTTGAATAAAGTCTTTTCTCTCTCTCTCAAACACCCCTAGGTGCCCCAAGATTACATGACAGAACCTGCCAGGAGCGGGTGTTTTATCACGTCTCAATTCGTGGCAAACTTTCGTGACGTCAGGGAGACTTCTATTCTGTCTTCCATTTGTCGGCTTCCCGCTGAATTTTCCCGGCTGTCGTGAATCCGAATCAATTCGGCAGGCCACCAAGTGATCGTTACGTCCCGCGAGAAGGGAAGCGGGGTCGCTTCGTTTTTGTCCGAACCCCTTGTTCTCAACGGACGAGCCCGCAAACACCTCTTTCCGCAGCGAAAAGGGGAGGGTCTGTCGGAGTCGGATGGTTCTCGCATTCAGTTCCTGGTAATCGTCATCTTGACTTGTACAGAGTCGGGAGGAACGGGTTGTCTATTCACTTTTGTTTTGCGATTCAGAACACTATTCTAGGTATCATTTCTCTTAACTTCTGCTTGAACAGCGATTAAACCCGCTCTTTCAGCCGTTCTTGCCAACCCAAGATATTGTGATGGTAATGCCTACATTTAGGGCGAGGATTCTGTAGTTTGTTCTAGTCAGTTTCAAAGCAAAATACTTTATATGGACTATTCGTGATTTTTGCCGTCCGCGTACCTGTCCCAGTCCCGTCATGTTATCTTTTAGAACAGAGGGAGATATGAAAGCACCAGGGTGTCGAACCGAAAAAAATACCGGTTCGGTTACGGTTCGGGTTCGGGTGAAATAATTTCGTTCCGGTTCAGTTCCGGTTCGACAAAATCACGTACCGAACCGGTTCGCGAACCGGTTCGGGAGCTTGAACCGGTTCGCGAACCGGTTCGATTAGTTGAATTATCACTAAAATTATAAAAAAAAACATTTACTTGTTTAAAACGACCGTCAAATCAAAACACAAACTGACATTCAAAATGGTGCTGCTCCCCAAGGGCAGTGGCGCAATTGCAAAGGAAACTTTAAACAATTAGGAGATATTAGAAAAACACATGAAGTGGCGACGATTTACCACCTTCTTTATCGCTCAGACTTTCTGTTGTCCTAGCAACTATTCATAAAGCCAACGCCAAGAGATATGATGGTGGGATATATTTTCTGTCCTTTCCTTTTTTGTTGAAATCGCAATTGTCGCTATGCAATCGCCCATCACGCTAACCTTGAGGCCTTAAATTTAATCCTGCGTACGGGCGTGTTCAAATACCAGCGCTTAATAACAATGGCGCACATTTTTTATATTTGTAACAAAACAGAAAAATTCTACAACAGGCACATAAATACTACCAATGAATTAGATTATTTGGTAACCCTGAATAATTTGTTAGCTGTCACCTTATCGAATGTGTTAGCCACACTTTTGTTAAAAGTGAGCTTTAGTTACGCTCAGTCACTGCATTATTGCTCTGACCACTGCAATTCCTTTTGCGATACCGAAAGTGTGCATTACAATCAGTATGTCATCGTACCGCCTGAACCCCTACCATCGTTCCGTGTGCTACATTGCGGAATCTTATAACAGATAATGCGGTTACAAAATGAAAGGGAAATTTGACACGTGGAGCATGAGATGGGACTTTTTGGGTAGACGCTCTTTAATTCGTCCACAGCAGTACTCCCCTCCGGAACGAGTAGCAGTAGAAGCAATGTAGCGAGTTGGGCAAACGGCTTAGCAAACAGCTTAGCCACTGAGCAGCTCCTGCGGTCACACTTGTCAAGTATTAATAATTTGCAGGTGTCGGACCTTTTCAACAAATTATGAAATGCAAAAAGTTTGCACACATCGGGTGTGAGCTTTCGCTGTTGCGCAGTGGAGCACTCCTGCAGCCTGATTTCTCCAATGAAGTCGCAGCTAGGGAAGGGCAAAGTCGTTTTATATCACCTGCAAGCTGCCGAGAATGACATTTCGTTTGGTCAGCTTGCACTACGCTCGCGCCTCCAGCAGCAACAGACCAATGCTACATTGGTGCTCATTCATTTCCCCTGTTGTTACATAAAGCGTGATAGTGTTCAATTGTCTGGAGGGGAAAGTGTGCGAGCAAGTACGAAGTTGATGGTACGGGAAAGAAAAAAAGGCCTGAATTGCATTGACTGTGCAATATCAACAACAGAGGGTCGAACCGTTTCGGCATGAACCGGTAACCGTTATTTCTTTTTCCGGTTCAGTTCCGGTTCGGGTTCAGCGTGCTCAAAAAATAACGGTTCGGGTTCGGGTTCAGTTCCGGAAAAAATACCGGTTCGGTTCCGGTTTTCGGTTCGGTTCGGTTCCGGTTCGACACCCTGGAAAGCACAGTACATTTTATTGAAAAAAAAAAAAAACTTAATAATCAGTCGTCTACAGAGGTGGGAGGGTTCATGGTTTTAAGGATTCTGTTGCAATTGCGGCACCCTGTTCCGTGGTACCAGCGTGTGCTGGCCTTCCGTGTCCTAGCTTCATAGAGCGTCTTCCAGCTGCTCGAAAGTTCATTCGAATGAAAACTTGAATTTGGGGACATGGCGACGTTATATGGCATAGTGATGCGTGAGAATAACTTAGGAGGTATTTATTTGAAGGGTGCAATTGTGGGGAAATTTTATTAAGAATACCTATATGGGAAATCAGTGGTTTGTAAGCACTGCCAACTGGCCGTTTCTTGGAATGCGGAAACAGTAGTGGCCTTGGTAGGTCCAAAATCCAGCGTCCCTGGCACACCAATGGCCCAGAAATTTGTAGTAAACTGTCTGAACAAAGAACAGCTAAAAACAGTACGCGACTAAAGTGCCAGCGTTCTATTACCTACGAATACACGTTGGGTTTCTTGCTACGATAACAAGCGAAAAAAAAAAAGAAAACTGTGTGTTTAAAATGAAGTGAAAGAGAGGCAATATAAAACCAAACGGAAAAAGAAAATATGTCTACTGGACATATTCCAGAAAAAAAAAGCGAGTAGAAACGGCGCTCGCTGTCTCAAAAGCTGGCGCGCATTAAGTGAAACGCGCGAAAATTGGAGTATATATCATCAACTTGGTTACACATTGGCCGACGAGGTCCTTAATAGTTGAGCCTTAGTGGCTGATGTTGGGACATATACGGTAGAATGAAAACTTACATATACGGTAGAATACAATCAGAAAGCGGCATATACGGTTGAATACAAACTTGGGGTAGTTGGTACATTACGACAAGGGACAACTGCGGCGTGCGGGACAAGAAGCTCCTAGCGCGGCTGAAGAGGGGGAGGGTGGTTTTCACCAACGGAGCAAAGTGTAGACGGCGCGGCGAACGCGTGCTGTTACCCAGCGTTCCCTGCGCCCCGGCGGGCGCGACGGCGAGAACCATTCCGTCGGCTTTGTCGACTATTGTTTAGGCGCAGCTTCGCGTTCATTGCGCGCTTCCTTCACACGGCTTGATTAACTTGTTCAACAGCACCTCCTTAGTAACCCGGAACCGACGGAATTAAGTGGTTGTACGGCTAAGATGCGCTAACGATTGGTTGCCAGGGCGAGAAACAAAATGTGGAGACCACGTACAGACATCTGGCCGCTAGAGAAACGCTATCAATGCGGTTGTGTTTTAAAAGGTATTGCAGAAGGCGAAAGGAGCAACTGGTTCTGATAAATAGTGATTATAAGAGTTCCCTCAGCTTGCTCGTAATTCTCAAACTTACTAAACAAACTAGTTGAAGTCGGTATGAATGGGAATCACTCAAGCTCACATGCCGAACTGTTTCGGTGTCTGCGCTTGTGTCGCGCTGTGGTCTAGCCACGAGCTAGCACATCAGGCTGGCTAAGTTCCGCTCTCTCACCCTTCGAAAGACGCTTCTCTCCGTTTTCTTTCTGCCGATTCACGGCTGGGCTACAGCGACAGAGTCCACCGCTCTAGCCCGGCCATGGCCGACGCGGCTGCGTTCAGGACGCCACCCCCGCGAATTCCAGGTAACGACTGGCTGAATCTCTGGTCTAGCTCTTTGTAAACCCACGTATGTGAATTCACGTGACGTCGCATGGGCAATTGTTGTGGGTGTCGTTTAAAGCTTTGCTTTCCAACCACCATTACAGCGTGGACTGAAGCTAATTTTTTTCCTGGTCATATACGGTGTCTTCATGTCGAGGGATAAGAGGTGCAAAGGGAATAGGATGATGGTGATAGTGAGATGACGCTTCTTTCAATATTGTACAATTTTGCAATCACTATATCAATACGAGTGCTGAGATCACCTGGTGTTTTTTCGCAAATGAATTGTTGAATCATTCCACACAACACTGCATTGCTGGGAGCTAAGGAGCATCCGCCTACCATTAGTGGACAGTTTACTTTTCTGCCCTGTTTTATGGACACTATTTCTTCAAGCGGCCCTTTTTAAGTGGACTCGTAAAATGAACGCTCGTGTAAGCGGAAATCAACAACGAGTTGTCATCACTGCCCACTGATATATTCAGTAGAAGCGGACTATCCATCTCTCGAAAATCATCTAAGGCACCCTTTGTACCCTCATGCTATCGACCACTTTCTTTACAACAACAAGCGGCCAGTACACGGCGGCACTTCCTCTTGGTGAGGTCGCCATGAAACTAATGGGAAAGAGATGTCAACCCTTACGGCAGCCTGGCCGACGTGGGTAATAATGACATGGCCGCAAGGCCGCCCGGTGTATAAAAAAAAAGAAGCACAGACAGAAGGAAAGAAGGAATAACCAAAGGAAATCCTGAAAATAAAAAAAAAAACGCATACCGGAGCACGAAAAATATCTCCGAAGAAAAAGAAAAAGAAGAGAATTTCATCGGCCACTTTTCCGTATCCGTTGACCTCACGGCTCATGCATGATCATTTCTCCCCGACTTTTTCTGGCTCCACCCATGGCAAACAAAGGGGCATGTATAATCGAGCGGGTAGGTAGCCGGAGCTGCCTAGCTTGACATGCCGCCCAGAGTGATTAAAGGGGGAAAGAAGGAAAGACAAACGCACGGAGTTCAGAGTGAGATGGATTGTGCTTGCACGAAATAATATCGATTGGTATGTTCCCAACAGCTCGCCCCTGCCCACGTTGGCCTGTAAACTCAAAGAAGCAAGGTTGCACGATCCACCGCAGTGCACTAATATTTCTTCATGACACGCCATACCTTTTTTCGCTTTCAAATTTTCTAGAATGGCGTTTACTACAGCCGCTGACAAGCACACTTTGGCCCCGTTTTTATTTGGTTGCTCACGTGCGCTCGAACCTTTTTCAAGTATGCAGGAAGTGAAGGTTAACCTGGAATCTCGTTGTTTTTTGAATTTTCCTGTGTCAGTGCCACCACACTGTCTAAAACAGCAGTACTAAACGGTACCGGACATGACTATCTTGGAGTGTTAAGTAAATTTGCACACGTTTTTTTTTTTGACACTGGAAGAAAAAACCAAAAGGAGAAAGACTAGCCTCACGAAAAGAGCACAAATAAGATAAAATAGTAAAAAATGCGTATGTCAGTTCCTATTCTCTCTTATTACTTCACTGGAGTGCAATGCGTTCACAACAGTCTCTGCGGCGGGAAGCTAGAACTCGTGTTGACTTGATATTTTTCCCGTTTAGCGGTGCAAATCATTCACAGTATAAGTTCAGTATCTGATATGGTGTCAGCCTTGGTTACCCGTTGAAAGCAAGACAGAAACGACGCTCTTTGTATCTGAGCTTTTCGATAAGGCGCGTGGCGCATTCCTGATCTTACTTTTTCTTTCGTCTTTCAACGGCTGCGCAAGCAGTGGCAATACGAATACAGACCTGATCGTCGCTTTTTTTGAGCACGAGGCTTTATCGATATCCTATAACTTAACGAAATTTCTGAGCGCACCTTTGTCAGATGGTCTTCATGAGCTGGAGCGGGAAAAATGAATCGCTTCGATAAAAATTTTAAACTAAAACGAACTAGTACGCGAGGCGAGGGAGCAGGCGAAAGCGAGAAAAAGCCGGACACGAATGAATTAAAAACCTATTACAGCCAAAACTAAAAAAGAAAAAGAAAACACCAATGAGTAGAGCTTACCCTTTTTAAACAGGCCTAAGAAAATACTGCAGTGCGGAGCAGACGTACAGGTTCCCCAAAAAGTAAACGGAGCGCGGCTTCGTGAATTTAGAATAATTTCTATTTTATGCAGCTGCCACCATAAATAAAATATGTGCGGCCAGAATTTATTTTGTAATAACTTTCTTAGAAAGTCACTTAGAGGTTGCTGGCTAGGCACATGGCGGAGAAGTCCCCTCAAAATGCACTTGTACGCTGTTATCTTCGAGAAAATAAGCGCAGGCCTTTTGAAGTCCTTGCCACTGTAACAGGCGAATTTCAGAAAGTTAGGCATGAAGAGATGAGTAATCACTCACACGCACACGTCACGCAGGCTTGAGAAACGCAAAAAGAAAAATCTTGGTTGTGTTTTCTTGCCACCACGCATGCGAATATGGACACCTGTTTTTTGGACACCTGTTGTTGCTCGGAATGTTACAGGGAAGCTGGACAGCCTAGTTCTTCGCAAAATAGAAGAGAAAGACCACGCCTCTTCACCATTCACTTTGGTTTCACTGCATATGGCAGTTCCCTTGGTCTTTTAAATGTGGTTGTGGAGTTACAAAAACAAGTCGGAGCCCCCTGAAAATGATGCAGGACTGAGGGCCTGCTACACAAGGTCACCTGACTCCCACTTGCAATTTTTGTTTTATCTTAGGAACCATTCTTTCAATTGCGAAAGACTCGCATTTCGACGCTTACCGCAATTCCTGATGGAAGCACCCTGATCTGATGCTTCACTGCTAATGCATGGCACAGTTCGACTTCGATTGAAGGGTTCAATCCTTCAGCTTCTGGTGTTTGCCACAGAGGCAACATAAAAGTGATAGTAGGCGCAGTAGACGCAGACACACTTTATTTGCTGGGGTTACATCTGCCTTGTCGAGGGTGAAACTAGTAAGACTTGCAATGCTGAAGTGCGGACAGTCTTGCTTGTATGTACATGCAAAATGCATTCCGGAGTGACCATGTTGGGAAGGGCTTTGTCACAGGGGTTTCCTCAACACTACGCAATTCACAGGGGATGTCTAGTTTGGACTTTGCCACTAGCGCTTCAGCTAATATGGCGCCGATTGGCGGCGTATATTTCGATATACAGTTTCCTGTGCTGCGCGAGCATGGGGACGTGTGTGCGCGTAAGTCTTCCTGTGTTGGTGAATTTCTAGGTGGTGAGAGGGGGGGGGGGGATTGAGGCATTACGCAGAGGCAAGTGATTACTGCACGTTTAGAAGACAAAAAAAAACTGCATGCAACTCAGCGCTTTAGGAAATACGTAGACGGCCATTGAACATTCCTCAAATTTGTTGATCTTGAAAACGTTGCCATGCTTGAAAACGTTCATCTTGAAAACGTTGATCTTGCCATCTTGAAAACTTCAAAGGATGCTTTGGTGAAGGTGGCGTGGTGGTAAAAACAAAGCGAACTACCTGAAGTGAGCATGAGACGACGCTACCCGTGCATATCCATACATCTGCGACCCCAGTGTAAAATTGCACTGTCTTTAATAGAAATAAGAAAGAAACAAAAACAATTATTCCGCACAGGACTCGTGCGCTGTTGCCTGCCCAGAAATTAAAGGGGAATTGTTTCACACACGATAAAGATCCTATTTCAGGGAATTCTTCGCGTGAGTTTTTAAAAACAAATACTGTTTTTGTACAGCGGGTACTGACACTATTCAGCATCCTTGATGTTTTTTTATGTAGAATTTAATATGTATTTCTGGTGGATATGCAAGAATATTTCAAGCGGATTTTTCGGTGGAATTAAGCACTTGTGAGCTTGCGTCTATCCTGTTTTCTTTCGTGTCTCATTTTCGTATATCCTGCAGTATTATTTTGCGACAGGAACTGCTTTGCCCAAAAAACACGTGTTTTTTCTCAGCATAACCGTATGACTAAAATTTTCAGATCTTAACCCCTTAAAATGAACGAAGTTCATAGAAGAAGTAAAGATCGGGTATTTGAACATTACCCAGTGAGTCGGGCAATTCGCGAATATTTGCTACAGCATGTACGTTGTTGCACGCATGTGGGCGGAATGTGTTTCACGACTCGCTATTCTTTTTTTTTTTTTTTTCGAACTGCCGGCTTTAATACCATTTTGAGAAAGGCGATCGAGTCATAATTCCTGTACAATCAAGAGATCGCTGATTAGTTTTGGAAAGACTGATGCTTATTGCTTTTCGTTACGAGACACGACGCACTTCTTGCCAACGTTTGCGCTTTTCTCGTTGCACGCGTTCTCTTCGCGCTGCGAGTGGAACGTCAGCAGGAACTCAAAGAAAAGCAGAGGTTCCTTCTATCCGTGCCTTTTGTAGGTTCAGTGGACAACCGAGCGCCGCAATCGGGAACCCTTTGCTTTGTTTTGTAACAAGGAAATTGGGAGGAACGTTCTACCAACCGGGAACTGGGAAAGTTCATTTGTCATCTTCATGGTTTTTGAATATTGTTTAACTGCCTTTGTAAGCGTCATTTCGCCAGACTGGAAAAACATCTCGCGGTTCTAGGAACCTGTAAGATTTTAGGAACAGAAATGGCCAACAGTGCAGCCGTGACAGAAACTTTGAGCTCACTTTAAAGTAAGCGACAAAGAAGCTTTCTTTACAGCGCTTTAACATTGCCAGTCACGTTGCAAAACTATACCTAATAGTGAAAAGGTGAGTGTATTGGGAGCATTGATAATTTCATTTGCAAACTCAGTTGCGAACCTAAATAACTGACATGGCCGCGTTAGTTATGGCACATGCCTTCAAAGTCGTCACAAGTTTGCTTCACTGTAGGTGCACATAAAAAAAATCTGTTTGAATGTTTGCGTTTATATCTCTGCACTGGTTTAAAATTCAGATATTCTATATTGCACTCCGAATGGTACAAGATAAACAGAGAGACGAAACTTTATTAGAAAGGGGCTAGCACAGAGACCTATGTCAGCCAAGGACATGAAATCCTCGACGGAATGCAGGACACGGGAAACACTGGTGTGCAAAAAATGCAAAAAAAGAATATCGTCAGCTCTTATTAAAACCATCGGGAGCAGTAAAGTACTGTTGTCGTTTTAGGGCGCCCCACAAATGTAATTATCCGTCATGTTGCAAGAATAGAGAGTGAAACTGCTTTCATCAAATGTATTCCCGAGATTTCGGCTCTCTGATTAATCGCAATTTGTATTTTTATTGAATGGTCAAAGTCATACTCGTGAAAGCGCTTGCTACAAACCACGGCATACAGGTTCCGTGTCATTCTTTCAGCCGTTTAAAGGATTCCAGACAGGTCGCTGCTTTTTCAGCGCTGGATTAAAAGTTTATTGCCTCTCCCATGCATTAGACGTTGATGAACCGAACTGCAGCATAACACGGATTGGTATCTACTCGTTTTATGCACACATACGACGCGAAACATACCTGAAGCGCACCCACAGCGTGCATTCACCGGCTACCGCTTAGAGGATCATCCACCCTAGCAGCGCGCCGGTGCCATCACCTATATGCCGATCTCGCGGTGAATACTACCGTGGAAACGTAGAAGCACTTGGTCTCTCTCCCAACAAATACGACAGCAATGTGTTACTTGGGTGCCTTCGACACTCCGACGAGCACTCGGCCGCAACAGCATGACCATGCCAGACCGTTGAGCAATTCCCAAATCTTTCCTAGCACTTGTCTAATCCGATATACGGGCGCCGCGAGGTGCTGCATGTTTCATGAGACTTGTCTGGGTTTTCCGCTGTGCTTCTCTGAAAGCGAATATTATATATGCACGTGTTTGGACAAGCGCCTTTTCTGAGTGGCGACGCGACAGCCCATTTCGGAGGCCAACACTTAAGACTCGGCGGCGCTGGCGGTGACTTTGGAGTGTTTTGCGCCATATTGATATAATTCCACGTTTTTGTGCGCGCTAAAAACATTCGGTGCCCTTTAACACTCTTTGCGCCTTTACCAGACATGTACGCCTGTTTTGAATTCAAGAACCTCATCGGCTGGTTTATAAGTTCAACCTTGCGAGTTCAATTCGTGGCAGTCATTTCACCTATATTGGCTCAAGCTCAGATCTACATTCCGGACTGTCATGACTTTAATGTGATTTCCGCATAGATTACACATAAAAATACTGATGAGGGTTCCTTTATTTATCGCTCTCGAGCACTGGTTGTGATACAGCTTGATCTGGGCAATAATGACCCCGACGAAGCCAAGTGATCAAGTATCTCTGCTGCTTCTGTGCCCTCGCTGTAAGGATGAGCGCCATACAGAGACTTCTGGTAGACGCATGTTTAGGTGTCGGTGCTTCGACAGCTCTTAACTGATTGGATGAAACGCCTTCGTATCGTTATCTATTGTCCTCTCGCACAGCTCTTCGCGACCTGAAAAGTGAATAGCGCACGGTGAGAACAGGCTACTCTACGTTTGGCATACCGTGCGCACCGCCACCTTGTTCCTTCGTAATTTTTAGCGAGGCGAGATTGGATTAATCGGGGATTTTCTGGCTACTGGGGATGCATATTTTTATTTTTCCAGGGCGCCGGAAGGCTCAGTGATCTTTTTTATCACTAGCCCGTCAAAAAGAAGGACCGTGCATGGCTATACTGACGGGTCCATTCTTTCATTGCAGAGCTGGATCAAAACCTCTCTCTGAGCGCCATTTTGGTCCGAGGATGTTGATGTCATGGCTTTGATTCCCATGATAGGGTATTGTTACGGAAAGGGTTTGTTGAAGAGGAGTGGTGCATGTCGGGGGAGGACCAGATGGTGCCATAGCTCTTCTAGAGACTAAATCTTGCTTATGCCCTGATTGATTGATTGATTGATTTTGGGATTTAACGCGTCGACGCTTCACAGGCGATGGGTCACGCCATTGTGGAGGGCTCCGGATTAATCTTCGCCACCTGGGGTTCTTCAACGTGCACCGGAATATCGCACACACGAAAGTTTTTGCTTTTGGCCTCCATCAGAATTAATGCCCTGTTTTATTACACGTACTGAACCATTACCTCCGCAAAAGCATAACTTAAGCTTGAGACTCCGTTAGGCCTAACTTTTTTAAGGGAAGAAGGGCGGCGTTCCATTTGAGTGGATGATCCGGAAGGATGATAGATGCTGGAAACCGCCAATTTCTCTTAAATCTTTTCAGCGCCGGCGAAACTGGTCTCAACTGTTTCGTACCTTTTTTTCCTTTTTCCGTATTTCATCCGAACTTATCCACGCGAGCATACGCACCCGTTTGCAGGCTTCGATATGTAAGATGTATATCACGGCTAAACAATCAGTAAAAGCTGGCCTTCGACGCAAAGCAGCACCACAACCGCTGCCAAAGCGTTAGCGATGCATCGCTTTCCCCCCAAAATAGCCTCGGTTCCACTTTTGTTCGATTCATTTTGGAAAGGAAGAAAAAAACATGCGGTCCGCTTTCATCCGCTGTATGCGTGGTTCTATATATCTTCACTTGCAGGTTTACGTTTTCTTGCCCATTTTCTCATTTTCTCCGAAATAAGCCCCTGCGCTGTACCATATCTTCAATTTTCGTTTCTTTTCTTTAGCCTTCGTGCACGATTTGTTTCGGAGGCACGCTGCGAGTTAAACGTGAGTTGAAACCCCCGAATTACGCATGAGTGACCGGAAATAACTGCATCGAGAAATGTATGGCGGCCGTCAACAAGATTTCATACGGTTGTTTAGCAGAGCAAAGCGACCAGCTGTCATTTTCAGTTTTTTTTTTTTTGAGTTTTTCAGTCTTGTTTTAATGTTCTTGCTTCAAAGTCATTGGCAATAGCGCGCGAACAGGGTAAAATAGTTCAGCAGGAATTCTATTGCTGACACAGCTTGAGTGCCAGCCTTTGAATGCCCTGAAATTTAGTTCTGTAGGAGGAATTGCCTTTCGAACTACACGCCCCGATGAAAGTAGGCAAAGCAAAGGGGGGTAGGCTGATTCATCTTGATGGAAAGGCGTTAAATTAAGAAATGGGATCTTGCGATAGATTAGATGACGCGCGCAAGGACGTCTGACAGCGTCGAGTATCCCCGTCTTAAGCCAAGCTGTAAATCCCTAAAAGGAAAAAAAGATAGAGCAGATGAACAGGCTGCAACAGAACACCCGCAACGTCGCTGTATTGTCTATCCCCTCGCTGTGTGAGTTTGGAACGTAGTCCACATTTCGCGCCCGCGAAGCATTCCGGAAGGGCCAGGGAAGCTGAATATTCATTTTAGGTATGTGGTGTCGTGCAGACCCTGCGGTATTTTTCGCTGTGGCCTTCGTCCTTCGCCGCACCTCGGTGGACCGCACATTGTGATGTCTCGGGCGAGGCATGGTTCACGACCTCGGCCTTTGTTCGCTGCCGCTCCAGAGGGCACAAAAGTTTGGGTTTAATTCGCATGCAAATTAGGCGTGTCTTCAGAGGATCATTATACCTTCGTATAAGTGTTTGCGTGTCCGTAGAAAGTTCTGTGATGTTTTAAGAAGGCAATGCGAAAGAAAGAAAAGCTAGGGAACTGTGTCTTGAGACAAGATCTCTAACCTACTGGATTCTCAGCGGCTTTGGGGAGTATTTTCGAGGCTCATTTGAGCGGACAAGTTAACGAGCCTGAGAGAGACGCATGGAACATATAGTTGGCAAAGGCAACGAATAAATGTTAGGTGCGTTGACTTCTCGTTATTGGTCTGCGGTGTTTGCGGGCAATACTGACGTATATAAACTATTCTTCACTTAGTGTGGAGTCGGTTATGATGACGATGATGACGATGCTGGGGACGTACGCACGGGGAAATGTTTCTTAATGGGGACATGAAGACAAAATACAAATTTGGTTTTTTAAACAGACTGTTCTCTCCGGAATACTTTGTGGCCGAAAAACGTTTCGCATGTAGCTCACAAAAAAAAAAAAACTAGATTTGATCTTAGAAGATTTCATCCCCCTAATAGCCCGATAAATGCAGACAGCACCGAAGCACAAGAAGCAAAAATGCTACTCTGATTGGTACTGTGGACTATGTTTCTGCAAGAGGAACAGCTTAATTTACAATGGGTGAGTGATAGTTCGTTCAAAAAGACTAAGTTTGGCGGGTTGGTAAAAGTTATCGTTCTAGATCAATTAAAAAAATCGCGCTACAAAAGAATGAGAAACGGAAAAGAACGAGAAACGGCAGCGCAGTCGTGTCCGTTTCTCGTTCTTTTGTTGCGCGTTTTTTTTTTTGCGCTGGTCGTTAAAGATGAATGGCGGAAGGCATTCCTTGTTAAACTCTACTGCTGGAGTAAAAAAACGGAGACACCGACCAAAAGAAACTTAAAAACTTTAAAACAACAACAAGACGTTTCGGCTTCGTTACTGAAGCCTTGTTCACAATGAGGCGAATAAAAGTTCATGCACGCTTATGTTCTCTTGAGCACGTGACGTAGGCAGCGCGTGTACGACGGGGGGAGGGTTCCTTCATTTCGATTAAGTGTATGACGTGTCGTCTGTATTTCCAGAGACTCGAGATAGAGCCGCGATCTGAAGTTCCTTTCTTGGCCGATGATTGTGGAATTATCCCAATCAATCCCATGGCCCGTTGCACCCACGTGCTCGGCAAGAGCATTCGACGCCACACGCTTGTTTTTTACATCGTTCTGGTGCTGCCGTAATCTTTGCTTGAAGTTACCCGATTCACCTATGTAAGCGAAATCGCAATCTGCGCATGAAATCTTGTAGACTACGCCAGGAAACGATTCTCTTGGAAGCCTATCCTTACCGCCCACGAGTGCGTTCCGCAGCTTACACGCAGGCACGTGTGCCACCTCAACGTCATAACTACGCAGCACGCGGGACAGGGCTTCGCTTACACCAGGGATGTAGGGAATGGCAGCACGCTTTCTTGGTCGGGGATCAACCGGAACGGCAGGATTGGACAGGCGGCGTTCCACCCCATTCAAGAACGCCCGGGGATAGCCGCTTGCCGAGAGATCGTTTCGTACCCTGTCGAGGTCGGTGAAACGGTCTTCTGCTTTCGTACAAAGGCGGTTCGCACGGCTGAAGAGCGAGGCAGCAACAGACCTTTTGTGAGCGTCAGGGTGAACGGACCGAAAGTTTAGGTATCGGCCAGTGTGCGTATCCTTTCTGTACACATTAAACGAGAGCGTACCATCGCATCGGCTGACAAGCACGTCCAAAAATGGGAGTCTATGGTCGACCTCAGTCTCTACTGTGAATTGGATGGCCTTTTCTTGACTGTTCAAATGCGCAGTGAACGAAGCCAAGGCGCTGCGTCGAACCACACCGAAACAGTCGTCCACGTAGCGCAGAAAAATTCTTGGGCGTGGACTGAAGGAAGCGAGTGCGCGATTTTCCAGCCATTCCATCTTAAGATTGGCAGCAGTAACAGAGACAGAGGCACCCATAGCGGTACCGTGGACTTGCCTGTAGAAGACCTTGTCGAAGCAGAAGTATGTATTCGCAAGGCAAAAGCAGAGGAGCCTCTTGAGGTCTGGAACGTCAATCGGCGACCTGTCTGGCAAGGTCCGGTCGGATTCTAGCGCGGTAGTGCATGCTTCCACAGCCATGTCAGTCGGAATCGAGGTGAATAGCGACACCACGTCGAAAGAGACCATCACTTCGTCGTAGTCTATTGCCACGTCACGAACTTTTTCAATGAAATCGCAGGAGTTGCTCACATGCGTGGAGCCCTTCCCGACGAGTGGAGACAGAATTTTGTGCAGGTATCCGGACAAATTGTAGAGAGGGGACCGGGTGTAGTCAACGATTGGACGCAGGGGGACATTAGGCTTGTGAACCTTCGGTAAGCCGTACAGTGCAGGTGCGGCGCCATTATGGCACAGAAGCGAATAATACAGAGACTTGCGCTCGGGAGGAACGAAGCGAAACACATCCGCCAGGAGTGTCTGTAAGTACCTCTGTACTTTCAAGGTCGGGTCCCGAGTGAGTCGGACGTAAGTGTCCTGGTCATCCAGCAGAGCCAGTACCTTGCTTTTGTAGACAGACGTGTCAATCAGTACCGTCGCATTCCCCTTGTCAGCCGGAAGAATCACGATTTCGGTGTTCGCCTGGAGTCGCTTGACAGCCTTCCGTTCATCCGCAGAAAGGGGCGAGACGAACTTCCGCCGGTGCAGCCCAGAAAGTACGCCAATAGCGCGTGTGCGCGCCTCGTCACCAAGTTGATCCGTCCCGCCGTGACGAGGCGCGCACCCGCGCTATTGGCGTACTTTCTGGGCTGCACCGGCGGAAGTTCGTCTCGCCCCTTTCTGCGGATGAACGGAAGGCTGTCAAGCGACTCCAGGCGAACACCGAAATCGTGATTCTTCCGGCTGACAAGGGGAATGCGACGGTACTGATTGACACGTCTGTCTACAAAAGCAAGGTACTGGCTCTGCTGGATGACCAGGACACTTACGTCCGACTCACTCGGGACCCGACCTTGAAAGTACAGAGGGACTTACAGACACTCCTGGCGGATGTGTTTCGCTTCGTTCCTCCCGAGCGCAAGTCTCTGTATTATTCGCTTCTGTGCCATAATGGCGCCGCACCTGCACTGTACGGCTTACCGAAGGTTCACAAGCCTAATGTCCCCCTGCGTCCAATCGTTGACTACACCCGGTCCCCTCTCTACAATTTGTCCGGATACCTGCACAAAATTCTGTCTCCACTCGTCGGGAAGGGCTCCACGCATGTGAGCAACTCCTGCGATTTCATTGAAAAAGTTCGTGACGTGGCAATAGACTACGACGAAGTGATGGTCTCTTTCGACGTGGTGTCGCTATTCACCTCGATTCCGACTGACATGGCTGTGGAAGCATGCACTACCGCGCTAGAATCCGACCGGACCTTGCCAGACAGGTCGCCGATTGACGTTCCAGACCTCAAGAGGCTCTTCTGCTTTTGCCTTGCGAATACATACTTCTGCTTCGACAAGGTCTTCTACAGGCAAGTCCACGGTACCGCTATGGGTGCCTCTGTCTCTGTTACTGCTGCCAATCTTACGATGGAATGGCTGGAAAATCGCGCACTCGCTTCCTTCAGTCCACGCCCAAGAATTTTTCTGCGCTACGTGGACGACTGTTTCGGTGTGGTTCGACGCAGCGCCTTGGCTTCGTTCACTGCGCATTTGAACAGTCAAGAAAAGGCCATCCAATTCACAGTAGAGACTGAGGTCGACCATAGACTCCCATTTTTGGACGTGCTTGTCAGCCGATGCGATGGTACGCTCTCGTTTAATGTGTACAGAAAGGATACGCACACTGGCCGATACCTAAACTTTCGGTCCGTTCACCCTGACGCTCACAAAAGGTCTGTTGCTGCCTCGCTCTTCAGCCGTGCGAACCGCCTTTGTACGAAAGCAGAAGACCGTTTCACCGACCTCGACAGGGTACGAAACGATCTCTCGGCAAGCGGCTATCCCCGGGCGTTCTTGAATGGGGTGGAACGCCGCCTGTCCAATCCTGCCGTTCCGGTTGATCCCCGACCAAGAAAGCGTGCTGCCATTCCCTACATCCCTGGTGTAAGCGAAGCCCTGTCCCGCGTGCTGCGTAGTTATGACGTTGAGGTGGCACACGTGCCTGCGTGTAAGCTGCGGAACGCACTCGTGGGCGGTAAGGATAGGCTTCCAAGAGAATCGTTTCCTGGCGTAGTCTACAAGATTTCATGCGCAGATTGCGATTTCGCTTACATAGGTGAATCGGGTAACTTCAAGCAAAGATTACGGCAGCACCAGAACGATGTAAAAAACAAGCGTGTGGCGTCGAATGCTCTTGCCGAGCACGTGGGTGCAACGGGCCATGGGATTGATTGGGATAATTCCACAATCATCGGCCAAGAAAGGAACTTCAGATCGCGGCTCTATCTCGAGTCTCTGGAAATACAGACGACACGTCATACACTTAATCGAAATGTAGGAACCCTCCCCCCGTCGTACACGCGCTGCCTACGTCACGTGCTCAAGAGAACATAAGCGTGCATGAACTTTTATTCTCCTCATTGTGAACAAGGCTTCAGTAACGAAGCCGAAACGTCTTGTTGTTGTTTTAAAGTTTTTAAGTTTCTTTTGGTCGGTGTCTCCGTTTTCACTCCAACATGTTTCCCGACCAGACGGGTTTCCGTCAAACCCTCGACTTCATAAACTCTACTGCCCTTCGAATTCACTTTCAGGCCTCTTTGTCCAATTTGGATGTTTTGTTTTACTGTTTCGTATGTTTCAATTTTTTAAAAATAAAGTAAATAGTCAATTGTCCCCATAAATTATTCTCAAGCAGTGTGCCGTGCTACAAGAAGACAAAAGACTTTAAAATTGCACGGCATTAAGTCCACAGAACTACTTCATCAAGTACGTATATAAAAACGTCTTTTTTTTTTTCTTTTAAGGGAGTTGTGTTCATGCTTGCCTACACAGCCGTGTTGTGACCTGCGATCGATGCACGTGTATAAACAAAAAGAATCCAGCGGGTGCCCGAGTGAATATTTCTGCGCTGAATGTCTATATAGTACGAAGCCGGTGGCATCATGTCACGTAAAGAGTGCACTTATATTTCGATAGCGTCGAGGGCAGCTGCTAAAAGAGGCTTTCTTGTCAAACATGCTACATTGTGCAAAGAAGCGACTGAGATGTTTCAGTCTCCACACAACTCAGCACCGGATGTCGGCTCGGCAGCGAAACATTCAATTTGTTTTCGCCGTGACCTCGCATAGAAAAGCAGCGTTCATTGTTCTTGCAACTGCTTGCTTTCTCTCCCAATTGATGCGGCGCAAACAACTCGGAGCCACTCTCTACATCTCAGGCTCACTTTCGTGGTATCGTCACGTCCACGTTCGGTTCACCGCCAAACCCCCTCACTGCTCTTTGATGGCTGTGTTCGGGGCAGAAACCCCAGGTGGAATACACGGTAAGCAGGTTAAGTTTGGCGCACACTACAGACTGGCGCGTCCAATAAAGATGCAGATAATGAAATCATGTGGACGGAACACAATGAAACGGCCAGCTCTTGCGAAAGGTATTATTGTGTACCGATGATCAATGTGGCTGCCTAAGCTTCGTTCAATAAATTACATCTTTTAGCGCCTTTTTCCAAGTGACATTTCGCGGAGTCGCGTAGTTTCAGGTAGTATATGGTAAAGAGCACCGCAGCTAGATATAGAACAGAAACTCGTTTAGACACACAGATGTTTGATGAACGTGCTTGAGTTCCTTGATTGCTGTAGCTCTTTCAGAAATTACGCCCGGACTCGTCCAAAGAACTACAACAATACGTTTTTTTTTTTCGATAAAATCTTCCGCAGAAAGAAATGTATTCAGCAATTTTAAAAAACTCATGGTCAACAAATCCGCATGAAGGTGATAGTTGCTTTTGTGTAAATTTAGTTTTGTGACGTTTTATCACATTCGCTGGCCCGGGGACTTAATTCCTGCGACCTCACACACTGTGATGCAAGAAAAGCTTTGAAAGTGCATGAAGAAGGAAAGAACATGGAAAAGGTAAATAACCGCCATGTTACATTTTCAACGGGGTTCTTGAAAAAAAAAAGCGGAGTAAGGATGGTGATAGAGAGAAAAGGCGGATAGTGTGCGAGTTTAGAGCTCGTCAAGGCAAGAGTGGCTTGTTTTCAAGCTGATTTACAATGCCCTGGCCCTAATTTGTGTCGATGTATTTCCGTAATTGATTAGAAATGTCAATCCTAAGTTCTGTAATTTCTGCGCGTCGGCTGCGCTTCGGGTAGAAAACACTTCCTATTTCCGGTATTTTTTTTTTTTTTTGGATAGTGAGGGTGCGTTGCCGCTCACACTTTTTTTTAGGCGAAAGAAACACGGAAAAGATACTACCCGCTTGGAGATCATGTAATGCGTCCCATCAGGGGCCTGGGGTAATAAATGAAAATAAAGCATCCTGGTAAAGGTTTAGAACAAAACAGTTTAATACACAGCAAAGGCCAATTGGGGTCCTATAAAAAACAGCTCTCCACAATTAAGCAATATTGCTAGGAATAAGCTTGCAATCTCTTATTACTGTCAGGCACATCGCGTCGTTCACGTCGCGCATGTTCATGTACCGTGGCGAAACGAGACAGTGCAATCCATCTAGTAAATTAGACGCAAAAACCATATCTTTGTCTTTTATTCCTTTCCATGAAGACCTGCCAGAGCTTCGCATAAACGTGTAGCACGCGAGATTGACCAGCACCCTCAATATTTTTTTGTCTTTAGACATTTTGATTTATATAAGTTTGCTAACGTGGGCATAATAGCACAATGTGCCCCTGTTTTTATATTTTCCTTTGCGCTTGAACCCTTTCCTGTAAGTCGCTTGTGCACGGGATGCCTGTTTTCTGTGGGATTTTGGTTCCGAAAAGCGCTGTCCCCCCATGGCTTATCGTTAGATAAACGAACCCGTGGTCCATTCCGAAACCTCCAGCCAATCAGGATTAAACTGTTGCTTCAGTAACAATTATACAAGCACGCTCTGATATGTCTTGCCATTTAGAGGAGTACCTCTAAGCAGTGTATCACATATAGAGCGCATTACACGAAATTAAAATTCAGTGGAGGGGGCGCGTAGGCACCGTGCACGCATTTTGTATATTTTTATATATGTACTTATATTATTTTGAGGTAGGGTGAACACCTACCACTACTCGCGCAGGAGAAGGCTTCAGCTAACATTGAATGAGCTTTCTTAAACATTTGTGAACGGAGTAAACATAACAAATATTGCGGCCAGTTAAGTTAGAATACCAAAATTGTAGGCATAAAAAAATTATACGCCAGAAATCGGAACGGCGAAGCAAAATATAGAATTTACTCGAAAAATGAGGAATAGCCGAATCATTCACTCATGAGGCAACGTCAGAAATGTAACAACGACAACCCTTATTCGATCTACGCAATTAGGGTGACTACAGAAATTTGAATAAACGTTTCTCTATTTTTTTGTTTAGGGATAGAACGATGCTACAAATTCCAACCTGTGGGGGCATTACACAACGTGTCATTATTACAAGGGTATTCCTCAGTTTCGTGCACGTTTACGTCGTCTGAAGTGGTCTTTGTTAGTTCTACTGTGAGTAATAAGGTTTATCTTTGTAGCGTACTAGAGGAGTAAATACAAGAGAGCAATATAACAGCTTATGCTGGTTCAGTTTCACCAGTCTTTCCAGTTCACTGAGGCACCTACGTTGCAACATATTACTCCGAAAGTCGTTCTTCTACCAGTTTCAGACGAATCGCACTGTATTCGAGGCGCACATTCAAAGGTTCAGCTATGTTCATCTTCCAAGATGGGAACCAGGCTGCGCCTGCGTACTTCAAAACAGGTCATGCGAAGGTGGTTAGGCGAGAAGCTTTGGTATGTAGATACCTCCAAAATACCCAACAAGAAGCAAAAGCTTTAGAGATTTACAAACATGAAATTTTACGTGCGTTGTTCATCCAATATTAGACAAATTATACTGACCAGTTATGCAAATTGATCAAAATATTCAGGAACCATGCCATTTTTTATATCAGAATAGAATTTGACATTTTTTGGGCCACCATGTTTTAAATTGTTTTTTTTTGTATTAGTGACTCGCATTTATGATTACCGGCACAATTTAACTACCTTGTTCAATACATCTTTAAAATAAAGTGGCAAATTTTCTTTGCAGCTTTTATATGCGAAGCATCTCATGCTCGGGGCTGTGTCCCTCCCTCCCTTGTTGTCCGCCGTCCGCACTCTACTGCGCATGCGCGTCTCTGCAGCCCCGTCAGCGTTTGACCTGACGTCAGCACAGTACACTATAAAAAGAAATAGTTAGGCGGCGCCCGGTTTCGATCCCACGACTCTCTGGCCGCAACGGGAGGTGCGTGGCGCTCTTCCCACTGCGCTACAAACCGAGACGGGAGCGTGTGCTACGAACGCGCCTTATGTCCTTTACTCATTTAAACTACGTCAAGAAGCTACTAATACAACGAAGGCACGCGAAGCTGAACGTCAACGGGAACGACGAACTGAAAACTTTAGGGGAGGATGTTGAATTTCCCGTGGGAAAGCTGCGGCGGGAAGCGTCACGTGCCTTGCAGCTCAACCAGAGGAGAGGACGAATAGGGCGGGCAGCGGGGTAGGAGCGGGAGCACGCAATAATGAAAGACGAGAACCAGGAGGTGTTCCATCAGGTAATGCGGGTGTCGGCTTCTTCACTGTCTCTACATGTCTCTACATTTCTCTGTCTCTGCATGGGGGTTCACACTACGTTCCCATTCGTGCTCCGATAAATGAAACAACATAACGGCAACACAATGGAACCTACACGGAACCCCCATGATGCTTCGCATCCTCCTCATGGTTTCCTATGGGAATATGGTGTAATTTTTTGTTAAGAATTAGTAGTATGTTTTTTGTTATTACAAGGAACAAAATCAGCAAAGGAACCAGAACGCTACCCTGAGGTGCACCCCAAGTAACTATCATAGTGCCGGAATCACGATGACTATCTGTGCTTATTAGACATTAGTATACATACGACATAACAGGACATACCGCACGTTATCTTCTCAGAGGAACAGAAGGAAACAATTTAAAAAGAAGCTTTTCACGTGAGCTTCACTAACGCTTTTTACCGTTAATAAAAGGAGGCTCCTTAAAAGATCTAGCCGACCCAAGCAATAAAGTTGCACCTTCATCAAAAGCAGCAAGCGTTCTTATCCAGATAGTTTACCGTGGAAGTGAATCATAACAATAGAGCCGAATGGGAGGTCATTTGGCGAGCGTTATACGAAGCAGCCGTCAAAATTACTGCTTGAGTAGCACTACGGGAGTTATCAGACGACTGTAACGGAGGCCCGGCACGTTGTCTTTACGAGAGTGCTCAGTCTCGGCGAACCATCGTCAAGCCCCGCTCACTCGCAGTGCCCGTCGGCTTTTTAAGGCTGCGCACTACCAGCCTCCGTGTAATAGCTTTTCGGCTCTTCTTTAGCCTTGCCTTTCCGGACGTTTCCCCACCTGCCCTTTAGTTAGCCTTGGTTTAAGAGTAAACGGAGAAGAAACCTCGCCTTACTGCCGCCACGTGGGTGGATATCTGACAACATGATAAGTAGCTCAAATTAATCACACAAGAAAGAAACACAGGCAGGCGCCACCGACGGTAGAGCATTTTCGGGCTCTCTTTCTTGCGGGTCGTTTATTTGCGGTACGTCTCACGTTCCCAGAACGTAACCAAGACGCCCAGCAATAAGTTCTTCATTAGGGTGGATGTAAATGAGGGAACGACCACGACAAAAAAAAAAAGCGAACAAAAATGTGATCCGAGTCAGAGGAGGAAGAGAAAAAAACTTTGTTTGTCCAATCGTTTGTAAGGAGGTCTAGTCTACTTCCGTGGAGAACGACCAGCAGCCATTGGACCTTAGCACCAAATTCGTATTCCTGGTTGGCGTCCAACACCATGTCCCACGACTCGGCATTGCTGATTTTGCGGCCCTGTGGTGTCACCCGCAGAGAAGCGTACTCTTCTTGTGTAAGGTATGGCCGGTCTTTATATTGTTCACTTATGTCTGAATACTGGCCTGGGTAGTACACTATCGTATAGTAGCATAGTTTAGTACACTCTTGAATATAGTGAGGAGTATGCTAAGAGATTTTGGCTGGTATTTGTTTGGAGGAGACGCAAGACAACTGATTGCCCCTTGTGTAGAGATATATCCGGGGGAGGACACTGGGTTTATTAAAATCTGCAGTCATTAGTATTTTTCCTCTATCAAATTATGCGATCCGTTCCCGATGTCAGCGAAGGTTTCACACTGGATCGGCGAGTGAGTGCTTGAGCGACGTCGTGACTCATTGCCGGAGGAAGAAAACACGCAGGTGACCATGCAACTTGGACTGTTTTGTTGTCTCAGAAATTGACGAGTATGAGTCTTGCCTCAGGCGAAACGAGCCCCTTTTTGAACTGTTATTCCGGAGTCACTGATTCAGCCTTTGCATGTGGGAAATGCCTTTGCTTAGTTCGCCAAGCCAGTTTGCTGAGCAGCCGAGAGCCAATGAAGATACTCCACTTGAAGGGCTGCAACAACGGGGAGAATTTACTAGGTTAACAGGCACAAACATTTGAAGCTGTGACACGTGTGCGAAAAATCGTAATAAAGTGACAGTAACATAACGTAAACACTTTATACAGCGGCGAAGCGAATACGCTATTCCACTTAAATGTATCTTTCTGCCTGAAACAAACTCTTTATAAGATTTTTTAAGACACTTTGACGTGGCTAGTTGACGGTTACCTAAGAAGCTCCTTCCAGGCCGCTTTAAAAAGAAACATACACGCGCAGGACTAGACACGAACGGTGCGGCGGTGATCGTAAAGTGCTGTAGGGTGATTTCAGATGAAATTGAAGAAAAGGTGGCTGGTTAACCTTTTAATTTGCTTGACATTTTTATATCATTCCTTGATTATTCCAATCTCGAGATGGAGCATTATTTTCCCTGGGAAAAATTTGGTCTAACGGTAAAAAATTTCGGAACGGGACAATGTGGACACCGCTCCTACATCCCCGTCCGCCTCGGCCAACATTAGCGAAGTCAATCTACGAAAATATTTATGAGGGGCAATTCGTAAAGTTGTGATCAATTTAAGTTCAGTTTACATTTTTCTGACAAAGTTTTGTTGCTGTCAATAATATAAATGTTGCGCAATAAAATGCGAAATCCTTTTCAGAGCGCCATTTTATTCACATTTGAGCGTAAAGTTTACAAAAAGTACTTAGGTTACAACCTTCATATTTTACTCACGTGTGCTTCTTATAGTTTCAAACTACGCGCCAAACATTGTACTTGTATAGTTACGGTTAAAATGCAACGGGCACGCAAGCTTAAAAAAAACTGATAAACAAATTTCAGGTTCTAATATAAAACAAAACATCAAATTTTCTCTAGTTCTTCCCACATGTAGGCCTTTACATGTACTTGCATTATCATCAAGAACATGTTGGATAATTGTTTCCTGGAGAGTGCACAGCGCGAGAGGGGAGTCCTATCCGCCCGGCTCTCCTCGACGTACTCTAGTGATTGCGATGTCCCTTAGATTTGTATCAATTTCGTATGTTTTGTATGAAAGGCAAATGATCTCTTTACGAACACAATAAGTGAGAATCTGATAGAACATATGGCGTTTTTAGTGTCCACGTTGGCACCATGACAACCAATCCGCGCCCAATTTAAACTCGATAGAATGGGGGAAAAAGCCAGAAAACTGTTAGGTAGGTTCAGCCCCAGGATTAAAGAAAAGCGCTCTTTCACTTTTTGTGAACCTCTCCCAAGATGTTGACCGCTAAATTTACTTTGCGTAAAAGTAGAAACACCTTGCATCATATCGATAGTTAAGTATATACATCGCCCCATTTCCGTAAATGTGGCACCGCTGGAATGTGCCTTGGAATTGCGCGCAGTTGTCAACAAAAGGGAACGATATTCTTCAGGTTCAATTTTTAGAGCTTACTCTGAATTTCTGAAAGTGCTGACACTCTTGCTTTTGATATGCCATTTTGCCTTACCGAGATAATTCATACCGCCAACACACTGAATCCATGCACATCGGAATTCCAAATGCTTGAATTCTCTCTATGAAATATTTCACAATTCCAGAAGTTGCACACAGTTTTGCTGTTTGCCAGAAATACCGTGTGCTTGCCTTCACGTATACATATAGCGATATAGCGACCTCTCTTTTTCTTACTCCCACGCACGCACACGAGGTGCGCAGAGGGATTGGGGATTGAAAATGGGGCGGAACGGGAATACTTCACAAATTATGAGCTGTAGTTCTCAACTCAAAGTCAGACAACACATCATCTCGGTTGTACAAAATAGCCAGGATACTTTCGGGAAGAAACACTTTAAGACGAAGTCAATTCGGGAAGAGTTCCGCATCTACAAGAAAAACTATCTTTACTAGTACAGCACCGGGGTAACCAAGTTGAATGTCGTATTACTTAGTCAAATGTAATCGACAGCAAAAAGGTTCTCCTGCGCATGCTGTGCCAACTAGCACGTTCATGTTGCACATACCAGAAGTGCCAGGAATCAAAGTATAGATGGCAGTGAATTGAACTCTGCATTCATTTTGAGTATGCCATCACCTCAATGCTATTCGGAGGAATGAGACGTGCCCGAACGGCGAATCGATATGCTTGAAAGACTGAATATTCCTGCTGAAGGTAATGTGCGGGAGGGGGGGGGGGAGGCAGGAAATGGTGTTTTTCACGTGGGAGCGAGGCGCCTTTGTATAGACGGCACTTGACCCTACCAGGAATCTGGATTACATTAGCAAAGAATGCATGAGACGTAGTTGTAGAACCTTTAAACACCAGGCTACATTTTATAACACAGGGAAGATCTGAAGAATTGGAATTCACGCTTCCAGAAACATTGAAACTGTTGTCTAAGAACGTCAAGTGCGCACACTTCCAATACGGGGAGCGAAATAACGTTTTCAACTTCCGTGGAAGAAACGAGGAATAGTTATGACCTGTGGCGATAAATTTAAATGATCAGCGGCAGTTACATGCGGCCTACACGCATAATGGCTTTGTGCACACATTAAGGAAAGACTAAATACCCAAATGGCTAGCAACTTTAGCTAGACAGGTAGTACACAGCAGTATACAATTTGTGTAGGGTGACGATTGTTTATGACGTCAAACGTTAACTGTGAAACTGCCATTTTTCTACTACTAGGTGTAATTTTGTGTCATCTGTGATATTTATTGTTGTGTACAAAATGATCATATATATATATATATATATATATATATATATATATATATATATATATATATATATATATATATATATATATATATATATATATATATATATATATATATATATTAAGGACGTAGCTATACCACCATTTCCTGTCGGAGCAAACCGCGAGAATCTTTGCTGACAGGTCTCTATTCTCGTGCTTTACACACTCAAATACCGATATGATGCAAGGTGTTTCTACTTCTAACCAAAGTAAATTTAGCGGTCAACATCTTGGGAGAGTGTTAAAAAAACTGAAAGAGCGGCTTATTTTTAAATACTGGGCTTAACCTAAGAGTTTTTTCGCTGCTTTCCTGAATCCATAGACGTTACATTGGCCGCAAATAGGTTGTTATGATGCTAATGTGGACATCAAAAATTCATTTTTTGGGTTCCACTTCCACCTAATGTAACCGTAAAGGAATCATTGGCTTTTTATACACAAAATACAGAATGTTTACAAATCTGCAGGAAGTCGCTATCACTACAGCATGTCGTGGAGAGCCGGACCAATAGGACTCCTATCTCGCGCTGTACGCGCTCCTGACACAAAATGGTGCAACATGTCACGTTGATAATGCAAGTACATGTAAAGGCCTACATGTTGGGGGGAATTTGAGAAAAATCGTAAAATTGCATTTTTATGTTAGAAAATTTGTGCTTTTCATACATCAAACTTTCGGACCCGTTGCATCGTAACTGTACACCATACAAGTGTAATATTCCGTGTGTTTCTTTATAACACTAAGGAGCCCACGTGAGTAAAATGTGAAAATTGTAGTTAAGTACTTTTTGTAATACTCACATTTCAAAAAAATTGGGCTCTGAGCGAAATTTCACATTTTATTGGAAAAAAACTCCCACCACCCCTCGCGGGAACCCCTGTGTAGATGCGACGCATAGGGGGTTCACGTTGCAGCGTTGGACAGCGGAGGAACGGCGCTGAAACGATGGAGCGGAGCGGCGCAGGCACCGCGTTTTATAGCGCGCATAACGGTGAGGGGACGCGCCGGCGCCAGTGCGTCTGCCGCGGCTATGACGCAACACAATCCAACACAATCCACTTTAATCCAATCCAATCCAAGCGAAGCCAAGCCAAGCCAAGCCAAGCCAAGCCAAGCCAAGCCAATCCAATCGAATCCAATCCAATGCCCCTCGCGAGAGAGTGTTCGCTATCGGAGAGGAGAGGGGGTGAGCGGAGGAGAGCGCAGCTCGCGCGGCGGGGAGAATGGCGGAGGGGCGGACGCCGACAACAACGCCGACGACGCAGGATGCAGGGACAAGGCGAGTGAATGAGATGCAGTCGCATCTAAAAATTTATTCTCTTCACAGCAAGAAACCCTTGTCAGAAAAACGTACGCTACGCGCAACTTTAGGATAAAATTAACAAATTGCCCCTCAGAAGTATTATCGTAGATAGACTTTGCTAAAGATGGACGAGGCGCACGGGCATGTAACGGCAGGGGTCCGCCTGGTCGCGTTCCAAAATGTTTTACAGTTAGACAAAAAATTTCCGAGAAAAATATTGCTGAATCTCGATATTCGAATATTCAAGGAACGATATAGAAAATTTTCAAGCAAATTAAAGAGGTCGACCAGCCACCGTTTGTTCGACCTTCTCTGAAATAACCCTGAAACTCCACCCACTGCTCCCGCACCGCGATGCTCCCAACTTGTCCATCGGAATAAGCGAAGCCCTGGAAGCGTTCCCGCACCATGCAAGCGGCGACGCGTAGCCGCGTGCATGCTGTGGGACAGCATCCGCGGCTTCGCTTATTTAGACGGACGCATGGCCGCCCGCCCGCGACACCACACCTTTCATCGTCGTCCGTCCACCTTTTTTAAATGCGGCTTTTCGTCTCGTGGGTCTGAGCACATAGAGCGAAAGGACCGCCAAATGAGCGAGTGGATCCTCCAGGATAGAGTGGTGGCCGGTCGACCATGAGGCCGTTTGCGGCTTCTCGACCCCGGCGGGCACCCCGGGTCGAGCGTTGCATCGGCACCGCCGCTTCCGCTCTTGCAGTTCTAGCGCTAGTCCTGTGTGGTCTCTACTTTTGTCCCGTCCTTACCGCGCTATTTCACCATGTTTCACAGTTCGAACCAACTAGCCCACATTTACGTATTTACTTGCAGTCGCGTCACGTCATCTCCGGCGCCCACTCGGAACGCACACTACGCGAACAGGCCAGTGAGCGCTGCCGCCCGCGTGACAGGGACGCCGGTATTCCCTGTTGTTCCACTGGGTAACCTCATCTCTGACAGCCTGTCGGGCTCACTTTCGCTCCCTTCTTGTTACCTGTCCCACACAAAATGTACCTTTTCTCCTGACGGAAGACACGGCTGCACCTCCCGAGATTTCCGGTACGTGGGGTCCCCGAGCGCGGTTCAGAAACCACCAGAAGCGGGTTTTCTGACCTGGCCTCTCCGCCAGACTCAACGAGCACGATGGTGCGTGCTTTTTGCCGACACCGTAAGCGTCAAACGACATTGCCTGCAGACGCACATACTACGACACGTGCCATG
The DNA here is from genome assembly GCF_048455015.1 of Haemaphysalis longicornis. Lineage (NCBI taxonomy): Eukaryota > Metazoa > Arthropoda > Arachnida > Ixodida > Ixodidae > Haemaphysalis > Haemaphysalis longicornis. The sequence continues at coordinate 66,825,998 of NW_027526361.1, read as the reverse complement.
TCCAGCACCTTGATTCCACGCAGTCGGTACCGGCCTGTATAGAGGTCCATACAGGCAATCGATGCATCGTCAGCATGGCGAACCATTTAACCCGACATGGTGAAGGTGCTCCTCCGCTTGGCCTCAGAGGACACTAATTTCTTGTAAAAGAATTTAGTGGCACACCCCTTCCGGCATTGTTCTTATCGACGGCAAAGTGCATTCCTGCCGACACTTCTGGCTCAATATATTTGTAATTCAACTACCACCACCGCAACCACGCCAAGCTATATTCGAAACAAAGAGGTTGGCTGAATAATTCCTTCACACCACCTTCAATATGCTTTCGTTTACTACAAGCCCTGGCCACCAGAATTGAGGCACTGCTTTGCCGTTTGACACATCATTCGTACAATACCGCGGCATACATAACGTACGACTTTCCGATGTCTTTTCCTTGTTTTCGGTCGTTTTCCACGCTTTTTTATAAAAGCAGCTTTCCTTTACTCCCCGTCCTCTCCGCCACAAAACTCCTCGTCTTGCGTATTTTCTGTCTCGCCTTGCGTACCGTCGCCACTTCCCCAATATAACAATAAGGGCGGCAAACAAGACCGGTAATCCCAACATGGCGCAGCTCATGAGTCTGATTCTTTTCGGCTAGTGGATAAACAACTACCTTAGTTTCCTCTGCGTTTGCCGCGATTATGCGAAAAGCTTCTTCTCCGTTTCATGGGTTGTTTTGTACACTTTTAGAACGTACCTCTCCAGCGAACTACTGTACGGTTCTAATTTGTGGCGGCGTATATTATATAAAGAGGGAGTTAGCAGTTAAAATAATATTCCGAACATTTAAACGTAATGCGTGCCGGCAACTTGGGCACTGCATTACTTCAACAAGAAAGAATTATAGCGGCACAGTAAAAATGACAGGGCGTGAGGCAGTGTTAGCGTTGAAGGGTGTATCCTCTGTACGTGGCTGCTTTTGGAAGGAGGGGTAGTGAGCCGATATAAGGATTAATTGGTGGAAGGTAACAAAAAACACAGAAATTTTCCCTGAAAAGACCATTGAGAAAATACGCATGCGTGGATTGAGACATGCCAAGTCGACGATTATTGACACTAACAAGCTAGAAGTCGAGCTTGTCAGAAACGTCAGAGGTAAGCGCAAAAAAAAAACCGCGACCTTGTGCAGTTCGGAAGTTTTCAGACCCAGCCGTGCAGAATACGTAGAAACTTCCCATTCCTCCTAATATTTTCCTCCTCTTCTTCCACATCAAAACATCAAATGCTTCTCCTGTGTCGCAGCTAAATGATGTGTCCAGTTCGTAGATTTCTTTTCAGTTATTCTGAGTGAGTCGGAAGGGATGCGTCCTTGCTTACTGTTGTGTATTTTACCGATGACCTTGCCATTAAAAATTTCTTAAAGAAAAAATACAAATTGTTTCTCTTCAGTGTGATTAAATTACCGGTGGGGCCCGCAAAGTTGCTGTTTCTGAGTTCTCAACATGAGACCAGGAAATGCCGAAAACTGAAAGACAATTACAGCAAGACGCTGATTAGAAATTGTAGAAAAGAAAGGAGTGCATTTGCATTTTGAGGATTTCGCATTCGCTCTAGACCAAAAGGCTTGTTGTTTTTTCTGCTACAATTCCAGCCTCACTTTAGTTGAGAGTGTGCTTTTTTCAAGAACGTTTTGTTGTTGCTGTTTAAGATTTGTGCCTACTGTGAGCCTGACAGATAGAATTAAAAGTAAGAAACTCAAAAACAAGGGAACGGTACCGGGTGCCATCCGCCTATTTATCTCGGCAACAATGGACGTCGATGCTAAGTTTGTTTGCCTTGATGAAAAATGATGGCAGTAGTACACGCGTGAGTTTTGTTTCCAAAAGAACATCTTAGGGGGAACTAGCAATTTTAATGAGGGAAATTTTTTGGTTTTCAAAAGTGATGTTTTTTTTTTCTAATGCAAGAGCGCGTTAGTTTCCGGGGAAAGAACTATTCTATATTGTTCTTGAAGGTGCTGCAACCCAATGCGTTTTCTTTTGGACTTTGCGGAGAAAATACGGTCTTACTTTACCCATGCTTTACTTCTTGTTTCGATAATGTGTTGCGTTTTGTCCTTCCACAGTTTTTCAGCGGCCGCAACGCACATAAATAAACAATGCGTGTAGAAACTTTATAGGTGTCTTCATTGCTGCACCGATGTGATCACCATCATCCGTGCCCATAGTCGCGTGAGCAGCTCTCGCTCGAGCTGCTTCGTCTTCATCATCCGCCGTCTTGTAAATAGAAGCACCATCAAATTACCGGGACGTCTCGGCCCTTGATCCTTTTATTCCACAATGCGTTTTGTTCTACACAGGGCGTTTAGGGACGAAATAATTTTTTACCGCTTCAACACCCGCGATCCGGCACTCTTATTAAAATTACTCGTGTTTTCGCTCTATAATTTGAAGTGGTGAGGAAGCTTATTTTCTAGCCTGTACTAAGCAGCTTTTGTTAAGATAATTTTGAGTATTTGTACATGACGTTTTTGGGAATATATGAATGCTACCTAGTATTCAAAAGTATTTTTTTGGCTCGATGCCCACAGAATTTACTATTAAATGTAGTTCGTTCGGTCGTTGTACTGTGAACTTTACGCCAGAAATAAGTTCATTTCACTGTGGAGTAAGACGGAAAACTCCCAAAGAATTTCTCCCGCTGATGCTTTCGCGCCATGTTCATTCCATTGATATTCGTGGCGCTTCAAGGTGCAAAAAAATCATCACAAAAAAGCCCGAAAAAGCCCGAAAAAAAAGAAACTAGATCCGGAGGGGCAGTGGACGCTGGATAAACTGATCGTTTCCCAACTCTCAGTTTCATTTCTGTGCCTTCTGCTTCTTTTCACTTTGTTGTAGTCGTCTACGGACAGTCCTTTCGCCAATCTTTTTATTGCTGTCCACATCCATGATAAGCCAGCTACAAAAAGCAACAAAAAAAGGAAATTATGGAAACGCTCACGAAACAGCCCGAACAGTCACGCGATAAGTACACTCCCATTGGGTAAATAAATTTGGCTCATTTTGATCCGTGCCACCGCACGATCTGGATGATTTTCGATACGTGATACGAACCGCGTGAACGTTTTCCGGGCGTTATCAGACCTAATTTGCTGCAATCCCTTTTCTGAACAAATGTGCCCAGTGTATTTATCTGACCTATTTGCGCTTTGTGGATTGATTGGACTCATTCAGAAAAAAAAAATCCTCATTGCAGGCTAGTCCACTGATAACAATGTCCAAATGCCAAGGAAATCCCATCGTTATAACCGATAATTTTTATAAGCGGGCTGCGAAATAAAAAGACGGAACAGAGCTCAAAACATTTTATTCGCATTCCAGCAAGGTGGTACTACTATTAATTTGCGGAAAAGAAACCACAGCCCTTTGTTTGCCGCGTGTGAAGCTAGCGCAAATATTTTCCAAGAGCATCTATAGGTGCTTCACCTAGCTGAGCTAAATGTGCTTGGCGGAAACAAAGTCCCCGAGGGACTGTGTGACACATTGGGCCTCCTACGAAGACACTACCTGAGTAGGCTGTGCAAATTCGTCATTAGAGTCGTCACTGTTGCACTTTTAGTGCACAACATCACCGGATTCAATCGTTATATCCGATATCGTGGCACTGGAACATTGTAATAAGTGGTTTATTTTACCATAGAAAGAATACCAAAGTGGATGGTGCCATAGCTGTTCATCGTTATGTCCGATATATTGTTATAAACGGTATCGTTATAAGTGGACTCGACTGTATTTCTCTTGTTACGAATGCGAAAGGAGATATAATCACGACAGACCTTCAAATACGCACCCAACGTTGCATAGCACGTTATAAATATATTCATTTCGCATATTACGAGTCTTAAATGTCTGCCTGTATTTATGGCCTCCTCTCGGTTTTGTGGTGACCAGAAACATGAGATAGGCGTATTTATGCTCGTTGCGCTTTGGCGTCAGGCCAGGCTTGTTGTGAAGTGTGTTGGTGACTGCGGAAGGCGGAACAAAGCGATAAGGTACCGGTACGTCACCATGAACGGCCGTTAATTCGCTGATTTTTTCGTTTTTCCAGGGGTGAGATCCGCCGTGCAAAATCACTAAAGAGGCGGGTGGAAACGTTTTGGGGTGAATACTGGAGGGAATAGTATCTGACTCATGTGGATATCCGCTGGCTCCTAAACACAGCATTGCAAATCATCAAATCAGCACTTCGCGGGCAGTAGAAAGTTAGTGATGCTCTTATCGCAAGAAGCATGACGGGGGAGCCATCTTTTTTTTTTTTGCTTCTACCAATTTGGCCGTTATTTGTTAAGTTCGTTTTTGAACAGTGCCTCGGAAGCCTTGCTTTACTGCTTACGTATATGCGCGCGTGTTTTATCGTTGCAAAATGAAAGTGCTAAAGAAAATGGCCGGCGGCAATCACCCTATGTAATGACGCAATCTGCCACGTGTAATCTGCCGATTTATGATGGGCAACCACATAATCAGAACAGCACTTTAATCGTAAAGTTGGGTTTACCTGTTCCAAAAGAGCAAAAAAAAAAAGAGAGAGTGAGAGCGCGGAATCTGCGATATTTATTCTGCAGTTTCTTGCCGTCGACGCAAGAGCTCACAATGCTGAGCTTCTACCGCAACAAATTAAGCATGACTTTAAAAATCTGCAGTAATAGAGAAACAATACGTGAGCACAAAATACGGAGGACAGCGCGGGAAGTTTGCCATTCTATTTCTTGTCACTCAAATTAAGGGACGGGAAGATTGCAGAACTGGCAATAACGCCTCCTAAATACCGCCAGGCCAAGTTCTTATGTGACATCACAAAAAAAAATATTGATATATCGTGCTCGTGGTGATATATAATATCGTGTTCCTGTTTGTTATGTCCGCGAATATAAGTTGTTAAGGCATAGAGTCGTCCGCCACAAAAAAAAAAAGGGAATATTACTGAAATTTCTATCGCACATGGGGAGCCCCAAAAATGGTATAAAAGCAACAAAACAATTTTTACAGAACCAAGTGTAACTTTTTGATCGTCTCCAATTTAATAATGATTTAAAATGTGATACTTTAACGTCCCTGCAAAACCCGACAAAACTGAACAACGCTATTGTTCCCTTATAGTCGCAGAGCGGCACTATCGACTACAGCCGTAACACGCCGGCGGTAACCGCTACCTCATGCCGGCGCTCGCTGCGCGTTAGGAGTAAGCTCTGCGGGCTAGGCTAGAAAAAGGGAGCCAAGAGTTCTTCTTGGTTTTAAAATCCTTCGTCAAAAAAAAAAAAAAAAAAAACTGTGGGCTCTCTATCTCGACTAAAAAATCCTTTTGCTGAGGGCACCGCAATATTCGCTGTGCGGCTTCCTGCTGGCGGTCTAAGTCTCGTCCGAATTTCAGTTGTAGACTTCACTGCATTTTTTCAGCTCTATCAACTTATAAGCGCAAAGATATTAACACGAAGTGATGGACACGTAAAAAAAGTGCGAATGCTTTGGTTCTGTATTCAACTTTCGCCTTCAGGGGATAGGAGAAACAAAGCCAGCGTGTGTTAGCCCTGAAATCGGCATTAGCAGAAACAACGGAACAGAAAACAAAGGAATAAAAATAAGAAGAGGTTGGGTGAAGCTTGAAGAAATGGATGAGAAGGACACGGCGCGACTAAAATCTTGGAGAACAAAACCCAGCGACCATAAAAACGGTCGTGCACTTCATATATCTTTCACTGCTTATCCTGTTTTATGGATAAGTGAAAAGGCAGGAAAAAAGCCACCCATTCGTCGAGCTGATTCCTTAATTGTCGTTTCCTTCCCTTCCAATTAAATGAGCTTGCCTTTATTTTCTCCCCCTCTATTTCCCTCCGTTTACTTCCTACTTCCCTGCTCGGACGCTAAAGGTCAGTCGCCATTTCAGGTCTTTTGGTGTCTCCAAAGCACACAGTGCCATTTCTTAACATTTGTGAAATGGGAATTCAGACGTGTTTTTTTTTTTCCTAGGCTGAAGTCAAGCATTCTGACGTCTGCGACCACTTCAAATAAACGAGGTTGTACAATATGTATCGTGCACTTGCGGGATATCCCTAGCGAGGTGTTATCCAACAAATCATCTCGAAAACATTGTATACAAAATAACAAACTTTAATGTAATGGGAAGTGAGTAGTTACAGATATTCTTGGCAGTTTTGCGCTTCAAAGGAGTGAGGGAAACTTCGTTTTTTTGTAAAGGTAACCAAAAGCACGCGTGCAGTGTTGTTGCTATTTCTAAGCTTATGTTGCGTGTAATGCCTTCATGAGTATCTTGGTTTCTATTCAACTATGTCAGTGCACTTTTTATCGTTTTTGTGCACTTCAGTACATCTTCAAAAAGTCTACCGCTTATCACTACTCGCACCACAATCGTTTTAAAACCTCTACTCCTCAGTTTGCGGTGCTTTATTCCACCGCTTCAATGGATATTCCGTAAGATAGGTCACAAAAAGCGCATTAAAACTATACTTTCATTAAACTGTCGTCTTAATAATGACGATGATTTTGCTAGGATGGGGTTGAAGTTTGAATTTTTGCCCACCCGTCCGCCCGCACGTCCGCTTTTCTTTCTTTCTTTCTTTCTTTCTTTCTTTCTTTCTTTCTTTCTTTCTTTCTTTCTTTCTTTCTTTCTTTCTTTCTGTCTGTCTGTCTGTCTGTCTGTCTGTCTGTCTGTCTGTCTGTCTGTCTGTCTGTCTGTTTGCTTGTTTAATTGTTCGTTTGTTTGTGTGCGACATCGTTATTTTTACATGCGTGAGCAGTGCTTTAGTGTCACCAGTAACTGAGCAAATTGTCGCCTTCAGGTGCCGTAAACGGCAAGATCATGCGAGTATACGCGTGACCACGGCATGCGTTGCATAGGTAAGCGCGCGTTGTGCGCGTGCGTATACGCGTGTTCATGGGCTAGGTGGGCGTTCGTCAAGAAGAAAATGTAAACTGTGAAGCTTTCCAGAATTTTCGAGGACTTAGTTTGGCTGCCCAAAGAGTGCCAGCGCGTTCCGACCCTGCGGTTTGCCGACCTTGGCGCTTTTATCGCTATAGGCCGGTATCGTAATCATTAACCGGTTAGAGTGCACAGGCGTCGAGTACAGTAGCTACGAAAAGAGCACTCGGCAAGCCAGTTTCCCCGACATTATGACCGTGATCCCGCACCTTAACCGTCCCCGCTGCTTGAACAAAGCTCGTAAAGATCTCGCCCTATACATTATTAATGAACGCCATTTTGGGCTTACGGGAATGATTCACCGCAAGCCCTTGTGTGGCCAACTTCTCTCTCTTTTTTGCCGCTTATGCCTCTTAGTGTGCTTGCTTATGGGCACCAAAAAACAACGCCTGATTGAGTTTCTGGGTGGGTGATCACCCCGAGACTCAAGATGGCATGGAAGATAATTTTATGATGAGGTCTTTGGCATGCGCGAAGGTGCCAAGTATCAAACCTGTGAAATCCCTAATCCCCGCGGCTTGCCCTGTCCGACAACGCAACTGACAATCATAATTAAGAGTATCGCTTAACCGTGGACAGTGTGCCGGGTCCTGTACGCCTGAATGAAGCGGACCTTCGACGCTGTATAATAGATCCCTTCCTGAAAAGTTGTTTGTCATATATGGTCATTTGCTGTTCCACCGGCTATTATCTTTTTTTTTTTGTTATTACCCTTAGAGGTCTTTCAACGCCGTTTTCAGCTTCAGCATGTAAATGGTAGCCAACCGTACTCTTCTAGAGTAGCCTAGAGTATAGTTTTTTCTTCCTGTTTGTGAGAATGAGATTAAAAACGCGGTAGGTAAAATGATCTGCGAACGGGTAGTCATGTTTTTTAGGTCATGATGGTAAGCCATGGGAAAATATATGAATCGCAGTAGGAGTTTGTGACACTGCAATAAACAAACAAACCTGCGTGTGCCCGAGCAAGCAAACCACTACCCGAGCCAAAGTTTCCCGGTATTGAGCACACTGCACTCTAATGTTACAGTTCTCATGGGACACCGCGATTAGTTCTCCGGCATTCTTCAGGATTATCTTTCGTGCGTTGTCTAATCTCCAGTTTGGCTAACACTTTCCGTCTAGCATCTATCGGCTGGTAAATACAGCCTTCGCAGCTGCCAAATCTCAATCAAAGAGTGCCAGACTAACGAGCATACAGTTATGCATTCATCCCAATAAGCGTTTATTCTCTCTCTCGTTCAATTCCACTGAGGCAATGTATACACATTAAGAGTACGCCCCACCAGTAGCGTGCTATATTGACTAGAAAGGTCATTCGCTATGGCACCACGAATCAGTAAAGGAGACAAAGGGCGTGTTTTATCAGGAAACCACGAGCGCCTTTCTTGTGTGCCCGATCAGTAGGCAAAAGCTCAAGGAAAAAATAGCCGTTATAAAAAAGAATCCTCCCCAAGAAACGCAGAAGCAGAGGAAGAAAAAAAATAGAAGTTTGTGGATAATTTCCTAATAATGGCTTGTGATCGACATGTATAAACTGGTGTGTGGCTGACGCATGTGAATTTGTCTATAGTTGTCTCTTCCTTCCGCTCCCTTTACAAACAAGACAGTCAGCGTAATCGAGCGGAAAGTTTCCGATGCATCGTTGCCTGAAAAGTTGACGATAGTCATGGAAAATGGAAGGTGAGAAAATAAAAAGAAACAGAAAATGTTCGGCCTGGATTGGATTCAGTGCACGCGAGAGAAAGTTAATCGGTGAGCTCCAGCAGTATTTTTTCTCTTTCTAAAGAGACGTGCTTACTGGGAAAGAGCCCCATGGAAGCCCCCCCTCACGTGATTTTAGAGGTCAACTACTCCAACGTTTTTTCTTATTACGAAATTACTAGCGGTTAAGGTATAGCTTCCTTTTACATTTTCGGCATCGCCTCCACTGCCCATGGCAGTAACCGCCGAAGCTCGCCTTTTTGCACTCACTAACACGATCGTGACATTCAGTTAACCAGGCCCACGTGGCTGGCAGAATCCCGCTTACTAAACAGTACAGAACAGGAACTTCCTGTATACAGGAAGTGCCATCTAGGGTTATCTTTGAACACTGCTGGTATTTTTTCGGCTAATTGCTAAAAGTACTCGCCTTCTGCTGTCGAGTGACTTTGTTTTTGCAACTTTGTTTTCCTAAATAAATTTTGCAAGGTGTTTCTGTTATACAGGTGGGTGTTTTCATCCTTTATGTCACTTAACGCGCAGAACGCACCCCATAACCACGTTAAGTGACCGTCCAGCAGAGTGTACGGGAAGGGCCGCTTCCTGGCTGTTCGGAAAATATCACACCGGCAGCTGGTTTCCAGGCTTTTTTGACGCTTGTGTTATCGCTGCAGCTCGGGCTAGTAATGAGTACGAAGCGGCCCTGACTAGCTGACCGGTTGCCATGAAGCTGTGGCTTCGTCATGCTTGACGCTACGCAAGTTAACGTACGATCCCGACCTTGAAAAATTAGGTGCAGCTTGGCTGTATGCTGAACGACTCTACGTTTTGTAGCCTCTGAATATTTCAAATATAGAAGTGTGGTCCTCAGCGACTACACGGTTTACGTACAAAAAGCATATTTTTCCGGCTGAAAACTGGTGTCAGACATAAAACTTTGGACATAAAGCGTTTGAGAAGCGGCAAGGAAACGTAACTACGGAGCCGCCAGGTGGTGGCTTTTAGCAAATGAAGCCACAGCACCAAAGGGATTTAAAGTAGCAAAATACAGAAAAACACCCAGACACCCTGTGGGGAATATTTTTCATAAAACAGGAGTTGTTTAAACGATTAAGGTAGAAAACAAGGTACGAGCTCCTAAACGTGCAAAAAGGTGCCCTAAACATGGCTGCTGCTTTGATAGCGGTATACAGGAAAGAGTTTGAGGGAAACACATCTCTCTTACGTCCCATCTTTATTAAAGTGGATGGGTGAGGCAACTTCTCAATGCCTTTACCAACAAAAATATTCCTCTGCATGCACCATCACGAGACGAAAGATAAATAAGGGAAAAGAGAAACCACATAATTCGAAGGGCAGGTATGTTGGGAGGGATTAAGAATGCGGTCTGCACGTTCAAAAAAGATGCTTTGCTATTCTAGGCCCGCTGTCTAGGCCCGCTGTCTTCTTTCTAGGCCCGCTGTCTTCTTTACCTGACCGTATGGCGGCCTGGGGATATATTTTCTCCTTATTCCACACTCATGAGCGCGGGTGAAATATGGGCACTTATACTTTGGGATCCCGTCGTCCCGGTGAGCGTTGGATGAGGGCAGTCTTGCAAGGCTGCGCTTGGTATTATGGTAGAAGCTGCTGTGGCGTGGTCTAATAAGGTGCTTCTAAAAAGTTTTACCAGGAACCATAAGCCTGCATAGAACGTAAAAGAAGAGAGGCAGAAGTCCGCCAAGAGAACGGGGGCGAGGTTACTAACCCACCACTGGGGATACTGGAAGAGGTATAGCAGCAGCTCAAGACAATTGACGATTCGTTAATCTAATAAACTCAGAAGGGGCCATTTTTTGTAAGAATAAAAAGAATGTGCCGAATAAATGCTGCGTTTTTAAAATAAGTGGTATACGCAAAAGAAAACCCTAACACGGAACAGTATTCCGTGATTCTGTGGCCCACCGACGCTCTAAGACGTACGCTTGCTTCCCACACCTCGCTAGCTCACCCCTAGACGGCGAAAAATCGGGAGATACAGTGTTAGATGGATGTACGAGTTTTGTGATTGAAGTTTAGGAACGTATTTTAATTTCTGTGCAATGTAGCCACTTAGAACGATTGTGGCTCACTTGTTGTCGAAATGCTATCAATTGGAGCATCCTTAAGATGTCCCATTCCAATTAGAGCAGCTTTAGGAATAGCCAGAAGTCTCAGAGGCCTGTAATAGCAAGAGTGGCGGATTATAGGCACATTAACAGATTGCCGCGCTTGCGACTTCCAATCGGATTACGCTGCAGTGAGAGGTATACGGGGAGAACAAAGGAAGGACCACGCACGGCCATACCGGAACCGGTGGCTTATCCAGCGTCAGACGCCAGCAGTTCGCCGTCAACCAAATGTGATGCCGTCGACATCATACGAGGAACACCAACAGTTCGGCCCGAAGACGACATACGCGGTGACAGGGAACACAGTTTCCCCATCACCGACGCTTGTACTACTCCCTCACATAGGCATGACGGAGCGGTGCATCTCCCTGCCTCACTGGACAGCACAGAAGCGTCTGTTTACCTGAGATGTTGGGAGATAAGGCGTGGAAACTTTTCCTGCCCTGCCGTGAATGTGTATCCACTGGGAGTGTTGGCTTGCGAACATGCGCTGCGTGTTGCCCACACGTTACGTAACACTCAACAAAAGAAGTGGCGTTGTTCTGTAGAGCCCGGAGCAGCCTTTGACGTGTGGAGTATTTGCTTGAAAAAATTCAAGCACGGCAGATTATCAGGGGCTGTTTTGCGTCGTTCACCCGGACATGTCTCCTGGTTCATTTCACGGGCAGCGAGCGCTTCAGGCGTAAAACATTGGCGAAGCGCTTTTCCGAGAGTGCGTCTGTCGTGCCATGTGCGCACGTCTGGCTTCGAGACGCGAACTTAGCCGGGGTGCTCTATCTGGAGCTAAACGTCTGTATCTCAGTAGCTTTTGTGGCGTCCACAATTGCTTATCTTTGTTTTACCGAGTGAGTGCTTTATTTTTACCATATAAGTATATCACGTGTTATTCCGGGCATTCACGTCCTCAAAACAGTAAAAAATTTAAGCAAGAAGCTCTGGCTCTGCTCTTTTCGGTCTTACTAAAAAGTTCGCAAGTTCCTGTTTTATTTTTTTCTGAAGTAAAAATCGCCCTCACTCAGCATGAAAATCACTGAGGCCCTTATTATTTTACTCGTTTTCTTTTTGAGTTTTCAACCATCTCGTCACTAAGAATCTTCCAACCCCTTTCACTAAATAAAGCTGTAGGAAAATAAAATTCTCCTTGATTTTATTGTGGGTCTGCATTGGTAATCTAATCAACAAATTGTGTCGTTTTCCGTCAAGGACAATGGCGTGACGTCGCTTTTTTACAAGGACGTCAGCAGTATCATCAGCTTTTCTGTTTAAGAACCGGCCCCATGATAGGAACAATATTTAGTGCGTGATACACCGGGACTTAAACTCCACTGTCAGTAATGTCTGGCATTGGTTAACGTCCTGAGCGATGCCGGTAGACAACCCATTCCGCTTATAAGGGTGATATGTACTTTGTCGGGCCCTGTTTTTTTTTTCTTTGACACTCTGTATAACGTAGTGCTCCGTCGCGCTCTCTTCCACTACAGTGCGAAAGAAAATTTGACATCTACCTCTATGTAGCATAACGGCTACAAAGAAAAGATGTACAGCTTTCTGATCCAACAAAGTCTGTGATCATAAAAATAAAACAAAATAAAAATCCGTGATTCTCACCTGTGACGTGACATGCGGGGGGCGTACGCGTCCTAAAACTGTGACTTGAAGTTGAGGACAAAAATAATTTTTAGAAATAAACAGAAGTTAATCGTACTATGTTAAGAAGTGTTGTGTGTTGTCACATCTACTGCTTTATTCTTTACTAATTCGTACGCATTCTTTCCGGAGTACTTTATGCATCATGAGTGCAATGCCTCTTGTCTGAATAGAAGTTCCTATTTGACTTAGTTAATGCAATTATTTGTTATAAAGGCCTGTATAAAAAAGGTTGCGAAATTTTTACACCGAGAGAGAACTAAAATATAAAACAAATAAAATCTACTACCAAAATCACAAGGATTATTCAATTCACCGTCTTCAAACGATGAAGACAAATATAAAAAACACAAACACAAAAAAAGGTAAAAATCACGCACCGTTCGTGTAACCACTGCACAAAAATGCACAATTGGCAAAGTTCAGATATTGAATGGTTTTAAAGTGTAAATTTTAATTATTTCGAAAGCCGAAAGGAATAACGCCAAACAAAACGAAAAGACGCCGGATACTGAGCAACGCGAACTAAAGTAGCCCTACCCAACACAGCTCAACGCCTGCCTTGCAGGTAATGTAACACGTGCACACATCAAAAGGCTAAACGGATAAGATATTGACAAGGCTCTGCAAGAAAAGTGCGCTGCCTTTAGGGAAGAAAATTGCAGAAATGGCAAGAATCGTTTACAGTAAACCCTCGTTAACTCAAACTCGCATATTTCGAAATATCGGTTCAGTGGAAAATGTTTCGTAAAGCACCTTGCCTCGAACAGGTGCTATTGCATTTGCCCCCATTTACCTCAAAACGTTTACGCAGGGCACCACGAATATTTCGAAATGTTGACAGAGAGGAGACAACGCAAAGTCCGCTGCAGGCAACCGATACTTGGTCTCAGTGCGAACTTTTTTCTCCAACTAGCACCGAACGCGATCGTTAATGGGAAATTCGAAATACCCGTCTCCGCGGCTGTTTCTTATCCAACTTGTCGAGCAACTATGGGAATTATAACTTTTACGTCACCGTGGCGCCCATGGGTTGCGCAGCTCGACAGCGCTTTTCTGGCACAAAATGCGAACACGAAACTGGGGAGCGTCACGCAGTTATTTCTACCGCAATAATGAAAATTCGTCTTGTCCTGCGAATCATTTCGCGTTTATTACGAAAGCTCGTCTGTGCGCTGGAGCTTATGCTACCAGCAGTAGCTTTTATTTGAGTGACCTGGCCACAAATTTGCGCCGTTGCAAAACTGAGGCCAACTCAACCAACACTTTCTCGTGACTGCGCTAGAGAAAATACTAGCCTACTGAAAAGCAACCCGACAAATTAAAATCCACACGTACGCAAATACACAGGGTAAATGCTGATACAAGAGAACGACACAGAAAGGACAAAAAAAGGGGACTTCGGCAACGATGATAAAGACTAATCAGGAATAAACAAAGGCAATACCAAGTACAGGAAAGGGATAGACACAAATACACGAAATAGTAAGGGACTGGCAGCGAAGAGTTGGTATTCCATTCCGCCTGGTTTCCCTATGCAATGCGGGCCCGATCAGGCGTTGGCGTATGCAGGAGGAGGTCGACGGCGATTAGAGTGGAAATGGCGGCATTCGCACGAAGGAGCCAGGATAAAGGTCGATGATAGTGAGATGGAAAGGGGGATGGAGGCAAGGAGAGTAACATATCCGCATAACGTCTTTTTTTGCAATATATACGCCTATTTGCATCGTAGCGCAATGAGGCGCAGACAGACAGAGCGAAGTGGAAAATTGGGAGGGTAGGGGATGGTAGGAGAGACATTTTGGCTGCATACCTCGCTCATTACGGTGAAGCCGGCGAGGTGTTCGAACAAGCGAAGAGCTCTTGCCATTGTTTGGCACGCCGCTAGCGCCAAAGCTGCCAAACCCCCCCCCCCTCCCCCTCCCTTATTTTGTCTAAGCTCACAATTAAGCTGTTGTGTCACCCTTTGCGATCTTTTCATTTCTATTCTAAGCACCTCTGGAGTCTTGGTGTGGTCTGTGCATCCTTGTCGCTTATTATGCTGCAAAGCACCAGTGTCACCCTTATCTGATCTTGTTTGGAGGGGCCAGATGTTGCGAGGATGCTTTTATATACTTTGTATATAAAGATGAAATCAACCCAATGTTGTGAAAGCTAACAGTTGTACAAACCGAATTCCGCTGTGCGCCTGTTTGCCCAGAATATAGTAGGAATGCTTAAAACGTGCTAGCCAATAAAAAATCATGTAACAGAATAACGCCTGCTACAATGATTTTCATTAAGAAATTTTGATAACAATGCCAGCACAGGCAAAATTTCACACCCGCTAGGTATAGTTTATTAGAGCCTGTTATAAAAATTTACTCACATAATTTATCTCCACTGTACTGGCGTAAATGCTTCCGCAAGCACGAAAAAAATAATGCCGGCTATCTTTTGTCTTTTGATTACCTAGACTCGCCGGGTACACAAACCGGCTAAACGGGTTTCTGTACCCGTCAAGCAAAAAAGTGGTTTTTGGTTAGGCTCTTTTGAACGTACAACTCTTTGCAAAACGTAATACTAATCACTGTTATTACTGTTACGTTGATGTATTTTAAGTTTTCCAGAATGACTTAGTTTATATAAATTTCAATCACCAAAACCATAAGCGAATTGATAACAAGCGGTAATGTGCCAGATTTGATGACATTGACAAGCCTAATAATCTTATATTATTTTCGAGACCACTTTCAGAAAAGTTTTTTTTTGTATGACCGGTCCGCTGGTGTTTCCTTTCGAATAGTGTGTTTCTGTTGCCTAACAATCAAGGCATGTCCGTCGTTGGTGACGTAATTGTCGATGTAAACACAACTTTTCACCTTTGGTTCCACGATTTCTCGCAGCCACCGGCCACTTTTGTTTCAGCAGGCGTTTCATCTTGAATGTAATAGCTATAGAAGCCACATGTTAGCTACGCTAGACGTGGCAGCTACATGCTTGCTCATGTTTTAGGAGACAAGCAAGCTAGCGAGATAGATTACAAGTAAAAAAGACCCCCTTTTTTCAGGCTAGCTTTTTGTCAGG
This sequence comes from Haemaphysalis longicornis, assembly GCF_048455015.1. Taxonomy (NCBI): domain Eukaryota; kingdom Metazoa; phylum Arthropoda; class Arachnida; order Ixodida; family Ixodidae; genus Haemaphysalis; species Haemaphysalis longicornis. The sequence continues at coordinate 66,810,459 of NW_027526361.1, read as the reverse complement.
TCGACACTTAAAAGTTACATGGGATATATACATATATCCTTAAAAAAACACTAAAAATACTGGAGACATGGTTTGGTTCCTGGAAACAGTCTTTAGTAATAAAAAGGTCGTTCGTAATGCAGTTAGCCAAGTTTGTTTTACCACCCGCAGGCATTCGAACGAAATAAAACAGAACAAAATGTCAGGAACTTGACAGGCACACAATGCAGAAGACAGCGAGATTTTTATGCCTTGTGTGTTTGGTAGAGAAACATGATTTGCCTCTTGCTGGCCTCACAATCAGTGTACCGTAAGCTCTCGTGGTGCTGGGCAGCGAACCGGTTGGATCCTCGGAACGCGCCTAGCGCTGCTTCTGATCGTTTCTCATACAAATGGGTCTTCCATCACAACATTGCTATGTTTGCTTGCGTGCCGCTAATATTACTTTTTCAGCGCCAGCTTTGTCCCAATGCTTCCTAGTTTTTGCCGGCCAGCCTCACCCCCATTTGTGCTGTGTGTGTCTGCTACTAGCGCCCATTACGCATGAATTTGTTTCTCCCACACTGTGAAGAAAAAACATTCCCCTTGCTTTTTTCTCATTGTTGTCATTGCTGTGGGAACAACACTTCCTCGTGTGTTGTAGGCAACCTGACAAATTTCTGCATCGTAAGCACTTGTGCTTTAATACACTAAAATTGAGGGACGTGTATTGTGGTCGCCCTACCTCTCCACATGCACACACAATGTGCGCGACTTAATCTTTTATTTATTTTTGAACGGTGGTGTCGTGGTGAGCACACAAAGTGCCTGTTTCAGAAGACTCCTTCGAAATATCCCTGCTTTGAGGGTGGCCTATATTGATAATATACTTATGTATTTTGCTCTATTAAGCGCGACTTTGTTTGCGGGATATATTCTTGTTGCTTTAACCCTTTAGTAATACTTAAAATAATGTGTCTTTATGGGAATGCATGGAATGCAGAGGGGACGCAAGTGCTACAAGCAAAGATTAAAAGTGTTCAAATGGGGGCCGGCGGGGCTCAAACTTGCCGGCTGGGCGGATAAGAATGGCTTTAAATTTATTCCAGGAAATACCTCTTCCGTGGTGTTCTCCAGGAAGCGTGGGATCCATTCGGACCCAAGGATTATATTTTAGGGCGTTTTGATTCCTGTGAACAAGGAGCACAAGTTTTTAGGTGTTGTGTTTGACAACAAACCCACATTCATCCCTCCCATCAAGCAACTTAAGCATACATGTCTGAAAACAATGAATATCCTGTAGGTCCTCTCGCACTGCTCCTACGGTGAGGACAAACAAATACTCCTCCGTCTTTTCACCAGCCTTGTTGGCTCACGGTTGGAGAATAGGAATGTCCTCTATGGGTACGCCTGTAAAACCTCCGAATGCATTCGGAGCTTTCCGGACGAGGCCCATTGAAAGTCTATATGCAGATTCCGATAAGTGGAGCCTTGAACACCAGCGCACTTTCATATCACTGCTCTATGCCATGTCCCTCGTCTGGATGGACGTGCACTCAGCCTCAAATGAATGGCCCAGGGAGAACTAAACGCTGAAAAATGTCGTCGTGAGGAAGAATAACACGGGAGCCCCTTTGTAAAACATCGCTCTTATAGTTGAGTCAAGTCCTCTCGCACCACCACCATTTTTATCGTGCACTAGGGCTCCAGGAACAGCAGGCTCCAGTGAACATGTTAATCTTTGATGCAAGCGGCAGTTGCGGAATTCAGAAATGAGATCTTCTACTAGTGTAGGTTTTTTTAGACACCGGGTACTCATCGGCAACCAGAACGCAAATGAGGCTGTCAACAGAAAAACTGGCCGCACTCAGACTGTTTCAAAAAGTCTTAACGTCAGAATGTTTCAAACGTCGCTGGCGTACTCTGTAGCGGTACTTTCAGTCAGGTCGGGCTTACAGCTCTTCCACTCATATGAATTAACAAGGACCCCGTAACTGGCACCAAAAAGGAATTCAACGTGCATTCGAGTCGGAAACGTGATCCCTGGGCTATTTGGCCGGCCTCCGTGCATCTGCTGGTTGTTTCTTTGTTCAGTGGCGTTGAGCACGCACGTCCGGCATTGCCAAGTTTTGTTGTTTGACGACTCTTTGTCCGCTCTCTTTTTAATAACCTTGATTTCCTGGAGGCGTCGTTTTGTTTGGGGAGGGGAAACGCAGGAAAATTTAAAATTTTAACAGCACTTGTACCTGTTATTGTACCTGTTATTGTTCCTGTTATTGCATCCCTCTATGAGCGTGCTGAACTGTACGCCTCGAAGAACACGCACAAGGATGTGAGTTCATTTGTTGTCTGGAGACCAAATAAACAATTCCACACCATCTAATTAAATGCTTTGCTTTGCTGCAAATTTTCATTTTTATTCAGTGGAATACATTATGAAACGCGTGAATACCAGTTGTACAATAGAAGGTGTAAGGACCCGTCACTTGAATGAACACAAGGGGAGCGCCGCTAGCGTGTACAGGCTAGGCGAGATGAGTTGCGACCATTGGCTATTATGACAGGTTCGAGTGCATCGCAGCTCACGCGGTGTTTGTGTTGACACGCAGCATAATTTCTCCGACCATATTCCTATAATCTTTCTCTCTAAAACTTGCTTTGCCACAAAAAATCATGTTTGTGATGTGGTACACCGTTTACAGAGGCCGTTTGCCCATTTGTAAACCTATCGCATCACTTGTATTCCTAAACAACGAGCAGCCGCAAATGGCTACTCAAAATGGCTACTAAAACCGAAAATACCTCATTGATCAAAGGTGTACTTAAGTACAACAGATATTTTATGTTTTGTTGCCCATTTGAACAAATTAGGCAGTATAGTATAGTTCACAGTGTTGTCTGATCGTCAAGACAAGACATCTGTCTTGGCCGTCCTATATGGCCCAGCATCTTCTTAAGATATCCCTCATTTACCAGGCATGTCAACAGTTCCTGCAATCACATATTCTCAATCACTGCCGTTTGCAATATATCATATGACTTATGGGAGCCGAAATAAGTATCAGCGTTCGGCCGTGGTATTTGCACCAGACATTTTGTTGTCGGCCATGGGCTCGTTTTTCGTTGCATCAGGAGGAATACGTTCACATGCATTTTTAATCAAGGCATCACATGCAGCAGTTTAGTCACCACCTCGGCACCAGCGAAGTTCGTGTTGCTAAACAATGTGCCAAAGGGACACAGACACGCTGTTGCCTTACTGTTATAAAACATTTCTCTTTTGTTGGCTGCTTTTATTTTCTTTTTACCAGGATAGCTTGGTGGGCTGGTTGGTAGTGCATCGTTAAAATAAGACACAGTGCGCTGAAACACGGAGACGTAAAAAAAGAAACGGAGAATGCATCGCTGTTGTCCTGTTTTGATTTCTTTATTTATTTATTGTGACTACATTGTGTAGGATAGCTCTGATCGCCCCAACCGTTTCTGCGGCGTTTTCGCTTCCTTAAACCAAGTTTTCCTGTGGGGTTCTTTTTGTTTCTGACAACACCACCAGCCTATTTATCCGGGGATTTATCTTCTGGTTCGACACGAGCCGCATGAAGCCGAACCGAAGGATCAATCCCCGTTCTCGTTCCCTTCCCCAAGCGGCGAGAATAATTTGATGGAGTATGCCCGGCATGGTTCCTTTCTGGGATCGAGTATTCAGCACTCGCCCTTGGTGGCTATCTCATTCGGCCTTTCCGCGCAATGAAACGTTTTTCACCCTCGCTCTAGTGTGAGACTGAGATCAAAGACGAAAAAAATTGAGCAAGAAGCTGCATGCCTGCCCTCGCGCTGCCGCAAGATACCGCTATCACTCTTGGAAACAACCGTGTTCTTTGCATCTTTTTTTACAGAAACTCATGAGTGTTGTTCCCATCGTTTTTCAATCGTGTTTACCCAGTGCGGTGTTCTGGTTTTAAAATCTGTGAAATAAAACGTGGTGACTTATGGTTCATAATGTTTTCTTTGAAAGATTCCTCAGGCCCCTCGTTTGTCTCTTCTCGGTTCCCTCTTTTCATCCTAGTATGAGTTGTCGCAGCAATATTTCTATCGGCAGGAATGTCAATGTTAGACTTGTATTTTTTACGTGTCGGTAAGACAGATTTATTTATGGATTGTAGGGTTTAACGCACCGACGCAACGCAGGCGATGAGGCGCGCCGTAGTGGAGGGCTCTGGTTTAAGTTTGACCACGTGTGGATCTTTATTAATGTGCGCCGAAATCTCGTACACACGGACGTTTTTGCTTTTTGCCCCCATCAGAAAAGAGGCTGCCGCGGCCGGGAACCGAACCCGCGTTCTCATGCTCAGCAGCACAACGCCTTAGCCACTACGCTACCGGGGCGGGTGGCGGTAGGACAGTACCGGAAAAGGAGAACAACGCTACAAGTTCGCGTCACCCACGTTCTTGTGTAAGCGTGTGCGCGTGTATACGGGTTTGGGTAATTGCATGTCAGCGTGAGTGCTACGCGTCTGTGTGGGCCCTTTTGTTGGTGCCGGCGTGTGTGCTACTGCTATTTTTATTAAAGAAACAGCGCTTATTTGTGCTCTGGATTATTTCACACTTTGTACTGTAAAAAAGGAAATGTCATGTCTATTTGCCACAATGCACCAAGTAAAGTTAGGTCCGATCGAGGTAGGGTGGTGTCGTCGTGGAGGGGTGTAAAGAGCTCGATGACTACGACGCAGGGACCAGAGGGTGAAGAACAGTCTGTTCACAAGAATTTAAAAGTATCTACAGAAGATATTGAAGACGACACAAGACAAAATAAAAATTGGGTTAAAAATTAAAATGCACCGCCACGCACGAGGAGGGTATCGCCACACGATCCCTTATAGGAGCCCGGAGACCAAAAGGGTGCCGAACAGCCGCACTGGTGGCAGTAAAAATTCGTGGAGCTCTGGCGCCTAGGAGCTGCGACGGGAGCCAGTCAGCCTAAGTCGCCTATCGGCCGCGGCCCCGGACAAACTGGATGAATTTTGCGCATTCCGTCGTCAGATTGTCTACCTTGACCGGTACCCCCTCCCCCTACTTCCAAAGCAGTGGGATAACTGCCTGGGGATTTGACCTCCGCCCCTCAACCCCTCCGTTCTTGTTGCGGTCAGGGGGGAAGAAAGGCGTTCCACTGACTTTCCTGAGGGAAAAAAAGACCCTCTACCAGGGGCGACCATTCCTTTCGCTCGTGCCAACGGAGGGGAAGGAAGGGAACATAAAACTCACTACGCCAGGGGAACCTTAGCCTCTTCAGGGCCCATCGCCGCTATCATAACTACACATTTTGAAGGACCAATCACTGTGTTCAAGAATGCAAATTTAGCAAATAACAATGCTAGACGAACGATTAGACTGAAAAAATGGCCCTGAGCCCCCTGGCATCATGCAGGGAAACATTTCATGCACACATTCCGCAACTTTACAACACTGACAACGTTCCTCTAGTCATGTTGTATGCTGGGATTCGTCAGCAGCCCCTGTGCTCTGTTGATACTTGCGATTGGTCATTCACCTGCATTTTGATGACAAATAACTGGCGGTATTGCTAAGAGGGGAGGGGTAATGCAGGGAACAAGTCGTGTGGGTTGTACACGAACTGGTTTCTCATTCCAGTTCATTGAATCAACCTCCATTGCGATGTCTTCTGTCGTATCCGGACTCGCAACAATGGGAGCTAAACCCACTCTCCACTAGCCCGGAATAACGGCAATACGGACTCCTCCAAATTCGCGATCTCCTCAAAGGGGTCTGAAAATGCATGCACAAAAGTGCTAGCACTAGATGACATGCCGCGTAAGGAGCTAAAGCGGCAGCGGGTCCACGAAGCGTTTGTGCTCGCGCCTGATTCGGAGCTCTGCACCGACATGAACCCTCGCCGCGCCCATGCGGAGCGACCGTACGCACTCCATCACACTCTTAGGCACGCTATGAAAAAATCACTCAACATCAATTTCGCAGTGGTGTTCTGCCGTCACGCTGACATCAGTGATTGCTTCGTAAACAACTCGCGAAACCTACTGCATAACCACTCGTCATGTTGGTTTGTATGGGGCCTCCCAAACGACCACCGCCCTCAAAAGAGGGGCGCACAAGTTGACGGTGAAACGAAATGGCGTCTACGAAATCTCGCCTATTCTTTCAGGTGACGCCATCAGTTTGCATACATGCCACTGCCCAAAACGCTGCCAATTTAAGGTAGAATGTTTTATTTGCTCCCAAGCAAAGTCTTTCCCGTTAAAATATATCACGGTACGGAATATAGAGCGAGTCATAAGGAAAACTTCGCCCACACGCATCGCGGCATTTTGCTTCGCGGCACAAAATCCCAAGCACGCAATTCTGCCAGCCATCAGACGGCGCTACGTAGGCGAGATGGCGGCGCCCTTGATGTGATGGCCTACATGCAGAGTATATTTAGAATGCGTATAAAGTAGCCTTTCGCAAGAGAGAGAAATATAAGAAAGCAATACCAGTCATTGAGCAAGGTTATAACAAAGTAAAAATGACGCGAATATGTGGGAAACGTGTTCAGCAACTGGGAACGTAAGATTCCGATTACCAACTTGCCGTGGTTGACGAGTACCGGAGAACGTAAGGAACAGCAAGGAGAGGGGAAATAAAATGCCGGAGCAAACCTCCCCGTGTTCGCCCTTGTTGAGCGACGCCTGTAACCGCATTGAGCGCTCTCTGAATAAGCCCCTTGAGGCTCGATGCAAGTGGAAGAAACCGGAACGCGTGTTTTTTCTTCGCCACGATTGTTCGCTTGAAGCTCGCTTCGCCTCACCCGCAAGAACTGTACGGGAATTGTTCTGGCAGTGTTGATGACGGAGGAAAAGCAGTCTATGGTTGGTCAATAAGAGATTGCGGGCTCACTCGGAGAGACTGTCTCAAGACTTCGCGGTTTGCTCATTGGTCTCAGTTGCCGCGCTATGCGGGTAACGGCCCTCGCAACACCGTGCGGTCACTCATGACGCCTGAGATTGCAGCTACGCTGGCGTCATACTATCAGGGTAGGTGTGTTATCCTGGTTACGACGTGGGTGTCAATTGTGGGGAATATCGCAGCGGCTTAAAAACTCTAATCATAGCGCCTGCCAGTGCCTACAGTAAATCCGAACGTACTACGTAGACACGAGGTAGGTCTAATGGAAGGCTGCCTCAGTTTGGACAGAGGCCGGCCGCATTGTTTTGCAAAGACATGCTCGACTTCAAATAGAGTAGCCAACCATTTTTTTAGACCTGGAGAGGAACGGAAAATATTCTGAATTAAATAGCAGTCCAAAAAATCCACGAGTAGCAAAAACAAACTTTATTTAATTGAAATAGGACTAAAAATGTCGGGAATGGTTCCTTGCCTTAAATTTATCTTTCGTGTATAAGAACGTCCGCTTGCATGTTTACTTGGAGTTTCATCTACCAGACCTACCACTGCACCTGCATTCCCCCATCGCTTCCTAGGGAGGGCTGCTTAAACTCTGGTCCTGGCGTGGATGTTAAGTCGACGGCAGAACTCCTGGCGCCCAACTGCATTCGTCTTAGTGAAGACTTTTCGGAGTTCTACGAACCAGCTGTCTCCTAATGAAGAGACTGTGGCACGGCGGCCCGGGATAGTGCTGTTTAGAGAATATTTTCTCTCTCTCTCTAACGTTTTCTTCGTAAACATCGGACAATAAAGCCAAAGCAGTTGCAATGTCTTGCGTTGACGGTTGCGGGCGGTCGGGATTTTCCGGCCAAGTATGACCCATTTGCGGCTTTCGAGATTTATCCCGCCACAGACTACACGCAAAACTACTGCCTCCAAGATTTAAGGTTGTTACCCTGGCAAGAGCCAAGCCATTCTTAATCCAATCCGAAGTAAGCCAGGTGGCTTAGGGATCAAAATGGCGTCGTCCTGGAGTCGCAGAACGGCTCTGCCGCGGAAAAGATTGTCCGTAAAATCGAACTTCTCGCTTTATTTTGTCCGAAATATTAGTTGTTCATAATCCTTACTCCTACGGGACAAGTGGCCGTTCCTCGGAAAAGTCGGGAATATCCAGCAAGTATAACTTTCGGGAGTCCGAAAAAATGGTCCGCTACTTTATTTTATTTTATAATTTGCAGGCAAGTGAGCGCAAGTGGTCTAAGCTTCGTCTCTTCGTCTTGATGTATGGAGCCAACAGGACTATTAAAACGTTCCACGAGCACAAGGTACGTTTATGTTACCAAGCGAGGCTGGTCAAGGTACGAGCTCAGAAGGTTAGCATGATCTCTCATTTACTTAACATCGGTCACACGAAACAATACATTTCGTCGAACTGAAAGGAAAAAAGAACGGGTTAAAAGATGTATATAAATACCTGACAAAACTAAACAATACGTGACCTAAACTAAACTCAGTAAACTAAAGAGAAACCCCGCAAAAAGACAATGACGAAAAATTCTTTGAGGTAATTAAGTCTGCTTACGTGCAATCAAAGCGAAAGCGTTATTGCTTCCACGACGGGCAATGCTCATCAAATACGTCTTTACTGCTGGATGGTGTTTGCGTCTCTTTTCTTGCTTTGATTTCTTCGTTTTTTAGGGTGAATTACCCTGACAGGTAGACTGGCGACACTTTATGACACGGCTCCCACAGATCCAGAGCTCCCCGTGGCTAACGGGCACCTGTTCTACTCCCGTGCGGTCACGTTCACATTCTATGGGATATGACTTCAGGGCTAGGCACACTAGGCTAATCCTTGCTCGGTGGCTGATAACGAGCCAATGGAGAGTGGTGGTTAAGCACTAGGCTTTTACTTTGAAGGTACGGGTTCGACTCCCACTCGAAGTTCAGTGTGCCAAACTTTTTTTTCAAAGTAATTGACTTCATCAACGTTTATCAAAGTTTATCAACATACATACTTTGGTAGAAATTCCGAATTTTTTGAAGTTGTTTTGCTATGTACAACGGTAGCCGTTTTTTGTACCGGGCAACAACAACCCTTTTAAAGGGGTCCTGAAATACCTTCCGCCGATGCATGGATGTACATGTAACCAAATAAAGCAATGTATTAGCAATCTCCTCCCGCAAGAATTTTGTTAAAGCGATGAGTATTAGCTGAGAAATCGTAAATAAAAAACCGCGCATTATCGTCGCGCCGCGTTTCCTCCTCCTTTCAACTTACTCTCCGCTGTTGACGGCGCGCGAGCAGTCCCTCCCATGATGCTGCGCTCCTCAGCGGTGACGTACTTCCGCTATTACGCTCCTCCGACTGCCGTCTGCTACGTGCAAGCTTTGTTGACACCATGAATCCCGCACTCCGCTCAAGGCTGGAAAAGCGAACAAAAAATCTGGCCGCATGTGTGCGGCGGCCTGGCCTTGCCCTTTCGCGGTGTACGTTGGTGCAGTTTCTATCGGCGGCATGTGACTTTTTGTCGGCGGCGAACTCGCAGCCGCACTGGGAGGATCGTGCGCTCGTTCTCTGATGCACCGCGCACTGTTTATCCAAAAAGCGCCGTATCAGATGTGGCCCCGTGGTGCCGGGTCTTATTTTGCGGCGGTGGTAATTCCTGCCGGCGGCATGTGAAAAACACATTTTAAACCGATACAGAACCCGTGCACAAAACGCTTCAATCATGTGACCAGTTTAGCTTGGGGCGACGCGTCGTGGAGAGCGGCAACGTTAGCAAAACTTGCTCCGGTGCGGCTCTGAGCTTTCTAGCGCTGGAGCTGGCGCCATTTCTTTGACAATCACAAACATCGGTTGCCTTGGCAACAAGGCACAAACCACTCTAGAAGTCAGTTACGGTTTCGTGATCCCGGTTCAGCTCGGGGCCCCACCTCGCGACATGTGGGTACTGCAGGCGTACCACTCACTCCCATTGGGAAGTGCGAGATGCGTTTGGCATTACAGGAGGCGATGGTGTAGGTGTTGTGGACGCCTTTGTTTCGCGATGGAATGCGACGTTGTGCTTCTGCGGGTGGATAGTGCTTCCCATGGTCTGGATTATCTTTCTCGAGCGACGTACGACTCGACCTCGCATGGGGTATGTGCAGTGTGCGTGGCTAAAAGCCATCTCGGCTTGTGCGCCAGAGTTAAGGGACTTGCTGTTCGTCCCCGCAAACCGCGCGCGAGGGGAGTGCCGAATTTACGACAGAAGGAGTCTGTCAATCGCGGTTGAGACTTACAACGCGTGTCGTGACGTTGTGTTCGTTCGAAACGCATCTCTGGATTGTTTTGAAGTTGAATAAAATGTGTGCGTCAAACCCGGGCATTCGGCTCAGGGCGTTCTCTGCGATTGCACGAAAGAAGTTCCACGGGGCTTCAACGCTTTCTTTATGGAACGTACTCAGGTAAGAGAATATCCATGTCGTGTTATGGCCATGTTGCATTCAGTACCAACGGTTAAGCGTTTGTTTACACTCTTTTCGTTTGTCGTAAAATGTCCAAGCACCCCGGCACTACGCTGGCAGATCAGCCGGCGAGCCGACGCTGAGCAGACGACTCATCTCTTTGCCGGAAGTGCGTGAAAAAGTCGCCCAATAGCAGGATGTCTAGCTCATGACGAACATCTGGGAATCGTTGACGTAGACATGTGTAGATGGTGGCGTCCAAAAACCCGAAGGGAAGGGTGAGAAAAAAGTGACAAACTTTGCAACAAAAGTGTGAGCTTTCCGCTGTGCGTAAAAGAGTAATAATTGGCACAGATGACGATGACGACCCAATCTAACGATTGCGCTAGTTCATTTAGTGTGCTCAAAACGCCTTTCAGGGCCCCTTTAAGCCCAATATGGCTAATTTCTTTTTTACTTTAAAAAGGCCTGGTCGTCTCTGCAACAGGAAACCTGAAATTTAGAGTTCGCGTGGTTACCATGAATGTCGGCTTTATGAAATCGGTAGAATTTTCAGTATAACTGCTTCCTAATTCTCCCTTCCTATTTTCTTTTCTTTTTTTTATCTAATGTGCAACTAGTGGCTAAGATTTTATGTATGTCCGTCACTTTGACAAGCGGGGCAAGGACAATTCTTCGACGCATCGTTCTATGGATACCTTGTATGATTGATCGGGTCATTAGCGTGTGCCAGTGACCTTCTATAATTGGTCGGGTTATTCGCGTGTGTCAGTAGCATGTCCGTAACTTTGACAAGCGAAGCAAAGACAATTAATTCTTCGGCGCATCCTTCTATGAATACCTTCTAGGATTGGTCGGGTCATTCGCATGTGTCAGTGTCTGAATAGGTTATGGCGACGCAAATCGCGCCGACGGTTTGGCAAAGCGTTTACAGATTCCTATTCAGTATTGCTTTCTCAGCGATGTGCTCTTTAAAGAAGACGAAAGCATTTATATCGGTACTGGTATGCTAAACAGACTGACTTTAAACTGCACTGAAAATTTTTATGTTCAGTAAGCAGCAGTAGAGTTAAGAGTGATTACCAGTGCGCATTCGACGTGCGGATTTACACGTGCGCACACGCACCAGGAACATGCACTGCGGAGCGTGCGCAGTGTCGTCTTAAATAAAAACCGAGTTTTAGGCAAATTCCTAGTTTTTTCCTTGCGCTCCTATCGCGCCACTTTGATATATTCGCATAAAGTAGAGGTTCAGGAGGGCCTATATGGTGCCTTCATAGTGCCTATAAATACCTATTTTGGCGTTCAAGCCTAAGCGCCTATAAGTGCCTATTATTCTTATCCTAAAAATCGGCACCCATATTAACCATATTTAGCCTCAACTTTCACTTGTTAGTGCTGGTTGGGATCGTTATTCTGTTTCCGGGCAGCTATAGCATTGACTGCGCGGAAGTCTATTGGGTTCAAGCCATTCCTCTAGTTCACCCAACTCCCGGAAAACAAGCGCTAGCAGCAGTGGAATGGGACGCAATGACAAGCGGCGCAATTTTTAATCTAAAAATCTGGAGGTAGTGGTAGTTACTATTGTTTCCACAATTTTCACAGTGATTCTTAGGCTACCTTCCTCATGACCTTCAGAGTTCTTCAAACATGTGCCGTCGCATTCTCATTTCTAGAAGCAAACTCAAATACAACTCTGTTTTCAACGCACCAGTTTAGCACCGAGCATGCCTTTGTTAGCAGATCATAGCTGCATTGAAAAGCTAACGGCCAAACACCACTGGGCAGCTGCATTTACTTACGGCTTAATAATTCACATTGCCGACGGGCTCAAAAAACTGTCCGGTTTCTAAACACCCTTTCAAAATCTCTTCATGTGTGGAAGTGTATTTGGCCGTACTGGGACGTCTTGCCTGAACAATTCGGTTAATATCGAAGCATATAGGAATATTGCCAGACTTAATTGTCCTTGTGTAAGAGCATGTTAATTTCTAAACAAATCATCGCCCCGAGAGTTTTGTGTTGGTGTCAGTTTTTGTTGTATCGTAATTAAATCGCGTCAGGCAGGGCACCGCTCCTTAATCAGTATGTCCAGTTCCCAAGTGTTCTTTTTCATGCCTGCTTCATATGCGACGCTCGAGCAAGCGATCGTGGCCACTTAACATGAATGTGTGCCGTGCGCATGTTGAATAAAGCCAAAAAATCGGAATTAGGTCAGTGGTTTCACGGAACAATTGAAGAGCTCTGTTCAACTGTTGGCGCCTTCGAGCGTTCATAAACAATTACATTTTTAGTTTTCTTTTCGTAGAAATAGGTCGCTCAAGTCCTCGTGTAAAAAAAGTATGGTGCCGATATTTAGGACGCTGGACGCGTAAAACGTTGTTTTGCCTCCCTATTTTTGGCCCCTCAAACGTGCTTTTTTAACGCCTCAAAATCCCGCCGCTAGCCATACATATGCATCCACGGGCGTGACTAGCACGGTGCAAAGGCAGCACCCACACTGAAAATCAGGACGGCAGATATCTCTTACGCCTTTAATTTCACCTTTCTCAACGCACGTTTCTCTTCCCTGGCTATACCCCGTATACTCGCGCCCGAAAAGGAGTGGCCAAGGCCTACGCCAAGAAGGGAGAACCAGATCGTTTTTCGCTACGAGTTCCTCTGACGGAATTCAGCAAAACGGTGCTCCGACGCGAAGGGCCATGGCCAAGCACAACCGGAGTGGCTCGCGGGAAATAATCGTGTGGTTGCAGACACTCGGGAGCTCACCACTCCCCGCAGTTTGCGGTCCCTGGTTAGTGCATTCCCAGGATTCTTGCTCTGAAACAACGTCTACCAAACCCTCCCTATTACAACTCTGCTGGTCTTAACTTCGCCGCAGCGTCGCCCCATTTACAACCAAAACTCCGTTGCGAGTTACATCCGAGTACCCAACCACATCAAGAAGAAACAAAGATAACTGGCATTTCTTGTTTGCTCGTATTTTTGCTACGATAGGAATACCCTGCGCAGCAAGCCAGTTTGTGCTATTATGCTTCTGGACATGCCCTTTATTTAACCGGCACTTGTCCCTCTTGCTAGGAGTATTTGGAGGATTTTTTTACGTGCGTTGTGCCGGTGTACAACTATTCTTCATACATAACACGTAGAGCTCACATTGCATTATTGATTTAGGGCTTTGTTCGACCAAGGGGGCTTCTTTCCTTCAGAAGAGCATACGCGGTTTCCGTAAACCGATCCCGCCTAGTAAATGATGCAGGGCGGATTTGCTTCTTTTTGATTTGCGGATTTGCTGCCTTTGTTCTGTTTCTGTCAAGCTGCCGTTGGGTGGCTTTTTCTCCCGCCTCCTCGTGTACCAAAAATGTGAAATAAGTGAAGTAAATGAAAAAAAAATTAAATGTCGTTCTTTTTGGGATTTATTTTTTTCTTGCGATGAAAACATGGAAGGGTGCCCATGCCGCCGGCGGTTTCTATAAGTATTTAGAAACGACTACTATGACGATGCTGTTGGATGCCGCAACTCTGTTTCATGTTGCTTTTCTTGATTCGACCGCCTAACACCCCACTCGAACTTAATATTTGTTGAAACATCCTAATAATATCAAAAGAATGTATCGATGGAGGTAATATATGTTGCACAATAAGATTATTAAAAATTTAATAACTGCTCATAATCGCAAGAATGAAGGCAAGCGTCAAAAACAACGTCCACCATCATCTAGGGAGCAGTGGAGCTAGAAGCCGCCAGGAAATGCAAGTGTAAAATTCGCTGGGAGAAGATACAAAGCAGCAGCTGGATTACCCAATCACTTTTCCTGTTACAAATCAGTAGTGCGTTTTTGGTGAACGTGATAAGTCTGGGTTGCGCTCAGACTCCTCTTCACACAAAATCCAGTCGGCTTGGAGTAGACACACCAAACAAAGGTTTCTACTGGACCGAGTTGCTTCTACCCAGCTAAAATTAGTGACTGTGTGTGATAAGGAAATAAACCGAGGTGGCAGGGACAACGAAAAACCATGCATGCCGTACCCAATATAGTTCCTAGTTCCAAACAAGTCGTAACAAGTACACAGCTCGGCTTCGATGGCTCTTGAGTACTCTGGCATCCTGGGCCGGGTGACATTAACTGTGAGTTTGAAGTTGGGTGCTTTGGTACATGTCAGACAAAGCATCTTGGGTACAGTTTTTGCGATGTTTCCTTCTGGCATTGAATGGGATATCGCCGTACATTGCAACAATTACACTCGCATGTTCTCCGCAAATTGATAAGATATCAGACACAATATTCCAACGACAGTGCACAGAATTTTCTGTGAAGAACACGTGGGTGCCGAACAAGTCTCGGCAGGCAGGCCAGACGATTTCCGTCACTAGCTCAGAGAGCAGTCCCGAATGCAGCAGCTACTGTACCCTTGAAATGTTCTTCGATGTTCGCAAGCATCGCTCCTCTCAGGACCATAACGGCGCTCGAAGCAATTCAAGCGCGCGAAAGAAGGAACGACCATAGTGTGGGCCGTTATTTAGCTTCCATGCTCCGTTCGCCGAATGGTTGCTGCTCTTTATTGCAGAGCGAGTCGCTTACTCAAGTACAACGACCATCGAGACCAGCCAAAGCAACTGCCCGGGGGCGGACAGAAAGATATGAAGCTTGTCGCATTGTGCAGGGTCAACTACCACCTCGTATTGGAGAGGCAGCTGGATAAAATCGTGCCTCTCGGTGGAAGGCAGTTGCATCTTAAGTTCCACAACTGCCTGAGCAGGGACGCTTTGCCTCGCATGTTATGCGCTGAAGCTGAGCATTTGGCCGGGGATGCACGCAGCAAACCTAATGCTAAGGAAGATAGAACAAAACAAAAAAAAAAGAATAAACACAAAAAGAAAGAAAGGTGAGAAAGATACTTAGAAAAAAAGAGAGAGGGAGAAAGAAGGAAAGAAAAGAAAGAACGAACGAAAAAAGGAAAGAAAAGAAGAAATGAAATTTAGCAAAAAAGAAGTCCTTAGAGCACTGTAGTATGTACTAAATAAAAAAAAAGGAAGAAATAAGATAAAGAGAGAAAGAACGAGAGAGATGGGGGAAGTAGAGAGAAAGCATAAAACAAACGAAAGCCAAGAGAGGAACGAATAAAGCAAGAATAAATAAATAAATAAATAAATAAATAAATAAATAAATAAATAAATAAATAAATAAATAAATCGGAAAACGGTGGAAACAGGGAGCAAACGAACAAAGAAAAAAATAATTGTAAAGAGAGATTTAGTGGGGAAGACTGTCAGCAAGAAAATGGTTGTACACTGGTGAGTGCACATGGACCATCGTCAATCTCCACGTCTACATGACGGACGATGCAGCTTCGTTCCGCAGCATTGTGGCGGCAAGTACACCTTACCGATAAGGGATTACGGCGGGTTCTCGTTCGCCCTAAATGTCCAGGACCGCAACTCAGCACCAGCATTTTTTTTCTGCCTCTAACATGTTTTCGGACTGTTTATTTTAAGATTGCTGAGTGCAGCTACCCACACCGGCTCAAGGAAACAGCCCTATTTTCATCCCCTGAACCTTCCGCCGTTATGGAACTATTTAGCACAGGCACTACGACTGCTTCTCCTTTGTTGGGTCCGAGCTATAGAGCTAGTAACCCACAAGAGTGCATGCAACAAGACGCAGTTAAACGTTTCTTTGTAGTGTGGGAATTGTGTCGCCGAGATATATCGCTTATTTAAAGGTCATTGAGTTTGTTGTTGCTGATTGTACAATATCGCAAAATGGGCAAGACGACTAAGCAGCCAAGGGTAAATCTTTTACCTGAGTTTTATTCTCAGAATGTCTGCAGCAAATACTCGCAGCGATTCATTTTCCAGGCCCCACTTATCGTATGGCGACATCGCTTTCTAGCACAAAGGGAAGGATCTTCTTCTACACAATACAGCATGTGACTCCACACGATGATGCATACGCTTTCCTCTTTGGTATTTATGGTTTTTTTATTTCAGGGACAAAGTACGTATGCGCCTTAGGTGAGCCTGCGCAATCTAGTGGATCCCCACGTGATGACTCACGGGTGAGGCAGCGGACAATTACCTGCATATCACCATATAGTGAATCACACTTAAGGCACATTTTCACCGAGAGGTTCCGGTCACTCTCTTTGCCAGTAACCTCCGGCCAGGCTGTCTGGTTGCCCAGATCTCACCATGTGTGACGCTCCCTTATTACACATCTGATTATCGGCAGGACGGGGAGACAATGCAGGAAAAAATCGGATTTAATTGGGAGAAGCGAACATATCATACCTGTTCCTTCTGCTATTCATAAGTCAGAGGCAGAAGAGCTTTGTACCTTTTACAAGACTGCTATGCAGTCTCTGCTGGTCATGAAAGGTTGGGCTCAAGGACAGCCTGCCATAATTTGTCCTTGCTTCCGCGTGGTCTTGCCATGTCGCGTAATTTACTTGCCTACTATCACGGGATACCCATGCTGAGGGATTTGACGCTCATTGCAGTCTTTATAAAGGCATTACTGATCTAAGCAGACGATAGCTTCTTAATTTTTCTTGTCTGAACAATTACAGTCCTGACTCACCGTTCACATGCAAATTCGTGCGTTCTGGACGCGAGGATACTGCTTATTACAAAAAGAAGTGTTTTGTTCTTGCAGCAGCAATGCTTCGGGGCCTGTTTACAGAGCTGGAAATGAGCATAAATGTTTCTTGTTAAACTGTGGATGTATTAGGTTGTCTTCCGGTGGTGACTGAAAGATATTAAACGGTCTGATGGAAGCGTGGGCGCTTTGAGAGGTGTAAGACGAATTCTGCGTGTGCCTCGACCGCTTTTAGACCCAGTTCAGACTTTTGCCACAACTGTCGTAATAACTTTAAAGAATGACGTCCTTTCACGTCTCAGCCAACCGAACTGCGGGACCCGCCGTTTATTACGCCCATACATCACGATATGGCTTTTACGTCGGTAGTCTGACAATAGCATTACTTGCTTTCTAAGAACGTTGCGTTTGAAACACAGTAGCTTCACTTAACGTGTTCCGAAGAGGCTCGGAGGTCACTAGGCTTGGCGTTACTATCAGTAACCCAGTCAGTCAGTCAGACAATATTTTATTAGGCATCCCTACCCCGCATCAGTCGCAGTTAGTGCAGCGGGTACAACGTAAATGTGAGTAGGTGATTCTGATTATTGTAACCATGCATAATTGATTATTTTGGAAATTGATTACTATCGATAAAATTATTAAATAAATGCGCATGTGGCCGTATTTTCTGCAAAGAAACTTTAGATCTGGGTTTTACGCAAAAAAGCTCCGCCTAGGCTTTGAAGAACGTAGTAGTGGAGGACTGCCGATGAATTTAGACTATTCGTCGTTTTCCAGCATGGGTCGAAATGTTTTTACATAACGCCGTTTTTGCATTACGCTTCGGAAAGAAACATGGCTTGTCTCCCACGTGCGTCGCAGGACAATGCAGCAGCTGCGACTCTAGTGCTTTAGCGCCCACTTTGTCTGCAGTGCGCCTACCAACACATTCCTTTCCGGCGTCTAATTTTGCAACCGTTACGCAAAAGACGCGCACATTGCGCGCTTTTGTCTTAAACTCTCCATTTCAATTAAGGCGCAGACGGCGACTAGACCAACTGAAGGTTCCTTGAACGTCGTTAGGCCTTGCTTCAGGCTCGCACTGCTCGGACTAAACGAAACAATTTTTTTTTTCTGCGAGGCCGGCTTCCTTTCAGGAGCCCGCTGAGATACTGCTTTGAATGAAAGCCGAGAGCATTTGCGATTTAATGAATCTGCATTTCCATCACCGGATTTCAAAGCGCCTGACGGTGATGGTTCCATAGAAAATATAGCAGTGGGGCGAAGCTACATCGTGGGTTCGAAGCATTTATCTATGTTCGGAGAGCGCTGGAATGTGTGTAGAAGTGCGCGCGTGAGTCTCTTAGCACCTGTGCTGATTACGCAAACGGAACGCGTTTGTCAGGGCCGGTGTGCAAAACCAGATGAAAAGCCGCAGGGCTGAATGAATCAGCCTTAAATCCGCTTCTTCCAGCCTCACTAGTTTGTTTTTTAGCACTTTTTCACGTTGAACAGTTCAGTTTTTAATCCTGTAGATACTTGAAAGTCTTCAATGAATTCGTGTATTTGTCTTGGCGTCTTTCTATTCTTAGGCACAGGATTATTTTGTGACATCAAAAGACTTAACCTGTGTAAGAAGTATAAACAGCGTCAACTTCAGAATGCAAGGACAGGAGCTGTCCCTGTTTCTTTCTCTGTGTGTGGTCCTGTGCAGTTCGCGCAATTTGTACTTTTGTTAACATGCACCAACTCGTACAAAACCAAGTCCTTGTAATCTTTACCAATGTGCCATATAAAGAGACACTGAAGTGAATTTGTCAAGCTCCCGTTTTTGCTTACAATCCGTAGACTGGCTCAAATTAACACACTTCTCATCGTTTATCCGGTTGATAAGTCAGTCATTATTTTATAAAGCAAGAAAATAGAAAAACTACCATTCGCGGTCTGCGGCAGCCACACCAACTAAACGCTGTGACGTCGGGAGAAGGTGTACCGTGATTGGACGTTGTCCAAGGTTAGCATTCAAACGATTTTCGCTTTCGGTTTTGTAAAACAACATGCTTGACATCTGACGTTATCGTTGGATGGGCATCCTCTATATCTCAATAATCGACATACCGCGCTCCTGCCATGTTGTCGGCTGTAAAATGCCTTAGATAAGCCTCCCAGGACGTCTTGGAATCGTAGCAATCACTAGCCGAGACCTACACAGGGACTGAACGCCCTCCGCGTCACCGCAGAAGCTCAAATGCCATGCGCTTTTCCCCCTTATTTGGAGCTTGCCTCACTCATGCCTATATCGTAAAAAGCGTTTTCGCACCAGGCCAAGGGTCTGCTGATTCTGGCCTGTGCCCACTGCCCGCAAGTAGTCGGCGCTTGTGGCAACAGCGCGCCAACGAGAACTCGCAAGCGCGTCAGTGTCAGCGTGCGCGCGTTCTGCGAACTCGTTCGTGGAGCAGTGAAAGTACAGCCCAAAAATGGTTAACTCAGTATAGAAAATATCTGCCGAAAACGAAAAAAATCAACTTATAAAAAGCATGTATCATCGGGGATTCGAACTTGCAACATGCAAAACAACATACCTAGCGCTCCAGACCATTCGGCCACGAAGCAGCGCTGACGGTGTTGGAAATATGAGGTAGATAATTTATAACCAGTTTACAATTTTAGTTTTAGCATTTTAAGCAGCTTAGGTGACTATTTGTTGTATAGCGCTCGTGCAATAAGCGTCCCCCAAATTTCCACAGTATCTCACGTCTAGCAATTCTATTTCTTAGACGGAAAAGCGTTCGCATATGCGTAGACGTGCTGCTGACCGCAGTGCTTGTTCACCCAGCGCAACAAAGTGCTTCCTGCTCCCCTCCCTAGTTTTACGCTGTACGGTAAATGTCTCACTTGATTTTATTTCCTTATTTATGTTGACTTCGCTGACTGCTCCCACCTTCAAGTGCCCTTAGATTTTCCTATAGCGTACCAGTCAGCGAAGCGTCGCATGTGCACTTCCGCAGCGCTTGTGTGGGGCTGCCTGGACTTGGAGCTTGATACAGTACACAAACTAACAAATTAAAGAAACGCACATTCTTCCATTTACAAACGTGTCGTGGCGTAGTTTCAACTGAGAGAACAAATTGCAATGACCCGTCGGTGGCCGGCGGACTAAACGCTGGGCCGACTCTGTCGGAAGTTCGGCGAGCCGTGTAGTAGCGCAGTCAAGGCAAGTCATTTCCTCCTGACGTCACACGAAAGCGCCACACAAAATGGGCGAGGATGCAGAGAGGAGGACAGCATTTTCGAATTGATGTTTCTACTAAATAAATTTGCGTAAACGCACTTAGAGTGGTCAAAACATGGCTTATGGACTCCGGAATACAATTTGCGCTAGTAATCCCGCATTGTTTACAAATAACTTCAGTGTCCCTTTAAGGGGTGAAACTTGTATTTAAACGCCCGCGCTATGTATTTAAACTCGGGCGCTAAAAGCACACAATTTTATTCTGTGCATTACGTTGTCCTTAGCTCGCAGTTCCTCTAACGTATTGCGTTAGGAGGCAAACTTCTCAAAATACTTTTATTTTTCTAGCGACCACGGCTTGGCAACAGTAGGGGTATAAATTACGATGTTGAATATTGTGGAGTATTTAATTCCAACGCTTCAACATTTTGAATTTCTGTCTGCTTGTCATTCCTAGTAAGTAGCAACCAGATATTTGTATTTGATGCAGGTCATACAGGCCACCACAAAACTCTGGTGGTAGTCTAGAAATCAATTGATGGTGATGATGATTGGGTTTTTATGGCGCAAGCCGACTAAGGGCAAAGAGCGCCAAGGGAAAGCTGTTTTATGAGAACGAAGTGATAGTAAATTCAAAACATTTAGCTGAAAATATACGTGAGATGATATAAAAGACAATGTAGATGACTGGTGTAAAGGGCCAGGACGTCAACTGATGAGGTGTAAAAACCATGTGCGATAGACAAAGACGGACACCCAGGTTAGGTCCCTAATATAGCGGCGAGGCTTAACCAACGCCGTGAGACGAAAAAGAGGCAAACCGCTACTGTTGCGTACAGCTTCGCTACCTTCAAGTCTTACGCATTAGGGTGAGCTTCCTTCATTTTTTTCCTACGGCATATACCCGGGCAGACGATATGAGCGCAGAAGATTGCGATGAGGCACTCCGCTTTCTCTCCAGATGACCGTCTATTGAAGTGCTCATGCGTTGTCCCCGTAAATGCAGTTGTCTTCCATCGCAAAGATGATGGGGTAAGAGAGCGGACGAAGGCCTTCAAGCAAAGCAAATCGCCCCGCCTACCTCGCGCAACGATATTCACTCGCCATATTCATATGCAGCCTCCGCGTGGCGCTACTGCAGCGCTTGCGCAACTGTTTCATCGTAAGGCTGTTCGCAAAATATCTTAGGCAGTTCCAATTATCATTGGATGTAGCGAAGTTGCTCATTGCCGTTGCTGTGCAGGGTTGGGAAGTTTTAAAGGTTAGTTACGCCTGTTTAGTGTTTTTTTTTCGACATTGAAATGCCCACACACATCCCACACACAACCCTCTCGTTTTTCGTCTCCATCAGAAAACAAATGTGACACCTTCGGGAATCGAAGGCGTGAACTCGCCATTAGTGGCGAAGTGCATTTTTCTACTGATAAAGCGCAGCTCACGCGCAACAAATTTCACTGGTTTTCGACTTCGGATTTTGCTGTTAATAGAGTGGTTCCTTTTCTTAAAATTTTTTCCAGATGCTTGCACCAAAACATTACTCTTTTTTTGCGAAGATGTCGGGGTAAGAGGGCACTGAAATGGACTGATTAAGCTTTCAATATTTTCACTTAAATCTGGAATAGTTTTCGGCACCGCGAACTACTAAACGAATATCTTTATATCGCAGATAGTATTTTCTGTTTTTGCTTTTCCTACGCTGTGATAAAACGGGTGTTCAGAAGTTTATCTATGAAGCTGAAAAGAAATCTTCCGAAGATACCATTAGCACTCTATTTGATAAGAAACTCCGTAACAAGGGATTTTTGGAAATTAAAGTACACAGGAAATAGACCACATTCCTTTAGCTAGTCTTTAGATTTCCAGCTGTGGGGTAGGAGTGACAATACTGACCCCAAAATTCCTACTCCCACTTTGTGGGAGTAGGAATGTGGGAGTACTCCCACAAAGTACTCTCACTTTGGAGTACTCTCACAGGAGTACTCCCACTTTGTGGGTACCACCCCGCCGCTTCGTGTACACACCCACCGTCATCTAGAGGTTTGCTTTGAACACTCGTTATATGGAACAACTGGTGGAAAATCCCCGCTGTTCGTTCTAAGTAGCCTAGGAGTAGAACCAT
Organism: Haemaphysalis longicornis; assembly: GCF_048455015.1. Classification (NCBI taxonomy): domain Eukaryota; kingdom Metazoa; phylum Arthropoda; class Arachnida; order Ixodida; family Ixodidae; genus Haemaphysalis; species Haemaphysalis longicornis. The sequence goes on along the minus strand of NW_027526361.1, from coordinate 66,788,222 downwards.
AGGTTTTGGTGCAAACGACCTCGGTTCGAGCCCCAAAAGTACAAAACATTTTTTTGGAAGACCCCTGACTTTTTATGGTTAGGTTTTCTTTTGCCCAGTTCTACGTCTTCTTTTTGTGAATGAGGGTGGTTTGGTATCTTTTAGTTCGGTTGAGGGGACGCGCGCCGTATCCCTACGGTCAATTACTGTCTGCATCGAACCGAACGTGCCTGGCTTATATCCCTTTCGGAACGGAATATGCCTTCACGGATACGCCAATACGCCTTCAACGGGCGTAATCGTGTATCTGATCTGATGACTGATCGACGCAATCTCGAGGCTTAAACCTGAAATTATCTTACATGATAAAAAAGGGGGCAATATATCTCGTAGGCGTCTCCAATCTTCAATCAGAAATGACAACAGGACCCAAGCCGAAGCCTTGCCAACGAGATGAGCTCGATACGCTTTCAGGCCCAGCAAGTAGCGTTGTCTCCCTCTACCTCCTCATGCTTGTTTTTTTTTTTCTTATCTAAGTTTGGCGATTTTATTTTACCTTGTTGTGGACTCCAAAAATAACGGCCTTAGCAAACCATCGGCCGCGAAAGGAAGAAAAGACTGAAAACCAGACAGTCAAGAACTGCGCCCTTCGCTTTTTCCCTATGAGAGCTATGGGAGCGAGTGTACAGCATTGAGAAGAAAATTGCTGCCGTAGCGAAAAAAACGTTTAAAACAGAAACAATAAATAGTGATTCAGCCAGGTTAAATTGTCTGACAATGATATCTGCAAGAGCATTATATACTATTAACCATGGAAAGGGAAAAGTGGTGGCCATACAACTCCATCTATCGAGTTGATTCCTTAAACCACATGCTCTTTTGTGTGCCCAGTAAGCTCTGTTCTTCAGTGCCGTCCTCTCTGACCCTTTTTTCATTGCCTGATAATATTCAGATCAAATAGGGGTCAGCTGTCATTTAAGGTATCCGGTGTTCTTAAAGGGGCCATAAAGACAAAATGAAAGTTCGGTTCACTCGAAAGATTGCCTTGTTAGAATAATACTGATACCAATTTCGATGAACTTCACTCAAATAAGTTTTATAATGACGAAAACCGACAATAGGCATAAGACGCCCTAGTTACGTTTCCGCACTGAACCTATGCCGTATTATAGGCAACTCGTTGCGATTGCCGCCGCGGTGGCTCAGTGGCTAGGGTGTTGTGCTGCTAAGCCCAAGGACGCGGTTGCGGCGGCCGCTTTTCTGATCGAGGCGAAAAGTGAACACGCAACTGTGTTCGAGATTTCGCCGCACGGTAAAGATCCCCTGGGAGTCAAAATTAATCCGGGGCGCTCCACAACGACATGCCTCATCGGCTGTGTAGCGTCGGTGCGTTAAACCCCACAATCGATCGATCGATCGTTGCGATTGGCTTAGGCCGACATAATTCAATTCCAATTGTCTGGAACTATACTCTTGCAGAAGGACCTATTCGGCCTTAAATTTAGTTAAAGTTCTTTTTGTAGCAGTAAGAATGATTGAAAAACGAATGGAAGTTATGAACAAACGCGGAAACATAGAAGCATCAGTGCGCACTGCGCTCACTGTGCCGGCCATTGCTGCACAGCCGTCGCGCGCGTTGTGCTCGTCTGACGCGACACTGGCCAACAGGCATAAAATATACTGTATTATGTGGGTGTGTTTGCCAAGCATACCCAATTTTTTACGGAACGATTACTATTACGTGTAATAAAATGAGCCAGGTACAAATCTGGTCAAAAACAAAACGAGGGCCGACATTGACCTCAAGTGGTATCGCTGCGACATCTCGAAGGACCGACGGAAAACAAGGCATCAAAAGGCACTTCTCTGTTCGCCGTAGCCTTAATCAACTTACTAACATTCGCTTCACGTGCATCCCCCGAAAAGGTCATCGCTGACGTCACGGAAAACATCATGCAGCGCGAGAAAAAAAGTTCGGCTTGAAATTTTTAATTTCTCAGTGAATAAAGCATCGTTTGCTACAGGACAAGCGCTAGATGCACTAAACACAAGAAATATTTCGAATAAAAGAAGCCTGTTTCCTGTATTTATGCCCCTTTTAAAAAGTACGCGCAGTCGTCTCGTAGTTTAAGTCAGCTGTCCATTTTTTCCAGTGTGTACGATATAAAAATCATTTTCCTTTTCATATTCCCTGTAGGAAGTGCTCAAAGGGGCAGGTGAAACAGCCTTTAGGGACGCCACACAGCCAGCGTAAGGAAATTACCCTGAAAGAAAAAATCAGGATACCAATGCAGCTGAAGCCCGAAATTAACACTGAACTGTCAGGGTTACTGCAGCCACAATTGTAATTGTGGCTGCAGTAACACAAGCCCCTGCGTTTGAATTTGATTCCATGCGTGATGTACAGTTTGTAGTAAGGGTAAATGTTTTGGGGGGTGTCCGTATGTATCTCGTGATTGATTGATTCTAAGGTTTAACTCACCGACGCAGCGCAGGCGATGAGGCGCGCCGTAGTGGAATGCTCCGGACTAATTTCGACCCCCTGGGGATCTTTAACGAGCGCCGAAGTCTCGTACACACGGGCGTTTCTGGTTTTCACCTTCATCAGAAAAGCGGCCGCCGCGGCCGGGAATCGAACCCGCGACCTCGTGCTCAGCAGCGCAACGCCTTAGCCACTGAGCCACCGCGGCGGGTTGTATCTCGTGAAGCCCCTGGCTGTTTACATATTCCTTCTTAGGTGAGGAAACTCATTACCACTCATCCAAGAACGAGCCTCCGATGATGGCCTAATCAAGGCTCCCATGAGACGATTATTTCACAAGACGGCTTCAGGCCGAGCTGGGATTAGGAATTTCATGGGTCACCAAATTAGTTTAGTGTACGCCGCGGCATCCACTTAATCATCTTCTGGCGCCACGACTTCCAGTGCTTGCATATGGGATTCTGAACAACACTCAAGGAGAGAGCAACAGAGACGGCGGGCATGAGCGTAAGATATGCTTACTGGTGTTACGGGAGACGAAGGTTATTTGCTCGAACCTTCACCAGCGTTCGGGGGCTTGAAAATGACCGCTTCAAGAAATTAAGTGAAATAACGAAGGAACGTGTAGCACAAAAGTCCACGATAGCGGGATAGTTACTTCGCTGCACATATGAAGGGACAGAACCAAAGAGAAATAGCTGATTTCGGTACCGTTATTGCTAATATTTTTACTTGCATTTTTATCTGTGAAAAAAAAAAACAGCTTTACACAGGTGAGCCTGGCGTTAAATACCTGACACAACCAAACTATGTGGAAATTTAACGATAAATTATTTACGAACATAAAGCTCGCTATCCAACGCTGCACGAAAAACTTGAAGGTTGGTTTCCTAACGTGCATGTGAGTGGCGGCGCTCAGCCGAGAGACGAGTGTCTTTGTTATTTTTGTTTGCCTTGTGTTACGCGTGAGGGTGTATCCGTACTCTTGAAGACTCACACTGCTGTTCACGAAGTTTGTAAATCAAGGGCACGGCCATCGGATAATGATTACGTCGATAGTTTGAAAGTCTCGCACAATTTTGCACCCACCCAGAGCAGCACGTGTTCATATAGGTGTGTTTTACAACGGTTAACAGATAATCGACTCAACAATTTCAGTCTGGTTCAGTGCCCCTGATTAATTATGACCGCCTTGATCTCTTTAGCGTGCGCCAAATTCTGGACACACAGGCGATCTTGTTTTTCGCCTCGATAAGAGAAACAGCCGCCGTAGCCATGATGGAACCCTGATCCTTGGTCCCAGCAGCCCGCCGCCTCAGCTACTGAGCCACCACAGCGGGGAAGCGGTGCCTAGCGACATCAAGGGAGTCTTCTTGGCTAAGCAGATACTCGAGTGTTTTAAAGTATTAGGCATTTTTTCAAGGTGTAAGCTCTTCAGTAAATGGTCAAGTCGTCCCCCCGAGCAGCCGACATTGTATCTTCAGTGGGCGTGTCACTCATTGAAGAACATTGTCCTTTTTCTGCGCTGAATCCGTCTGGCTTGTATTGCAGCACGAGAAAACGCGGGTTGTCATGATACCGCGTGTTTCTATTAAGACGTTGAAACGTGAGACAGCCACAGGGGAGGAGAAATAATCACGTAAGCAGGAAAAACGTGCAACACACGGAGACCTAATCAGACGGTAAGCAGCGCGCACTTGAAAACAGGAAACTGGGTCACGCTTAAAATCAATGCATACAGGGCAAAGCAAAGCCGGGTGGTGATAAAGAAGAGGACGTGCTTTGTGGAAGTAATCTTGCGACGATATGCGCCGGCTCCTTGATCACGTCTGGCTCCGATTGAGACCGGGGGAGAATAGAAAACAGTCGCGAAGAACTTTGCGACGAAAGAAGGCACCTTCTTTGAGGAGCTCGCAATTTCGGGTCGATCCCACGACGCGCTTTTTAGATAACAACCCATTCGTCGTGCATCCGATTCCTACGGGAGCCAGCGCGCCGAGAGACGGCTGGGCAAGGGCGGCGCGCGCCGTCTGTGGCGTCGAATTTAGTCAACTTAGACAGGTATCCTTCTCTCGCAGTGCGATCTCAGACTTCTCTTATAAAACAAAGCAGTCACACTAACTAGTGCTGAGTGTTTTTTTTTTTTCAATATGCAAAACGTACTGATTAGTCCGCATCCGCCTCTGAACCATACAAACATGAATGAACAAAAATAAATAATACCGATACCATCAGCCTCACCTCGAAATTCCAATGTAATTTTCGAGTGCTTCCGCCATTCAGGCTTTTACAACTTTTCTGTACTTCAGCTTTCCACAGAGTATTTTTTTCCTTTGTGATGTCAGCCCGGACCTAGGCAATCAGCTTCGGCTACTTGAAGGGGCCCGCCTGGAAGCGACCGCCCAGATCCTTCTGAACTGAGAATAAATACCCCCATTGCCATGACTCCAGAACTAATATAAAAATAATGTTTATTCCTCCACTATACGATGAGCGCTGACAATCGCTCAGCAGATCTCATGCGGGCTGATTGGGGCATTTGTCTCTGGCGGTATAAAAATTACAGTTTAGTTGCTGTTGGGGAAATCGACAATCCATATGTACGGGCATCTAATGTTGTCTACTTAGATGTTATTCACTTCGCTGAAAACTTCAGTACTTATATTGGAGAGTATTGACAACTCTGCCCACAGCACCCGGCTTTGGGGTTAATTGCGTGCGGTTAAATGACTAAATTCGCCTGCACGGTGTTAAATAATTCAGTAACGCCTTTTGTACTCACTTTTGTATCAGACAAAAACTGTTTTATGAAATCCCCTCTTTTTCTCTGGATGCCCATTTTGGGGCCATTGAGAAGCGGAGATAGGAGGGGGGGGGGCGCAGTTGATTTTCTGCAAAATTATTTATGAAAACAAATTTAACGCGATGACACAAAACCTGAACAGCCAGAATTTAAAGGTGTGACCAAAGTCACTACACACCGAAAACAAATGTGAGGACTTTGAAAATTTGCGGCGATTATCAACTCGAGTTTTATTTACGAATTCCCGCGAAAATATTGGCGACCAACTTTAAGAAAGAGAAAGATTGCCGTAAGCTTCCCATAAAAATGTGGCACCGTCGAAGTCCCGTTCAGCGTCCCTTACAACCCCTCGCTGACGAAGAAGACTACGAAGTTAATGATCATAATCATTTTTGAGGAGAGTCGCACAGTTTTTAACAATTGATAATTGTAACCCACTAGATTTTAAAAGAGCAAAAACAACTGTGCGATAAACGCGCGTTACCGTTACTGTGCACATTCGCCAATGAGTTAGTAATTTCATTCAGCGATAAAATCTGTAGCCAAGCTTACTCAACAGGCAAAAAAGCTGCGGCAAGAACGTTTACCATGTGGGTGCAGCTGCCTTCCAAACGAACACTTCAGAATATGTTTATGGAACACGACGACGCTAGAGAAACTTGCGCATTGACGAAGTACTTTCATTGGTATGCAAAGTGCGTGCCTCGCCGATTTCGTGTTCTGTACGCAGATGAGAGCTCGGCTTGTAGCGCTGCAAGTTGAACGGCTCTGTCGGTAACCAAAAATATCGACAAGCATTAGGGCTAATTTAGTAACGCTGTGCATTTTTTCCTAGTATGGCGCTTTCATGGTCGAAACTTACGTACAAGCCGAGGTAACACACTGTATGGAAATTAGAGAACGCGGAAAAACCAGCCACAAAAAGGTTTCACCCGCAGCTCCTTTTATGCACGCGGTACTGCGTGGTTCAAAGCAGGAGGCGACGCATAAGCGACGTTCTTTTCTTAATGTTGATATGCGCGACTGTGTTTATTCGTAAAATAGTGGTGTACGAAAGGAGAATTACGGTAGTAAGCAGGCATTTATTGATTATAAAGCGCTAAAAAAAAAGAACAAAGATATGTAAACCCGCATCAGCGCTTCCCATCTCGCCTTCTTACAGTGTTCGAGCAAACTTTTACACGCATCGTGCAGATGCTTGAAAAATTCCATCATCATCATGGCAATTTTCTCCGAATATAATTAAAATCTCCGTCTTTGGACCACGGCGTATAAGATACTTTGTTTTTGCTTTGTAGAGGCACGGTGTTCTATGGCTTAAGTTACTGAAGATATACTGGTTTATTTCCTCATCATTCGGTATGTACACCTTTATTAGAGTTAACTCCAGAGAAGTAGACATACACCATGCTTACTCAGATTACTTTATTTGGCCATATTGGTTTAGAAAATCCCTTGGTGAGAAGGTTACCGGCCGTGGGCGAACAAAGTGCATTCGATCGGCTGCCCACGACTAGTGTACGCTGTAATATTTTGGAGCATCTCCGCGCTCTCCCGCTCCCATCCGAACCTGGGGTCCTGACGGTAGAACCGCCTAATTCACGACTTTTCGTAATAAAATATTTTATAAAAACCTTGCCGAAACAACATGTTTTCTAGCGTTTGGCTATTGTCTGTTGATTATTCTTACACTTGAAGTATTATGTAAACGCCTTGCTCTCATAAGCACTTTTTTTCAAACACGCCTAATATTGTTGTTCTCGCGTGAAAAACTAAAAAATAGCAAGAATGTAAAAAAATGACGCAAAATGGCAAAACGTATAACGCGTGGAATTTTTACAATAAAGCAGATTTTGCGGAAGTTCAACCTGTAATTGTTATATTAGCGCATAGATAATTGGCCGAACAAATTTTGAAAAACTAAGATTAAAAATATGAAAGAATAAAAAAATTACGGAAAATGGCCAACCATGTAACGCCCTGCATTTCCACAATAATGCACATTTCGCGAAAGTTCCTTTAGGTAATCGTTATAATAACGTAAATGGAGATAAGCGGTCGTACTACACCAGGAAAAACTAATAAATAAGACAATATATCAAAAATTACGGAAATGGCAAAACATATAACGCATGGCATCACCGCAATAACGCATATTTCGCGAAAGTTGAACCTTCATGGTTATAATAGAGTAAATTGAGATAATTGGTCGAACAAAATTAAAAAAAAAAAGAAAAATAATAAAAAATTACGGAAAATGGCAACCCGTATTACGCCTTCCATTTCCGTTATAATGCAGATTTCTCGAATGTTTGAAATGTAACCGTTATAATGGACATAACTGGTAGAAGGAAATTCTAAAAAACTAAAAAAAAAAATGAAAAATATTAAGCCATTACGAACTGGCTCTGCATTTCCACAATAATGCAGATTTCGCGAATGTTTCACTTCGAATTGTTATAATAACGTAAATGGAGATATTTGGTTGGAAAGAATTCAGAAAAAAAATTTGACAAGAAACTCAAACTTAAGACAAGCGCCATAACAATGTAACGCATTAGTAGATAATTCTCCAAATTTCTGTAGAATGTTTTTTTTTTTTTTTCACGTGGGCAACGTGAACAACGTGGGCAATTTGAACAACGGTTCTGTTTAGGCCGAGCGATATCCGTCTGTCGCAATAGAGAACCTCGAAGTTGGAGGAAAAGTGGCCAGGAGGCAAGAATTCCACCAGCGGTTGTTGGGAGCACGCGCCTCAAGGGGAACAAAAATGTGGTTACGGAGGTCCCGGGAATTGATCCCGGGACATTAACGCTGTGAAACCGGCAACGTAACCGGTGGGCCACCCCAAAGGCCCGAGGGGTATGGGGTTAGCAACGGCGGGGAACACCAACATGTGCATCTAATTGAAAAAAGAAAAAAAAAGAAATAACGCTTCCGGGGTCGCAATTAAACTTGGGTCCCCCGCGTTATGAAACCGGCGTCTATCCGATTGAGCTATCATCACATTCGGGCACACAGCATTTCCTTTGGGTTCGTAGGGCGGGCGTTGGCTGTGCACTTGGCTGGGGCTTCCAGCGCGTGATACGCGGCCAACTTTGGAATAGATGTGAAAGCCTGCATAAGAAACGTTTCGGGCCTGCCAGCCATGAAAACCTTCCAGCAGCAAGTTGGGAAATAAATGTGAGGTGCAAGAGCCGGGTCTCCAACAAAAGGGAGAAGGGCCGCCAGCTCTGCCGTTTCTCCAGCCTTGCACCAGTAGTGCAAGCTGCATCACTGTTTTGTAGTTATCTCACCTTCCCTTTCTCGTAAGTGGGGTTTTTATTAGGATACCTGTAAAGGCCGGCACAAATACGTCCGGCAGAACCAGAAAACCCCGAGCGCACGTGAGCGGGTGCCTCGCGGCGACCGCCCGGTGTCGGCCAGTCTTGTGCGTGGGCTTACGCCAAACGTGGAGCTCCCGCATTCGCCGTTGTCGTCGTGTAGCGACAGGCGCGCCACGGGTCCGCCCCGCCAAAGACAATGACGAGAAATCTGTCCAGCCATCCCTTCACAATCCACTCGTGGAGACGGCCTACGGACCAGCTGCCGAAGAAGTGGAGGTCAACCGGGGCGAGGACGAGCTACACGAGGATTTGCCCTACGCGGCTGTGCCGTCAAAAGACGACGACAAAGGGGATGACGACGATTGCAACTGAATAAAGCACTGCACACACTTCGATAGTGTTTGCTTTACAGTTGCATCCTAAACGGCTTTGCACTGCTGGAGTCCGGTTTCTCCCTTTCTCCTGGGATCCGCTGTTGTTGTGGGGAAAAGCTAGGCCGACCACCAGCTCTGCTGTTTCTCCAGCCTTGCACCACTATTGCAAGCTGCGACAATTTTTGTAAATTGTTTATGTAACAACAACTTCAAAAGTTTTGCCCCTAATAGGCGCAGCGTTTCCTTTGCGCAGAATAACGTTGATGTGTACTACTAACCTTTTCATCAGTGGTAATCGTTTGTAAAGTTGATCTCTTACGTATACCTCGCTTCTGAAGTCATGGTTATCGATGCAGCGTTTTTCAATCGGTGATGTTGCCGAGCCTTCTTTTTATACTGTGTACTGAAGATTTATACCACAGGGATCGTCCTTGCCCCGCCACCTAGACCTGAACACCACCAAACCCGAAAGCACGAAAAGAAAGCAGGACGACTGCCCGCGGAAAGAAGCGCAGTTAAAATGCTAAGAAAGGAAGGAGAGCATCAGGCTATGGAATGCGAATTTATTGCGTCGGCAGCAATATTTTCTGCCCGCTCCTAAGAACCTTGGCGTCCACTTCCATTGCTTTTCGGCAAAAGGGCCTGGGGATCTGGCCTATAAATATTTGAAGACCGCGAAACTAATTTTTTTTCAAAACAAGAAACGTGTGCAACGCACGTGGCTCAGGTCGTTCTTTTGATCACGCTTTCGCGACGAACACATGTTGCCGCCAAATTGCTGTTCCGTGTGAAGGATACGCCTTTTTTAAAGGCATTAATTTTATTCCCGCGCAGGGCATAGGGGAGCAAACTATAGGATAAGGACATAGGAGAACAAAGAGAGAGAGAGAGAGAGAGAGAGAGAGAGAGAGAGAGAGAGAGAGAGAGAGAGAGAGAGAGAGAATATTTTTTTCACAGGTAGAAAGTGAGGAGGAGTTTGGAAAGGAAAAATTCAATTTGTGTGCTGCGCATTGACTGAGTTCAAAGAATTGCCAAAGCTACTGTGCGAAAAAAAAAAAAAAAAGCGCTGCATCACGATTAGGTACTAGTTCCGCCGAAACAGATGGGATAATTTCCACATTGCTATTGAAGCACCTTAATCTAAAAGTCTTGTCGGATGTCAGAAATATCTGAGCACGAGGTCGTGGGTTCGATTCCCGGCCGCGGCGGCCGCTTTTCTGATGGAGGCGAAAAGCAAAAACGCCCGTGTGTACGAGATTTCGGCGTACGTTAAAGATCCCCAGGTGGTCAAAATTAATCCCGAGCCCTCCACTACGGCGCGCCTCATCGCCTGCGTTGCGTCGGCGCGTTAAACCCTACATTCAATCAAATCAATGTCAGAAATATGAAGAATTACAATGGTTTAAAATGGAAAGCGAAACTTCTTGAGAAGCGCCTAACTTAAGCGCTGACAAACGTAGAAAAACACTCGTCCATTTATCCATTTTTCGCCTTTCTACCTGTGTGTAGACATGCGTAACTTTTTTTTTCCTTAAGGGGGGTGGGAGGTGCGATGGGGAGGGACATCGATCCTGGAACATTGGAGCCGATGGCGTAAACCTTCGATTTAACGGCATTAGGAGTGGAGGCTGGAGTGAGACGTCCGGGCTACTGCATTTGATATTCACGGTTCTGAAGTGTACCCGGAATGTTGAAAACGTAGTCACGGCACGGGTATAAACTTTGCCACACTATTTTTCTTGGTAGCGGCCTGCAAGCTTCACAGGCATAAATCACGCCAGTCAGTTAAGTTTGCGTCAATAAAGAACAACCACCCTTTTAATTATAATTTCATCTGGTTGAATCGTTCTCTTCCCAGTTTTTTGTTATTTTGGAGGTAAAAGTGGTACCACGCACATACGTGAAACAAACGACCAATTTTAAGCCGTTGTCAGCCCCCTTCTAACTACATTTCTTGTTTTCCAGGGTGTACAGGCTGGTTCTTCAAGGCGACTGTTCCAAGCTTTCCTTCTGGGTTGCGTTCCCTGTAAAAATGTTGATACGAGATTAGGGCGCCAGATATGAAGCTAAAATTCGCGACTACTTCTTTCAGTAAACATGGCACCACAAGATAAAAAATATATATGCGCGCGTTACTGGTGGAAGCGGTTTCAGTATACATAAAAATTCCGCTCTATACGTCCCTGCAAACGTTCCTTGAGCATTGAGGGGCCCGCACGTGCGTGCTGCTTCCTCTTTTTGCAGGGGACCGGGGTCTCGCGTCTGACTGTTCTATACTCGGCGTCTTATCGTCCGTCGTCTGATTTATGTCACCAGAGAGACTGCGCAAAGCGATCAGTTTCCTCCACGACAATAAGGATGCCGTTAAGAAGGAAGAATACCGACGAAGTTGTCGTGGTGAAATTGATGCCGACATCTGGGGCAATCCAGTTCCGACATCACGGAGGAAATGTGCGCTGGGGTGGCGGTGCAGGAATGAATACTCGAAGAAGGGTGGTTCATACATGTGCATAAAACGCCTGCACATTCCGAAATGGCAATACTGTCAGCTTGCACCGCATCAGATTGATGGAGGTTGGATGTTGTCTTTGCTAATTTAGACACGTATGGGCTGGAAAGATTTGTTACAAATTATGTGACAAGCAGCACTGAGTAGCAGTCTGTCGTGGATTTGTACTAACAAACCTCCGAAGTCGAAGGATCCAGTTTTAAGTGATTTTAACTTCATGCGAGCACTTAACCCTTTCCTGTCCAAGGTTGCTTAGGAGTAACAACTCAAAGTATTTTTTTTTTCTTTTGCACTCTGCGTTTTTTTTTTCGACGTTTAACACCCTCTGTTGACAGACGAAGGTACATGGACCTTCAGAAATTGAAAAAGAGAGGGCAGCACGTACTTCTGTCTGCTAAAAAAAGTCTTGTTTATGCGTGTCAAGCATCGAGCCCGGGGGCTCAATGGCCTAGTGACAGGTAAGCGAAACAGCGCAATTACATTCTTATTACAAATCATAGCAATACAAAATTTACGGGGTTTGTCTGCACTTGAACCATAAATCACGCTGATCAAGGCAACTGCCCTTTTCAACTGATATATAGGCAGCCAGCTCCCAGTGTTTCCGAGTTCCCAGTGAGTCCCAGTGTCCGCTCTGACGAACCAAATTCTTTTCCTACTTCATATTTGTGGTGTCGGAAGTTCTTTTCGATTATAAAAATGCGTTCACAATCCCAACCAAAAAAACAAATTTTTTGGCATCAAAGGGTTAAGCTGCTCCATCAGACAGATGATGCTTACTGGCGATAGCTTTCTTTGGAGGTGGGAAATCGCACAAACTAGTTCCTTAGACATCGTAGGGGCAGCACAAGAAAGTGGCGGGGGAGTCGCCGCTCTCCCATTCCATGTATTTGTCATCTAAATTATTTCATTGAAGTATGCATCAATATCTGCTTTACTGACGCCGCAATCATTCGAGGGTAACAAAGTTATATTGCGACCTCCCGAAACCGGAAGAGACGGAACCTAGCTGTCAAAGGCGAGACCTAAAATATAAAACGATGGTGTGTTTTCCCTCCAGGGAACCGTCATGCTCACCATGACGACACGTCGTGGTGTGCGCACGTAAAAGATTACTTGTTCGCTTGTATTTTAAGCGAAGGTTATTGCTCCCGGTCAATAGAAAATGGCTCCTTGCTCTTATTGTAAACCTGACCTTCAAGCTCCGCCAAGGTCAAGCCAGCGCATCGTTCGCTTCCTGAGCGAAAGAGTGTAATCGCTCGTTCGTTCCAGTGGGGGATTGCGGGTTGGGGGGAAGGGGGGGATAGGGCAAAGAGCTACGGCGCGTACCATCAGAAAAAAATTATAGAAGAAGGAGCTGGCTGATCCCAAGTTCGCTGCGCGTTCTCACCAACAGAGGTGACTCCACCGAGCAGCGCCAGTGTTGTGACTTGAGGTGCAATTGTGTGAGCGCTTAGTTCGTGCTCTCGCCCGAAGACCGGGATTCCGCTCGACAAACTTCGCTTAACAGCGTTCAACCACAGCAAAATTTATGGTTGTGATTTCACATGGTTTCTAAGAAGCAGATCTCTTTGTTAGGGCTGATTACTGTCAATATTAACCCCTTAAGTACTTTGGACGAGCAGAGCTCGTCCTGCCCAAACTGTCACCAAACTGCTTTGGACGAGCAGAGCTCGTCTTAGCGGAATAGGTACTGCCCTATACTGTTCAGGACGAGAAGCGCTCGTCTGCGGCTTAGATTGCGTGACATCCACTAGATGGCAGCATTTACTCGACGAATTAGTTTTCTCCTGCGGCAAGGCGCGCTTTTTTTTATGAAAATATGGCGTGCGGTGGCGCCGACCCATGCATAGCTGGCCCGTCAACTAGAAAAAGAAGCTGTTCATTTTCGTCATCTTCTTCAAGTGATGCTGATTCGGATACAGATGTTTATCTTGTCTCTGGAAGTGAAGACAGCGATGACGGTGAATTGAGCAGCTCCTCCGGTGATGACAAAGACAGCGGGGAAGCGAACATCGCGACTGCTCGCGAGTGGATCCTGCTTTATGTGGACAATCCTCCTGTGAAGGCTCATCGCTTTCCATTCTTGGCCATTCCAGGCAAGACTTTCATATTGTCATCGCCGGGTGACATTATGGAATATATTCAGCAGTTTCTAGACGATGAACTTATATAATATGTGGTAGACAAAACCAATCGCAAAGCGGCTGAAAAGTTGAAATGCTTTCCTCCCAGTGATCACTCCCGCCTCAAAAAATGGGTACCAGTGACAAAGGAAGAGATGTGGGTATTCCTTGCACTCCTGCTATTGCAAAGGTGCTTAGCCTACACAAGTGAAGAAAGATGTGGCATCTGCAACTGTTCTATTTATAAAGTTTTTAATTTTGTTAGCAGCAAGTACCTGGTTTCCTATGTGTTCTTCAGAAATAAACTTTATTGTGTTGATTTGACTAACTGTGGGGTAGTACAAATATTTTTTCAACATCGACTAGCTACTTTTTAGTACAATCAGATTCGAAATCAGCAATAAAAAAAATAGGCACTTTTGGTCGGGAAATTCTAAAAAAAATAAAGCACTTAAGGGGCTAGAGACAAAGAAAAGTAGCTGTGAGACCTTTCGCCTGATTTTTGTGCCACCGCTGTTTTTTTCTTCTATCAGGGTATCGAGAGCTCAGGTCTAACATACATCACTACAGTTATTGAAGCGTACGGTAGCCGAAATCATGGGTGATGTATTTTTACGCCAAATGTACTACGCGGAGCTGTTTAAGCTTGAGCTTTGGCGGGTGGCGTTAGCAAAAAAGTACCAAAAAAGAAAACTGCGTCGCCTGTAAAGGGTGCACCACTGCGCATAGGGTATTACAACAGTGAAGCCGGCTTTCGCGCTTGCTCGATTGTGAGCACAAGGGGCATATGCGTATATCATTTTACAGGTGATAGTATTTCTTGCTCTAATAACCGCAAACAAATGGCGCAGCTTGCACTAGAGGTGAAAGGTTGGAGAAACAGCTGAGCTCGGGGTCCATCTACCTTCTTCCCCTTTGGAATCCGCTGTTAGTGGCGGGAACCGACCCGAACGGCCTTGTAAAATCCGGCTAAACTCGGTCTCACCTCTCAACGCTTAGCGCGTCCTAGAAAGAAAATCGGAAAAGCTAACAAAACTTAGCAAAGCCTAGCGAAACTAGCAAAACTAAGCAATACCTGAAGAAACTAAGTCGACTCCCAGCTTCGCCGTTTCTCTAGGTTTTCAACCGTAGTGCAAGCTGCGCTGATTTTTTTTTTTTTCAAATGGAGGTGGAAGGGTAGAATTGAGGGCAGTTTACAATTCTTTTGCCGAACAATCACACGTGGCAGCGATGTAAGCTGACAGGATAGAGTTGGGCGGCGTGCAAGTCTTTCCAAGGAACGCTAATGAATATAATAAAAGTTATACACGATTTCACCTTTGTTTTTAAAATGAAAGTTTATCTCTCAATTTTGTTCAGTGTACGATACAGTCCAGCCCGAGAAGGAATTTCTCATGATTTTCTTCGGTGCACCATAAAATAAAAAAAGGCTAAAAAGTGGTAAAACGATTTTTTGGCGCAGTGCTCGAGTATATCGCAATACCCATTCACCATCGCTTCATTGTCCCACCACGCTTTATTTGCTTTAGCTTTCACTCAAAGCGTAACTCTTTCCAGAGTCCCCCCGGATCCCTCCCGGGTCGTTCAAGTTTTCCCCGACGCTGTGTTTACAACCGTGTAATCGGTTGTAGCAGCCGATTCAACCCCGCATCGCTCAGCAGGGTCATTCTGTGCGGGGACACGGGTGCGCTGGACCTGATAACCCCGCATTTTTCTTGTTTTCCGGGCCTCAGATTCGGGAAATTCACATTTGCATTTCTTTAATTTCAATCCATTTTTTTATTTCGTCTTGCTTTTTGCTTCTTTTCTCTGGGGCACCCTGAAAGTTCGATAATGTGCCCGTATTTTATTCTCGAGCAGCATCCGCAATTTACCCCTCTGTTCGGCGGGCGAACAGAAAAGATGGACGCCGCGTCATATACCACGTTCACTGGGTTGCCGCTGTGGCCCCGGCATTTGATAGCTTCCCTGTCGGCGGCCCGGCTGCAGACCACGACCGGCTTTATAGATCGCGACCTTGCCGAATTTGTTATTGCTTGTTTGGCTTTTTTATTGCAAAACAGGATTGTCTAGCGCGTTTTCTTCTATAGCAAGGAGGAGAAAAAAATGAACGTAAGGAAGCACTCTGCGCGAACACTTTCATATAGTGCATCAAAAGAATAAGTTAATAACACGAACCAGTTGGTGCGCGGTCAATTCACATTGGCTTACTACGCATAAAACGAGTACAAAAGAAAAAAAAAGACGAGCATGCGTCAGAAATTTCATGCGCGGTCTTGGTTGGCTTTCATCTTTTATGGGGGTAGTTTAGTAGCAGCATTAACGGGAATTCTTTAAAAAGTAGCTGCAGTGACCCCGATGCCGTGGTTATAAGTTATATTCGACTGAGGCAGGAGACTTGGCGAAAAACCTAGCCAAAAGAAACGCTCTCGCGAAAGAATATGCTGAAAGATCCTGCAATATTTTTGCATCATACTTCATACTGTCAGTGAGAATACTGCACGTGATGTTATTTATTTGTTGCAGCTGAGCAAGCCAAGTAGGCTCACGGTAAAGCCGATCTGCTTTCACCAGGTTCGGATCGCCTCGGTGCTGGGGGTAGTGACTCAAAAAGATATCCCGGATATAGCTGTGGTTATCACCGCAGGCATTGACCGGCGACGGCGGCCATACCCAGCTTTGCCATTTGTTAGGACTGTAAGACACCCCGACGGAGTTCCTACAAACGTGTCCCTCCAGTTATGGTGAAAACACCGCAGCCGCTGAAACGGGTGCCGTCGATTAGTGCTCCATTCGCTTGAAAAACATTGTTTTCCCGCAAGAATAAAAGCGCCGCGGCGGCCTGATTTGCCCTGTTGGGTTGTTTGTAGTCATTGGAGCCTTCCCTGTGAAGTTTAGGACGTCCATAGACGAGTTTGGCGTCAAAAGCAAGCTCCTCGACTGAAAGTGCAAATCGACAAAGTTTCCGCATATTTAAATGAAAGAAAATGCTCAAATAAGAAAAATGCTAGTCGAGCAGGCGGATAAGGTAGCAGTGTTGTTTAGTTCTGTGCGTTGGCGTTTGCATAGCTAAGAAACGGGTCTAGACTTAACCGTGAACTTTCGTTGCTGGCCGATATTACAAATAATGATCGATATTATCGACATTCGACGGTTAATTTTTATGCGAGCAGTCGCAGGCCCCACTGCGAGTGAAGCGAGCCTGGCGATTTTAAGCATCACACTTAGTGCCACCTGACGGAGCACGCCGTCCCTACAAGGCAATTTTTTGGCACCCCGCCCCATTGTCACCGGCTGCGATGGGCAGGTCGCTATCTATAAAGCCGGGCCAGCAAAATTATTCTGGATACCGCGGCGACGTGTTGTGGGCAAGGACTTCAGCCTATGCCTTGGAGATAGGAGGAAGGCTCTGCAAATGGTAGCTACAATATTAAGGTTGATACCCTGCTGGGTCAGTGCAATCGCTGATGTCAAAAGATGTACAGTGCAGTGCAGTTTGCTGATATTTTGAAATCCGCTTGCAAGACGACAGAGGCGAAAAGCTGATTCGGATGCTGAAATTTCGTCTCCCTTATACGTGTCGTTTAACCCGCGTGCATGCACACGCAAATTAAACCTTGAAACTCGCCCGCGGACATTCCTTCACCGTTTTGTCGCGTTTCATGCACTCCGCGGGACGCCCTTTACAAGTTGTTCGACTACAAACTCCCAGAAGTGGTTCTACAGAAAATAATAAACCGGGGGTCGAAAAACGGGCGCAACGACGGAGAGAAGAAATGGTGTGTACCTGTACAGAGCGGAGTGGATGAGAAAGTGCAGGTTCAGATTGAAGCGGAGGAGGGTTGAAGTAATATGTGAGGCTCTTCAAGGTTCTTCAAGTTCATTTATGATATGCGACAAACCACTGCTACTGTTCCTTTTACACATCTCGTCGCGAGCCTTGTCGCCGCATGCGCACACAGGCCTGCCTACGACTGTATCAAACTGCTGGGTGAGAAAGAAGACGGGCTCAAAATTAATGATCTAAGGCGTTCCCCCCGAGGATTTTTATATTTGCTTGGGCTTGTGTACCGAGAGGGCTCTTTTTTATTAAGCGAAGGTGTTAAGGAGAAATGGGAGGCAGATTGCGCATTCAGCGGTGTTGTACTGCGTTGCAGCCGAGTAATTTGTCCTCGGCCCTTCAGAAGGCTCTTGGAAGTTACGCTTTCAAGAGGGAGGTGTCAACAGCAATAGCAAACCACCAGAAGAAAAAGCTATGGAGGCGTGATGGATATCAGTAGACAAAAGGGGTGACCTCGGCAGTCTTGTTGGTTCTAACCACCGTTGATAGTCATTTTGATGCTTGTCGCTATTTTGGTCCTCTGTTGCTTTTTAACACGACGTTACTGGGTTGCGCCTTTACGAATGACAAACCTATGAGCTGATACTTGGTCTGTAGTGATTGGTTGCTTTTTTTTTTTTTTACCCAGACTGAAGTTAGGCTGCCCGGCAAGTTGTGGTGTCGGCGTTCGCCCTCAATCGGTCATCGACAAAAATGATAGATGAGTGCCGTCCGAGGTGATTCCACCCCCGTTTCTCTTAAGCTCCTCTACGGAGCCAACAGCGCCGGCCTCAACTTTCCTTAACCTCGGTACGATCGTACGAGGACTTATTTCTCCCGGTAGCCTTTCTATTCCCCCTACCGTTTTTCTGCACACCCGGGCAGACTTCGAAGCACGATATTTATTTCCAAACCGAACAAGACGTTAAAGGTCACTACCATGATGTAGACCCACGTCCATATCGGCAAAAAAAAAAGAATACGCTTTCACATAATTTAGAGAGCATTTGATGTGCCCTCTAGCTGTTCAAATAAAAAAACTGAACTACAATATTTTGCTCTTTGGGTAGCTTTACACGCTTTCATGCCCGCCTTTATGTATATCGGCGTGTTGGCGGTCGAACAGCAGTTCAACTGCCATTTATTTTCTTTTTTCGAAATAACAATTGGGGATATCAAAACTGTTTTGCCTTTATTTTCTTTTATGGTGCACTTCGTAGCTGAAGTTAAATTCCTTCAGGATAGGTGATGGACCGTCAGCAAGCCATGAATTGGCGGATATACACATTGATTCGACTATAACGTTTTACACGACGCTCCCTCTCTTTGCTAGGATAATTTTGCCCTCTCATGTTTCGCTAAGCCTCTAGGCCGGCATGTGAAAGCGTTGGAGTAGAATTGAACTTTTGGTGCACCGTCACCATTTCAGGGGGAAAGTCTGCCAGTAGGCTCGGGTGGCATTGAAAGCAAAGTCAAACGCAACCGAGGAACCTCGAGCCCCAAAGATTAGGATATGCGACAGCGCATGCGTGGTAGCGTTGGCGGCAGGGTGCCAGAACTGAGCTTTAACTAAACAGGTCAGCGCGGGTGGACAATCATAATGAAACGACCATTCAGGAGTTTTGTCTTGACGAGTACGTTGGCGTGTTACAAGCGTTGTAACATGTAAGTGTGTTTCGCATATTAGGGTGTGAGTATTAGCAGTAACATCAGTGTAATGATGCAGCTTATGAAAGCATTGTGTTTGAAGTTTTGCGCAAGAGACGTGCCTCGCCTAGTGAAAATGACCACCAACTTTAACTCGGTATTTCAGGCTTGGAATGTGGGTGATGCTTCTCGTTTCGTGCACATTTCCGATTATATAGATGCTTCTATCAATACGATGCTTCTCGTTAGGCCTCAGAAACATGTTGGACGAGGAGGCGTCATAAAACAATCACCGTCTCACTGCTGGGTTTCTCAGCGTTGAGGCGAGGTTTTCCAACGTTTGTTTTACCCAACTAGCTAGAGGAGAATGACACCGTGTAATTCGAAAAACTTTTGCCTAAATTCTAGATTTTGCGGCAGTTCGATTATTTTTGCATCGAAAGGTTCTTTTTTATCAATAACAAAGATTTCATCAGGTGTCCCCCTGAAACTCTCTGTACACGGAATTATGGGAAAACGGCGTTCTTAGCTATCTTGACACAGCGCCGCCATAAAGCCAATGATATTTTTGACAAACGTAAGCTAAGAAGTAACACATACCTCCACAGTAACACATACTCGCATAGAGGGATTGGCCCAACAAAGAAACCATCGCGAAAAAGGTTCGCGTCCAAGTATCGTTGTCGTTAAACGGAGGGGTGCATTTAATATGTCCTCACCAACTTCCCAGCGCTCTTTCTTTAAGAAAACACGTTTCAGTGGTTTATACGATAGCCAAAGTAAGAAATGAGTGTTATAAATGGTGTTGAAGAAGTACGAGATAAAGTGAAGATAAAGAAAGATATTTCGGCACGTGATGTATCAATTAAAAAAAACGCACCAAGGAAAACGCATGCGATGCCCAACAGATCGCGCGCGAGCAGTGCAAACGCGATAAAATTAAGTTTAATTGAACAAAACTCCATTTGTGTATCATTGGAGAGCGATAGGGAAGGGACAGACCAAAAGTGGTTGGCGGGGTGCAGAGGGAGGCAGTTAGATGGCAGTGCCACTTACGTCTACCTCCTATCGACGTCATTTGCAGCGAAGTAAGCACATACGCGGCAATTTTTTTCCCGAACGAGTACTGACCTTTGTTACAAAAAACGTGCGCTTATGATGACTAAAGGCTGTCGTGCGATGATAACGTTGGAATTGGCTGATTTATTTTGCGTCAACGGTCACATCTCGCTTTAGGGAAATGTATTATTAGCTGATCTATCCCGTTTACCCAAGTACTGGATATGGGGTTTCATAGCGGCGGCGCGGGAGACCCTTAACTAACTGGGGAGAAATGACTGGAGGGGAGGTGGATGGCAGGGCGATTCTAAATTTCAGGAAGTGGCCCTCTCTTCAAACAGCAAGTAGTGACTACTGGTGTCGTTAGGAGAAGGTGAGCGCTGTTTTTCCTAGCACGCCTTTGTTTTGTTAGCCCTATGCGAAGCAAATGCACCAGCCATCAGTGCTTCGCGTGAGTGCCTCCTTCCGTGCCTGCTGCACCGTTGGTATAGCGTTGGCCGTAGCGGACCGGTGTAATTTCGCGAATAAAGCGCTTCCTCGTTGATGCGTTACAGGGGAAAACTTTCGCTCATGATTCCTTTTGTTCCAGCAGGTAAATGGCTCTTTCGCTAGTAATACTTTGTGAAACGACTTTACGGCCTCCTTTCTACTTGATTCCTGCCTTAAAATGAGACCGCATAAAGATTTTAGTAGCTTGCCTGCAATTTCGCGCGTAATGTTAAATCCGATGAGGCTCCCTGTGTTAGCTGTTATGTAGACTCCAGAATATCACGACGGTGAAGGGGTTCGGTGATTGGGGCTTGGTAGCTGTTCAGCCACTTACGTCCGTGCCAAGGCTAATAGGTGCTACCATTAGCTCCTTGTAACTGTGCTGCAGTTTGGTATGCTTAAGTTCAGCGATTGCTCGTAGAACGCAACAGCTTGCTTGGCTAGAGTGAGCGTCACGGATGCAGACCCATCTGTGGAATTTGTATCAAATCTTACTCCCGTGTTCTTCTCCTTACCTGAGACGTTACCATAATCTGCCTGTCGTCAGACCACGTGCTGTTAATATAACTGTTGTTTTCGAACCACGTTTCCTGTCGGCTTAAGTAAACGCGCTCTGGTGCTTTGTGTAACGACCTTTTACACCCGTCTTTAGCAAAAGCTCTAAAAAGGTCCCTTATTCATTCGAGAAACGGGTGGTTCCTGTGAACAAGGTAATAATTTCTTTAGCAAAGCCTGCCTTGCCCGTAGATGGCTCAAGATGCATACAACTAGCTGTGGTGAGGCTGTAAGCATGTGATTATCCGTACGTGGGACATTTGCCGCCTTTAGGGCCAAATTATTTTTTGGGCGCTCAAGGTTTCAATGCATCAG
Source organism: Haemaphysalis longicornis (assembly GCF_048455015.1). Lineage (NCBI taxonomy): Eukaryota > Metazoa > Arthropoda > Arachnida > Ixodida > Ixodidae > Haemaphysalis > Haemaphysalis longicornis. Next base: position 66,766,738 of record NW_027526361.1, on the reverse strand, counting down.
TGACCTGTACAGGTGACTTGGTAGTGTATCAGTGCGAGTATTAAAACTAATACATTATTCCATGCCCACAGTGAAGCCCACGTTTTCGAAGGAGTGTTGAACATCGCCTTGTCAGGGAATTTCCGTCTCATGCGAGTCCCGCAGAGCCGCCTCTCCTTTTCTCTTCTCAACGGCTGGGACGAATCATGCCTTGGACGAACAGCGCGCGGAAGACCGGCAGCAACACGCTTGGTGACGGCGCCCGTTCCCTTTCCCGTCGCGGCGGCCTTGGCTGACGCAATTCCTTTGCCTCCATTTGTCTGAATCAAACTTCGGCCAGCGAGGCTCCTGATTGGAGCGATTCAAACTTCTCGTGGCTGCAACGGACTCCCGGGGGTGTAAAACCCGCCCGGAAGCACAGCGAGGGCGGCACTTTTCAGAGGCACCGAGTGGAGAGGTGCTGTAGCCTTTGTGCGAGCTATGTAACGCTTTTGTTACCCTTGCACACACTGTGTATAAATGTTGCTTCAACTTTTCATGGGCTCGAGAACTTCATTGCTCTGCTCTGCACCGCGTCGATAGCGGACGGAGCAAGATCGTCGCTACACCAGTTACTGTGCTCGGATGGCGAGCCGCAACAGTGGTCGCTGCGGTAAGAGGGCCCAGTCCCGAGAGTGGTGACAGCATCGGGATGGCTGATTCCAAACACTGTATGTCTGCCTGTCTGTCTGTCTGTCTGTCTGTCTGTCTGTCTGTCTGTCTGTCTGTCTGTCTCGTGTGACTGTATGCGCTCCACAGGTACTCATAAGTATTCATGAAGCATATGACCTTCATATGTTGATGTAAAATTGTTTATTTTGGCTCTAAAAATGCTTTCTTAGCAATGCAATCCTGTATAGCGGCGAACACAACTTTAGGGGCACGTGGGGATACACGCGATTCTTTGGAGCAGTTTACAAAAGGTATTGTCGCTTTCATCTTTGTATAAAACTTATTATTTTACGACTTTGTTCTCATGTCCATAATATGGCTATACTTATGAATATGAAATATTTTAGGCAAGTTGTTAGAAATGATCCTAATCATGACAAGGGAAGGAGGCGCTGATTTGAAAGGGCTTTCCTGCATTTCAGCAGTGTCCTTAAATGTCAAGCAGGGAACCCTGCTTTGCTGCTTGTTTACGTTTCGTATGTTATTGACCGTATGATTGTCCAGGGAACCTAAACTGCCATCACCTATAATTACCAATATGAAACCAAGTGAAAGTAGCTAAACGGTGCTTCCATTCTATCGCACATTTAAAGGTATCAACACATTTGCGTGGGTATCAACACATGTTAAAGGTGTAGACCCGTTGGTTCTACTCGATGCACGTATGTTTTACATGCGCACCTAGAATTGCATTAAAACATTATAAGAATTTAATTGCGGACATTTCATTTATTGATATATAGCTGTTCTTTTTTCCTTGTTGCTTTCTTTCTTTCCCTTTAGAGCAGCTACAGCTGCTGCAATTTTTTCTGTCTACCATATTCTTTTTTTTTTTAATTTACTAAACATTGCTTGCTTTTACTTTGCTTGGTAGAATTCAGCTGGGCTATTTGTTGGAGCCTTGGATGCTCTTTGTTTTCACCAGCTGGCGCCGAGTGAAGCAAAGAGGAGGTCTCGATTCTATTCATTTGCCTATCCACAGCCCAACTTGATGGAGTATAGACTTCGGGCTCGCACTTTCCACCCTCTCTCACGCAGGCAACGCAGGCTCGTAGCGCCTTTCGGATTCGGTCTTTTTCTTTCCTTGGGAACACTTTTAACTTTTACATATGACGCACGTATTGGTGGCAGATTAACGGTTTGAAGCCCGGGCAAGAGTAATGATTTTCGCTTTAAGCGGCCAGGGGAAGCAAACCTTCTATTACAGAACGCCTGCCCGCTAGGAATTTCTTGTTCACTTCGTATACCTCCCTTATACTGTTGCTTTTCTCACACAGATGCATTTTACGTGCATTAATGCTTATTATTAATATTTGCTTTTCCCCAAAAAAACACGTTTATGCGCCTCCTGTACTTCTACTTGCTTTTTTTGCCGTTTACGGGTTTTCCTGCTCAACTCAACACAGTTGACATGTAATATAATCCAGGCGACAGCCAATTTATTGCAAGCGCCATATAATTTATTCCAGGTGTCAGCCAGATCAATCCAACTGTCAACCAATTTATTGTGGTCGCCAACTAAAGTAATCCAGCTGTCAGAAGGTTGTTCAGGAGGGTTTTGTGCGGAATTAGGCGCAGCTTTGCGGACTTTGTTGCACGTATTTTGGTGAAAATGTGGTGTTTCTTGTACCATTATGTACAAAATATCTTATGCGCACAGCTTAATGGACATTTGCTAACACGCGCATACCAAGAAAGCGGTATTTTTTGACCCGTTGCTGCCGCGTGCTGTGAGCTGATATCTGCGAGAGCAACGTTGATAACTCACGTACGAAGCATCGTCTGCTCCTCGCGTAAAAGTTCCTTTGATAAAAATACATTACTTAAATGCCCTATGCATTCTGTTTTTCTAAGCTAGAGGGACGCGCAGCTGCGTCGGCAACGACTTGCGAGAAATGGAGTGGAACACGCGCGGAATTAAGTTCGCCTCTGCACGAGTTCGGAGCGCCAAACGGAGCGGGAGTGCAAGGCTTAATTCACAAGGCCAGTCTATTAGTCTTGGAAATTAACGATGATCCAAGCTAAGATCTCACGTGCCTCGGATGTGGAAAGAAACAAGGCAGCTCTACCAGCAACCGTTTAAGCGGGCGGACTCCCGGAACAGTTTCGGCTGTCAAGGAGAGCAGTCACCCGGCTGGTGCATTATCTGCAGTACTCGATACACGCATCAGCCGAAGGGCGGCGTAATTGAAACCTACGGCACTTTCGCTACACCTCAACGCATACTCCGGGGTCTAAAGTGTCGCGGTGCTCTCTGACATGCCGTCTTCCGCTCCGTAGTTAGTACACGAGGACCTTGTGTGCATAGAGGACCCAGCCGCTTCCTCCCTTCTGCGTCCGCCGTATACTTGCTACCCCACACCTTGCGGAGGAGGCTGAACTTGCAAGCCGGAGATATCCTGGCCGGCGTTGTCTATACCCATGTCTCCTATCCGTGTAGGCTGCTGGTTTAAAGACGTTAGCGAAATCGGGTATGTGCGCTACGCCTATATCTTAAAATACTCATTGAAAAGGCTCTGTATTTTGAAATTTATATTTCGAAGGATGATGTTTTCTGTTTAGTTTTTTTCTTATGAATGGCAGGAATTTCGTTCTGAAGTTTTTTTTATTACTATGGATCATGACGGGAAAACATAAAGGTAAACTTTTTCGAAGTTCGCTTGCAGTACAGCAAAGCGAAGGGCGAAATGGAGCTGCAGCTGTCCTTATCTCCGAAAGTCCACGCGATGAACTTTTTTTAGCGCCGAAATACCGGAAATACAAAAAAAAGTGTGCCAAACTTTTTGCATAGTTTTGCTATTGCCCTGATGACTACAAGAGAGGTTGTGTCAGAGCAGCGGTAATTGCGGAGTATTATAATTTGGGAGTTGCCGCACGTTTGTTAACTTTCTGTTGGGATTACAAGAAACACGTATACAGGATGGTGCGCGTAAAGAAATGTAAAATAAATAGCAGTATTAGAAAAGGCCCATTATGATAATTTTCTTTCCGAGAGGGGTGGGATTGAAAGTGCAAGAGGATATCCTGTTGTGGCCATTAGCAGTGTGGACATTGTGCTTCTCGTCTGGAAAAAATCCGCCTTCATTGAAGGGAAACCAGCAACAGGGAAAGTTTGAAACCACGTGCTTTGAGCACATTACCATTTTATTACCCAAATAAGGATAAATTTCAGCAAAGAAAGCCGGAAACCTAACCTTTGTTCAGCTGTAGGCGTCACAGAAAGGTTTTGGGGTCACCACAGAAAAATCACTTCCGCAAAAACCGCTTATTGTGCCGAAAACGGCGTTCATAAACATATATTTGCACTTCTATGTTTTTTGTTTCGAGGAGAAAGGAGAAGAGACAGTAGCACGTAAAGAAACATGGAATTTTCCCATTGGTGGTTTTATTTTATTGCGCCTTTATGCAACAGGACATACAAAAAATGCGAAAGTTTGTTCTTTTGAAAGACTTGTTTTTAAAAATATCAAGTGTTCTTTGCTTTTTACAGCAACTGAAAGGCTTCATGGCCTGTGCATATTATTCCACATTTTTTAAGGGCATGTGGTTTTGGTGTTAAAAATGGTTACGCCAGAATTTCAATAAGCTGTTTTGTTATATTTTTTGTGCTAACACCTTCAACGCTGATTGGTCTAATTATAAGCTCTGCCAATGCAGAGTAGTATGGAGGGCGAAGTCTTTGGAGGGCGAGGTCTTTGATACATGGCTTCGGTCGCTGGCCGGGAACGTGCCCCAAGAGAGAGGACTAATGAATGGCGCTGCCTGAGGCACCACTGCTTACGCTCGTTATTGACAGTTTCCGGGTATATGTTTCGGTCGGTGTTTTTATTTCCGGACGCCACCGACATCTCTTACCCTCAGGCTAGGCTACTGAGTACTACCTTCAGGCTATGAGTGCTGATGTGCCTGCTGAACGTGAAGAATGTGTAATGAACTCGTACTTCTAGCGAACTTTAACACAGGACGAAGAAAAAAAAAGGAGAAACACACGCTAGCGTGTGTTTCGAAACACACATTAGCATGTGTTTCGTCTTTTCTTTCTTCGTCCTGTGTTAAAGTTTGCTAGAAGTATGAGTTCATTAGTCAGTGAGCAACTCGCCCAACTCTCGGCTTTAATTGTTAAAAATATGCTTTATGACGGTGCTTTTGATATTGTTGCGTCCCGATAGACGCATACCTATACAGCAGTAGTCTACGATGATGCATGTGTTAATTAGGTGTGCAGTCAACTGGAGAGACAAAGCCGGGGTCGGGTCTGAGCAAAGATTGCGGACAGACTCCCGCACACGAGTGCATTATCACACACTTTTTACCGTCATCGTCTTTGAGCTATCCGCTGACCATGGAACACGGCACGTATCCCGCAGCAGTATTATCTCGTTGGCCACAACTACGCTGCTTTTAAATGAAGTTTAAAGTCCGACTGCAAAAACAAAAAACCCAAACTCTGTACTGGGTTTCAAGGAAGTATAAAAAATGGAGATATCGCGGACGTTCTAGAAAATTAAGTGCAGTGTGCGAATTGGGGGTTCATAAATCGGCGTTTACACTAGAGCACCTAAATGAATAATTGCGAGTTTGGCAATTCATTACATTTCTTCATTGGGACATGATTCCAAATTTTCCGCGATTCTTGAGAACTCAAGCACTGGCCAGATATTATTGTAGATTTTTTCCCCGGATAAGTGCTCTACGTTTCATAAAACTAGTACAATGAAAGCCGCGGCATTTTTGTGGGGAATGAGCGCCTCCTTACAGCTGCACCTAACATCCACCACCTTCTCATCTGGTCGAGTACCCTACCGCCTTTTATTTCTTATCCCGCACTGGCGTATACACGCTGCTTTGTGTCTTGGCGACGAAACGGGACGAGAAAAAATCACGTGAAAGTAACTAAATTAAATGTTACCTGCTAAATTAAGTGACTGGTAAAACAGCAACCCCTTAGCGGGAGTATTATCGAAAACAAAACGTGTTTTCCAAGGGCTCATTACGCGACGCTTCTCGAAATAATGCAGGAAAATAGAGAAACACAAATGACATGTTCAGTTCCCATGGAAAGATAGCGGATATCGAGATCCAATTTAGTTAAAAGGATAGGAAGATAAATGCGAACGATGCACAAGTTTGTCAGAATGCTACAGCACACGAAGACTGCATGGAAGACAGCGGTGTTTCCGAAAAAACCGGCCACCTCGCGAACCAAAGGAGAAACACATTCGTTTCTGCTTTCGCTTTCAGACCATTTCCTGCAGTAAGAAAAAGGAAAATGGTTACCGATGTACGTTGAAGACAGAATTTTGGAAGCAAAACACACATATACAATGGCTGCACAAAATACACGCCAAAAAAGGTGACGTCATATTATGATTTATAGCGGCATCATTCCGTCTGTAATGCGGTTTTGATGGAGACCCGATGTGTACCGGGAACGATTAGGAGCGTTGCTACGGACTTGCGGAGGCTTGGTCGAGTGCTTAGCCAAGCATTTGTGCAGTGTGTTGGCCGCCAGACCACGAGAGTGGTATCAGAAAAAATAATGCACCTTCATTGATTATATCAGATAAAAAAAATGCTCTTCGCTCGGCGTTCTCCTAAAAACACCTGAGACTCTTGAACTAATATAATTTCCTTTCTTCACTGAGGAGTCAGACTCAGAAAAACGATAATAGTGCCCTGCAGAGGTGCCTTACACGCGATAGTTTTTTTGTGATATTAACAAGGAGCCTGAATCTGTGATGAAGACATGCATCCACGATTTATGTAAAACTGCGACGAAATTTATGCAAAGAGAGATGATTTTAAAATTCACGTGTGAGAATAGAATATATTGAAAACAGAACACAGTTGTAACTCTTATGTAGACGTCCAGGGAAGGTTGCCAGAATAAAAAAAATACTGATCCGTTTTTGCTGGCTTGCTTTAAGCGATGTCTGCACACGCAAGCGAATGGGTACGTTTTCGTATTCGCCAATTTGCTAAGAAGTTGGTGGCGTGCAGTTACTAAGGAATAAGATGGCCTGACACACTATTAATGATGCACACATCATTTCTATGGCCACATATGCGTGCTAGCAACACAAAACATGTTGCCTAGAAGGTTACACGCAAAGGGAGGCCACAAGTGGAGAATATGTTCGTGACATACAATAAATAATACGGTGAGAACAGCTCTACTCTTCCCTTCGCCACGCATGATGCGGCAGAAATACCGGTAAATAAAGCGTATCCCTCGCGCAGCCCACCAATTTAGCGATAACGTGTGTTCAGGCAGCAATAAAAACGAGCCGAACTGCGAGCACCCCTAATGTTTTTTTTTTCTTTTTTTTCTCTGTATCTTCGTGCGGAAGAAGAAGGGGGAATCGGTGGACATTCCTGCAACAAGACCCAATATTTACAACCCAGAACCACAACTCCCCCGCTCTCGTTACCCGAGCAGCGATAAATACAAGCGGCCGCGTGGGCCGCACCCCCAGCGGTCCGGAAATGGTGCCAACGATCCCATAAACTCATAGATTCGCCATTGTACATTTCTCGATTTTTTTTCTTTCGTTTACATTCTTTCAGCTTGTCTTCACGCCAGCCGTAGCCATTTCGAATTTTCTGATGGTTCATATGTAGCACCGACTGCGGAAGTCATGCCCTCATGTTGCAAAAATGACTTTTAAGTATTGAGCGTGAAAAGACTTTTGTCATTTTTTTCGCCACACTGTAATGATTATGTCAGCCAAGCAACTGGCCCCTGTTTTCTCTGCTAAGTTTGTCCATAGCAGCCTTATTTCCCTTGCGCTCGCTCACTCACTCACTCACTCACTCACTCACTCACTCACTCACTCACTCACTCACTCACTCACTCACTCACTCACTCACTCACTCACTCACTCACTCACTCACTCACTCACTCACTCACTCACTCACTCACTCACTCACTCACTCTAAAAGGGTTGAAAGTTGGGCGAGTTGGTAATGATGCATCTCAAAAAACAAACTGCGCGCAAATTAACGGTGACAAAAACATGTGCTGCACTTATGTTGTCTTCATGTGTTCGTGTCCCCATTAATTTGCGCGCAGTTCGTTTTTGAGACACTCTCACTCACTACTCACTCACTCACTCATCATTCACTGACTATATCAATCAATCAATCAATCAATCAATCAATCAATCAATCAATCAATCAATCAATCAATCAATCAATCAATCAATCAATCAATCAATCAATCAATCAATCAATCAATCAATCAATCAATCAGTCAGTCAGTCAGTCAGTCAATCAATCAATCAATCAATCAATCAATCAATCAATCAATCAATCAATCAATCAATCAATCAATCAATCAATCAATCAATCAATCAATCAATCAATCAATCAAATAAATTCCACCAGACAAGCGGCGCCTGAAAAGCGAATTCTAACAACATGATCGAAAGTTAAGGGAAGTAGTGTGAACGAACGGCAAAGGCAGCACCATTCGCCCGGAGAAGGGCTTATAGGCTGTTTATGCGTAGTCGCGCTTGCATTGGTAATCCTATTTTTCTACCGCTTGTAAAACTTGGCCCCGCATTTGTGGTGCATTGCGGAAGTCGTCAGTTTTCCATCTTTCTTTCTGATACTGGTGCACCCGACAGCGGCAGCAGCGGCAAGCTAGCCGCCACTTCCGCCCCCCCTCCTCTGCGGGGTTTGGGGCATCGAAGTACAACCATGCAGATCATCAACGATAGGCTGAAGACTGACGTTTTAGACAGCACGCTTGTGTTTCTATTTGTCCCAAGCAGCACGTTGCGAGCATTACGCATTAGAAGGCGCTGAACGAATCAGGATGCTGCCGAAGGAAGCTGAAGAAGACATGGATATGAAACAAAGACGAAAAAAAGGAAGGTAGTAAGAGTCGTAACTACGATGTTTTATAATAAAAGCAACGCAAATACATGCCCGTGTAGCAAGCGGAGAAAAAGTACTAGTCTACTTATTCTTAGAAAACCCCACCGATAAACCAGTTAGGTGCATGGAAGGAACGCAGTACAAAGATCAACAAAAGTACGACGGTGACAACGACAGCTGAGATGGACAAAATAGCAACAACGGCAGAGAAGCGTGGAAATTGGAGGCAAGGGAATTAGCAAAGAATTGCCATCGAGTGGTCGATATTGCCTGCCACCTCATTTCCGTATGCAATGCGCGCCCGATGAGTCGTTCGCGCACGCGAGAGCAAGTCGGCGACGATTACGAGGAAGGCGTCGGCGTCTGCGGCCGAAGCAGTCCGGGATAATAGAGGAGGTGAATAAGGAAGATGGGAGAGATGGGATCGAGGTAAAAAAACTCGGTATCCCTTCTCTTTTCCGCTTGCATCGTGTCGTGAAGAGACGGGAAAGGCGGTGGTGAAGTTGAAGGGGGAGGGCATATTGCTCGCCTTGTTTCGTTCACCGACTGCTGTGGAATCGATGTTTTCTGCAAGCGAGCGAAGAGCTCAAGGCATAGTCTGCCTGCGCGTTGTCGGCATCGGAGCCGCCAACACGGCTTCCTTATTTATCTTTTCTTATTGCCCTGCGCGCCCGTAGGAATTGTATCCGCGTTCCATTTTTTTACTACCGTCGGTGTGAGATTTGTTTACGGGGCAATAGGGAGCAATCCTCAAGCGTGCTTCGCATTTGATGCGGTTTGGCGGTGCCAGCTGTTGCGAGACCCCAAAACAAGGCAATAAAGCGGTAATGAAGTTTTGCTTTTCTTGAGAGCATGCAAATGAAGTCATGCAGTGCTTCTCGACATTTATAAACCCGAGCAAATTGTGCTAAGCGAATTTAGCACAAAGTGGCATCTTCACGAAACATTGTTAAAGTTAGGTTTCTATATCCGCATTATTGCCAGCTCCATAAAAACACCCGCACTAAATACTTACCTGAAAAATACAAGAGGGACATTACGCGCACTGATATAAATTTCTGTTCTGATGTTTCAGATAATTATAGAGCTATCACATTTCAATAAAGATTGCACCCCCGTAGAGGTGCTGTCATGAACATATGTCACGTTTTCGAACGTACCTTACATTTTCTGAATGACCGATATCAAACATTGTATTGCTGACATTTATCATGGTTTCTTTATTTAAGTTCGCAGTTTATACCGCTGGGAGGAGACTACACTTATCCTCGTCTGAAGCTTGTCAATCTTTCTTTCTTTCCTGTTCTTTTTCTCTCTGTTTTTCGCTGTCACCGCACTGTATTCACCCCATCTGGAGTAGCAAGCCCTACCGTTAGTTGGGCTAACCTCTTCAGCTTTCATTAAAGGCGTTCTCTCTCTCTCTCTCTCTCTCTCTCTCTCTCTCTCTCTCTCTCTCTCTCTCTCTCTCTCTCTCTCTCTCTCTCTCTCTCTCTCTCTCTCTCTCTCTCTCATTGGAGCAATATTCATTTACCGGTTATATAGATTAGTATGCCCGAACATTCTGCACTGCAAGCCACGTGTTTTAATGGCGATACTAGAATGTATAGTAAAAAATAGGACCCTGGTTAGGTTAAGAGATGTAAGGTTTCATGCAATTTTGAGGGGCGGGAAAAAAAGCAGGTTCCTGCAGTGTTTTTTTTTTCAGAAAGGTATGAAAAATAAAAAAAGAGGATTCCGCAATCTATTAAATATTCGACATACTTCCTAAGGCGCAAGCCTCAGATGTCTCATCAAACTAGAAAAGTGACCGTAGTTTATGGCGACTACACGAATGTTACCAAATTGCGGCTGCTGTAAAAATAACATGAGTAAATAAAATATATATAAAAACTCATCTGGGTCCGAAAATACCCGGGTCGCCAGGAGCCGCAGCCAAGTGAGGTAACCACACCACTAACCCTGTACCGTGGTAGGATAAAACAGGAATTATCCGGATGCGTGTTGCAATAAAGATAAGGGGACGGTACCACAAACATGATGCCGCAGTAAAAAAGTCTTTATAATCACTGGCTTTCGCCTTCAAATAACTTAAGGGACATAAGTGCCGGATAACTCTTTTCGTGTGCACTGAGAAGAATGTAATTGTTTCATGCTGCATTACTAAAGTCCCAGCAGAGCTACCGCTCTCAAAATCTACGCATGCTTTTACTCAAATCATTGGTTGTAGAGTGCGTTTCCCTCACTAGAGATTGGTCACGTCACAACTAATGTCCCCGGTGAAGCGTTTTTTTTTTCTCGATTTTAGAGAGCGTTTTCCTCACCGCAGATTGGTCGCATCACAACTAATGTACCCGGAGAAGCGGCTTTTTTTTTCAACTTTACCCTGGTTGAAAAATAAAACGATAAAAACCGTGTTTCTTTTCTGATTCTTTTTTGTTTCGTTTTTCGAATAAGACCTGCCTCGTATGGGTTTCTTCTTTAGCGTCTGTTTTCGGCTGCCAAACACCTAAATCAACCCTAACGTTGCTCTATACAGCTCGGTAAGGCAACCGCGAACGTGTCGATACCACCCAAGACGACGTACGGTCTATCTTTCGCCATAATCGCCCCTGAAGCCACAGCCACACTGACGGCCGCGGCTGAGCTTACCGTCACCTTTCCGGGCTGCCGTCACCTCCGCGCCGGGGAAATCGGACGCCGACTCGCATACAAATTTACACCACGAAAGCAGAGCAGCATCCAGCTGCTCAAGCAGCCACCACAAGTGCAGCGCCGGAAGGCACAATGAATTTTGTCCCGCTAAGTGTCAGAATACTGCAGAAGACGACCCGTGGCCGCAAATACTACGAAAACGGCATGACCTTAAACACCGCAAACAAGCGCTTGCAAAGTCCTCGACAGGTAAGCAGCCATTTACGTCGCGTATACGGCGCCTGTTTCCGGACTTCCCGAGGCTGACTATACAGTCATATTTCCTCTACGCTCGGGACTCTGAATCTCCAACTGGCACGATGGGCAAACCGCGCAAAGCATCCAACGTGCAAGTCGCATTTCTGAGCATGTGCTTTTCGCGCAAGTGGCGACCCAACCGGAAGCTGCCCAAAATCATCGTTACCAGCACGCCAGACAAGGCCTGCGTCGTAGCTTTGCGAAACATACTCACACTGCAGCTTGGAGCCGCAACGTACGATGTAGTGGAATGTCTATAAAACATCCCGGGTACCATTCGCGGAGTAATTCCCGGCATCGATCACGGCACCACACAAGATCACCTGCGCACTATTATCACTACGACGGGGCCACGCGTCATCAGCGCCCACAAGCTGGGAGGCTGAAGCTCCGTAGTCATAACCTTCGAAGGTCTTCCCATCCCCTTGTACGTTAGGGGTACAGAAGTCTCATGCGATGCCGCCTTTACCGGCAAACCTACCAATGTTGTTCCGTGTATGGGGAACTCGGACACCGTCAAGATGTCTGTCCTTATCCTGACACCCAAATATGTGCGCAGTGTCACGTGAAGAATCCTGCCGCCGACCACGAGTGCGTGCCCACGTGCAAACTCTGCGGACGTGCCCACCCGACAGCGAGCCGAGACTGCCGCATAAAGCTGTGACCACCACCGCCTTCTATCCGGGACTGGGAACGAGGCCTCACATCGCACGGGACACCAGGCTACTCTTCGACCCACCAGCAGCGGCAAGCCCCAAGGACTGCACAACCACTGCGCCCGGTCTTCCCCGCGTGAGCTGGACGGCAGCCGCCGCTGTACCACCCACGGCTTCAGTTCAATTCCCACCCCTCCCTGCATGTACCGAGTCCCCACCCACCCCTCACACTGACCCCCAATACACTAAACTAGAACACGGGACATTACCTGTACAAAATCCAGCAGGCATCTTCACCTCTTTGCTCCAAATGTGACTCACGAGAAGACATCCATCATGTTATATGCGTGTGTCCAAAGTACACCGTGCACAGACAGAAACTCATATTATCTTTGTGCGGGCCGCTTGGTGCGGGACTTGAGCTGAGGGCTGTTTTGGGTCCATGGTCGGGTCCCAGTCAGGCTGCGCGTGCAATCAAAGCTCTTTTGGAGTTTCTTCGGAGCACAGAACTGGACAGAGTTTCGTGATTGAAAATTTTGGCCGCATCAAATGACATCATTTCGTTTTCACATTTTTTTTCTCTATTTTTTTTTCGTTTTGTTTTTCTTCCCTCATCTAGCGTAGCAAGCCAGCCCGACGGCTCGGCTAACATCGCTGGTTTTCATTAAAGTTATTCTCTCTCTAAACTAGAACAGGAAAACGCCCAACTCCTCGAGAAACTCGCCGAAAACACTCAGTATTCGGGCTTATCGAACAGCAAATAGCTCAGCTCCGTGCACAAATTCAACCATCAACACAACCCCACCAAGAAGCCACACCAACCAATCCAACCATTTAAATGATTGATGACCTCAAACGCTACTTCCATGGATATGTTTCGGACCTGAACGCGAACACTTACGCGGTCGACATATGCGTTGCCGCACGAGAAAATACCCAGAGTGAAAAGTGCATTGGCACACTAGAAATTACAAAAGAGAAAAAAGCGCAAAACATCTAAAAGAGGCTCTCGTCCACTACATCCTAGCATGAGAAAAGTAGATCAAAGGTGATATGGACACCTCCTCTCTCTCCGCCTAGAGCCGCGATCCCACCTACCACCTTCGTATGGCAGTGGAATTGTCGCTCCTACCGTAGTAAATTATCGCTCCTGCATTTCACTCGACAACACCGACCTGATATCCTCGCTGTACAAGAAACAGACACCACCAACGTAACCCTCAGATATTATACGACATGTACTACAGACACACTAGACCGTACCGCCATCCTCGCCCGCACCGATCAAATGGCCCAACAACACACCTCCCCACAAGCATCGATTACACCTTCATAGAGATCATCTCCGGAAAAAAGACGCAATCAGTTCCTATATGTCCTAATTATCTATTGCCCACCCGCTGCCCTCCAGTCAGAAATGGATAGGCTCTTGAGAGAAGTAAAACTGCGCCCTAAAGACCATTAATAATTAATACTAGGGGATTTTAATGCCCATCACGTGATTTTGGGCTACTATCGCAAATATCGAAAAACATTCGACTTCGTCTTCATCTATGCACCAACCCAGACACACCCACGCGTATTAGAAACAGCGTCTCCCGTGATACTTCACCCGACCTAACACTAACTTATAACGTCTAGAATGATGAACGGACCCGCCTAGACGGAACACTAGGAAGCGACCATCACATTATACAACTCGGAATCAGTTTTGCGTCTACAGATGAAGAAAAAAAAGAAAGAAAGGAAGGAAGAAATAAAGAAAGGAAGAGACGCAAACACGATCTATCAGTAAAGAAGTCTTCTGTAATCGTAGGCTTTAGCCCTCCAATTAAGTGAGCACTATATAAGTGCCCGAAATACTTTTTTTTGTAATTTAGAAGTGCCGTGTCGTATGAGGTGTGGCTGCTTTTGACGACTATTTGTATAAACATATATCTTATTCGTTCCCTATTTAATATAGTTCGGTGCAAGACGTTTTACCTCTACTGCTTTTCGTCAACGACTGCTCTCATTTCGTTCTCTTTCCTGGCCCGGATATGCAACAAGTCAGAACCCACCACACATTCTGTAGAGAAACTTTTCATGCGAGTGTTGAAAAAAATCATACATTGAAATGAACAGCTTCCTTGTTGCGAAATTCAATCCTAGTTCAATATTCCACTTCGCCTTCTTATTCCACCTGAGTTTATTTCTTCGGTTTAGCACGATCGACGACCCTTTCGGTAGCAGCATCACCCTTGTACACCCACGCTGCCGCCAACATGGTGCACAACCGTGTAATCTGTTTCGCAGCAGATCCAGCGTCGCATTGCTCATCGAGTTTGCTCATGGCGAGAGACTGCGGATTACGATAATCCCGATTTTTGTACTTTTTTCTTTTTATTCTTGTGTTGGAAAGGCCACATTTGAAATTCTCCCATTTTACCACTTCTTTCGTATAACTGCAACTCCCCTATCTTGTCCAATTTTCTTACTTCAACCTGAGTCCGCTTCGTAGTGCGAGTTCGCTCCTGCCAACATGTCTATTTTTTTTTTTGCAGCCCTCACAATTTACTATTCTGTTCGGTGAGCGCATAAAAAAGGGGGTCGCCGCATGATATATTACTCGAACTCGTCTTCCAGTTTGCCGCTTGCTTTATACGGGGCGGCCTGTTTGTCGACCAGCGAGGGCCGCTACGGTAGCAAGGAAAGAAGACTCGAACATTATGCATGCCACCAAATTATTCAGGATAAGGCTGCCGAGTGCGTTGCGCAACGCGTTCACAGGCAGGATTCAACACACAGCTAGGAATAACCCTCTCGCCGTGCCAATCTTCCACGCAGACGTGCACGGCGCCGCACACGCCAACCGTGGATCCGGAGCGCTTTCCGAAGCTCCGCGAAAGGGTTGTAAAGATACCAAAAAACTGGCGCTGAAAAGCGAAACTCGTCATTGGAGTGTAAAAATAAAGGGTATAGTTTGCATTGGGGAGGCCAGAAGCAGGAGTTAGCTAAGGGGGATGGGCAAAGAAAAAACAGAGAGGCTTAGGAACCAGTCGATTTAAATTCTCCAGCACAGCCATAATTCGCTTGTTCTCCAGAAGTCGTGTTGACTTGAACAGAGTGCGTTCTTGCGCATATGTGAAAACTGTCCGCGCTCGAAGTGCATCCGCTAGATCAGTCGCGAGAGAAGGGAGGATTGGAATTAATGAGGATGCTGGAGCTCCCTCGTCACATTGAGGCTTGCCTTGCTCGTGTTGCTATGGCTCTGGCTTAAGTTTTTCTTGATTTGAGCAATAAATGTTTACAAAATTAAAGATTCAAAACAATATACCGTCTGCATATCCTCATACAAACTCAGTTCGCTCCGCTATGAGCCGCAGTTCGTACTGTATTCATTTTGAACCGTCAGATCGTCCACGATAGTTCCATTCTTTTAGTTTTCTTTTCACTACCCAGAGAGGGCACTTCCGGCCAGTCGACTGTGATGCTGGTGCTCAACCCCAATCAGCCGCTCAGAGGAACGATAAATGATTGTGTCAATGATACTCCGCTTGCTGCTTTTATTTTCCGGTGCCTGCATCAAGTTTCCCGCTGCCCCTCTCCTGGCTTTCTCCAATGACCGGGCAAGCCCGGTTGCATTTCATGGGAGAATATATATTTTATAATTGCGCAAAAACAAACGGGTCCATCATTGCAAAAGCGCGCCACCCCCGCCTTGCGTGTAGATTGCGAAAAGTACCGTCTACCGAAACATTGAGCTCGTGTCCAGGGTTCTTTTTCTTTATTTCGATTGATTCGATTGATTCGAGATTTTGAAATAAGCAACAAAATACAATAATGCGAGCAGGCATGTTATGCTCGCACGCAAATAAATAAATAAATAAATAATTAAATAAATAATGCGTGTCTTTGCCAATAATGCTGTGTTCACAGGGTAGTGTTGCCTGGCACAAGTGAAGAGCCCACCCCGGGAGGGGATAAGGGAAGTCAGTGCCGCCTTCTCTGAGCCCCCAGAAGAATGCGTAATTGCGGCCACTGCGGGCGACGCTAACGAACCCTGCGTGTGATGTAAGCTTCAGTTTCGATGGCTGGATGAACCGGTGTGCAAAGAGTGGACAGTCCGCTCCAGCGCTGAGGAAGGCACGTGGCGCCTGGCTTAGTGGAGCTAGGGAGCGCAGTGTTTCGGTTCGCGCATGCAAATTAGACGGCAGGTCATCATACGGTTTTTGTGCGCCCGTGTCGGTACGTATGTAGGCGCGTGCGTGCGTGTGCGCGTGCGCGCGTGCGCGCATGTCTCCAATTAAGAAGTTTAGGATAGCTTTGCGGGAACGCCGGCCAACGACCTACAACGTGCTCTGTAGGAAGGTTTTCGAGCTACTTACGGCTGGCTGACTTCTAAGACGTATTTTCGCGGTCGTCAAGTGTTACAAGGTGAAAGAGGGAACTGTGAACCTATGGGGGTTTGCCGAGGAACTACCCGGCTTGTTCATGGTTGCGTTGCATCACTGTGACGGTTGAAATGAGATGTGACGTCTGCTTGGGCAAGGGTTCACGTTCACAGGGAGCATATAAAAACGCTGTTTTGGGTCTGGGTTTTCTGAGTTGGCTCGAAGGAAAGAAGAGGAGTTTGGCCTGCATTGCATGAGATGCTGATGACGGGTAACGGGTGGACCATCCAAGCAGAGGGATGGCTGACAGGTATGAGAGATGAATAAAGCTCCGGTGACGGGGTGAGATTAGTACATTTATGGGCAAGCACTTGGTTAAGTTGACAGAAGATAGTAACCCTTGAAGGCGTAGGGGCGGATTGTGCCTTCAAGCAGTTTGAAATAGTTATCGCGACTATTTTCGAAAAAGTGTCACCAGCAGATGTGGGGCAACTGAGTAGCGAAACGTTCCGCCTAAAACAGTTGCTGAAGTGCTCGTTGGTTGGTGTGCAGCCTTTGCTGGGTTGTAGCGTGAAGAATGGGACAGATCCCCGATGTGAACAAGCGTACATAGACATTTAGAAACCACTGAGTGAATGACAGGAAAGCCGCTTTTACATCAAATCATGGTCGTTCGGCTGCAGTGTGGCGTGTAAACGCGAATGATAGAAAAGGAATAAACAACGTCTTCAACAGTGGCTAAAAGATAAAATTGACAAAGTCTTGTCATTTACACCGGGTGCTTATGGTAGTTGGTTTTTCAAAAGGCCAATTAAAAGTCAGTCTCGAAAACGGAACCTTGAGGAGAAGGTCCCGTCATTTCAGGATGTCGCGGCGTTGGAAAGTAGTGTTGCGTTCTGGAAACGCTTTGTTCGCGGACCTATGGCTCTGGCTTGCGCAAGAGTTTTTAATAGCAACCAAAGTACACATTGATTGCCCAGGATGTAATGCGTGATATATCCCTGGTTTTCCCTTAATTGTTTAGCCACGAAAAAAGAACTTTCTTTTATTTCTTAATATCTTCGGTGTAACAAATAACTCTTTGAAATAGACACGGTAAACGATGATTAATAATAACAACAACCAGGCAGCATTCATTTATTGTTAGAGATTAGCCAGATATTGTTGCCGAAAATCGTCATTTTTAACCATGATATGACCACAATTTATTTTGGCGACGAAGCAGCGTTTATGCAACTCATGGTGGAAACAAGACATCACCCGGAAGTGAGGATTTTTAGTGTGGCAGCCAACGTGTAGGAATCAGTCTTCACGCATAACCACGAGGAAAGGACGGCCGTTGAATGCCCAGTGATTCCCTGACGTATGATATGTAGCTGGCAAGCAAAAAACTTCTAACAATCTGCAGTGCTCCTGACGGAATTGAGAAATATAGAGGCATTTCCGCCTGTTTGTTTAAGGTATTGAGAAGGAGCACCTTCTTAACCCCTCCCCCCCTTTTGTACGGTTCCAAGCGCTTCTTACGAAATACAGGAGGCTTCAAGGTAACTACACATGCAAGCTCAAATCGTCGTTTTTTTCGTGCAGACAAGTACCGCCTCTAGGAAGAGCACGCCATTCTCTTACTTACAAAAACTGGGTTAACGGTTCAGAAATTCAAAACCATAACACCCAAATCTGTGCAACATTGCGTAATATTCCCGTGTTGATAAGCAGGCGTGCTGCCAGAAGCCGTCGTTCTAGCGAATCATGAAGGCACGCTGCAATAGGCTATCGTGAAGCCAAACGACCTTTCACCAATTTACCGCCGCGGAACGTCAAAATCACTCGTCTGTATCGTTTGTGCAAGTTTCGGAAAGAAGCTGTGACAGCGGAGGCTCAGAACAGCCGCGGCGAACGCGAGGAGTGAGAACGAATGCTGTTGGAGCTTGATTACAGAACCGTCGTAAATGGCGGGAAGGGCCCTTCTCTTCAAATAGACCGCAAGCAACAAGTACCGACGTGCTAGGCCGCTTAGCCCTGTTCTTCGACATAGGCGATGAAAAATCGGGCGTAATGTTTATTTCCCATGTTATTTGCCGCGGAAAGACGCCGCTCATCCTGGCATCCAATGCTTGGCTCGTTCGGCGTGGGCCCGACCGTCGATGGAAGGGTCTCGAGCGGGTTGCTCAATGTACACATGGGCCGCCTCTTGGCTGGGGCGTCTTCAGGAATGGGCAACATTTCTTCCTCCTCTGCCGCTCTCCTTTCCTGCGCCCGTGAAGGGCCGTTTGCCTCGCAACGCTGCAGCACTTTAGGTAACGATTTTTCGTCCACCACGTTCTCTGACTGCTATTTCGTAATGACACCGCGCATAGGCTCGCTGTAGCATGTGCGCGCGTGTGGGCGTACCTGCGGTACAAACGAGATGGCGCCCTTATGTTCTCTGCACTACAAACTGAAGAAAGTCATAAAAGAGACAGGAGGGCTGGGGAATACTGGGAGCAGTTATTTGCCGCCCCAGGCCAAACCGAGTTTACGCCTCCTTGTACTGCGCCACTTTTCTGTTTATTTTGTTTTTTACCGCGAACACCTAATACTCAACAGGCCCTCATTACATGCTATCCGGGGCGATTTGCGTGCCTGCATTAAGCAGCGAAGCGGTAGGCCTCATTTGGGTGCTTGAATACAATCGTCGCCTCGCATGTTTGCCACTACTTGCCACCTTTACCAACCGCGTCCTGAAGCATCGTTAAGGTTTTTAAAAGCTCACTCGGTAACTATACCGGTCTTCTAGAGATGGCGCTGCCATTGAAGTAGGGTAAGCACGCGTGGCGATGTATGCAGGTGGCTTTCGGGGCCTAAATGGCACCGGCGTACAGCTAAACCATGAATTCACACAGAAACAACCAATTGGTCCATTTTGGTGTCGCAACACTATTGGCCTATCACTGCTGATTTCGCGTCCGTTTTTTGCTCAGTGAAGCCTCATTCCTGAAGCTGCGTTTGTGAAGCTAGCCTACAGCATTTTCGTGTGCATAATTCGCTTGCGCAAGGGAAGATGCGCAGCAGAGGAAGCGAGCGAGGCGGGTATGCGACAACCGAAGTTTTGGCTTAATGTCACGCTTGAGGATTAGCATCATCGACTGGTGCCGGTACCCATTGGCAGAAGTGCCTATTGTAGTAGTTGTACGTCAAGCTGAGTGTACTGGCTCACGTCGTATGACCTCAAAGTAAAACGTTAGGATCAAACTCCGGCGAACACGTGACAGTTGCTGCTCTTTTTCAAGCGGATTGTCCGGCCCATTTCACTAACGTCTTGCGTGGGCAAGGTGCTGGAGCACGTTTTGATGAACCGGTGGCAGGACTACCTGGAGAGGGAAGGACTGTACCCCGCCACGATTATTGGCTTCAGACAGCGCCTGAGCACACAAGACGCGATGCTGCAGCTCAAGAACGCAATCGTGGACGACACCGGCATCTCGCGAGACAACAAGACCATCCTGGGGCTCGACCTGCAGAGCGCTTTTGATAAAGTGAAACACTCGGCGATTCTGTCCCAAGTCTCCAAGCTCAACATGGGCGAAAGGAGTTACAGTTACATCAAGGACTTCCTGACGGACAGGACCGCCGAGCTGCGGGCTGACATACAACTGCAAGACAAGAAGCTCGGGAGTACCGGCACACCGCAAGGGTCCGTGATCTCGCCGCTACTGTTCAACTTGGTAATGATAGGAGTGGCCGACAGGCTCGCGAAAGTGGGGGTCCGACACACCATCTACGCCGACGACATCACGATATGGACGACCGGCGGCAGCGACTCCCAGATCGAGGCCAAGCTGCAGGAGGCCGTCAACGCCATCGAAGACCATCTCGATGGCTCCGGCCTCGTCTGCTCGCCAAGCAAGTCGGAGCTCCTGATAATACCACCACGAAGAGGCAGCACCAAAAACAAACATCGGCGAGAGCACGAGAAGATCAAGATCGTAACACGGTCCGGGCAGACGATCCCCGAGGTCAGCAAGATCAGAGTCCTGGGCATGGTCATCGAGAAGCACAGAAGAAACTGCGAGACCGTCGCCAACGCGGCCAACGCGATGCGTCTCGTCAGGAGAATCACGTCCCGCAAAGCCGGCATGAAGGAGGACAGCCTGATCAGGCTCGTCCAGTCCTTCGTCGTCAGCCACATTGCCTACGTAGCGGCCTACCACAACTGGCTGCAACACGAACGGAACAAGATCAACGCCATCATCCGAAAAGCATACAAGTCGGCGCTCGGCTTGTTCGAGTCCACGAGCACGCCCCGATTCTTGAAGCTAGGGGTACACAATACGCTTGAAGAGATTGCGGAGGCGCAACGAACGGCTCAGCTCGAGCGCCTGTCAACAACCAAGGCCGGGAGGAAGATACTCGAAGACCTGGGTCTCGGACGTCAGGACGGGGAGAATGCCAAACTCTCCATCCCCGACGAGATCCGGAGCAAGATCAGGGTAGACCCGTTACCGAGAAACATGAACCCGGAATACAACAAGGGAAGAAGGAATGCGCGAGCCAAGGCCCTCATCGACCTACACGCCAAAGACGGACACGCGCGGTACGTGGACGCGGCCGAATATCAACGAGAAGCTTTCGCCGCAGCTGTCATCGAAGCGTCCACGGGTGCCGTGAGGACGGCGGCGAGCGTCAGATGCACCAAGTCGGAATGCGCGGAGGAGGTCGCCATCGCCCTGGCCATCGCCGACACAGACTGCCGCACGGTGCTGAGTGATTCGAGAACGGCGGTGCGCAACTACGCCAAGGGACGCATCCGTGAAGAGGCCGCGCGCGTGCTGCGCGGAGTCAAATTGGAAGAAAAAAGAGTGAGGATCAAATGGTTCCCGGCGCATGCGGGCGAGTGCGCGTCGGCGAGAAACGCAAACCACAACGAGACGGCACACGTGGCGGCACGAGCTCTAACCAACCGCGCCCCCGCGACCGACCGTCCCGCGTGGTTCGGAGCCAAAGACCGGATGACGGACTACGGCGAGATCACGAAGGCCTACCGCCTGGCTCGCAGAGTTCTCCCACCCCCGCACCCGGGGCTGAGCCGGGCGGAGGCCGTACTTCTAAGACAGCTACAGACCGGGTCGCTACCCACCCCGGCCTTGTTGCATCGTATGTACCCTGAAGCGTACCCGACCGACAGGTGCAAGGTGTGTCGTAGGGAGACGGCCGACCAGTACCATATCCTGTGGGACTGCTCAAAACAACCGGAGGAAGCGGCATCGAGAAAAATCCCGCCGCGGCTGGAAGAAGCCGCGAAGAGCTACGACCGCGAACATCAACTTTGGGCCGTCCAGCAGGTCCTGAGGGCGCTCGAAAGGCACGAGACTCGCGAGCCGTCAACGGCGAGCGGATGGCTCGGGCCGAGTAACGGCTAACCCCTAGGACGACGCCGGGCCCGCGTCATGGCGCACAAAAACGCCGATCTGCAGACACAAATAAAGTTTACTCCAATCCAATCCAATCTCATACCAGACGAGATGTGCTCCCAGTAGGGGCGTATGAGGCAACGCTTAATTGCTAGGTATGTCTACTGTTGCACCGAACTTTGCTACTTCCCGCTGCGCACACTTGGACATGCGTGTATGCATCAATCAATCAATCAATCAATCAATCAATCAATCAATCAATCAATCAATCAATCAATCAATCAATCAATCAATCAATCAATCAATCAATCAATCAATCAATCAATCAATCAATCAATCAATCAATCAATCAATCAATCAATCAATCAATCAATCAATCAATCAATCAATCAATCAATCAATCAATCAAATATAAGGGTGAGCCAAAAAATATTTGTGCTTGCATTTTGAAACGCGTGGCGTACTCTGCACACCATCAGATGGTTTTGGACAGCGTTTTATACGTTAAATGTATGCTGTTTTGCATGAAGTTTCGTGATTGGCAGATACAAACAATGCGCCAGTTTTGCTGTTGTAGTTGGCATTACGAGTAGCTATGAAGCTGCGACACATATTTACAATCCATCGTTCAGCCTATTTGAACACTGTGTTGCTTCACTGCTTTTACTACGTTAGTCACGGGTGCCGCAATTTCTATAGTCGGGATGAAGTTGTTTCGGTTCCCCGAAAATCCGGTAATTAGTGGTCTTGCTCCCGAAAAAAATTTGAGAAGCCCCGCTGACCAGCAAAAGTGGATATTCTGTGAAGCTATCGGGTTCGCCAAAGTGGACCAACGATGAAACGAATGTCGGATTGGTGCGCCCACAGATGCATGCCCGAGGCGTTTATTATTTGATCGGAATCGCAACAACGATGGGTTTATGGTAAACGCGATACTCTCGATAGCTCGGCCGCCGCATGCGCCATATTTCTAGCAAACTCCATGTATACACAGATTATATTGGCGTTCGCGGGTCACGTTAGTCCAGTATGCTATTTGCACCAGAGACGGCCGTCTACACTTCTTGCTGAATTCAGCAGCTCTTTGATTAGCCGTTTTTAATTATGATGTTATATGAATGTAAGTACTTATTAGGGTAATATACGAATATTTTACGTTTATTTGACTTACTTTTACTTCATTTTATTTATTGTAGTGTGAAAGTCCCCCTAACTTCCCGCCGCTACCTTTTCTGAATAGGCGTTCTCCATGGCTTGACTGCTTGGTTTTCTCACATGCCGTTATATTGCCTCACGCGCGACTCAGCCAGAGGCTTTTTTGCCTGTCCACGGACTGACACCGAAAATCCCGACCAAGGACAGGCTCACTGCTTAGCAGTAACACAGCCGCCAACACCAAGGAGGTACAGTGCTCTTTGCAGAAATCCCAGCTGTTAGTTATCTACCAAGACGTGTCAAATTTCTCCACCCAATCAGAGCATTCAGTTATACTCAGGCACAGAAACGCCCATCCCTCCGGTTCCCGTATTCGGATATTGGGGTAAAATGGAGAGTCGAGCTGGTTGGTGGACATATATTGTCGAAACTTCAGCGCGAACTAGTTTTATAGTTGGCGCTTAAGTTTCAACAACAGATATTGAGGATGCAAATTTAAGCAAACTTTCTCAACTTCGAAATTCTCCGTCCTCGATGTTCATGCCACCCAGGTCGGTCGCATGCTCATTCGGTTAACTAATCGGTGACAGCGAATACCTTAACACTCTCTACCTCGCCTCGTGCAAGCCTTCACACCCTACAAGATAACCTATGCCACCCCATATCTGCAGCTGACTCGCCTTGAAATGAAAAAAAAAAAAACCTCAGTACGATACTGGGCCGTACCTCTAAGCAGGTGCTAAGCATTCTCGGGACGCCTCTTACCCACCGCCTCCTGGAGCTCGGCGTCCATAAAACGGCTGATGAACTTATTGAAGTTCTAAGCACTTCTCATCATCATTGCCTCGCACGCACGCCAACGGGCACTACAATTCTACAACGGCGAGGCCGTACGATCCCATTGAACAACCTACTGCGCAACCCGTTCCTCCCTTATTAAAAGCCGTGATACAGGCACCCCCTCTCCTAAAGAACATGCAAGCGGGCTCCGGAGACGGTCGGCGCCGGGCATGAATTAGGTACCCCACCCGCCTCCCGAAGACCCACCCACATGTCTGGTATACGGACACCTTCCCATATACAGGACGCCGCGCCCTCTGCGCTGCCATATCTAACTTTCCCAATAACTAGGAAATCGCATGCACCTTGCCTTATGGCGACATCACGGACGCCTAAGAGGTAGCCATCGCCCTTGCGGTTATACAGATTGCTCGTGGGGCCTCGACTGGAATCATCCAGACCGCCCGGCAAAACATCACTAACGGCAAGTGTCCGCCCTCTCCCCAGCTGCTCGCATACTACGCACCATCCCCGAGACTCTGCACTCACCTCCCATGCGTCTCCTTCGGGCCCCGCCCACACGGGCCTTGAAGGGAGCGAGGTGGCACATAAGCTGACCTGCGAGCTCAGCAACCAGGCGTCAGATCATCCCGCCTCTCCTTCCCTCTGAGCACCCATCCTTAGTTTTCAAGGCATCCCGACTATAACCACAAAGACACTGGGCGCATTTACCGAAACCCGCACGTCTTACTCACTTGATACCAGGCGACCTTCTCACGGCAAATTCAGACGAGCACCTTCCCTTCCCCAGCACTGTATTGCAGAACACACGCTACCTCGTGCAGCCCGCTCTGCCCGTCCTGCGGAGTCTGGGCCAACATTCAGCACATGTTACGGCAGTGCCCCAACATGCAGACCATCAATTGTATTTACGAAGAATCAGTCTGGGGCCCTCACCGCTCAGACCCATCAAGGACATCCAGACGGCTCTCGTGGCTCTGCCGATTCGGGCGGGTCCTCCGGTGCTCCAGCGGCACCCGCCACAGCAATCACCTCAATGAGCCACCCGGCGACAGGCGCCGCGGTCGGGTCCAAGCTGGACTCGACCGCCGACCCTCTGAGGAAGTATGACGATTTGCATCTTACTTTTTAGCATGGCTTAACAATTTATTCTTTGCTGTTACAGCATAACCGGACAGTGACAAGAATACAGAACTGGTGGCGTGTTACGCGATTGATGTACAACAAAAATAATATCCATGGCGAAACGACGTGCCGCGGAGGCCGCTTTTCTGATGGAGGCGAAAAGCAAAAACACCCGCGTGTTCGAGATTTCAGCGCAGGTTAAAGATCCCAAGGTGGTCAAAAGTAATCCGGAGCCCTTCACTACGGTGCGCCTCATCGCCTGTGAAGCGTCGGCGCGGTAAACGCCACAATCAATCAACAAATCAAACGACGTGCCTCAGAATTTATTATTCTTTCTCGTTTTTGCGAGCAACTTCCCTCTCCAATTTTGGCAACGTCGGAACTACTGCTGCTGCTTTCCCCTCCCCCCTTTTTTGCCCGATCCCTGCTACGCTGCCTTTCTTTTCCTTCTTCCACAGGAGCCAGCCGTTTTGTAGACCTTCTTGCCACTAGTCTCAACGCAAGCCCAGCACAGTCTAGCCGTTGGCTTCGTGCCCTATTTTCCTTCCTAACCGGCTCCTGACTTGATGGAGTGTGGCCCTCGTAGTTTTCTCCTGCAGGCTCCCGTATTCAAGGCGGGCTCGTGGTGGCTATCGGATTTGCCATGTAAAGGAACATTTTTCATCCTGACCCGTCGGGCTCGAGCTACGGGCAAACGGGACTGAAATCCGAGCAAGAAGGATCACATCGGTCCTTGCGTCGGCCGCACGATCAATGCAAGAAGCTTGACTTCGGAGCGTCCCCTCCGCCTTCTACTTCTTCGCGCTCCTCCTTATCTATCGGTAGATGTTCAGCCTCTGCGCATAGACCCCGTGAAAACGACTTCCCACACCCCATCGCAGTTGTTCCTTTCAGAATGCTCCTATTTCGTTTTTGTACTGCGTAGCGCGTGTCTTATCGTAGGCTTTGAGAAAACGGGAGCTCCAAGGTACAACCACAACATTTGAGGAAATTTCTCGGAATCATAAAGCCTATTGTTTTCACTTTTATACGTACTTTTTCTCGAGCGGCTTCAAGGTGACCAGGATAAGAATGAGTATTGGAAAGAGTTTTTCTCTTTTTTTGCGCCAGAAAAGTAGTTGCAGCAGAATGATTGTTATGCGAAGTTCGTGTGCCCGTGCTAGGTAGGGCTGCGCACTTGCGGTTTTAGGGCAATTTACCGACATACAGCTCGCTAGCGGATTTGCCGCGCAGGAACTGCGCCGCCGTGCACAGATTTTTTTGAGACACTAATGACAGAAAGTAGGCACCACTCACGAAACAGTTTTGCTGGCTATAAAAGGGAAGGATTCATTGAACGTCTTTCTTCTAAATAAAGAATGAACCAAACATAAAAATATTACAAAAACAAGGATCTGTCGCTTTAGCTTCCCTACCAGCCTTAAAACCAACTGAAATGTGAAAAGCGAACAGCCCCACATAGTAAGCGAAAGGGGTATAGGGATGGTGTGGGCTCATGGGACACATGCTAATAGGGCACAAGGGGCGTTCTAGCATTTACGCACTCAGTGGCAAACAGAACAGCGCTTTCACCCACTAATTGCATTCGTAATGCGAGCCATAAAGCTTCCGGTTAATGTGAGTTCATTCATCGAGCGCGAGACTGGTGGGATGTGGACGCGGCCGCTGAAACAACGCCTCAAACAGCCTTAACCAGCGCGGTGTCTGGTACCAGGGATAGCAGAGACAGCGGCCGGCGTTGAAATTTCCCGGTAACTGCATCGTTCTCGACAAAAGATGTATAAAGCTAGCTCAGCACAAAGCGTCTCTGGGAGAACTTAAATGCTGCTTCCAGCTGCAGGCTCTCCTCTCTACGCCCCGCTGTCCCCGTCTCCGCTGTGCAGCAGTGGCAGTCAGCTGTTTAGTTTTAATGCTCAACCGCCTGGGTCTTGAATGAGAGGCAAATAGTAAATGTAGGATGTAGCCGTTTTTCTTCAATGTCCCTGCGTGGCCGCACAGCATAAAAGGGAAAGTAGGGGACGGAGGGGTGCAAATTACATGGGGAGTGAAATACGTGCTGCAACTGGTTAGAGAAAAAGAAGTACGGAGATTGCGTAAACGAAGATGAAGGTAACGCGCGAGTGTGATGGCGCATCTAAGTGCAGTCTTTTTATTCCCGTTTATTCTCACCTCTTTCCTGTATTTATTCACTTTTGTTCTTTTAATCCAAATTCCAGTTTTTCCTCTTCTCTCAGTTAGAGCCCATTTCCTGGCCAATCCCCCTGAGTGGGTACGAGCCATTTTTTTGGAACCAACCAACCAACCAAGTGCAGTCCGTCGTCGTTTCCAACGCAGGAAGCAGCTGGCCTGGAATCGCGGTGTCCTCCGCGACTTTTGGGGAAGTGCGACTGACAGCCGCTGCACGAGCGGCCGCACCAGTGGGTAGCGATTTCTGGAGCGTTGCTGGGAAGCGTGATGGGTTGCCTAACGAGCCGCTTGGATTGCGCAAATAATAAAGGCCCAGGCCAACAAGCTTGAAGGGAGGTTGAAATCATGTGGTGGGGCTACCGTTTTCGAGGGGGGGGGGGGGGGGTTTCACAGAGCACAGGATATTTGCACGAGAGGTGAACTCACTACCGACCTGAACTCCCACATACTATGGACAAATCGCGGCGTAACTGAATGCATGGTGCTTCATAACCCTGAACGAATTCCCA
Source organism: Haemaphysalis longicornis (assembly GCF_048455015.1). Taxonomy (NCBI): domain Eukaryota; kingdom Metazoa; phylum Arthropoda; class Arachnida; order Ixodida; family Ixodidae; genus Haemaphysalis; species Haemaphysalis longicornis. The sequence continues at coordinate 66,739,022 of NW_027526361.1, read as the reverse complement.
GAGAAAAAAAAAACGGGGGGAGGGGGGTTCTCGGGACTAGCTCTCATACAGCGTGGGTTGTGACTTAACTGTGTTTGCCGAATTCAGTGGCTTTCTCTGTTGATCCTCTGGAGCAACGTGGACGCCGAATCCGTGGCCTGGGAGGCCCAACTGGATGGCACCCCCGTCTCCAGGGACGTCAATGATGTCACCGCCTTCGACGATGCCCGCACTGTCCTGGCCCGCAAGGCTCAGAAGATACACCCCGACCACTGTGATGTGAGTGGCCTGGTGGCGCAGCCGCTGCCCGCGCGCATCTGCATGGACTCCCGCTGCCTGCTGCTCTGCTTGCGGCTCGACTTTTTCCGCATGGCAGAGTGCCTCCACCGACAAAGGAGCAAGGGCTCCCCTACATCAGCGGACTGTTCGCAACCAGAGACTCTGGAGCATCTACTCTGCTTCTACACCCGCCCCCCCCCCCCCCCCCCCCCTCCACAACACACACACGGAGTCGAAAGCAAAGCCCCACCGAGCGCTCCAGCATCAAGGCCTTTCCTACACCGGAAAGGAGGACTTTCTATTCCCGAAGGGGCCTCCATCAACCCAACGGGAAATCTTCGCCCGTCTGATACATTACCTTGAGATTACACCCTCACAAAGCGTCTGATGCCAGGACTGCCATGTTAATAAATGATGTTCCAGGACTGACTTAGCCTTATCTTTTATTCCTTATGCTTTCTCTTTCTCTATCTCTCTGACACTCTACTTTATCCTTTCACTCCCCCTCTACTTCCCTTCCCCCGCACTGGGTTGTATGCAGGCGAGCTCTCTGCCGAGCTCAAAAATATCCCCAGTGCACCTTCTTTCCCTTCCTTTTCCCGCAAACCACAAACACGAAAGGTACATGATGAAAGAAATCTGTCGCGTTGCTCGGCATGTGAAAGTTTGTCTGTGTGTACGTGTGGGACATATTCGATCTGCAATGGAGTGGCGACTGAGCTGAACGCGATGGACGTGGTATGTGTCTGTGTGCGACACCGCAGGGCTTTCATGGCGTTGAAATCGTTAGTTCTCCTTTTGGTGAGTTATGCAAAGCGGCATATCCGTAGTGTAGTGCAACAGTTTATCCTAGCTTGTTTTCCTGTTTCAGGCGGCACATAATAGCAACTAAATCTTGTTGCTTCAAAATTGAGCTAGTGTAAAAAAAATCAATGTGTGGGAGGTTTGCACACATTCATGACGTGATGTTTATAGCTAACGTCATGCAAACTCGCTTGCCCTGCGAAAATAATCTGGCGGTATCACATGTTCAACTCGTCAGAAAAAAGCGCACTGAAAAACAATTTCTACAGGGGTTTTTGAAAGATGGAAAGCCGTTTTCATTTGAAAACATCAGTCAATTTTCCCTGTGAGTTCTTTTTGTTGATATTCGTCACGCGCCAGCTGTAATAAAAGAAAATTATAATGTCCCTTCTCATAATCTTGTTTTTATTAGGCTTCGTTCGGCGATAAACCGTGAATCCAATTTGTGTTTCTCCGTGCCCCCAATACCTTCTATTTGATGTCACAAAGCACGGTTTCCTAAGCCCTCAAAAGGAGCAAACAGGATGATACTGTAAGGAATGACCCGTACGGCAGGCGGAAACGTAAGCCGATTTCCTACTCTGTCGATTAACTTTGTTGACACTTAGGGTCGGCGTCCGGCAAGCAGCCGAAACAATGAAACGAAAAGTTTATTCCTACGTTGTTAAGCAGAAGAACATTTTTTCATTGCTGCATGGAAGCAAAGTAAACAACTCAAAAACATAATTCAATACCATGCTTTATTATTTGTGGAAGTCAAGGCAACACCACATGAGTATCTGCGTGGATAATGCTCACTGCGCAAAAAAGAAACCGAAAACGAGAAATAATTGTTTTGGGGGTTTTTGCTTTAGGCGAGGAATAGAAAATTAGAACATCCCAAATATTCATCCGAAGGTAGCGAATAGTGGCCAGGCTTTGCTTATGTTCTAGTTCTTTTTAGAATTAGACAAGATATAATTATACCTAGATATGTAATCGGTTTTTATGTAGAAAATACGGAAATAGAGACGTTGCACAACTGTCATGGTCCCAATGTTTGCGGTCTTTACAGAGCGCAGGTTTGCCTAACTTTTGCGTCATTCAGTGGATCTCACCAGTAAGCCAGCGGCTGAGCTTATTCCTTCAGAACTGGGCTTATTAAGAGCAAAACCGGCAAACGCTGGCTCAGCATCATTGCAGGCGTACGTGGCAACGCCGTTCGCGGGAAACTTCTTTCGCTCCCTTGCTCTTTTTCGTCTGGCTCTCTGTGCCCAGTCCATGCAGTTATGGAGTGCTGCCTGCTCCAGAAGTAACCATCATCCCGCTTACCTAAGGGGTTACACTGGAAGGTTCAACAGTGCTTGGAAGGCTCCTAGGGACATAAACAACACTACCTCACAACAGAAGGATCTCGCCACCCTGTATAGTAGTTGGCCGCCACCCCCCATGACTGACCAACTCAACCCTCGGCCCTCAGTCCCCAGCAGCTGTATAGCACGTTCCCATGGCGGACGTCAGAACAGCCATACAGCAGAGGGGGCTAAAAATCTCTTGGTCTGGACAGGCAGCCTTTGTAAATCCAACCTGGCAGCGTTCAATACACGCACCCTGTTTAGACATTGAAGCTTAGCTGTACTCCTAGAGGAGCTCTCGGACATTACGTGGAATATTGTAGGGTTAAGCGCAGCCAGAAGAACAGGAGAAGGCTTCCTAGAGCTCACTAGACGGCATATTTTGCGCTTCAGTGGGCCTCATGACGAGTTGGAACACGAGGTGGGATTTTAATTCACGGAGAAATAGCGGGAAATATGGAGAGGTTTTTCAGCATTCGCCAGAGAGTCGCGGCGGTTATGAACAAGCCTAAACAAGCGATACAGGTTAAAGATAGTGCAGGCCTATGTGTCAACAAGATGCTAAGGGGATAAGGCCCTAGACAGCTTCTACGAGGACGTCGAATCTGCAATGAAGAGGGCCACAACACTGTTCACAGTGGTGATGGGAGACTTTAATGCAAATGCCGGTACGAAGCGAAAGGGAGGAAGGTCGAAAAAGTCTGGATTTGCAGAGAGAAGTGAGCTGAGGTTGATGAACATATTCTTCAGAAAGCTAAAGAATAGGAAACGGACATGGAAAAGCCCCGACGGTGCAACAAAAAACCAAATTGACTTCATTTTAAGTGACAACCCAGTTATCACCCAAGACATATAAGTGATAAGTAAGATACGGAGCAGCAATAATAGGATGGTTAGATGCAAGCTAAGGCGGAATCTCAAAAGGGAAAGAAGGAAACTCGTGTAAACTAAGGAACCCAGGATAAAGTCGGTCAGAGCCAGATCGCAGGAGCTTGAAATAACTCCTGAAAACACATTACCGCTTATGAACGACCAGAACAAGGTCAGTCTATAGAGAGGCTAAAAACAACCTAACATCGGCACTCAGTGAATCAGCAGCGGCTGTGGGAGAAGCAACATGTAAGGTACAAACTGTAAAGCTAACTAATAAAACGAATGAACTAATTGCCAGCCGTAAGAACATGAAAGTGTCCAGTACGGCGGATCGGGTTGAATTGGCCGAGCTTTCGAAAATGATTAATAGAATTAAAACAAACGACATTCGTCCATGTAACATGACAGTGATCAAGGAAACGGTTCAAATAGGAGGGAGCTTGAAATCAACTTAACAGTAAGCCTAGCCATCGTCAAAGACGGTATGTACACACCCAGACAAGACCATGGTAACATTACGCACAATTTGGAGGAGATAATGAAGCTAACAGAACGATTCTACACCAGTCTGTATGCCAGCGACGTTAGACAAGGGGAAACAACTGAGAGTACAATCAGTACTTGCGATGTCGCACTAGTAACTAACGAATATGTTGGGAAGGCTCTCAAAGGCATGAAAAATAGGAAAAGCTGCAGGTGACGATGGCATAACCGTGGATCTTTTGAAGGAGGAAGGAGATATTGTACTAGAAAAGCTTGCTGTAACATTTTAGGAATGCTTGAAAACTCAAAAAGTGCCCATAGAATCGAGAAACACCGACGTTATTCTGGTTCATAAAAAGGGAGATCCCAAAGACCTCAAGAATTACAGACCCATCAGCCTACTCTCAGTTGTTCACAAGCTATTTACCAAAGTTTTAGTTAGCTGCATAGGTGGCAGCCTGGATTCCCAAGAATCCAGAGAGTAGGCTGCGTTTAGGAAAGGGCACCCAACTATGGATCACATCCATGCCATCAATGAAGTGATAGAAAAATCCTTAGAGTTACCAAACCCGTTTACAAGGAGTATTTATAGATTTTGTGAAAGCGTTTGATCCCGTACTCACCGGAGCCGTGCTAGAAGCACTAAAAGTCCAGGGTATAGAAGAAACCTACGCAAGACTTCTAGAAGACATTTATAAGGAATGCAACGGAAGGATAAGCCTCCACAGGCAAACCGATAAATTTCCGATCCCAAAGGGAGTAAAACAGGGCGATGCCATCTCGCCAAAACTATTCACAGCATGTCTGTAGAGGGTATTGAGAAACCTTGAGTGTGAAAACACAGTATTAAGGATAAACGGGGAATACGCCAGCCATTTGATGTTTGCGGGCGACATAGTCTTGCTGAGTGAGGCTGCCGAACACATGCAAACAATGCTTGATGAATAAAATCGGAAAGCATGGCCCTGGAGCTAAAAATAAATATGAATAATTCTAAAGTAATGAGGAATAGGCATGCCACAAAGGCCCCCTTCAGCCGTGGAAACGATACGCTACACCTAAAAATATATAACTACCTCGTGCAGATGGTTAGTGCTGATTGGCAACGCGAGAGGTACTTCCGGTGCAGAATAGGTATGGTTTGGGGAGCACTCGCCAAGCCCTCCCAAATAATGAAAAGTCAGCTACTTGTGTCCCCCAAAGAAAAATCTGCAATCACTGCATACAGCCGGTGATGACTAATGGAGCTGAAACTTAGCACCTTAGTAAACCATCAGAAAGTAAGCTCAGGTGGGGTCAACAGGTGATGGAACGACTAATGTTAGGAATTACACGCAGGCATGGGAAACGAGCTAACTGGATCAGGCAACAAAATAGCCTAGATGATATCATAGTTCAAATAAAGAAAAAGAAATCGACTTGGGCTCGGTATGTAGTGAGAAGAACCGACGACAGTTGCACAATTAGGGTAACAGAGTGGATACCAAGAGATGGGTCTAGAAGAAGGGGAAGGCCAGTAACAAAGTGAAGGCATGAAACAGAGAAATTCCGGGCTAAACTGTGTAATTGATTGATTGTAGGATTTAAGGCGCCGATGCAACGCAGGCGATGAGGCGCGCCGTAGTGGAGGGCTCCGGAATAATTTTGACCATCTGGGGATCTTTAACGTGCGCCGAAATCTCGTACACACGGGTGTTTTTCTTTTCGCCTCCATCAGCAAAGCGGCCGCCGTGGCCGGGAATCGAACCCGCGTCCTGGAGCTCGCAGCACAACGCCTTAGCCACTGAACCATGGCGGCGGGTTTAAACTATGGCCTTGAGCAGCGCAGGACAGGAGCGGTTGGAGGTCAGTGGGAGAGGCCTTTTGTCCTACAGTCGACCTGAGTAGGATGATGATGATGATGGTGGTGGTGGTGGTGGTGGTGGTGGTGCTGAGGCTTGATTTGTTGCTGTCAATATTTTTACCGGAACGGAAGGCTCTAGAGCCCAACAAAGTACCCGAAGAGAGTGACAAAAAACGACCAATAACATTTCCTAAAACCGGTGAGCTTTTCAAACTACCGTTACTTGTAGGTTGTTATGTTTGTTAGCAGAGATTATTCCCTAACGTTTAAAGCACTAGCGATCCCCCACAGAAAGCTGTATTGACCGAGTGCCAGTTATACCGCATAGCGACGCAGGGAGTCTTTGAGACACGTAATCCTAGCCGTGTCTGGCCGCTCAGCTTGTGTGGTTATCTTTCAAGCGTTTTATCAGAAATCGATAGTGCCAGTTCACGATACGCAGCCGGCAATTGCGCTGTTCCGAATAAGAAAGCAGTTGAAAGTAAAACTGCAGTGCGGGATAAGCGGTATGGGACGAGGTGGCACGTGTTTTTAATTGCCCCGTCCGGCTGTATGACCCCTACAGCGGGCTGCTTCTGGGGCTACAAACAACAGACGGTAAAAGTACAATGAACAAAGATAACGAGAAAACATCAACTTAGTGAAATTACAGAGCAAAGGTTCACAACCAGTGTAGAGTTTGCGGCTGTAAAGACGTTGTTACTGCCAGAGGCGGACCCGCTGCGTTATGGCACCACGGGCAGTCATCTAAAGATATTTATGGGGGGGACAAGAAAGGAGCAGAAGAGGACAGGATAAAAGTCTTCTGCTGTGGTAAGTGACAGCGATATAACAGCAAACTTTTGTGCTGTGCTGTGGCTTTGGGAATAAATCATGCGGCACTGCGGTGGTCCTTGTCCCCCTCCACCTTATACTAGGCTTTCTCTTCCGTTATATTAGCTAGCAATACTAGTCTTCCTCCTGAGTCACTAAGAGTAAGCGAGCGTTTGTGACTCGATTTATTTTATATAAGCGTCCTTCCCTTCTCAGAAATGAGAAAAAAAAACGTTTCAATGAGTTTCATGTAGGTGTAAATCAATTAGGCGAAAGACCCAGGGAGTGACGGTTCTCGAGGGTTCAGAAAGTTGTTGAAAACGGTAAATCCGTTGGAAATATTTGAATAGGACGCAAATCAGAGCTGGGAGGAGGAAAGACTGGTTGATATGAGGGACACAGTCTTCCTGTCTACGTGACGAATTACTACGGGGAGAAACGAGACAGTAAAAGAGAGAAAAAGGGAGAACCGCCGTTTCACGTCACGATTTCCATGGTACCGTTTAGTATCAGGGATAATACTTACGTGATGGTGGGGTCGATACGAAGCTGTACTGTCGAAGTCGCTGACGTGATTGATTGATTGTAGGTTTTAATGCGCCGACGCAGCGCAGGCGATGAGGCGTGGCGTAGTGGAGGGCTCCGGATTAATTTTGACCCCCTGGGGATCTCTAACATCCGCCGAAATCTCGTACACACGGGCGTTTTTGCTTTTCGCCTCCATCAGAAAAGCGGCCGCCGCGGCCGGGAATTGAACCCACGTCCTCGTGCTCAGAAGCGCAAAAAGTTACTGGCTGGTTATGAGGACAGCCTGAATGCACCGTATTTTCTGATACATGAGACGGAGAGAACGGCCCTCGGGTACAAACTTTGCGAGAATTGTATGAAATTTTTGACCCGTAATCAACCCGTACACGTCTAATACCGCGTACTTGTAAAAAGAATGGCGGCTTAAGCACTTAAAACGTGGAATTTGAGTTTGATTTTAGAAACATTTGTGGGTGAGGAGTTGAAGGAGTTTGCTGAAGTGCGTCACCGTCAACGACAACGAGATGAGTTCAAGGGTGTGTGCCTGGTAGGCATTTGTTTTAACAAATTATTCGTAATTGTACTCCCACTGTTAAAACAGGGTTTAAAATTTCCTTAATGGTGGACATATAATTTGCACCTTAATCATTTGCAAAAATAATATTTTTATATCCGACGGTCCAAAAAGCCGAAATGATAAACCGTGCTTATGGTCTGCAGTTTTTTCCAGGCACTGTTCGTAAACAATATTACGTTAATTATCACCTCCCCAAAGCACTAAAATTTCAAAGACCGGGTCCTCTCATCCTGCTTGATTGCCCCTTTCTTAAATATTTAAAACAGCAAGTACCTCGAAGCATACGTTAGCGATCATTACAGTTGATTATAACAGCGTTCCCATAACGTTTAACAACAAAAAGCCATCTGGAAACTTTAGTATCAGTACCTGCAAGGACGGAAGTGCATTCGAATCGAGACATCCCGACCAATTTAGCGTAACGAAGGGGGGCTTAGGTTTTTGAAAGTGTTAGAAAAACAACGTTTGCGCGAGTTTCTTGTTAATTCGAAAGTTTGCCCTGTCGCATAATAAATGAACGCGCTCGCAGATACGCGACAATTTTACGCTTGAAATCCCGCAATCGGCGTAAGGTTCCTAGCAAGTATTCGGAAATGTTTTTAAAGTGGCTCTCAGATGTTTAATGCTTGATAATACTTCGACTTAATGTCTAGTGCTAACAAAAGTCAAGTTAAATAATTTATCTTTGAAGGAGCTATTACTTTTGTTATAGTCGTCTCATAGTGACCATTGCCGCCTTATATCTGATCCATGTATGGGGACATAAAAGCCGTGTAGAAACTATAATAAATAGTACGAAGCAAGTTGTCCTCTTTGTTAAGACCATTAGTGTTCGCACTTCTGAGCCTTTTGCCGCGCATTGAACCATGGTCGAGCAAGCCAACTGGATTGTACTTACATATACCTTAATTAAGCAACAGTTTGGGTTCACTGCAGGAATATTTAACCTCAGGGGCACATGAACATAGGTATGCTTTGTACGTTTGTTAGGGCTTCACTGTGTCAAAGCTGGTTGGTCATCACGTACGAATGCTTTTCGCCGCGCACAGGTGAGGCCGGTAAAGCTATACGAATGAAAGCTTGAAAATAAATTGCGCTACAAAGGGCGAGGGTGAGTGGAAAAGCAAACCATCAAGCAAACAAGCGATAAGGTAAATGCACATGACAAAGCTATGTAGAAAACATCAAGAAGAATATATATATACTGCCCCACATTTTTAATGCTTTTTTTTCTTGCCTGTCTCGCTCCCCTTTGAAACGATCTTTATTATTTTGCTGCTTGAATTCATTGAATAGGCTTCAAGTTTCTTCTATGCGCCGAATTCTTGGAATGCGGATAACGCGGCTTTTCGGAGAACTGAGATAAATATACGAAAACAAGCGAGACACCTGATCTGAACGCCAAACAGAAAGGGAAATAAAATATAGGCAAGAAAATGTGTGCCCAGGGAATCCGGTGGCTAAGAGCAGATCAATACGATTACCGACTGCTCCATAATGGAAAGATTTACAAGAGTTTCAGCAAGAGTTAGAAAAAAAAGTAGAATGAACAGCTAAGAAACATGGCGCGTATCTTAAGAGTTTGTCCTTTCTGAACGAAACCGTTAATCCTATTGAAGTCTTTCAAGGCTTTGCGGGGGCCGCACAGAGTGCGCGTAAGCTGAATGCCTCTTTCTGTCCGCAGTGTTTGCTCTCTTAGAGTCGAGTTCACGCACCGCTGTTGATCTAATACATTTGAGTGTCGCCGCGTTTGTGTTTCAAGATGGATAGCTTGTGCTGTATGTGGCTAACGCGAAGCCGTGAACCTAGGCTACAACGGGCAGCACACAGGAGTGGACGTCTCCCAGATGTCACCTTGCTAGGCGCGTGTGCGGTGTATACGTTCTCCTTCCCAATGCCATTTAGGTAACGTAACTCACGCATACTGTGGCCTAAAAACTAACAAATAAAAACGTGGTACGACGACCAATTCTTCAAAGACGAAATATATTACTCATGAGCATGATAAGTGAGGAGATACAACGTTCGTTTCCACCTTTACTGGTGGCATACAAGTTTGACTAATGGTCACTTAAGGATTGGAAACAAAGCTCGCGATAGTTCTGCCACAGGCGAATACGAATAGTAGAGGGACTGCAGCCGAAGTGAGATCGTTTCCCTAGCCAAAAAAAGAAATTTGGGTCCGTTGTTTTGGGTTCATATTTATGAGCGCTGAAAGATGAGACAATGAGTACAGACTATACACGGGGTGAGCGCTGACTGACAAGTGAAAATTTTATTTGGGGGGAAAAAGAACACTCTAGGATTGTCCGCGCTACTTGCAGATAGGTAAAAAAATATATTGACATGCTGCCACAATGGCTGGCATCAGTGTGGTCCTTATCTGCACGTTGCATGCGGAGTCCAGTGCATTCATTTTTTGTTCGAATAAAATATTTAGTTTTCACTCAGCGCTCGTCCCGCGTATAGTCGGTCCTCTTTGTCTCATTTATGTGCGCTGTTTAATATATGTTTCTCACGGTTCTCCATTCTTACGCTTTTGGCGGACGGCAGGGGTTCAAGGACAAGATACCGGAAGCAAAGGAAGGCCTTTTTTCTTCTTCACAAAACGTCGCCACTCGACATAGATACAGCTAAATACACAGGTTCACTTCTAGTTACAGAACAAACCAAAGCAGGGTACTGGGGTGTGTAGCCCCTAACCCGTGACATGAAATGAAGGCGGGAGCACGGTCAGCAGCAGGCGAGGTGCTGGAGGCGTTGGAGTGCAGAGCAGTTCCACATCAGGTGTTCTACTGTAGCCTGCTCTACCGGAGTGAGGCAGTAAGCGCGTGTCGACGTAGATACTGAATAAAGATAGAGTGGTCAAGGGTCTTCATCGCAGTTGATGTTAACAAGTTTATATTAATCTCGGAATGGGTGAATGTACAGATTTATAAGTCGGACATGGCTTGAAAACATATTGAAACAACTGTGACGTCATTACGATGGTTGCGGACGTGGCGGCGAACAGAGCGCGGTGTTTTTCTCCTGCCTAACATTGTAGAGAAACTACGACACTCCAACATTTTCGCTTAATACAAAAATATTGCATACTTTAAACTGCACAGCGCCACCACAAAATAGGACTTGGGCAAGTTAACTTCAATTTCTTTATCTCTTCACCAGTATGGAAAACGATGCACTAAGAACACCGTGCGACTTGACGTAGCCCATGGTGCCAGAGAAGCAGTGTCAAACTTCCCGCTTATTTACAAAAACAAAAATATTAAAGGCGTTGAGAACTCTTCGGAACGGCATGACCAAAAACAAAACCGGAAACATACGAAGTGTTAGATCAAGCAGTGCAAGTGAAAGCACACTCGCAAAAGCAAAGTGCAAACGCAAATACAAAAACACAAGGAAACTACTAAATTGAATAGCTACAAAAGCGGAAACCTTAGGGCATCTCGTTAACCATAACCACCTAAGAAATCACAGGTAGGAGACTTCTTGTACAAATTAGCAGTCATGCGGACCTACGTTTCATGACTGCGAGGCAGGTAACCTCATTTTATGTACTAAGTCAGCAGCTCAATTAGGCAAAAACATCGGTTACGTTCCATGTTATAGTATAGTATAGTATAGTATAGTATAGTAAATAGTATCAGATAGTATAGTATATTACAATACAATATAATATATTATAGTATTGTGTAGTATAGTATGGTATAGTAACGTAAATTAAACAAGTATAGGTTCGGCGTAACTTGCGAAGCGCGGACGTGGCAAAGCAGCAAAGATTCACGGACAATTCTTTTTTTGTTGCTAATCGAATTTCTTTGCTTTTCTATTGCGGATGTGGGACCTGTTCCTTCGGCCTCAAGTCCGTCGATGCGTTGGTGAAAGGGGTAGAACCGTTCCCTCACATTATGAAAGCGAAAGCCGTACTACGCCAACCCTCGCAAGGTCACTCACCGCGCTGAAATGACCTTGAGCTGCCGGAACGCAAGCGTTGCTCATGTGACGTCGCACCCGGAGCCGCGCCTCGGTACCACTTTGACTAGGTGACGGTTTAAGGACTGTTTTGTCGGCGCTTGGTCGCTCAGTGTCTTCGCTGGTGGCGCGTCACCGCCGGAGCGCAAGTGTGGCAGGTGAGTCATAACTTTTATAAAACACCGTGTGCACAGTCTCTGCAAAACCAAGTCAAGCATACCTTTCTCTCGTGATAACTAGGTTTTCAAGAGTTCAACCTGATTCGTTTTCTTCTCTGCCTATTCGCTTGCCAACAACGAGTTTCTCAAAAATTTATTTGCTCTCTTTTGAGGAGTTCCTGGGGAATAGGATTGAACAGCACCAAACCACCACTATCGCGTCACAAACCTGACTCGGGAGGAGGGAAAATCGTTCGCAGAGGATAGATGGGAAAGGCGGGCAGTGCTTATCGTCGCAGCGACGACTTCCGCACCGGCCTGCCGAAATTAGAGCTCACGACAAGTCAGCTTCGTCCGCTTCCCTAAGAATCAATATTTATGCATGAATAAATAGGCATATAAAACGCGGAGAAATTACGTCATACCCCATTGGTCAGTTTCCTATGCCGATATTGTCAGTGTCTGTGCCACAAAACGCAGATGCGGTACGGATCCCTCCCCATTCGCTCCAACAGAAGCTTCTACATATAGGCGACTAGCGGAGTGTTAGGCTTGCAATAAATCAGTGGCGTGTTGAAGCAACGCGATGGGCGTAATCAATTAGTCCGGTGCGAGTCGTTGTCCAAACTGCGTTCTTCCGGCTGAGTGCTTTGGGTGCCACCGGGCCATCTGGGAAAGATTTTGCCTGCCCTCGAAGCTGCTCAATCGACGCAACCCGGAAACGAGAATAGGAAGTAGATTTTTCATAGTTCCGGGCTGGCCAACACCCACTCCGGGACGATCTCGTTTGCTTTGACCGACAACTTCCGACTGTCAGCTTACAATTGCGCCAAATGCGCTCTCACCTCGGAGTCGCATTTTCCTCCTGTTTTGAAACCTACTTCCGCTTCTATATCAGAGAGAAAGCTGGGTCTGGCTTTCCTTTCACCATAGCAGCTTACATTCCATAAAGGAAGGCTTTTGTAGCGAAGGTGGAAGCTTTGCCCCGTGATAACTTGCTGTAAGGCGCGCTCGCATCTTCCGCTTGACTCGTCCCTCCGACTTCGCGCTAATCTTCGCAACTCCCGGGGAGAAGATGACGGCTCCAGTCTGGTCACCAGTTCATTCAGGCGCGTTGCGCTCCGTCAAAGGAACACCACTTCGTTGGGATTGGGAGCACTTCCGGGTTGCGAGGTGGCATATAGATGTTAAGCAACACTATAAGCTTATCTTTTATACCTGCCTCGTAAACGAAGCAGTTTCGTAACCAAAACTGTCTTGTTCAAAAAATTTTTTTTTTGTTGATACTAGCGCAAATGCACCGCTATTTCGTCTTTTCGTCGAAGTAATTAGGCCTCAGTATGAAAATTTATTGAGTTTCAAGCTTGGCGCACATCCACCCTAATGTAATGTTGCACAGGGTTAATTAGGAGGAATATAAGCTGAGGGAAATGGTAAAGAGTTTCACGATGTTTACACCATGGTTAGCTATTTTGACCGCAGGACGAGGGCTTCTTGGACTACCCAGGAGGCCCATTGGGGTGGGAGGGGGGGGGGGACACTGAACTTTTACCACCTGAAGCTCGTCACAATAAATATTATTTTATTTACTGCTGAACTCCTGGAAGCGCAGCAGGTAAACCAACTCTCCCGCCTGGCGCTGACACCTACCGGCAGAACGGTCCTCCGATCTCTGGATCGACCAACCCCTCCACCAGCAGAGACACTCCAGCATCTCCCGCAACCTATACGTAGCTTCATCAGAGTAACCCCCATACCGCGCCACATGCACCCAGAGTACAACAAGGGCCGCCGTGAAGCTCGGGTCAATTACCTCAACAGACGTTATTCTGGCCAACCAGACAGCAGATACACCGACATCGCGCACTGCAATTTCACATCTCGTGCCACCCTGGCAGTCACGGATTCTACAGGTGCTATACTCACCTCGGCCACCTTACCTAACACCACAACCGCAACAGCAGAAGCAACCGCCATAGCCCTGGCAGCCACCACCACTACAAGTACGGGCCACCTCACCATCTTAACAGACTCTCAGCAGGCCTGCCGCTACTACCTTCTTGGCCGCATTCCCTACCAGGCTCTCAAGATACTTCAATCCCTCAAGACTCCCCCAACCATCCAGATAGTGTGGACACCTGGGCATGCCTTCCTACCAGGGAATGAGGCGGCACATGCCGCTGCCCGTGAGCTCATTTTCCGGGATTCCCGTCCAAAGACAGACGACTTGGCATCCGCCCCATCCCTCCACCCTCTGCCACTCAGATACACCGACCTGCTTGCCCACTACCGCCACACTCGTTTCCACTTCCCCCCTCCCCACCCGTCGCTCACTACAGCAGAGGCCCGGACGTGGCGCCGGCTACAGACAGGCACATACTTCAACTGTACCGTACTGTCGCACATCTCCCCTACCACATTCTCCTACTTCTGCCATTCCTGCAACCTCCCCGCCACAACAGCCCATCTTGTATGGTTCTGCCCGCACCATCCCGATCCCCTCCCTTCCCCATCCCCTGAGCGGTGGGAACGCGCGCTGACCAGCCTGCACCCGGAGGACCAGCAACGCCTGATCAACCGGGCCACCCGGGCTGCGGAAGCGCGCGGCTTCCTGAACTGAGGACGCCACCCACCTTCTTTCTTTCTTTTTTTGCTCAATAAAACGTTTTGCCTCCTCCTCCTCACTCCCTCACTCATTCAAGAAAGGGCTGGTGTGGGTGAAATCAGCATGAGAAAGGGGGAATTGGAGAGGTTACACATGTACTTTCGGGCAGGCGTCTGTCTAGGCTCGTAGCAACGTTTTAAGCGCGGAGCACATTATGGGCCCGGGTTGTCGTCATGGCTCGTCCGGGATCACGGCGTCCCACACCTAAAAACAGAGGCTTCGAAAAGAATGCCGTTTCCCCTGGTGGGGATCAAACCTGGATTCCTCGCGTTACGAAGCTAATGTCTACTCCATTGCGCAGCAGACGCATACGTTACGCATATGCAAAGTGATGAAGGTGACCTTTACGCTGTGCCGTTGCCAGGGACGCTGCCATTGCTGGGCCTCAAATAAGTACACAATAATTCTAAAAAGTAAACCAATGAATTAACGCAAAATTTACCCTGAAATATAGAAAACTCAATCCAGGGTCTCTTTATAGGCCTTTCCAGGTGCTGCGGCACCCTCTCTTGACTACTTTCGGTATCAACGTCAGCCACAGCCCCTCTTGAGCGGGAAGGTAAGTATAACGCCGCCTGTATCAGGCATTTTTATACAGGCGGCGTTGCAAAGAACAACACACACACAAGGTACACTCTAAGCTGGGTAACCCTTAATAGAGGTATACATTTTCGAATTTTTGTAACCTATAATTTATAAGGTACAAATGTAACCTATACCTTCGTAACCCTTATATACGTATACACGTAAGGGTTACTCAGTTATCGGTTACTTTGCCGCTTTCAGCATGTATACCTTTATATAAGTTACATCTACCGCCGTCCAAGGTCACACACCTGGAAGGTGTCATGTTGCGCGCCAGGCGCGCTTTCGCCGGCGCCGCTGCGGCGACGCCCCAAAGGCGCCTTTCCCGCGTGGTAAACAAATATCGCGTTAGTGGAAGACGATATGTGCGACCATGCTGTCCATTGCGCCGTCTAAACTTTTGCGCCGGGTGTCTTTTGTCCGTCCCTTGAACAAACTTCCGGCCACACTGCTGCGGCTAAAAGAGAGGTTACTTTTACAATTCCTAATATTGCGGTACTAAAAAGCTGGAAAATGTTGTCTTAATATATATGCATTGCATTACCTGTTCGATAATCGTTACCAAAGTTGTCACCCAAAAATCTTTGTGAGTATTGGCAACGCTTAAGTCTTATAAACAGGCATAACTAAATTTAATGTTCGCATCAGCTTTGTGCCGTTTAAGAAACCAGAATCAAACATGCATGATAGGTCTTTTAATAAATTGCGGGTATGAATTTTAGCTTTAGTTAAACAACATTAGGCTTTAGTGAAACCAAGCTTTAGTGGAAACATGCTCTTGATAGCATACTTCAAAAGGACGCCAAAGTTATAACATAGCCTTAAGCCCAAAATTCTTGTCTGACAACTTAGGCCATGATTATCAAAAGAGAATTGAAGTACATGCACACATATTTGCGCATTTAACAGGAGCACATTTTAAAAATTTTGGCATCAGTAGTTTTGAACATTCACATTTATTATTATGAAACACCTGTGGGCTATTTATTAAAAAGCAAAGCTGCGAACCACCATAATGTAATTATCGTTCCTTAATGAATATTAGACGAGTGCGGATTCCTGGGCGAACTGGTGTTTCCTATATTGCTTTAGACTTCCAGGTAAAACTCGGTTTATTCATATATCCTTATTTAACCTATTTAATAAATGTTACGTGAACAGCTTCACAAACATGGCCAAATATACAGATTCTTTACCTCAATATTTGATGTATGCAAAGTATTTCAAATTGTTTGGTACTGCAATTGAACAATTTCAGACGAATTCGAGTTTGAGCTACATATATAAGATGGTTCTCAGAGGTGCACTTTCCCAGTACAGCGTTATTGTCATGGTTCCCCACAGAAAAAACACAGAATGTGGGAAAGTAGAAAGAACATTTATTACAAATTCACTGTTTATACAAAGCAGTGTTTATGGCTATGTTCCCTGCATTCTCTGTTTCACTGAGAGTCTAATATTACACTGGAATTCACTTGTCTTTACGAATCCATCTTTACACTTCCCTCTTAGGTACCTCTTTACAGTTCCACCTGAGTTGTGATTCCCACGCCAAGTTATGGTTTTTTATGCAGCACTAACAACTTTCTAGGCCAATTGCGATCTGTCTTTTGGACAAACTTTAAATGGGATCTATAATTTCCTGCATGAAAAAAGGCGCTTGGAAACATTCAGAGATAAGCTTCGCAATTTACGTAGTACACAAGCAGGCACAAAATCAGGGCACGCTGAAGATTTCCCCGAGGTCATCTGAATGACTTGTTCCCTGCTGCCGCAGATGGAGGTATATATGTGAGGGGCCGTCACTTGGATTTCCCCACCTTGAAGAGCCATCTACAGAAAATTTCAGAAAAAGAACAAAATCCAGTGTACCATAAGCCCCTCAACCAAATCACAGGCATGTGAAGTACGAAAACTATATTGCACGAAAATGAAGACGGAGACCAGAGAATGAAATGAAAGGTCACACCAGAGAAGGAGTGATTTAGGGCCTTTCAAATAATTTCACATCATTTCAGTAATCGTTACACAGAGTAATTTGGCCTCATTGTTCACAACAACGCAAAGCCACTATAGTCATATCGGCCAACCTTCCCGAATTTTAATCGTGCCGTGTTCCTGTTTATCTCGCGAAATGTTTCTGCATGCTCACCCAGAACAGGCAGAAACTTTGGGCTACGAGATAAACTGACATACGTTTGCAAAAGAGAAAGCAAAAACATTTCCGCACCTTCATGTGGAATCACTACTACACGCAACAGAGCGAACGTCGCCCTAAACCCAGGAAACGTGCTTTCACGATGCTGACGCCGTCTGCGTCACATTTTTCGCTGTACTTAAACATCTGCCTCCGCCCCCCCCCCTCCCCCCCTTGTACTGGCAGTTTCATTTTGAACGAGGATCCCACGTGGAAGCCGAAACGTTTTTCATTTCAGTAAGGTGTTCTTCTACCAGTGGTTTCTTCCTCGGCTATTCGTAAAAAGGAATCGACAACTTACATTTTTTCTTCGTTGAAATGTGTTGTGGGATAGGATACATCTAGAACTTGCGCCGATCTTCAAGTGGCATTCCCGGGAGGTCTGTACCTGTAATGAATCAAAGGGTTACTTGGGTTAAAATTTAATAGGCTTTAGAGCTGGGCAGTTGGTATACATTCATAATGAAAGAAGACCCCAAACTTGACAAGACGAAGAAAAGAACACAGCACAAGCCCTCACTAACAACTGGAGCTTTCTTAAAGAGCTCTTTTCGAAAAAGAGTTCTTGTTGGCTCTGCAAAAACTGAAAAACTACAAAGCTCCATGCTGGGGAAATCGTTATGTGCATTCATAAAGTTCATGTAGTAACGAACTGATAGAAAGAGTCATTAAACATGAGGCGAAATAAGATACGAAATATAACATCATAACACTTGAAGTAAGGCCTCGCATTTTTACAAGTGAATCATACTTTTGTCTGCGCAGGCCTGGGTGCCATCTTTACAAAGAATATTTGAATGAATGAGTTTTAGTTATTGCATTTTCATACCGTTGTTTCCACGGAAATCAGACTGCATTTCAAGTTGTCTCATGTGCAGGGGAGTTCTGGTTGTCAGCTCAAGGAACACTGCCTGCAAGAAAAACAATAGTGCTCATAAGTCATAGCATAGGTAGCCAGATGCAACCACACTTTTCCTACAGCCAGGAACCGATGAGGGTGCAGCACCCATTTTTACACCTGCACTTGTCTCTGTGTAATTCGTCACAATTTCTGTATCATCGAAAAACAACAACAATCAAGCAGCCTGCATGCTGGCTCATACATGCCACCATTCTGTAAATCGCTTTACTGCACTACACTAGTATAACGCGAGACAACCATTTGCCCTGCAATACCACGCGAATAAATAAACGACTGATTTGTGCGAATGGGAATAATAAACCCACTTAACATGGTGACAATGCCCCGCTACCTCAAAATGACTAACGCCAAATTTACCCACTCAAGGAAAAGAATGACAAAAATGAAGAATGTTGTAGATATAAAAACTTTTTATTGTGCGGTAAGGCAAACTTTCACAAAAAAAGAGGCTTGCGCTGGACAGAAGTGAGTTTAGAAATTTCGGGCAGCATTTAGCGGACTACTTTTCTGCAGCACACACATTGTGTTTATCCGGATGTATTACTATAAGACCAATAAACTAGACACCATTCCGAATATATGCAGCGAGAAAAATGAATATTTCCCGATGGCTGAAACAAAATGATAATACCCAGAGAATAGCGCGATAATATAAGACTTTATTGGGAAAAAAGTGCGCCCGATGCAGCCAACAGCGTAAACAAAACGCTCAACACACGACGAAGGCGCGCAGAGCAGAAAGCAGGCCACGAGCGCCGTTATCCGTTATAATGTACGGGCTTTCACGATCGTCCGCTCTAATCTGACGCAGCGAACGCAAGCCCGTGATTTCATTCAATTGCCATCGCGGGCAACAGAAAACGTCCAGCGAAGCAACCAGTCGGGTAACGAAAATCCCTCTCGAATGCTGCAATTTCAAATTGAAAAGCCCCCAGCGAAAAGATACATCCAATGAAAACACGGAAACCGTTACGGGAGTATACTCACCGAGTTCGCTTTCACTGGCGCCGGGGCATCGGTCCAACATGCGAACTTGACGCTGGTCGTAGAAGAACTGGCCGTGTAGCGCTGCCAGTCACAAATGGGCTCGCCGCAGCCTCCGCGACTCACGCCGACAAATAAGTCTTGTAACAGCCATCCTCGCTTCATCGTAGGGGTATCACAGCGGTAGAAAGGCTCGAGTGGCGCGAAAACGCGGCCACCGGACCTGCGGGCGCCGCCATTTCTCTATATCCCGTCATGCAACAGAGAAATCAACGGCCGCCTGGAGAGAAGGTGCGACGAGCATCTCGTATAGGTTACAGGGCGTTTTATAGGTTACAACCTAAAGGTTACATGACAGATTTTGTTGATGTAACCTATAAATCATTAATGTAACCTATAAACCGCTTTTAACTTCCCGCTTGTAACCCTTAGAATGGACTGGGATGAAGAAAACATCAAAATGGATCCATTGTAACCTTTATTTTATAGGTTACATCCCTTTAGAAGTTACATTATGGGTTACCAGGATTAGAGTGTACTTACAGAATATATACACAAGAGATACACCGGCGAACCATTATTCTGCACTTCCGACAGCTTTGACGTTGACTGGAACTGATTTGATCTTTTAGATCAGGCTTACTGGTAGTTTCAGGAAATTGCGGATAACGCCTAGGAGTATTGAAACATGTTACTAGAGTTCTTATTGCGGGCGATTTAGACGACACGAACAAGACCGCTAAGATTCGTGACATCTCTGCACCTCAGTGTATACCAGCTTCTGATCATTACATGTACGCTTTGTGCGGTTTTAACAGGGTGAACTGTCCGATATCCAGTGGTGGAGAGTCAGCTGTATTTCCCATTAGAAGAATTGAGATAAATCATCGGTGTGGCTGGTTACCACAGCAGTTAGCCCGTTACTATCGCAGGTGTGCAACTCGATGTACACCAAGGTAAGGGTGATCATGATCAACTTCGACAGAACTGCAGCAAGATCATTAGACGAAAGCCCCGCAAAGTGCCTGATGTAGTCATAGCATCTCATCAGGAACATAAGTTGTTATCGAGAATATCAAGCTGCGCATATAGTGCCGCTTGTCGACCGGCATTACAACAAAAGCCCACACGTACGCCGAATCTGCGTTTTGGAGCTCTTAATTTTCCCTATGATTCTTGGGCAAGTGTTGATGTTACCGTCAAGCTGGGACGCAATAAACCTAAAAAAACTGACTCAGCATCGCAATAAATGTTCTGCCCGACGTCTGTGCACCAAATAAATTGCGCACGTGGGTTAGTGACTGTACGTCTTCGCTCCAGAACAGAAGCAGTGCGCTCTGTGAGATACCTCCCGGCAAATATTTCGTAACTACTGGTTAAACAGGCAGCGTACGAACTGTTACACATTATAGCGATGACTTTTCATGGTGACGCAAGCTCCACCTACATTACTAAAAAAAAATACTTCTATCTTGCTTTCCTACATAGAAGACCGCACAGATAGCCTTGAAAGCAGCTTAATCCGTGGGACCACTGGGAAAAAATATAAATGTCGTCAGCATAAATGGAGACGTGGACAGTTTTCAGCAGGCCTAGTACGAGTCTGTAATTGCTAGCTGAAAGGGCGCCGCGCTTTCGGTGTCCACGTTGGGTGACACTGCGGTGAATAAAGTGCTGAAATGCTCGGTCATCTTGTCATTAAAAAGTTCGAATTCCATCCGACTAACGACGCCGATGGTTACAACTCGAAGCTGCCTTGAGTGCGAAAAAAAAATGGCGAAGTGTCAAAGTCAAAACCACTGCAAAGTCAAAGCGTCAACGATCCCAATGCAAACCACCCGAAAGCGAAAACCCAAGCGTCCACGACTGAAGGGCAAACTGCCTGTGCATCAAAGCCTAAATTCAGACGACAGCAAACGAAATCCTCACAAGGAAGCTGAGCGTCGTTAAATAATCGTCATCTATAACCAATTGTTCACTCAAACTCAGCCAAAGTTCGAAGCCAACACCCGCACAAGGAACCCGGGTAAAATGCTGAGCGCCGTCTACAACCCATTGTCCACTTCAACTTCGACAAAGTCCCAAGCGAACACCCACGCAACGAACCCGGATAGAATGCTGAGCGTAGTCTACAACCCAGTCTCTGCTTCAAATACGATCGAGTCCAAAACCAATACCCGTGCAATGAGCCAAAAGGAAATGCTGAGCGACCCGAATGCGATGAAGGCGCAATCCGATAGACTTCAGCTTCATAACGCGGGCGCCAAAGTTTGATTCCTACTAAGGGAAGCTTTTGTTCTCGTGTCATCATCATCATCATCATCATCATCATCCACATCATCATAATGTGCCCTGCCATAGCGTAAAATTGGCTTTTCAGCTGTGCGTTTGGTTACGACAGCGCTGTCAGGGAGGCGAAGAAAGCTTAGGTTGAAAAATTTTGTAGACAAGGAACTTGTGCCCATGGTGAAACTTGGCCACAAAGTGCATGCCACGGCGGAGCGCTTAGAAGAGCCACGTGAATCGTTTTACCGTGGCCCCCAGTACTCAAGAAAGGAGGCTGCTGATGGACGTTTGTGCAGAACAAAATTTACCGAATAGTTTTGGGGCGTTAGCACCGCTATTGGCAATCCTAGTAGAGACAATGCGGAACTGAAGGTATTTTGTGCCAGATAAAAAAGTACGAAATGGCTTTGCCGCTCCGTCTTTCGTCCCTCCAATGCAGCGCAGGATCACCCAGAAGCATAGCCCACATTTTTATAGTTGGTGTAGTGGCTCGGCCTTCCAGTGCTCCATCTTCTGTGGGAGCATGTGCGCTCGCTCGGCAAAAGCAATCGCGATGCGTTCATTTCAAGCCCAGTGGGATGAGGCTGACGAAATGGGGCCGCAGGCCACCAGTGCTCCTCGAATCCCTCATCAAAATGAATCGTAGGCTCTGTACTTTATAGCAGAGAAAGGTGGAGGGGGCTCATCTCTATCGGGACCCCTCAGTTCCCATTGGCTACGTCTTATCCGTGCTTGCTCTCAATCTCAGTCTCCATGTTATTTTCATTTATTGTCTGTGCTGGCCTAAGAAAACAACAGCTTTGAGGTGAACAGCAGAGAAAGGAAAATAGCGCATACCCTGATGAGACTGGGAGCAAAACCCGCAGTTTTGCTTTCACTCCGTGCGAGAAGCTAAGCGAGCGTGTGGGGGAATGGCGCTGTGATCTGCGTTGGTGTAAAAAAGGCCAGAAACAAAGAACAAAAAGTCCGCAAATTGGATGGAAGAGCCTAACCGTGTATTTGAACGGGACGACGTGTTGTGAACCTCGGAGGACAAAGCGGGGCTGCCATATAAATGCATTCATCGAGTCAATTTCTTTTAAATCTCCCGCCCTTTTCTCTCGCCTAGCCCATTTCTTTCTCCTCTTGCGTTTCCGATCCCCCCTCCTTTGATTTCCGGCTTGTCTTTTTCGGCATTTTCAGCCAGTTATCATTCCAGGCCGTCCCGTTTTCGTCTTACTACCGACTTGTGCAGTAAAAAACCGAGAAATTTCTTTCCTGGGATGAGTTCAGCAATAGGGGGATCCAGGATATCATGAACGGGGTCGGAGGAGCCACACTGCGCAGTTATGGGCCCTTGTTGGATTGCTGTACGAATTTCTCTCAGGGAGGAGGAGAAAACGCGTAAAAAAAGACGCGTGTGGACCAGAAGTTTTTGTATCATAAAAACGCTTTCTCGATATTTTATTGAGTAACTTGCGGTGACAGGGCTTTCATAACACTCAAAATATTGTTTGGAAATTTGATCTTGTACTTCCCGAGCGGAGGTTCTTCAAGACGCTATTTGAGCTCGCGAACATAAGAAATAGGACTATTTCCTAGCTGCCAGTTCAAAAACTACAATCATTACGGTTCTCTGCTGCCGTTTTAAGTATGTAGCTTATCAATTATCGAGATGGGCTAGTTGCTGAGTGCTTGCGGTTCGACGAGAGCTCGTTATGGAGCCACCCATCCTCATTTGAGTGCTGGAAACAATAACGTTCCGAGATACAAACGCGACGAATTTCGTCAGCCAAAACAGAATCCAATCATGTGTTCCGTCCTTCGTTATATTGTACGAAGAATACAGTGATCTCCATTCGTTCTAGCCATAGTGGATCCCTCCCAGGCTCACCTTAAATACTCCGTACTTCGCTATTTTCGAAGAAGAGTGCTCCTTCCATTAACATAGCAGAGCCGTCTTACAAAGTCAATATTAAGAGCAACGTTTTTCGCCTGGAAGCCGACTGAACGAGAATACATTGTAGAAATCTTTGGGATATTTATGTTCATTAGACTTGAAAAATTCCTGTCTACTCCGTGAAGCCTGTTGGCTTTGATTTCTGTTCCTATCTCCTATTTCTATTACATATCCTATTTCTATTACCTCCCTATTTCTGATACCTATCTCCATCAAAATGTGGCTGTTACGGAATGTGGTGCCGATGCTGGTTTAATATTTTAGTTCTACGTATTTAGATAATAACTATAGAACAGGCAAAAGAAGTGAATGGTTTTTCTTCTGGCTGAATGGCTTTTCTTTTGGTTGCCTTAATAAGCAAAGCAGCTATCTTGTGCGCGGGACTTGAGCTGATGGCTGTTTTGGGTCCTTGGTCGGGCAATATTCAGGCTACACGCGTGCAGTCAAAACTCAGAGTTTCTTCGGTGCACAGAACTGGACAGAGTTTTGGACTGAAAATGTTGGGTGCATCAAATTACATATTTCCGTTTTTATAGTTTTTTTGTTTTCTTTTTCTTTTTCGTCTATCATCTAGCCTAGCAAGCCAGCGCTATGGCTCGGCTAACCTCGCCGGTCTCCATTAAAGTTGATCTCTCTCTCTCTCTCTCTCTCTCTCTCTCTCTCTCTCTCTCTCTCTCTCTCTCTCTCTCTCTCTCTCTCTCTCTCTCTCTCTCTGAGCAGCGTCAGGTCACTAAAACAACTTAACAAACTATTCTCAAAACTAAGCGACTATTAGGAAACACCCAATAAAATACCCAGTGTCGCCGGACAGGGTCTTGCAAGCATTGCGACAGCCTTTCGATAGCGCCAGGAATTGTCAGTGATACACTAATGGGACCTGAAGAAACCTGGTCGAGCGATATGTTTATGCAACGGAGTCATTTATATAACGCCGCGTTTCGTTACCGCCCTTTTGAGTGCATTTGCGCGTTCTTGTATAGCGCGCAGAGCTTAGCTTCTTTTCCAGTTGAATCCTCACGTGAGGTATTGCAGGTCCTCAGGGCAAGCACGCCGTGGTGTTCGGGGCGATTCATTCCCCTTCTAGCTAAAGCTTCTTTCGTAGTTGCTAGCAATGATCCTGAAAGGTCACTCGACTGTTTCGTAACCTTGACGCATTGTGTAAATAAAGTAGTACCTGCTTCGTTGCACTTACGTGGATCTTCGAAAGAGAGCATGAAAAACGAGCCGAACCTTCGATGCAGAGCCGTGCGAAAGGACGGGCTTATTGCGCAAATAATACGAGCGTGGGGAATTTTTGAAGCGGGGTTGCGCAACCATGAGTAATGATATCTGTTGCGTTGCGCTTAATTTTTTTAATAAAAGTCAAAAGATCGATGTGCGGCACCTCCCCCTTGAAGCGGGCTTTTAACAGGCGTCCAAGATGAACTATCGAGAAGATTATTTAAAACGGTTTTTACTGCTTTGCTAGGTTTAATGCTGAACTTTGACCCGAAGACGACTAAAGAAAAGGGAATCACGTTATGCCGATATTGCACATTGTCAGCCTTCGAGCCTTCAGAATCCTAGGGTTTTCTTCGCATTGACGTTTAGCGCATTCTTGCGTGTTTTATGGGTTACCACGTCTAAGCGTAGGAAATTGTAGAAATACTTGATGAGAAGGAGCTTCAAGTGGTCAAGTTTCCGTGACATACTTAAATAAAACCTGCGTTAAGCACGGGACGAAAAGACTCAGGTACCACGTATACTGGCGCTCATCCGCTTTACTTGTGTGTTTTTCGTCCTGTTTTTTTTTAGCTGATTTCTTGACTAGATAGTTGCCGAATCGCAAGATGGCTAATGTTTGGCAGGCTATAAAGTGTAAAAGAAAGGAGACATTTATTAATTTAAAAGCTCTTATAAGTGAAAGCTGGTTTAAAGGAGCCATGAATACAAAATACAAGTTGGGTTTATTAGAAAGACTGCTTAGTCCCGATAACAACGATACCAATATCATCGCAATCTTCGAACAAATAACGGAGATATTAAAGAAAACGTGTGAAGTAGTCGCGACCCCCTAGCCAATTTCCAGCAACTTTTCTATGACGTCACGGAACCTTGTTTGTGCGATTGGCGGCCGCCTAACAGACCTGTCGCGACGACACATGACTGGACGTCTGTAATGGGGCAACTAGTTCCATTTGACAGCATCACTTGAATGCTAACGTGCAGTTAACGCCCTAAAAGTTAAGTTTTATTGTTGGCCCATATGACGTCATTCTTGCTCATAATACGTCACTGTGGCGCAAAATTTGAAAGTTTTTAAATACTTCTTGCTTTTTTTTTCGTTAAAAAACGTCTTTTGTGGCTCTCATGGAGCTGAGTGAGATACTGAATCCTAGTTCTTTCAAATTAAACGAATTTGTATTTTCTCTTCATGGCTCCTTTAAGAGCTGCTCGGCGATCAAAGAGTTTTTCCCGCGCGAGGAGTTTCAACGAGCTTCACAGCGCTACCTCATACGCCTCTAGCTTCGCGATCGCTGCGCCGCCTGCCGCCGCTTCTCCGCGACGTTGACGGGATTTGCGCCTGTTTGCGCTGCGTGGCTGATAGGGGATCGCGCAGTGTTTTGGTTCTGTTTCGCTTCTTTTTGCCTTTCCGCGCCCTAAAAAAACTTGTTATGGTGACGTCTATAGGCAAAGAGTACGTTTAGGTCACTTAAAAAACAGCTGCGTCTTCGTAGAGTACGCGATCGCCTGCAAGAGCTACCCGCGGACGCGGTTCTGCGCGCTCGCTCTTCCGGGCGTCGGCGACGGTAGCAACGTATCACCCCTGTCACCTCCAAAACATCAGGCACAAATGAATTCTACTGTCGCCTCGTTTAGACCCGATACTGGCAAAATGAGAGGTTGGCTTCATTTTGCAGCGCGGACAACGAATACGGCTTCGTTTCGAATATATACGTCGCAGGAAAATGTTTCGGGGATGTGATTACCCAGTCCCGGACAAAAATTATGCCTTTTATAAGGATATAAACTATGCGAAAAGGTTAAGTATATTCCAAGCCTGTGCGTCGTTAAATATGTACCTACACACGCCATATAGCAAGAACCATTAATTGATTGTAGGGTTTACCGCGCCGACGCAACCCAGGCGATGAGGCGCGCCGTAGTGCAGGGCTCCGGATTAATTTTGACCACCTGGGGATCTTTATCGTGCGCCGAAATCTCGTACACACGGGCGTTTTTGCTTTTCGCCTCCATCAGAAAAGCGGCCGCCGCGGCCGGGAATCGAACCCGCGACCTTGTGCTCAGCAGCGATATAGCAAGAACCAGGGCAATCTAATATGAAAACACGGAAAAATACATGCTGTGCAAGTGCGGAAGAAACATAATAGCTCTAACGGAAATGAAAAAAAAAGAAAAACAGTGCAGCTTCTGACATGCTAAACACGTTCGTCGAAACTTAAGCCAGGTAGGGCTCACGAGACCAACTATACGCGAAATGCACTGCTATTTCACGAGACATGGGGTAGGGGGGGTATGGGCGGGGGACGCTCTGTACAAATGCGGAGCGGAATCAAGCAATGAACGTTTTAGTAGTCACACACACAAATCTCGCGTTCACTGTCGTTTTGTTTTTCGACTTCAACGAACAGCTGATCGTTCGGCGGACACCTTTTTTGGAAGTATAAAGGGTAGGCAGTTCACAAGCGATGAAAGGTGTCGTTGGAAGAGTGTGGTATGTGATAAGGCCCTCTGATTTCAGTTTTTCCTTTATTCTGCAGGCTCCCTGGGCCATGTGACGATATTTCAAAGAAGCGTTTAGTTGCGGCCGCTGATTAAATTCTAAGCCCGTCTGCGCGCTGCTCGTAGAGCATATATGTAGCAGATGCATGTTTGCGGGCGCTCACCTCACGACAAGACGACTCTTTGTCGCGTGCTGATCCCCGAGTATAATTCTGCATTATCCATCGTACTTATGTTGAATATTCCCGAAATTAACGCGCACTGGTTTATAAGTGGTGGTGATCAATATCTGAGGTATATTATTGGCAAAAGTAACTGGCGTGCTGTCAGGTATAAGCGTTCCGCTGAATATGTAAGCGCACAAAACTGATTCACATCGTAGTGTATACCCGTAGCATGAACATCTGAGGAACGGGGGGTTACGGAGACACTGCTAGTAAATTCAGGGCAGTGTAACTACAATCAGGTCCATGCATACGCCGGTTCCGCGACGCTGGGCTGTGACACACACCTGGCGCTTATACAGACCGAATATACCACACTAAGATCGCATCAGAAACATTTACACTCTCGTAAACACACCCCATTTGCGAATAGTGTGACTGCTCCACATAAACATGGATTTCCAACGCCCGAAAACGCTAAATCTCAGCCGTGAACATGCCGCAAAAGCAGTGGCGACAGTGGGGAGCGGGACGGAGACTCCCGCGCCTGCTTTCGAAACGGGCCGCTAGGGGGATTTCAGTGGCGTCCCTACAGGCAGCGCTCGAGGCGTATAGGCTCTCTTTGATATGTTTCCCCTTGTTCTGACATACACGTAGTTGTTTTCAACAGGCAGGGAATAGGCGAGGAGGTTTGCGAAGGTGTTCAATGTTTTCAGGGATTATTCTGATTGCGTATGAATATACAACATGTCCGTGCAGCGTGCATATGTTATAACATAAAGGTAATGACATCTTATTTTTTATACAAAAATATTTCTCAGCACTTTATGTTCTGCCGACCAATAAGTAGAGGGGGCGGAACGATCCAGCTGGCCTTGATGTAGCTCGATGCTATCAAGTCAAGCTTGACGTCAGCAGCGTTTGCTTATTTTAGCAACGCGGGTAGAACAACATGACACTTCTGAATTTTCTTAAGATGTTTTGTGTTATACTCACCTCGGTAAAAAAATGCACCATGTGCTATCGAAATCTTTGGGGAAACGAGATAACATTCACTTCTCAATTAATGAGTGTCTTCAGTGTACGCCATTGGCAATCGCCTAAATGATGCGATTTCCTTTGATAAACTCTTTCCCCGCATGAATGCTGCCAACGGTTCTGTAACCATTCTCGCCGAAACCGGATTGCTATGCACGACAAATTATCTGAACGACAGTGGAAGCAAAAGGGCCGGCCATGCAAGCTAAGCGGTCTATAGAGACGCCATACGGCTAGCGCCAAAGAATGCGCCTTGCGGTAAACGCGTAAACATGACCGCAGGGCAGCTTGAACCCAAACTGCGCTGTGGTCGGCAAGGCCTGCGAAACAGGGACGATTAGTTTACCGGCCGAATGAAGCCTTTTTGCTTATGTAAATCGTTCGCGGACTTGCTTTTTTGTGATATTTTGTAAGCTTTCATTCCTGGCGTGGTGCTCGCTCGCCGATGTATCTGTTCATTCTGCAGTATGAGAACTGGATGTCATTAATCGTAGAGTGAGCTTCCGAGGGTGACCTAATTAATCCTCCCATACTCGCTTTGCAGCGAAATCCCAAATGGGGCTTGGATTAGGAAGTTCTGTTGTTGCTCAATTAAAAGAAACGCCGGAAGGGCCACAGGAGAGACCATTGGCGCTCACTACTCTCGCTGCTAGGCGAAGAAAGCCTTAACAATCTGAACCCGTAAATCATAAAAAAAAAAGCCGGGGAGGCGTCACGAGTGCTGGTATAATTACGTGCGCTGATGAGAAGATAGTCTCATTTTATAGATGCGAAGCACCTCATGCTCGGGGCTGTGTCCCTCCCTCCCTCGCTGTCGTTGTCCGCCGTCCGCACTCTACTGCGCATGCGCGTCTCTTCAGCCCTGTCAGCGTTTGGGCTGACGTCAGCGCAGTCCACTATAAAAAGAAATAGTTAGGCGGCACCCGGTTTCGATCCCACGACTCTCTGGGCGCAACGGGAGGTACGTGGTGCTCTTCCCACTGCGCTACAAATCGAGACGGTAGAATGTGCTACGAACGCGCCTTATGTCCTTTACACATTCAAACTACGTCAAGAAGCAACTGATACAACCAAGGCACGCGAAGCTGAACGTCAACGGAAACGACGAACTGAAAACTAATGGGAACTTCAGTCGACCCCATGGCTGCTTCGCATACTACTCAGGGTTTACCTACGGGAAGATGGTGTAATTTTTGCAATGGCAACCTTAGGCAACAGAAAGTGTCGCTAAGGTGGATTATCAGTGACGCTCATGTACACTTTTTATAAAATTACGCGATAGGTTTTTCTTCAATACTTCCAAAAACATATTCTGAGGACGGCCCCACAGGGCGCACGGAAAATTCAGCGCAAGATAAATTCTCTATTGCAAAAAAATTGTAGGTTTAATGAAATTGGTTTATTACTTCATAGTAATCAGTTTATCCATGCTCATTACAGAAATGGGCAATTGCTCTTCTTCACTCGGTATGCACGTTCACTAGCGAGATCTCTCTGCTGTTTGATGCGCAGGTATGAAATATCTTTTCGGTATATCACACAGCCAAGACGGGCTTTTACTGGTACATTATTTTTACCTCAGGATATGTGTGTAGGAAAAAAGGGTGTTGGTTCTATGTCGGCTTCACATGGTTACAACTCCCTTTACTGTCCAGTCAATGTAAGTAGCGCAGACATTGTTCATTATATTTTACAAAATAAAAAATACTGCAATAAACTCCTGCTTACCCCCCCCCCCCCCCCACCTGTATGCCCTTCTCGTTTACCCTCTTTTGTCGGCACTAAGTGATCGTGATGTAATGCGCTATAAATATACTAACATATACGTTAGCCGCAAGGTGGTGAGTAAATAGTATTTTACAAATAGATAAAAATCTACTCGGGGCTAAGATTATTGCCGCTTTTAACTAGGGAGCTGCTGTTCAATGCGGCCGTCAGTGCTGACTTTTCTTTCCCAGAAGGGGTTCTGTTTCGCGAACTACTCATCCTGTTTTTCTGGTCCTTACTTCGAAGGCTGTTTTGTCCGCCGTCCCGTTATCTGCAATCAGTTCTCCTGGCACTGCGAGCGTAAACCCAACAAACAAATAAACCGACGCCACAGGCTCAAACAACTGAGAAGGCATTGAGAGCAAGCAAATTTTATCGCGCACATTTTGTGACGCCACCAAAATTGTTCTCGGCCACGAGATACGCCTTCAAAGCGACCGCGAGGTCGTAAAAAGCGCGCGCTGCGTTCGGACTACTGCGGAGTACCGAGTTTTGTCGAGGTGGCGACTTTGTGGGAATAAATTTAGGAAGTCGTCAATGTAGCCGAACGACCACTCACCGTAGCCTTCCCAGTTAAGTTCGGCAACAAAAAATGGAGGATAGTGAAAAGAAAATTAGACAAAACTTCTCAAGGCCTGTCAACTGAAGTATAAAATCAGCAAGAAAATTCCATCCCGCCAAAAAGCAACCCCTAACTTCATACCTCCTTTCGCGCAGCTTTTCGTAGGTGGGGGCCCCTTATCACTGTGAAAATATACTTTTAGGTGTGGACAGAGTGGCTGAAAAAGCTGCCAAATAAAGTCGGTTGCGCCACGCTTGGACCTTCGATTGAAAAATAATCTGGTGGAAGAACTCCGCAGCATCCTAGGCTTCACGTGGCTGCATCAACGACAGTCCGAAGCAAATATGGTTCGCACGCACCAACGGCATGCGTGTAAAGAAACTTTGTTTGTGTGAGCCCACCGTGTGTGCTCACACGACGCAGCTTAACGCGTGATATTACAGCATTGTTAAAGCAGCTTCGAGAGTGCGGATGTCGTAAGTGCATTTAGACTCGCGCCGAAGCTCCTCCGAACATTGGGCACCACCAGGGATTTCGTCAAGATCGCTACGCCTCCGCTGCTTCGTGCGTGAACTTACTCCAGTTGGCGACGTTATTTACGACGAAAAAAAATGGCCGCGTATCTGCTCCTTTCGTTGCAAATGTCGCCGAAAGACCATAGTCGACTGGCGCCCCTGCCAAGTAAAGGCCTCCCTTCTCTTTCCCGCTCACCTCTCATGCTATTCCTCTCAGGTCTCCTTCCTCCCAAGGTAACACGCTAGAGATTTGCGCAAGTCCATTTAATTTTACCGCGTTCCACTGCTCCAAATCGGGTGTCTTGATTCCAGCGATGCCGTACGGTGGAGACGCGCGTGAATTGAGGGACCCTACGAAAACTTTTATAGAACCACGTTGCCCTACTCCACGAGCGTTCCAAGCGGAACGTGAAACCCACCTAGTGGAACCTTTTTTTTTTTTTTTTGCTATTGCCGTTTGATTTCTTCAATGCCGCCAAAAGGTAGCGCTGGCAACAGCAAGCGAATGTTTTCTGCCGTTGATGTAGTATTTCATTTGCTGTCGCACAAACCAAGCATCCATTTTTTTAATATAGGAACACTACAGATACCGCTTATGTATTGATTTGCTGCTTATACTTACGTAATGTCTTGTTCTTGTTTAACAATGTTGGCAAGTATCAACACTAACACCGGAGTCAGACGTTTAAATTTGGCTGTGAGCGTAGAAGACTATTTAGCAGCTTTCTTTTCGCTTTGGCCGGGTGGCTTAATCGAAGCACAGACAGACAGACAGACCGACCGACCGACCGGCCAACCGATTGACCGACCGACCAAAATTTCTGCGTTTAAGTACCCCAAGAAAGGCTATCGTCTTTAAAAACATCGGCTTACTCGCCGCTCCATTCCAGCTATTTCGCTATCTTCCTTGAATTTAGTGGTGCCGTTCCGCCAGCGGTCGCTTCGTTTTTGCAGCAGCTGGTACTGAGTAGCTGGGGTGATGCAGCCAACAGTAAAATCGACGACACTGCATCGTTTGCGAGCGCGCACCTCTTCGACGTTGAGTAGTACTTCACTCCGAGCTCCGAAAAGTAGTGTTTCGCTCAACAGCCCTCTAAGAGAAATGCCGACGGCAAGTAGCATCGTTGTCGGCGGGGGATTGCTGCAGAGCACGCATCATTCGTTTAGGATAGCAGCGAGCCTTAAATACTATCACGCATTCTTGCCTGATGCGCGAACAAGCGTTTCCGTCTTTTATAAAGCATTTGCATGCCTTTTCTTCTTTTTGCTTCGCAAGCATGAAATATCACTTGCGTGAGTGTTCAACGTCTACCGCGGCCCACATTCACCTCCCTTTAGTGTTTTATCTTCTTTTTGAATTTTATTGACTCAAAACACCTTTTAGAACACGTTGAAAACCTGCGGCGAGCGCAAATGCTTACGAACGGCTTTCTCCGAATTATCGACTGCTCCGTCGGCCGGCGCAATCGGCCAACTCGCGGCGAGCAGACGACCGGCAACGAAAGCTGCCGAGAAGGTCCAAAGAGGAGCCGAAAAGATCGGAACACCCCCGAGTGGCTAGCGCTTGGGGAGTTTCTTTTCTCTCGCAGTGAAGGGCGCTGCATTCAGCGGCCTCTGCGGCGTTTGTTTGGCAAATTCCTTAGAACGACGAGTAAACGTTTGTTTTGCAAGCTGTGTCCTCGCCTAAAACTATATCTGACACCAGGCTTCTCATTGACTGGCACGAGGGAAATCATCCAGGCGTCTGTTACCCCCTCCATTCTGTAACCTTCCGCTCCCTATCTCCTCTCTCCGAACAGACTTTGCACCTGAAGTCTTCTCACCCTTTCTGCAATCATCGTCGAGGGTTTGACATCGTGTGCCGTGGTCCCTAGTTAGTGGGTTAACGCGGCCGTGCGGGACCTATTAACCAATAGTGAGACTCAAGAGGTACTGTTTATAAGTTAGCTCGTCCGGCTCGGTCATGGACGGAAACAACAGCAGCCGAACGTGTTAGTTTCTTGTATGTGTACTCATAAAAAAGTTTTTGAAACGTCCTCGGAATGCCCCTGAAAGATCCCTGAGTTTTCTATACGTGATTCCAGCGAAGCTGTCCTTTTCTTACGGTTTATTCAGAATTTCACCAATTGGTTGACTGAATCAGTCCATTATTTGTCAATGATTTCGGGAAACGACCCTTCCTGAGTCGCTTCCAGCCTTCATACGCAATTAAAAGCCAAAGAAATTTAGCGGGCGAGAAATCTTTAAGTGCAAGATGAAGCCAGAATACAGCGCGTTTTTGTGAATAGGGAAATATCCACGCCGATTTAGTGCGACTGCTTTTGGGAATTTTGATTCAAGCCGTGGCCCGCTGGTTTCTTGGTTTGATTCCTTGGAGTGGTCGTGCAGAGGGGACAGCGCCGGTGATGTTATCCCTTCTTCGTTGGGTGCGAAGACGGGATAACATTTGTTGAATGACCACGCACACCTCTGTGGAGAGATTTTCGGATTGATGCCTCCATCTCTACGACACTATAGCAAGCAGAATTCGGCGTGTTCGAACACAAGGTAATAGCACTTAAAAAAAAAGAAATATTTTGGTTATGTTCGCTGCTAACGCGACATTTGATTGATTTTATTGGCAATTCGTTACACCTAAGGGTGCACACTGATCAAAATAACTACTTGTAAAACCCTGCTCTAAGTTGACATTGACGAAAACCAAGGACGGCAAGACAAGAAGCACACATATGAAAGTGCCACTATCAACCGGCTTTAGCTTTAAAAAATCTAATCCGTGTTAGATTCTTGATAGTTGTAATCTTCACCTCTTTTTCTCGCGGTCTCACTCTGAGCTCGACAAACGGGCCCGCCTCCCCCTCTCTCTCACTGACACTCACACGAGGCGCGTCTTTCTGCAAAGTAATACTTGCTGCTACCTCTTTTGCAGAAAGACGCGCCCCGTGTGAGTAGGTTTTAACACGAAAGTGTTTTATTCCCGGGTAGACGAAGACTGCGCAGACGTCACATCCGTCAAGGAAGGGACGCCAGTAGTAGTACAACGAAGCAAGCGGCCTGTAAAGGGTGCACCCCTATACACAGGGTCTTGCGGGGAAGCAACCTTTAGCACGAAGAAGTACGCTATACTTAGGGTTGTTACTTTTCAGGGCTTATATTTTAACACGAAAGTGTTGCATGCCACAGTACCCCAAAATTTCGCTGACGTTATATAAGTCATGGAAAGGACGCCAGTACACCTTAGCCGAAGCGACCCCCCAGCAGGACGTCGCTCGCGAAGCACACCCACAAGGCAGCCGCCGACCCGCAAATCATGTTCAGCTGCATATTTCGGTGAAAATTTCACTTTTGTGTTTTACCGATTCCGATGACAGAGAAATCAACCACAGTTTTTTTTTTTTTTTTTTTTGCATTGATCTTCACTAGGCCGTCGGTTGAGCGGGCTCACTGCCGCGCTGTTCGTGACACGGCCACTCGACAACGAGAACGCCAAAAGCAAAAACAAAGCGATGCGACGAATTCGGCGGTCAACTTTTAATGTCCGCTTTTTCCCGAGGCGCTTTGCGTTTCTCGCACACAGAGCACAAACAACCACTCCGCCTTTGTAGAAGGAAGCGGGGGCAAACCAGGGCACTGCTTGGGCATCTCGTGCACGCCATAATGAATGCTCGTCTTTCTGAGCTAGGAGTTTGCTCAGGGTGCGCGACTAACTGGTGGAAGGCGGGGGATGCCAGTGAATATATTTGAATCCGGCCATGGTTTTCGTGTTTCCTTTTCTTCTGTCTGAACAGTGATTTCGTTCTTTACTGGCTGATTTCTTGCTTTTTGTATTTCGTACTTGTACAAAAAAGGGCAGTTGGGTCCAATGTTTGTTTTTGTCCCTTTTCTTACGTCAGTGCTCGGACGCCCATAAACAGAAAAACGAGAACAATATTGACACTTCGGGGACCAAAAGAATTTTTTGCTGTCGTTTATACTGTACGCAAGCAATCCGCCCACTGTCCCAGGCGATTCTGTAAAAATAAATTCTAGCATCTTACGCTATGATGGTTTGCCCCAGCACCACCTCCTCAACACCGAGCGAATTCGGTTTTATATACGCACACAATATTTTGATCAATGTTCTAAAGAAATTCACTAAGACTCCCGCGATTGCTTTTTTAACTATGGCAGTCTTGGATGTGAGTGATTTCCGAAAGCAAAAGGAGTTGCAAATAACAGATCGCAGGGTCAGAAGTCTTCCCATTGGCCCTCGCTTTTACTTTATGGAAATCGACTAAATTTTGTGTCCCATTATGTGAAGAACACGGGTGTGGTGAGGAAGAAAATATGCCGACGATGCAGCGGGCAGACAAATTTACACAAACTTGGGTGAGCGGCTTACGATTTGGGTATTTAAACGCATGCGTCTCAGTAATTTGCAATTTCACTTAAGCTAACACAAGTTTTTGTGAAGGAAAAGCCACTGAGAGAACCTAAAAAAATTTTATGAGCTGCGAATGCGAAACAATTGATGTTGAAGTTAACACCGCGGACTGCCTAGTTGAACTCTGTGGGGTGCACTATGGTGCGCTAAGGTGGTCGCGCAGCATGGTCGAATGATAGCGGTTTAAATGGAAGCACCTCCTGGTTTCCCACGTGTCGGTGCGCATGTAAGTGCTGTCATTTCATTTTTTTGTGTTTTATCTTGAGGAAGTGATGTGGAACTTGAACTTATTGCAGCCAATGTGTGTGCTTCTTTGTGGTTTTTTAGGGGCGAAGCCCCTGATGGGCTGGGGCTGTTGGTGCCTCCTGTCGTCATCATTGGCGTCTCCTGTCGTCGTTCGTCTCATATAGTCAATGTACTAAAACACCGGGAAACTTGTTTACGTCTGGCGTTGGAACGTAACGCGTGCTAACAAAACAACGGGACACTCGTTTACTCCTCCCGCTGGAGAGCTTCGACCGTGCTTCAAGGACAAGAGACTGTACCCCCCAACAGCTTCATCTCCGTTCGCAAAAACCCCACGGTGCCAAGAATAAACTTATGCACTGCATGCTTCGATCCTCCTTATTTTCACATTAGTGGAGATGGCCCAGGATTTGTTAGGCACGTGGCATTGAACTCGTGGCAGCCAATGTAAAAACAGGCTCAAGGAAACTCTGATGCTGACGCCGGCTTTTTTGCCTAATTGCATTGCAGGAACTGTACGCAGCCACCCTAGAGTTGATATTCGGCTGAGCCGATTATACGAAACAAGTTCATTTTCTGTAAAGCGTACTTTACTGCAAGTAAAGTCCTGCTGAGGAGAAGCGTCTAGGTAGAAAAACAGAGTTACAGCGAGATCCGTTCCCGTATCCCTGGAGACAAATACGTGATCGTCAGTATGAGTTAGTGGCACAGAAAAAAATAAGCAAAATGTCATAAACTGCACAACAAAAATGGTCGTATTCATTTTTAAGGTGTCTGTACAGGCATAAAGAGCACGGGTGGGCTCGTCAAACAAAGGCATTTTCCGCAGAACTTTATAAAGAATAAACCTCTGCCAGGGCCTCCACCGGAACAGTATAACCTAAAATAATAACAAGTTATTAGGAAAGTACGTACAAATAAAATTCAATTTTCGTAATGTAATAGAGATAAGCACTTCTTTATTCTCCAAAAAAAAGTATCTAGTCCTTTACGTTTACTATGCCGGGTACATGTATCGCTATTCGATCGGGCGCAATGTTCTAGCACCTGAAGATTGAGGTGTTGATCGGATCGAGAGCTGCAAAGAACGTAATGCTCAGTGCAGAATACTTCTAACGTAACGGTTGTTTCACCTCTCTGGCACTGCAATTTTTCCGCTTTGATAAACTGCATTCTTTCAATAGAGTGCTTGCTCATACTTTTCATCGTGGGGTATGATGCCCGCTATCTGCGCTATGCCTGACACTGTCGTTTGCAGTGTAGAAGAAACAAAAGAGCGCTTTTGGTATTCAGGGCCTTAAGAAAATTGGAACAGGACTGCACATTACTGCGTGTAAGTAGGAAACCATTTCTCAAGCGACGTTCCTCCGAGACTTCTTCGCGTCACTGCCCGCTCTTACTCTAGGAAGGCTAGAAACCTTTATGCCCCTGGTATGGTCTTCAAACTCCAGTACAGGCCGAGAGCTATTTTCGCTTTCTATCAAGACAAAAGGGGTTTGCAACATGCTTAAAGCGCGAGTCACATGGACGATTGGTGCATGCGAATCGCATGCGACTCATCATTACGACTGTCGCCACGACTAGTCGTACGCGTGAATTTGAAACACATGGCCCGATGCGCGCATGCGATGCGTCGTCGGCGTCGCTCCGCCAACAGTTTTTGCTCCATGGTTAACTACGCTGATCGCTGAGCTAAATTTGTAGATTCCGCCCGTCGTTCGCAATAAATGTATAAATCAAGCAATCGTGAAGCGTTTTCTGCCTTCGGAAACAGTCCACGCATACGCCGGCCGCGCCTGCCAGCTCGGCACACTCAGCGGCTCGAACCGGCGCAGACCACGGTAGCAACCGCTTCTCACTGCTCTTCTGAATGCGAGAAAGTAGGTGTTGGTGTAGTGAAAAATTGTGTTAGGGATTGTTGTGAGGTCTCATTTAAAAAGCGGCGATCAGATATCTGCCGCGATGCAAGCCTACGCTGACCGGTCGCAGCGGCGCGCGGTGCGCCGAGCGGCCGAGAGATGGCGACACCTGCGCGGAAGCATCGAAACAGGCTACGCAGATGTCTTGGTCACCGACCGCTCAAACGGCAGTTGTAGCCGAAATAAAGTTCCGCATGTAAGAAAGGGATTGATAGTGTGGTGAAAAGTTGTGTTACGGATTGTAATTCGCAGTTGCACAGATAGCGGCGATCAAATATGCGCCAGGAGGCTAAGCCTAAAGCTCCCAACACCCGATCCGACCCGAGCAACGCATGGCGGTTGCGGGCGGTTGGGGCTCAGCGGGCTCTCATTGGCTGTGGCCTCACGACGATCGCAAAGATGGCACGACTGCATCTGGCTTGCCAGTCGCACGTCGTGAGCCTCCTCCGACTAGCGAACGACGCTAAAACAGGTCCTAACGATCAATCGTAACGATCAGTCGCATGCGAATCGCGTGCACCAGTCGTACATGTGTCTCACGCTTTTATCTCAAGCCAATCGAATCTCTCGCCAGCCCTGCGACTTGCTCCCAACAGCTTTTTTTTTTTTCAGCGATTTTCTGTCTGGTGATGGGCCCCTGTCATCGATTCCAATTTTTTACCATAAGACGAGTTCTGATGAAAGGCTGAAGTAAGTTACAGGAGTCTATAGTTCACCGCCACCGAACTTGCAACGGCTCACTTTGATGAAGAGACCACCAAAGTGCCTCAGAATTGATTTACCACTCGTAGTGAAGCTTGCAGCTCTGACGACGACACTGCGTAAGATAGTGAAACTTTGCGTGAGCTGTGGATGGCAAGAACGCAAACCTAGCACATTGAAAAACAACAATGAATGTAGTTCAAAAAGAAGTGAACTAACTGCAGGATATTATAACGTACATATTGTTATCCTTGAGAAGTAGAACGCGTTGTCAAGAACCTAATGAGGAAACTTGAAAGGAATAGCAGATAGGCTGCAAGAAGACATCAGCCTGTTTCCCTGGTTTGTCGTTGCATTTTGAATGCACGGGAAATTTAAAAAAATATTTTCAGCAGGCGCCACTTCCGAGTACGTTAAATACCTTAATTCTTTCCGCTAATGGGTGTCCGCTAATCGTAGGGCAAAAGGGTGGCCTTTCATTTGCAGGCGGTGTTCCCCTCGAGTACATCACCGAGATTACTCTCAGCCCACTTTCAGAAACTTGTAAAAGCCTGGTGCGTGCAAGCTTGGATCATCCTCAGATACGTAACCCCGCATTGCTACTTATGCAGTCGAATTCAGCTGTGGTGTCTCTTAGATATTTTTTCGTTCTTGGATCACAATTTCTATCAACATTCCCATTCGCTGATGACAACTACAAACAACGAAGAACCACCTGTTGAAGGCTACTACACGTGCCTCATAAAAAAATAGAGCTGTCAGAAACGCCAGGCGCTCTGACAGGACTCTAACAGGCCCCCGCAACTCGTCAGTTTGAAAACGGGTGAAAAAAACGAAGAGAAAGTCGATAAAAAATAAAAAAAAAAACAAAAATCACAAAACAAACCACTCAGTGAAAAAAAAAAAGAAGTACTAAAGCCATTCCCTCACTGCCCGCTTATGACGAACACGTATACTTGACCTGACCGTCGGGGGATGACACTCTGTCGATTCTCGGCGTTCGTTGACTCCACCCATGCCAAACAAGGTGGCATGTATAATCTAGCGAAAAGCGAGCCCAAACCAGCTGCAGAACATGTCGACCATAGCGAGGAACAGAAGAAAAGCGAAAAGATATATGCAGAGTGCGGGCCCGTATGGATGATATGCACACGAACGATACTTGATTGGTATGTCCCCGAGAGCTCTTTCCTCCTAGGTCAACCCGCCGCCAAACAAAGAAAACAAGGCTTTTCGAGCAGCGGCTTTCCTGTATTTTCTTATTTTCAACGTGGTACACTCTTACTCTTTCAGACTGTATAGAATGATGTTTAATGCAGCTGACAACACCCGTTCCATGCCCCTTTTTTCCGGGTAATGACGAACCTGTTAACATTTTCCCCGAGCCA
This sequence comes from Haemaphysalis longicornis, assembly GCF_048455015.1. Lineage (NCBI taxonomy): Eukaryota > Metazoa > Arthropoda > Arachnida > Ixodida > Ixodidae > Haemaphysalis > Haemaphysalis longicornis. The sequence goes on along the minus strand of NW_027526361.1, from coordinate 66,699,351 downwards.
GGAAGAATAACCCGCCGTTCCTTTCGGTGATCTCCACTGCCGTCTATACAAACGGGGATGCGCGAACCGTTATCAGATAGCAGTGGCACAGCTTGGAGCGGACATTGCCCTCATGTCATCTTTCGTTGTGGAATGGGCAACAAAAATCTGAAAAAAAAATCGGTACTCCCTTCACAAATGATTGCTACAGAAAAGGTCTACTCAACAAAAAGATTACACACCAGACAAAAGAAAAACAACTTCAAAGAGTTTGAAGAGTGCCCAACATTTGCATGTTTTTGAAACTGCTGCCCGAATTCAAACTGTAGCCGCTCTTTTCATACTCTTATCAGGGCACTTATGACAAGCACTCAAGTCACCCCACAAAATTACTACTATTTACTTTAACTGCCACGCCACTCCCCATAGTGGTAAAAAAGGCCGCCATGATTCCTTGGTCGTGAATATTTTAACCATTGTGGAGGGACATATACTTTATTGGTGCCGTGGATGCTGCGCAGTCAGTACTTAAAAGCATATGAATGCAGGGGCTAACGACACGTAAGGCTGCAATAAGTTTTCAAAGCCGTCTAGGGATAAATGTTAGCGCGTAAAGTGGCAGCATAGTCAATCATTCTGAGAAGGAGCAAGGTATGTGTAGCAATTCTTGTATTCTTGTATTCCCGGAAGGGGACTATCATGTATCAGAACTTGCCGACGTCTACATACCAGCTGGAACATTCTTCCACCTCGTCCCTTCCCAGGAAAGCTGGCTCACCCCTCCGCCCGGGCAGGATATGATACGATATGATAGCAATTGTTACCGCATTTGATAACCAAACACAATCCTTGGCGAAACTGTCATCGTTTGCTGGCAGTTTGTACCAAGCCTTAGAGAGACACATGGATAAAGGCCCAGAAAACAAAACATCAGCCGTCAGATCTTTCCTGTGCGAGTTGGTTCGGCATTTTCAATAAAGGCCGCCCTTATATTCACATTCCGGAAGTCCTATTCCGGTATCGTCAGATTCCTTACAATGTGGCATGTCTGACTGCAATATCGAAACACTCTTGCGCAAGGCTTCCGACGTATGTCTCCGTATACATGGGGCAAGTATTCGTCTAGCTGCAGAATAGTATCGCTTTCTATTTTATAGAACATATTTCTCTTGTTTCTTCAGGGCAGTGTCAGCCAACCAGCGCAGGTAATGTGACTTGGTGATTCAATTGTTCGACAACCATACCGTCAGTCTCTGCAGCTTTTGGGCTACAACGAGGTTCGGCGGAACGTCTGCCCTACTATTTGTTTCGTGGACACCCTTTGGAGAAGAATTCTAAGGGCTGAAGATAGCCGGAGAGGTAAAAAATGGTAAAGACCAACTGGGTGTTTCGACCATTGTTTCACAGAAGTTAGCAGTCGACATGCGTGAAACTTTGGCAATACTGTTACGGCCGTTGAAATGAATGTGACGTTCCCCAGAGATGGATTGAAACGCATGCCTGACTGACAGTCATTGCATGAGTTTTCGAACGAAATTCCGTATTGAATAAAAAGAACGCCTGAACTGCGCCGAACGTCAAATAAATCTTTACAATTGCGTTGAAAAACTGGACGCATATCCTTAACGTGGCAATAACATTCTTTAGATCAGCTATTAAAGGGCCTGTGGGGCGGAGTGTGAGGCGGGTATGATAAAAAAATGTTTTTTTTTTCGCATTCTGGCGGTGTTTTTTCTGCTGAACATGATTCCCGGTTTTAAGTTCATCTGGGGCTTTCAGTCGGAGGTCTTTACGGGTAACTTCAGCGCATATCACACGCAAAAAAGGACTAAAAAGCGACATATTAATTGAACTAATCCTAAGCCAACAGAAATTTTCGAACGCTATTTCTTTCTGATGTGCAACTTTCACCGGCGGCAGACGTCTTGCAAAGTGCCAAATACATACGCCGAACTTTACTTACTGTTCCGTATTGCAATACTGCAGTGCTGTGACACGGTTTAAATGCAATCTGCTAAATTTTGCAAACTCACAACCATAGAGGAAAAATTAAGTAAGACTTGTGGAAATGTTTGTAATATATGTAGTCGTAGTTTAATCGGAATGCAGGAAGTACGTAAGAAGCCTCGTGGGTCCTTTCCCCTCACGGGAATGGTTAATTTAGCCGCAGGGGAATTCTTGACATTTTGAAATTTTGGTAATATGTGTCTGGAAATTTGATTGAGTGCGTGATTGAGTGAGTGTCTACCTTTTTGTCTGTATCCTGTATGTTTGATGAAAAGGCAATTTGACCAAAATTGCGGTGAAAAGTTGCTCGTGAAATTCGAGGAAGCGCACCCTATTGCACGGGGAACTTGCGCCTGGATGCCTACGCGGATTTCCCTGGTCCAGAAAATCAGGTCCCACGTGGGAGGCTTGTTTATGGTGGCACGGTCTCGAACTGGCACCCGAGGCAGCCGCGGTCGTTCGGAAACCTTGGTTAGACCTTCTGGGGAAAACGAAGAAAGAGAGAATTAGTACATCGACCGGCGAAACTCTCCTTGCTGAGTCCAGGCTAGTACGGCCTGATTGATCTCCTTGGAATCAGTCCCAGAGCAGCATAAAGACTCTTGTTCCTGTGAAGGACAGAATGGTCTGGAGGAAGACATCAGATAGGCTACGGAGTATATACGCCGCGGCGAACCCAGATCACCCGTAAGAGGCGTCGAGGCGCCAAATAAACTGCCGGTATCCGGAGACCGCGAAAGGCAGGAGCGGCCAAGTATTAGTGAGAAAACTCCCTCGAGGAATCGTTAGTTGCGCTGCTCGGGGCCCCGCTGGGAAGCACGGGCTGTGGAACCGAGTGTCACAATAGGGGCCGTGCTGCCACCCCCTAATAGGTTTTGTCTGTCTCCGACGGTAGGAACTCAGCAAGCAGCATTTTCGGGTCAGCGTCAATCCCGTTGCCGGGGCCGCAAAATTTCTGAATTGGCACTGTCTGATGCCCTCCCTGAGGTGAGAGATCAGGACTGAAAAGGAGTCAGACATCTATCGTCCCAACCGCCCGCTCGCCCGCCCGTCCGTCCATTCGATATCCTGCCTGTCTGTCTGTCTGTCTGTCTGTCTGTCTGTCTGTCTGTCTGTCTGTCTGTCCGTCCGTCCCCCGATACAGCCACCCGGCCAAATGTTAAAACAATTCTTGAACAAGAAGTATATACAGGCAAAACCTTTTCATCTGGCAGCGTAATTTATACTTGCAACATTGTTCAAAAAAAAGAAATTGGGATATTTGATGCGAACCATAAATAACTGATACTAACAGTGCTCTTTTTTGGTTGTAAAGAGGCGGGCGCTTGAATTTTGCGATAGCAAATATTAATAGCATTAAAAGCGATACTTCAACCAAAATATAAAAACGGTGTCGGGCTAAAGTTTTGGGATCGAGGTGGCAACCCAAGCCAAACCATAACGAAAGGTCGCAACAGATACCGTGTCAGCAGTTCGGACGCGGAAAATTGAATTGAATTTACTGAACCTGCGTTCCGTTTATTGATAATACAGCGAAACTTGAGGGAAAAGCGTCTGAGACCGCCAGGAAGAGAGAAGAGGCAGTCACGGGGCAGGAGTGGCAGAAGGCTATAGTTTTTTGCCGATATTTCCTTATAAGCGAGCAGATATGCGGTCATTTTATTGACGGGCAATTTCAGCTCAGTCTTTTCTTTTATTCGAATTATGAATGCATTGGGTTTGAAACAGGGATCACAGGTGAGCGCCGAAATTATTATCTCGAAATAAACGACATCTGCACGTGAAACGCTCAGGTCGTGGGTTTATTATAAATGGTACGGCGTAGGTACGAGGAAGAAGGATTGTTTAAGGGAAAGGAATTGAAAGAAAGACAGCAGTTGCTCCAGGGCGCTGGTAAATGTTGTTCCTAACTTGCGTTCCAATGGCGTTGAGATTTTCTGCGGTAAATTCGTTAATACGTTGTTTTACTTACTACACCGAGTTGCTAGAAACGTACCTTCAGGGAGGATAGAGTGAAATGTTGAGACGTCTGTCTTCAGCCGCGATCAATTTATTTATTATATTCTATTCTGGTGTGCAGCCTCACTCGAACACGGGATGACACGCGCTTGCAGCCGACAACTTATTTTTGGCGCCGGCGTCGGCTTACCGATCTTAACTTCTCTTATCATCGCTTGGATCGTCCCCTATAACATTCGTTACCTTTCTCATTATTTTTTCTCTCCTTGTCCGCGTTTACTCAGGTATTCTGGCGTACGCGCGTAACCATCTGCAGGTGTGAATGCATGAAATGTATTTCGCAACGGCAGACGTGGTAAATGCCGGCCACGACCGCGAAACCGCACCACAGCCTTTGCCGAAAGGTGCGGGAGATATCAGTCTCCAAAAAATTGTAGTGACTGGGATACGCTTTTCCTTTGTAGAGATCGTTGTATTGGGGGCTAACCAATTCCTCTGACAACATATTCCAGTCACGTGTTATTCTTCAGAAAAAAAATTTGCAAAAATATTTTTTCGTGTGTGGGAATACTCTAGCACTTTTTGTGAATTATCATGACGCACTGATATGTAGTTTGGCTTGAGGAGACACCTGTTTTGGTCGACAGCGGTGTGATTGTAGTAAAGGCAATAGAAAAATTTTAATCTCAATTTTTTACGTCTGGACAGCAGTGGTTCCCAGCTCAGGGTAGCTTTAATCACCGAGATGCTAGAAAAAGGGTCGTAATTGTTCGTAACAAAAGGCGCTACCTGGTTTTGCAGCTTTTTTAAATCTTTCTATAGGTACTCTTGGTGTGGGTGCCATACTACACCCGCATAATCAAGTATAGATCGGACATGCATAAAATACAGTGTTTCTTCCACTTATCTGGATGCATCATTAAAGTTTCTACAGATGAAATATAACATTCTACTGGCCTTTGTAATTATGTACTCTACATGTTTACTCCACTTGAGTGTCAAAGTTCAAGTATATACCTAAGTATTTGCATACCGTGACGGTGCTGATCATTGTATATTTCATTTTATAACTTGCTTGAGTTATAGCTGATTTTATATAGTCATAGGCGTTCGAAACTCGTGAACCGCTGGCGCTTGTCATACATCTTCCGGTTGTTAACGGCAAAAAAAAAATTCACAGCATATCCACGGGGTGAATGATGATGAGTGGGCGAAGCTCCTGAGGGGAAATCATCGGTAAAACCGTGACTCTTCAGTGAAAGTTCGCCCACTACATCTGTGTCCGAACGTAACGTCTAGAAAGTCTCGCTTAAACCGCGCGTCGGCACCTTGGGGCTGAGCTCGCCTGATGCGTTTTGCAGACGCCTCACGAGCTCTCACTGCATCGGGGTCTGCCTGCCGATACGCGCGCTTTCTCGCCGCTTCCCGTTCTCTGACGTTTTGGAGATCCTCTTCGCGCCGCAGCCGTGCCGCTTCGCGTACGGCAGGGTCCTCGCGCCGTTGCCGTGACGCTTGGGCCTCTCGTTCTCGAACGCTGGGATCTTGGCGGCGTCGTCGCGCAGCCAGACGACACGCTTCGGCCTCCCGCTCTCGTACGGCAGGATCTTGGCGGCGGCGTCGCGCAGCTTCACGGAGCGCTTCTGCCTCGCGGGCTCGCACATCTGCAGCCTTATCCATCGGGCGACTCCGAGCGCGCGCCAACAGCGAACGGATTTTATTACAACGCTCCCCACCATCTAGTAAACAATCCAAGAACTAAACTAGAGGTAGCCACGCCATCTAGTAAACAATCCAAGCGCATCTTTTCATCATATACAAGTACCGCCATCTAGTAAACAAACCAAGAACTAAACTAGAGGTAGCCACGCCATCTAGTAAACAATCCAAGAACTAAACTAGAGGTGGCTACATACATACGTCGAGGACGGACAGACCCACGCCTTAAGGAGCTTCGCCCCTAAAATGCGGGTACATTTGAAGCAAAATATACGTAATTAACCGGCAGAGCCCCCGTTCATTTAGTTGGGAACGGTCTTGGGGTTGGTTTTACGATAGTAAGCGAAAAAATGCGGCTGTGCAACGCCGGCATGGGAGGGCGGAAAAGCAAGCACAGAAATTGGCTGGCGATTACGATACTCCCTAATGCGATATTTGGGCGCAGCAGCAGTGCGCTGAGGCAGCACTCACTCGTGGGTTCTCTCGACGGCAGCGATGATAAGCTTCTGCGTCGATGGCGCGAAGCGCGTCTCAGTCGGGAACCGCGAACTGCGTCTTAAGCGAACGCCTATCATAGACACCCGAACGTCCATCTCACGTTTTCGCCAAGCGTCGCGCCATCGAGCGCCTCCTGCGGGCACAGCCTACTGCCCCCTCCCCTCCCCCACCGCACACTTTCAGCTCGCGCTGGCTCACGCTGCCACGGCGAACCGCCATCCCCTCCCAATTTCGCGACGCTTTTCCTCGTTTGCTTTCTTTCATCGTACCCTTTTGTAGCGTGAGCTACACAGGCCGAGGTTGAGTAGTTCCGCGTAGACCCCAAAGGGCTGTGCTGCGCAAGCGCGAGGAGCATTGGATTGGATCGGGTTGGATTGGATTGAATTGGATTGGATTCGATTGGATGAAATTGTATTGTATTGTATTGTATTGGAAATCCAACCTAATTGGAGTACGGGTGTGCAGAGAATTGGGTCTGCACATTCGCCGGTCTGCGCATTCCAGAGGAGTGATGTAACAGCCGCGGCAGACGCGCTGGCGCCGGCGCGTGCCTAGCTGTGCGCCTCCGTTGCGCAGCAGCCAAGTCTGACGCTGCGGCGGAACCGCTTGCCAGTCATTTCTCGTGGCTCGTGGAGATCCGTGCTGGGCATGCGCGAGGAGCAGTCACTGGACTGGACTGGACTGGACTGGACTGGACTGGACTGGACTGGACTAGATTGGATTGGATTGGATTGGATTGGATTGGATTAGATTGGATTGAATTTGATTGGATAAGATTGCATTGGATTGGATTAGACTGGACTGGACTGGATTAAATTAGATTGGATTGGATTGGATTGCGGAACCTCAGGTCACGCTACGTATATCCTGGCATAGCCGAGCTAAGCCACAGCTAATTTTTTTCTTTCCCTCGTCTGTCTAGTCATCGTTCCCTAAGTTACGCCGACAATGCGGCTCAGCCCAGACGGCCGCCAAAGGGCTGCGCCCTAAAAGAACAGAACTCGCGCTGGCTCAGTTTAAGGCAAGGCACGCGCGAGCACTGCGAAGGCGGGAAATTTGAGAGCCCATTAGGGCGAATTGCTGCTATGCACTTACGACAGCTCTGACGTTGAGTGGAACGGCTTTAATTTTTTTAACAGTTGGCGTTGGCACAAATAAGTGATAAAAACCGTGCCGGCACACCTTGAATGCATTCGGGGAACTTTTGAATGTTGGTCCTGTTTTTATTGAATTTTCAAGCAGACGACGCGAAGGAAATTGCCGCAAACCAGGCAGGCAGGCGGTTTCATTTAGTCGCCATCGTTCGAATGGAAGAAATCCTGGCATGAAAAAGAGCCAACCATGCGCCCCATGCGCGTCCCTTCAGTGTTCTGGAGTCCATAATTTTGGCAAGTAAAGCGCACAATTAGATACTTTATATTTATAGAATATTAAAAACGTGATTTCTTTTTGCTCCTCGGGTATAAATTAGCTGCCACTCACTAATCTGAAGTAGTTTATGTCAATTTCAAAATTCTATCATCAATCTATGGATGGTGAAGACAGGGTCAAATTTAGACATCATCCCACTCCAATCTTCGGTGAACGGACCTCGTAAGTTACGAGATAGTAGTCTGCAAGCGAGCATACGCGTTAGTCGACAAGGCAAATGGGAATGCGGGAGGTTGGAAAAGCCCAGACGAGCTACGCCCGACGGACGCAAGCAACCTCAGTTCAAAATGTGCTTTTTTCAATTGAAACAACTCGGAGCCCGTGCTACGACATGAGTGAAATCGCTCTGACGCGTGCACTTCTATGGGTTGTTTTTATTGATGTTCCGAGCTGACGTTGGTACAGCAAGATGCAGGACGTCAGAGAGAGACACCAACTGGCGATGCGGCACATTTCTAAGGGAAATGAACGTGAAGGAAACGGCTATAGCGCATAAAACAAGGAGCAGGCAGTCTATAACGATTTGATTGATTGATTGATTGATTGATTGATTGATTGATTGATTGATTGATTGATTGATTGATTGATTGATTGATTGATTGATTGATTGATTGATTGATTGATTGATTGATTGATTGTGGGGTTTAACGCGCCGACGCGACGCAGGCGATGAGGCGCGCCGTAGTGGAGGGCTCCGGATTAATTTTGACCACCTGGGGATCTTTATCGTGCGCCGAAATCTCGTACACACGGGCGTTTTTGCTTTTCGCCTCCATCAGAAAAGCGTCTATAACGATTTGAGAGGCTCAATACGCACACTACACGATATAGCGTAGGGATGTACTGTGAGCAGCTAATGTTGTCTGCCTCAATACAAGCGCAATTCATGACAATGTAATAATGGAAAGAAAGCAGATATGGACCGTCTCTAGCGCAAGTTAGTATGTGGACACACAACCACACACACATACACGCACGCACAAAACACAAGCCCTCATACACAATTACGCGTTGATGCGCACTCACAAATACACACGCAAAAGCACACACGCACACGTGCACATGGACACGCACGCACGCACGCACGGCACACATGCGCGCACAAACAGACGCACAGACACACACATGCACTCGCCCACAAACCCGCGCAGACACATACACACGCACACACACGCACATAAACACACGCACATTCACACTCATGCACACATTACGCACACACACGCCCGCATGCACAGACACACGCTGGCAGGAATTTTCTCTCTCTCTCTCTCTCTCTCTGGTGTCAACCACAGAGAGGTTGTACTTATTGACCAGCCGTTGTGAACATTTCCCAAAAAGATTCGTTCTTCTGAAAAGTGTCATCAACTGACATTCACCTGTCGCTTGTTGCATGACCGGTTCCTTTTCTATACGGTACGTGACGCTTTCTTGGCCCCTCCTAGTCAGTAAGAAGGCCGTTGGCATTCTTCGCACCTATTGGATTACTAGGCCTATGCAATTCATGGACACTTGGTGGTCTTGAGAAGTTTACGAGCAAGGCGAAGCCGTTTACCTTGCTTTCTGTTACCTTGTGAATAACCGAACGTCGTCGATTGCAACTTCACACGTGTTGACGAAACCGGACTCGCACAATCATTTCCTTTCGTCGTCCGTTTGTGCTGGACAGGAAGCAACGCCAAGGGCATGTCGGGATTGGCTCATTCATCTTCACAGCCGACGTCGCCAGCGCCTGGTCCTGACGGACGCAAGGCAAGAATGCAGGCAGTGGGACGCCTCTTCCCGGAGATGACGTCACAAGTGCACAGCGTCTCCCCCTCTCCATCGCTTGTTTCTGTCGAAAGTGTATCGCTTGTAATACGGTATGCAGCGATATTTGGGCCACCCTTTTCGCCGGTTCCGCCTTGTAGTGATACCACAGAGAGATGCGCAACGTTGTGTGCCTACAGGCAGAGTTCGGGGTTTTTGGTGCGCTTCTAAACAGGCTGGAGGAGATGACAATGAGAAGACGAGAGAGCGTGTAAGCAGCATGAGCGTCGGCAGGATTTTTCCTGAGGGGGACAAACCCGTTGTATTATGGGGTTTGGTGACATAGAGGATAGCATTTGGCTGTGCGTCTGACGATACGTCGACGACGATGAAGTTGATTAACTAAATGCGACGACACACCGTGGAAAATCGCCTTTTGTGGGTATGTGATAAAAGTGAACCGACAGAAAAGCTTTACACGAAGGATAAAGGCGACGGCTAAAGAAGAGGTGGGATCGTGATTATAGATCTGGGGTTAACAGGGAGCAGTTTATCTTTGTTGCTGAATCAGCTGCGTTTTTGGTGCACCCATGGCCCAAATCCTTGTGTCCGCAAAGCACTTTGATATAGAGCTTTCTTTCTCCATTGGGTGTAGCGTAAATCAGGTTATTACAAATATTGACAGGAGGTCTCCTCTTTCTATCAATTTCCGCAATATTTTCCCCCAAAAGGCTCAACTGTTACCAGCCCGACTGCTCAATCGTCTCCTCCAAGATCATTTGGCCTCCATGGAGCCAGGTGCTGTAGTATATACAGATGCCCCTCAACGAGAAGAAAAATCCGGTTTAGGTATATTTTCCCTTTCCCTTAATTGGTCCTCTTCGGTTCACCTGGTTGATTTTATCCCCATATTCTACGCGGAATTCCTGCCATTTGTCCTGCCACTACGAAAGCTGGATGCATCAATTATATCTCCAATCATATTTTAAGATTCTTTTTCTGTATGTTTAGCACTTTCTTCCCCGAAAGACAGTCCCCTTCTGCGGACGGTTCGGTCTCTCCTGTCACCTCATCGCACTGAAATTCACCATCTTTGTGTTCCTGGACATACGGGGATCACACTCGACAAGACCGCAGACTCTCTAGCAAGGATCGCACTTTATGGGTACGTTGTAGACGTCGTTAAATCGACACCTTTAATAACCGTTGCTAGGTACCTTAGTTTATTGAAACTCCAGGAACAGCAAGAATCACTTTTATTGTCATCAAGAGATTTTAATCACCTTAAGTTCTCATGGAAATGTGAATGGGGCCCTTCCCGTATCTTGTAGGTGATTATTACTGCCATACGTTTTCGAGTACCCCAGTTAAATAGGTACTTACACAGGTCTCGTCTGGCGCCAACAGCTCTGTGCAGCTATTGTAACGAAGACTAGTCTGTAGAACACTACCTCTTGATATGTCGACGTTTTTTACGTCTCAGACGTCAGTTCCTGAGGTGCCACGTTGCAGTTTGGGGGCATCCCTATCAGTGCCGGCGCTACTATCATTCGGGGCTTCCGAAACGGGGTTTTGCCGCTGGAATGTATGCTGTGCCCTCCTACGCTTCATTGAAAATTCTAATAGATTCACTTTACGGTTGCGATTGGTCACTCTCGCCTTGATTTTTCGGTTTTTTTGTATGTCGTTTATGGAACCAAAACTCTTTCCAACCGGTCTAGATAATCTTTTCTAACCACCTCGTGATTAAATAAGAATTCTGTTTATTTTCACCATCCTCTGTTGATTGGCCGATCCTCTGATTGGGTATGTGCCATATCTAAAGGCGCAACGACAACAACAACCACAACAACACAACAACAATTTGTGGTGGCGAAGAAAGGGTGGCATCGAAAGAGCCACGGTGCGGAAGGCTGCCTGCAACAGTGCGGTAGCCTAGGACTCCCGAAGCCGTCGCCAGGACGCCCACGCTGTTTATCGACCGCAATATTTGCCTACACGTTGAAATTACCTACAATTACCTACATTTATCTACCTGCAATTACCCGCAATTACCTACGCTGCAATTACCTACAATTACCTACACGCTGTTTGTCGACCCCGCATTAAATCGCCCGCTTGGACTGTGCAACGTTGTGCACCGCGTGTCAACTACCAAGATGGCGCCGACAACCGGGGCTCTACCAGAATAGACAGCACCTACCACGCCAGATCACGTGAGGCGTTTAATCTATCACGGGTGGGGGTTAAAACGGAACCGGAAACTGTTTCCGTTTTCTTTTATTTTTTTTGTGCCTTACAAAAGGTTATGTCTTGAGGATCGACTTTAGTATTGAATTATACTTGTAACCGTAACGCCCTTCTCGTTAGTCGTCTCGTATAGGTAACTGTGCGTCTACGTCTTGTACGTCCATCTCAAGCGCCTGTCTCGTTTTTGCACCGCGAGTCCCAAGGACCAGCCACAAATACCATCACACGGGGGGAGAGGGCACGGGGACGGTGCAATTGTGCTGGGGTGGCTTGAGGCGGAGAGGGGGCAGTCCCCTTTTGCGCCCCATGGCGATGCCCATGCGAAGGAGGCACACTTTGCTGACGCACTGGCCGCACCGAGCCGAGCCTGAGTGTACATTGGCTGGCATAATCCCTTCGCCATTTATTGTTCTGTTTTGCTAGGCAGGGACTGTCCTCATTTTCGCACGCGCCTTGGAAGATTGCGCCCCTGAGATCACCGGCGCTGTCGACCGCCTTACTTTGGCATTAGTAGGGAATCCAATTTTTGCATTGTTGCCATTACCTGCCCCGTGATTTGGCTATCTTGCCTAATTCAGAGCGCCTAATCTTGTTCCCTTAATTACCAACTACAGAAGAATCTCGATAAACGGAAATCACTTAAATGGAAGTACCGCTTAAACGAAACCGTAGCCAGTAAGTTGGTTGGTTTTGTATTAAATAAACTCTCGATAACCGGAACTAAAAGTTTCACGTCACCGTGTAAACGGAACCAGAAATGGAACCTCTTGTGAAACCAATTGGCATGAGAATCAGCTTTTTACGGTTCCGGCTGTTCGTTTTTTTTCTTCCTCCGTGTTTTTTTTTTTAGCCGTTGGCCTCGTAAGCCTCGTCTCGTTAGTGGTCACCATGTTAGCACAACGAATGTAACATCGCAGTTCTTGTTTAAGTCATTCCGTCTCGATTCAAGACGCCGAGGTTACAGGACTCAGCTCCTGCCGCCTGGTTCGTGCCATTGTCGTGCTATTCGCGCTTCATTACCGCTGCCATCTACTGAATTTGGTGGCTCGTAAGCACTCGCGAAGTTGAGGCCTCTAGCCTTCGGGAAGATGCAGTTGAAGGCCTCAAATAAAAATGATTGATGCATTTTGTAGTGCACAGTGACTCACTGTTGCCAAATCAGCTTTGTAAATGCTGTGCCTAAACCTGTTATAGATTTCTTGCTTTGTGGTATACTATCAACTACATTCACCTTCTAGAGCTTCGAGTTCCATGAAAGGGTATTAAGAGTGCGTACGCACATGAATTGGCACTTTTACAGATCTATCTGAGTAAATGAAGCTCCTGATAAACGGAACTAATTTTTTCAGTCCCTTGAATTTCCGTTTATCGAGAGTCTACTGTAATATAATAACAGAAGACTCCCTTGTCTGTAGAGGGAAACACCACCACGCTGGCGGGCAAACAACTCCGGAATTTCCAATCGCAGTTGCATCTATCTGGAACATAAACTAAAACAACAGGTTCGACCCCTACCACGGGAAGAGGTTTTTTCTTGAGGCGGTTGATGTGCCTTTATGAAAACTCATAGTGTGAATTGGCTTTCCTGCAGCGCGTTTTGGGCGTAACGATTAGGATTTTAGACTTCGAAGACATTGGCTTTCTACCAGAGAAAGCTTCGCGTTTCAAACACCTTTCGCTTCACCCACGATCCTCGTCATCCTCAGAGAAAGTTGACTTTCCTGCTTTCGTTTCGGGGTACCGTCGCCATCATTGAGTCATAGAAAGTTTCACTTTGATGGGGTTATAGAATGACCGCAACCTGTTTCTGCAACTGAAGCATGGAAACAGCTGTCAGCTGCCACGCTTGGCAACCTATCAGACCTTCTCGACAACTTTGGGTGAATTCGTTTCGGATTTTTATATAACCAATACAGGACCTCCGCAAGCTGGAACGTCATGCAGTCACCAACTGAGTTAGCCTGCTAGGAAGCGGCCACACCGTCTCGTATGTATTCAGGTCCCCTGCAGGACGAACCTCAAATAAAGTTTACCGCGAGATCCTTGAAAATATTCAGGTAAAGACATTAATTGGTGCAGAAAAAAAGGCGATCGCAGTGGTTGCTATTAAATTACTTTAAAAAACACACAGAAGAGATGAGGACAGAGCACTAACTGAATTTTTATTACAACAAATCGAAATTCAATGCCAACTTCCCATCAGTATACACGCGAGATTTCTCATCCTGATCAAGCTTCGTCGCATGCACGTCGCAGTGCGCATGTTTAGCATGTGAAGTGCGCCGCTTCGAAGCAGGTTAGTGAAAGCCATATCGTAAATTACCCGCAAAAACTATCTCACCCTTCCCCTCCTACGCTTTGATGACGATGCACCGCCGTTTTTGCATAAACGTGTAAAGCATGCATTGGTCCTTTCGCTTGTTCATTTATTTTTTCTCTGTCTTTTTTTTATTGGCCTATTACCCTTGGGGGTAAGTGCAAAAAGCCACTATTTTCGCACGTGTACTGGCTGTCAACCCGTTGTCGCAATAGGTTTCTGTGTAGGCGTTGCCTGCTTAGTCGCGATGTCTTATGGCATAAAAGCATGGTCCATTGGCTTGTTGCGCACCTCCCCGGAGCTCAGATTACCACCATTTGTTTGGTAACGACGGTGAAAACACGCTTTGCACTGAGTGAATATTACAAAGGAAAATAGAGCGCCGAACTTTGAAATTGACCATAACTAGCATTACATCTCAATTAACCAATTTTTGGTGCTGGCCACATTTTCGTAGAAACCTCGAAGCTTACGAAAGACGACTGAAGTCACAAAGAGAACGCAGGTTAATCTTGGTGAACGTAAGTTTTTTTAATGAGAATGCACTAGATGGATCACTCAGTGAATAAGACGGCGTCGGAGTACGTCGTCACTTCTTACATGTGCGCAAAGCTGGTGACATGGCACTGATACTCTAGACTGCAAGGGTACAGAATACTTATCTATATAGAGGAGCTGAGAATGACGCTAAAAGTGGTATGAATGTTTTATTTTTCTGGCAGAAGGTGATATATGTTTGGCTGCAAAAATCTTCGGTCAACAGAGGCTTGCTTAGGGCACTTATAAGTTAAGTCACTTGGTTAAGAGCACTGTCTCCCCGTAAAAAAATTTCTGCAGCGCCGTGTAGGTAAGGGCATTGTCCAGAGAACAGCATTACAAGAATTTCAAGGGACCATGCAGGTTGGCGCATTTTTCTGCTCACCCGCATGCATGGCAATTCGCATGTAGTGCTATATAAATTCAACCAGAGGGGCTCATGCCGCTTAAGCCCGGTCGTCAATGGCCGAATAGCTTAGTGAGAAAGGGTGGATATCCTTTATAGCGACGCAGTTGCATGTTATGGAGAGCATCCTACAGGTTTGCTACCCGGGATTTGTGACGTACCTTTCGCCCCTTAAAATATTTGTTCCTGAGGACTACTACTCAAGGTACATATTGTGCTCCGAACCATAATATTTGGTTCATGGTGAAAAACAGCGCAAGGAACAGAGGGACAAACAGGAAGAGTAGACGACGCACAGCGCTGAATCAGCGCTGTGTGTCATGCATCCGCGCTGTGCGTCGTCCACTCTTCCTGTTTGTCCCTGTGTTCCTTGCGCTGTTTTTCACCATGAATCTTAATCTGCACCAACTAGCCCAACTTGCCATCTTACCATAGGATTCCGGCTAAGTGTCCTACGGGCTACCCAACCAATCGTAAAAGAAATGGTGTGTGCGACGACATTTTCAGCAACCATGACAAAAATAAAAATAATCTGCCAGTACTGGGCATCTCATCCACACTCGTACTTGTTTATAACTTTCAAAGATGACTTTATGTTAAGGAGACGAAGTGACAATGGGGTCATAGACGGAGGGCTTCACTAGTGGCGCCTAGTTTGTGTGGGATAGGGCGCGATCAGAGCCGTTGATAAAGTCGACAAACTTGGAACTTCCATATAAGCAATGGTGGAGGCAGAATCTGTGAGACATCTTTTAATGTTCGTTTCAGCCGTGTTACCGATCCGTAAAACCTTGATGAACCCACATAAAAATTGCAAAGAACATGTGAGCTTGTGTAACCCAAGATGTCGCCGCGAAAGCGTTACTGGCTGCGGTTGCAGGATGTCTTACTGTTAGGAAGAATGCGACAGTTTCGGCGTTTAAAGTGTTTACTCACAGTGCTTTCCAATGCTGGCTGGCAAGTCCCTGTGCCGTGGCTTTGAAGCTTGCGTGACCTCGCATAACCTAACTAACCAATGAATCTGCTCTCCGTGTAGAATTACAGATTGCCCAGTACAGAAAGGATTCACATCAGGGCATTATGCCACGCTTCCTTTGCAAATTTGTTCTTAGCTGCTACAAAACTAGGCCATGAAGCGAAAGGCGAACTGAATAAATAGGATTGCAGATACCGGGAAGTTAAAAGTTACAACGCAGTTACAACGCAGTTACAAAGCCGGAAATAAACTGCCTTAGCTTTATATTTATGTTCTCTACTTCCGGGATAAGCTAAATGCCAAAAAAGAAACAGCGTGCCACGCAGCTGTCTCTGTTTAGTGAATGTGTTTGGAGAGATATTATTATTTGGTGACCACTGCTGCCATTATTGGCTTTCAATTGGGGTCACGAAACATGGTTCCCGAAGCCATGTAGCAAATAAAGAAGAGCCGCAAGAAAAGACTGCGGCTTTGCGGCGTTTTCCAGGTGGAGGAGGCTGCCGAGATCGAAAGCCGATTTTCTGCCCAATAGATTAACAGCTTTTAGAATTTGCTCGCTGAGAATCCCGAAAAGAATCCGCTTTAGACGAAGAAGCGAGAACGGCCGAAAAACACCGACCTCCGATCTTCCGACCAGATTTAGCGGGCGAAGAACGCAACCGTTAAACGAAACACGGCTCCCTGCTAAGCTTCGAAAAAGAAACGTTGACCTCGCAAAAAATAAATAAATGTAGGTCATTGAACTGTGTTCTTTTTTAGTATATGCTTTGCCTGTGTTCTTTTGCTTCAGACTAAGCGAGATCTTTTGTTTCGGTCTCTATGGTGCTATCAGAGCACGACCGTACTTACAGTTCGATAAGTTAGTGTAATATTTTTTTTGTTATCATGTTTATCAAGCTCTAGACGTTTGGATAATGTTATTGTTGTTTCGTTTTCGATCAAAGGTCCTCGTACCGACACCGGAGCAGTGGGTGGTCCTGCTGACCGCAAGGTAAAACCAGAGTGGCCTCGGCACCCAGGCTGTTTGAGCTGCTGCAATAAACGTTTATTTCGCCCACTCCTGATCTTACGCACCTTTACTTTCCCAGTCGCTGAGGGCCCCGAAGCACGTTATTGCTTCTCAATGGTGTAATACTTTCGCTTTTTTAGCGCGGCCCACTTCAATTTGATCAGCACGGCACGTTGTAATGGTTCCCAGGATTGTCAATCTTTTCCTTTCAGGCTAGTTCCTGTCAGCATTAAGGTTACAATGAGCAACACAGTCAACTGTGTGTTCTTGTCTTGTATCGACATATATCAGCTACCGTTTGTCCTCAGTATATATTCGTCTAAATAGATCTGTTTGGGTTAAAACATCGAACTGGGGTGATGCAGTGGTTCTGCAAAACATCAAGAACAATTACCCTGTTTTCTATTCAACTTTGTTTATAGAGCTGGCAACATAAATGTGGCATTATTCTGAGCATTCATTGACTTTTTTTTACCGTTTGAGCAGTCGGCCAATATTTCTAGCATTAGTCTGCCATTTGTGGCCCACAGACGCCGGATTTTCGGTCAACATGGATATGGCTTTCGCATTAAAATGCTAATGCCGGGGTGGGATTTCAGGGACACCAAAATTGAGCTGTCAGGCCACTGACCGCAAAGGCAGAGATGCATAGGGAGCTGGTACGGAAACCCTGAAGCAGCGCATTTACCCGCACGTTTAAACACAACCGTCGGGCCGCAGGCATGTGTGCCCCTTCGAACAGGGCCAACACGAGCTCGGGTCCTTGCAGAATGCAAATGACGGTGCTAGCGCGCTCTCTCGCAACACTACACCCTTCTTCGTCCACACAGCTTTTGTTAATTGGCTCTTTACGTCCCGCGTCCCGCGAGGTCTGAGCAACTCGACCGGAAGCAACGCTGTGTAAGCGAGGGCGGCACTGTCAAGCACAGACGCCGCTCGACCATGTGGCCCTTCATCGCTTTTCGCCCGCTAAATGCCCTGGTAGAGCGCTCCACCGCCGCGATTTCCTTTAGCCGCTTCAGTGCCAGCAGTCCTTGCAGGTGCGTCACGTCATTTCCTGTGTCCACTGGGGACGCACACGATGTATCAGTCAGCGCTGCCGCCAGCGGGGCGGAGAGGGCCAACTCAGAGCTCCCGGTAGATCGTAGCACGGTTTGCAGCAACCCGTCTTCACTTCCCCCTCTCTCCTGCTGCCTGTCCCTCGAAAAATTGACTATGATTTTGTTTTGAAGCGGTAGGTCTAGCTCATGAGCTTCGTGCTCATCTGGTCCCCCCATCGCTTTTAAGTTTATCTGGTTAGGCTTGTTTGACTTAGCAAGCCTTTAGTGTCTTAGCGCGAACGGGCGCACAAACGCACATAGACACAAACACACACGCTTTCTCCTCCTCTAATCGAAGTGCTACCATTAAAAATTGCCCACAAACATTGGCAAGCCCTGCTGGTGACAGTACTTTGTAGTGGTCATATTGCTACACAACCCCACGTTATGCAAGTCTGGTAATCAAAGTTCAATCGCTACATGACGGAAGTTTAGCAGGCCTGGTATAAAATAATGTTGTTGTGTGGCGCCAATTGAAGGGGCGCGTCTTTAACATAACGCTGGGGTTCTGACAATAAGTGGGTCGACTCATTACTAAAAACGACACACGCTTAAAGCAATCCGCTTCCTTTCCCGTGTTATTTCGTTGTACCGCCAATTGTAAATGACGCTAAACTTCAACTGTCTTCTTTTATTATGCTGTCTGAGTCGGAAAGAATGCTTATTTGATTAGTATCCTTTTCTTGCTTTGAGTGCATCTAGGTCAACGGGAATTAGAAAAAATTGCAAATGTCTCCTTAAGGTTTCGGGTAAATTACTCCAAGGGTGCTCACTGCAGCCACAGTTCTTGAGGGCTGAATAACATGCTCGGAAACGCCGAGGCGTCTAACACAAATAGACCATGATTCTCATTAAAGCTCGGAGAAAAGTAGACAGGACATTTGCATTTCAAGATTAGGGGGGCTCCTTTACCCTGGCGGACTAGGCGGGATTTTTCAGTGTTCCAACCGCGCTTCACGGGATAGAAATTTATGCTTGATAAAATAACTCAATTGTTTTAATTACTTTATTTTCAGCCCTTCTTTGCAAGTTAGCACTAAAAGAAAGGAACTCCAAAACAAAATCCTTCTACTCAAAGGTGTGACATTTCGTCTCGTCCACACAGATGTTTCTGAAAGTTCGTGTGTTTTAAAAAACGGGTACTATCTGTAGATACGTGACAACTGCTCCATACAGAATATGGGGGTATTGTTTGCAGGAAAAATGAACGGGGCGGTTCATTTCCACCAGCTGGGGTAAAACTAAATTTGAAGTAGTTTTACTTAGACTAACTCTTCCACAACACAGAAACAGTCACTGGGATGAACTCAAAATTAGGCGTGCATTAAAACTTTGCGAATTTAAATATTAAATATGAACACTGAGCTCAGACGAGTGTGACGTCGTCGGAGAAGTTCTCGGTGCGATCGTGAAGCTCGTGTGGCGGGTTCTGTTCTTCGGAGCTTTACACGTAAATTATGCCTCAACATTTCTTGTGTATAGTAAGTTAAGGTGGTACATGTGTTCAACTACACAATGCTGCGGGAAACGAAAGTTATAAAATCTAAAACAAGTTTCCGTAAAGCTTGCTTCACCGCTTCACTCTCCTTTGTGAGGCGGTGCGTCCTTCGCAGGCGGCTTTTAATGCGTAGCATTCTTTTCCCAGTACCCCCACAGCAACGACCGTGTAACGCCCTGTGTTTCCAGAAAAATGCAGATATCGCGGAAATTCCACTTGTAATCGCTATAGGGGTCACACAAAACTGGTGCGACCCCTGGTGCGATAGCTGGTCGCACAAAATTTGGAGAAACTAAAAAATAAGAAAAATATATAAAAAAACGGAAAACGCCGAAACGTGTAACGCCCTGCATTAGAACAAGGGCCTATGAAACTTCATTTTAATTTTTCTTGAACTGTTTTCCTCATCCTCACTCATTGTACGAGGGAAACAAGAAAGTTTAATCAAAACACTCGGCTCCTTTTCATGAGGGTAATAGTCCTAGACTTAATTTACGTCACTTTATTATTAAACCATTTCTTCATAGCCCTCCAGCTAGTAGCTGTAAGCGCGCTTCCTAAACTTGAACGGCTCATTGAATATCCGGTCTAGCAACGGGGCAGCAAGGGTTTCGAGATATTTTTGATATACTTAGTGTTCTAATACAGTGACAAAGTATCCCAGCTATGTTCATTGCTCGCGTAGCGGCAGATGATACTTACTTGGATGTAATTTAGGCCTGAGGGTTTTCCGCTTCAACAAAGAACAAATACACACTACGGTGATGACGTCACATCAACTCAAATTGGTCGCAGTTAGCACAAGACCGGGATAATCGAATATGTATGGGAGAGCATTTGCCCTGCAGTGGCGTAGATAGGTTGATTATTATTATATTATTATTATTATTATTATTATTATTATTATTATTATTACACACTAATGCAATAAACCTATAAACCTGGGTTCCTAACGTTTATTAAAAATCCTATTTTGTTTGATTAAAAGTCCCTACTAGACAAAGCGTGGTGCGTCTGTAGCAGCGAAACGGCCATGAAACCTCGGATGGGTTGCGACGCGTTCCGTAGCGCGTGCTTCGCAATAATACAACGCAATGAAGAGTGCGCGTCTATCTAACCACCGGGCATGCGCACTGGCTGCGACGTGCTCGATAGCACTAAAGAGCGCTTGTTGATGGGCGACGCCTACGAGTGCGCCGAGCGACATTGAAAGTGTAGAATACGGCGGCAGCTTCAGCCGTCCTTTCGTATCCGGCGGCTGCGACGCAACAACTACTACAGACACGTCGCCAACCTCACCAAGCGGCGCAGCAGTCACCATCCAGCCAGGCCACTCTGCGTGGAGTACGTAACCTATCACCAGCAGTTAGAAGCATCTACATCTTCCGCAGCCCCAATCTCCTCAGTTGCGAAGATGTGCCGTCAACGCTCGTACACCGCCGGATATCTCGGTTCAAAACCTGCCAAAAAATTCCCTTTCAGAACATTACTTTCAGCACAAAACTGGAAGGAGCATTTCGTAGACAGTGACACAGTAATGTTTTCGTATTCACAACTTGTAACGAGTGCTGACGTGTCCACGAAATTTTGTGTCCGCACAGGAGATGGGCTTGTGCTGAGAAAAGGATGTCGTCGAAACAAAACAGGCCGCGTCTGCCTGGAGATTCGCTGGAGATTCGCCTGGGGATTCGCTTGAGAATATTGTAGTAGTTTTGCGTCCTAAGGCACAAGATCATGGGTGAAAAACGCATGGCCACAGCCTGCTTCACCTCAGTTGTACGCCGTAGTTTTTGTGTAATTTACGAATAAGGATCTCTAAAACGATAAGTTTTGCAGGGTTTTTGGATTCCTACAGCAGCTGTTTATCGCAGCGGCCTCACACGCCAGCCCGGCCTAGATCCTGGCGCCTTGTTGGCCGTGCCGTATCATATACCTTAGCGAATAAGAGTGTGCTAGCCCTAGCACAGAAGCAAATACTTTAGCCCGCAGATTTGCCCACCGTGTGTAATGTGCCGTGATCGCGCATCATAAGCGCCACTGTTTCTTCGCCGTCTACCATAAAGGCCTCGCCCTATGCATTATTAATGAGTGTAAATTTAGGCTTATCGAAGTGGTACGCCCACGGCCTTGATGGGGTCATCAGCTTCCTTTTTGGAACTTACGTTCATTGGTGTTTTCTCTTCCACGTACAAAGAAACCACGGCTCGCTGAGTTTCCGGCCTTGGGATCACCATGTTCAGGAAGCAAGGGGGAAACGTAATTTTGTAATGAGGTGTTCGGCATGCACGGAAGCGCCTGGTTTCAGAGCTGCAGAAGCAACTTCAGCCCACAGGCTGCCCGGATGTCTGGAAGCAAAATTTACTATCGTGATTTAGAGTTGCCCTTAACCGTATATCGTAATGCGGTTAACGTACTCCCAATATGGTCTGACCGTCAGCGCAGTGTAATGGATTCCTCCCTTAAAAGTTGTGTCTCGTGCAGAATAGTTCGCCGTTCTTGTTTTCATGGTCAGCGGAAATTCGAATCGGGTCAGGGCAAGTAAAACAACGAAGCCAGGGTTGTTCGATAGGTCGGTGGCACGGCTGACTTCTGCAAACTAGGTACAAACTATTTTTTTTGTATTTAAGGATTCTACAGCTGTACAAGAGAGCCTGTGAATATATGTATTGGTCCCCACTCTCCTCACCCTACCCACGTTTCGAGTATATTTTTGTGTGCATAAAATTGAATGTTATTGTGTTGATTTCTGTACTGCTGGATTTCCCCGTGAAGCAAGAGCCTCGGTCAGGCTGTAGTCTTTAGCTCTTGCTTCACTTTCCACAATTGGAAAGTGAATAAACTTGAAACTTGAAAAAAACTATCCTACCAGCGTAGCCTTGTGGAGAGGGCGCGGCTGTCTACCGTAGGTGAGGGCATCGTGGGCTAAAGAATACCCCCAACCGGCGGGAGCTGAGACATCAGCCTCTAGGCTTGCCTGAATAAAATTTCCCCCTTCCTCCTCCTCTCCGGTTGGCTGCTCACTAACCCGAGGGTAGGATTTTTTTGTTTTTGTATGAGTGAGTTGCGTTGAAAAACACTAATTTCTTTGCGCTCAATATGCTCCTGTTACGATTTCCGAAAAGGGTCCAATGTCCGCCGAAATCCCGCAGCACTATAACCTGTCAAGAAAGAATGTTCATTTAGTCTCGATTTCTGATCTACTTTCGCTCAGCACATGCGGAACTGGCAGAGCTTTAATCTTCATCTCTTTCGTCTTTCCCACAGTCTCCCTTCGGAAAGGTTCTTTTCCTGCCACTGCCAGGAAGTATTCATGCGGCTGCACGCCCACAGATAGTTACACCCAGGGCGGAGGAGATACGATATGGCATTTCCCTTAAATACGAACCCCTTGATACCGCCGTGCAAGCAAGCAGCCAAAGCACTTGGCGGCCGCGAAACATGATGCTCTGCTAATGTTAGTGGGCTCTCGCGGTTAGTTTGTGGTGGCCGCTAACGTCATGTATACATAGTCGAGGGAAGCACGAGGCAATATTTCTCTTTTATTGAGAGAAATATTGCGAGAAATTATTATATTTCAACGATAAGCCTTGAGCTTATCGTTGCGTATGACCCCGCCAGACAAGCATTCAGCCCAACTCCTTCCTCCACCTCTAGCCTCGCATGTTTATATCCTGCCCGCCCTCAGATCCATCCATCCATCCATCCATTCCCGTTCTTCCGTCCATCCATCCATCCATCCATCCATCCATCCATCCATCCATCCATCCATCCATCCATCCATCCATCCATCCATCCATCCATCCATCCATCCATCCATCCATCCATCCATCTGTCCATTCGTCCATCCATCCATCCATCCATCCATCCATCCATCCATCCATCCATCCATCCATCCATCCATCCATCCATCCATCCATCCGTCCGTCCGTCCGTCCATCCGTCCGTCCGTCCGTCCGTCCATCCATCCAGCCATCCATCCATTCATCCATCCATTCATCTGTCCGTCCATCCATCCGTCCATCCGGCCATCCGTCCGTCCATCCGTCCGTCCATCTGTCCATCCGTCTTTCTGTCTGTCGCAGTCATTACGCGTGCGGCACCATCGGATGAATCGGAACAATCAGAGCACGCATAAGCCGATCCCAAAAGATGGCCTGCGCTTTTCTTCTGTACCCAGTAATGCATTCTTATCTTTGAGATAAGAAAATTCAGAACCAAAACACAACAAAACACGGTTGGGAAAACATGACTGAGAACAGACAAGCCTGACATCTTGTGCCTGGTACTCGTATATGTATACAGGAAACCTATACGTCGGCCCGCCTTTGTCGTGCACGAGAAGGCGTGTAGCTGCCTTGCTACCTTGCCATAAACACATATCCGCTGGGCATGGAAGCGTGAAAACATAAGTAGCATGCTATATGTAAATTCTATAACAGTGACCAAAGGTAGTAGGATCTTGTTCGAGAGCGTTTGTTCCTTGTTTTCCGCATGGGAATAGCGCTTTTCCAGAAATTCAAGTGACGCATTGGACGGATAACGGATCCTGTCTCTTCCTTAATCTTAAGGGCCGGTGAAGTCGTCGCGAGTTACGGGATGATCTTTTTGGGGGAGCCTGTCATGTCGCAGGCACGCAAAGCTTTGAGAGGCAGGTTTCTCGAAGCACGCTCTACGAAGCGGGAAGCTCGTAACTTGGGTGCTTACCTGATACCTGTGGCTGATGATCTCATTTACTTTCCTTCGAAACACAACCTTAGCTTTGCGTCTTCTACGTATATCGGACGTCTTTCCAGGAATAAAAAAAGCTCGACACGAAAGAAGAATTTGAAAGACGAAATCTGTTCGTTAGCCTTTCTGGAGGCAGCAAAGCCCTGATCAACGTCATGTTTTTTTTTTCTTGCTGAGGGCAAAAAGTAATATCAATATATACATATTTGGCTGAGGCTCTACGAATCACAACTTTTTTTTCTGTTCTTTCGTAAATGAGAACATGCCAATCCTAGTAGCCCTCAGCCCAACTGAAGCGTGCCAACGAAAACTGCCGTCCTGTCATTACAGTGCGGACGAAGCAATTTAATCACCAGGTTTTGCTGTTTTCCACTGATGACAGCGCTTTAGCAGGGCTCCCTTATAAGCCCGTGAACAGACTGCCCAATGCTGTCAGGATCCGGGCGCGCGCCACGAACATTATTAACTCAGCGAATGCCCTGCTTCGTAACTCTCCTTTCACCTCTCCTTATGCAATGGCCTTAACTGCAACTGCTGGTGCAATCACAGTTCCCAGAGTACAAAAAATTCGAGATAAAGCTACAATCTTACAGTGGAACGCCTGCGGACTCAAGCAGCGCCTTTCGGACCTACGCCAATTCACACGCAAACATCGTTTTCCCGTGATCGCTATTTCTGAATCACGGTTGATGGAAGACATACGCCTTTCGGGATACACAGTTCTGCGGTCGCTGACTGGCGTAGAAATGTCAAGAGTTTTAATGGCCGTGAGAAATGACCTCACCGTAATAGAGCATGGTCTATCACCGGATGCACGAAACGAATACGTGGCAGCCACAGTTCGCGGCGCTGGGTTGTCCTTCACCATAATCGCCGCCTATATTCCACCTCGTGTAGCACTGGAGTTAAATCGCTTAGAAGGCATCATCGATACTACACCAGCACCGCACATCTTGACCGGTGACTTCAACGCCCATCATCCCATATCTGGGGAAGTAGGAAAACGACGGCTAAAGGGAGGCACCTTCTGGACATTGCTCACCGGCAGGGTATGTGCGTTGTCAATTCTGGAGAGCCCACCTTCTACCGGGGAAAAATGTCCAGCGCCCTCGACGTCACGTTTGTTTCGTCACAACTCCTCCCTAGGACGAGTTGGGCAGTGGACATTGAACTGCATGGCAGCGATCATGCGCCGAATTATATTGCAGTAGATGGTCTCTCGGGCTCTCGTCCACAGCGTGTGATTCGCTCCTCTGACTGGGAGACATTTAGAACTGTGGTGGAGGAAGCCGTGGACTCGGTGAGCTCGTATGAAGCCTTCGTGGACACGATGTCAAGAGCTCGAAAGTCAAGCAGCAAAGTACTGCGGCTTCCGCATAGATACACCACCGCCGACTCGGAGTATGAGAGGCTTCGCGCAGTGCGTCGAAGAGCAGAAAGACGAGCGCGCCGGACACAAGCGCCTGAAGATATCCGTGCGTCAAGACGAGCCCAGAAGGCAATTCGAAGGCATATGATTAAGCTCGCCAAGCGTGAGTGGGAATCCTTCTGCTCCAAGCTGGACCCCCGGAAGCCGCTCTCCAGAATATGGCTCTTGCTCCGAAGTTTGCGGACCCCGCAAATTCAACTGCACCCGTTCAAATCCATCTCACTGAGCACGAACACCAGTGACCTCCAAGTCGCTGACGCCTTCTGCAGGAGAATTACTGCAGTGCCAGCAGCTCTTCTTCCGCCACACTCTCCCCCCAACGAGGGATGCTCAGGCCCAGTGTCCCCAATGGACGAGCCATTCTCCATGGCAGAGTGTCTCGCTGCACTGGCTTCTGTCAAGAAATCGAGCTGCCCAGGCCTGGATGACATCACCTACACAACCATCTCGCATCTAGGTGAAAAGGGAAGAAGTTGCCTCCTGCATGCCTTCAATCTTTCGTAGGAAACTGGTCGTCTAGAGCCAAGGTGGAAACACGCTCGCCTTGCCCCAGTTCTAAAGCCAGGTAAAGTTCCAACCGCCATCGAGTCTTACCGACCCATAGCGCTCCTGAGGTGTGTCGGGAAACTGATGGAAAAGGTGGTGCTGCTCCGCTTGGACTGGGATTTGACCATCCGAAATATATACCCGGCACAGATGTCTGGTTTCCGCAAGGGTCGTAGCAGCCTCGACAACGTCATCGCCCTTGTAAATAGCATAAGAGAAGCAAAGTTTCGGCGGAACATTGCTGTTGCCGTGTTCCTCGACATCAAGTCAGCGTATGACTGCGTCGAGCATGAAGCCATCCGCTCTGCGCTGAAGTCTTTAGGAATCAGGGGCCGGATGTACGCATGGCTATCGGACTACCTCTCCGATAGGTATATGTATATGTCTACCGACATGGGCGACTCATCGCTACATCAGGTGACCCGAGGTGTTCCCCAGGGTGGGGTGCTGAGCCCTACACTCTTCAACATTGCCATAGTTGGCCTGGAGAAATGCGTGCCAAAGTCGGTAGAAATCTCCCTGTACGCCGACGACATCTGCATATGGAGTTCTGGCAGCAATAGGCGAGTGTTACGGTCAAGACTGCAGCGGGCAATTGACTCTATTGCGGCATTTCTGGCAACTAGAGGATTAGTGATTTCAGGGAATAAGTGTGCTGCGATAGCCTTCACAAAGCGTGACCTTACGCGCTACGGCCTCACTGTTGGAGGGACCGCAATTCCATACGTCCCGACCCACAAGTTCTTGGGAGTGACATTTGATAGTAATCTCACCTGGTCGCCACATGTTCGCCACCTCAAGGACAAGATTACTTCCTTCGCCCGCATATTCCGCATACTCTCCACCAACACTGGCGGTTGTTCAGTCAATTCTCTTCTACGGGTATACAAAGCGCTTTGCGCTGGCCTGATGAGTTACAGCATCCCTGCTTTGGCCCCTCTATCAAAAGGAACTGTTAAAGCGCTAGAGAGCATGCAAGCACAAGTCCTGCGGGTCTGCATTGGCGTTCCAAAGACAACCTCTACCATCGGAACGCTGACAGAATGCAGGCAGCTCTCACCACTCGCTCTAAGCACGCAAGAGTTGCTTCGTGCGCGTCTGCGGATTGTGGCAAGACAGCGGGGCCATCCTCTAGCGACAAGCTGGGCCAAAGAAGTGCGTGAATTTCTGCCGAAGGTGTATCAAGAGCCTTCTCCTCCTGAGCACCCGCCCTGGATGTTCCTGCCCATACCAGTCACGACTACTGTGCCCGGTATCACGAGGAAGGAGTATATTCCAGCTCCCGCACTAAAGTTCCTCGCCCTGGACTACATGTCGCGGATATACAGAGACCGCACTCATGTGTACACTGATGGGTCTGTGTCGTCAACATCATCCACTATCGGGGTGTGGATACCGTCATCCCGTACTACGATCAGTGTCATGCTCAGCCACAGAACGCCAACTACGGCTACCGAACTTGCAGCTCTGAGGGTGGCTTTCGCTCATATCGTCAAGCAACCCGCTCGAGAGTGGGCCATCTTCCCAGACTCAAGGGCTGCCCTTCAATGTCTAGCATCTTTTCCAATAGACCAGCTTGTGTGTGACATACACGCTTTACATCTCCAAGCTCTGCAAGCACACCATCACATTGCACTTCAGTGGATTCCAGCCCATTGTGGGATAACTGGCAATGTGAAGGCGGACATTGCTGCGTCCGTTGCGCATAAGCATAATGGATCGGCAATAGCTATACCATTCTCCAGGAAAGACGCATCTATACTTGCATCCAGCGTGGCATGGAACATGCAGCGTGCAGCCTGGGATGACGTATCACGTCATTACGCGCCGTTATATTTCATAAACCCCAACTGCAAATTTAAAATGCCACCAGGACTCTCCAAGCGTGTACAAGCAATTCTACATCGCATGCGGTTGAATGTCGCATACACGCGCAACTTCCTCTTCAAGATAAAACAGGCTACGTCGCCACTCTGCCCACACTGTGATGTGCGAGAAACCCTGCAGCACCTGCTTTGTGAATGTGCTCGATTCATTGCTTAAAGAGTATCCCTCGCAGTGACTTTGGAACTGCCGCTTTCCGTGGACATGCAGCTAAAGGACGTTTTAGGACCATGGGCTTGTCCCAAACGTGCTTTACGGGCTACCAAAGCTCTGATAGAGTACCTGCAACACACAGGTCTAGACCAGTCGCTGTGAATAACTCGCCGTATCTGTACGCATCAACTTCTTGAACATCATCTCCATCATCTTCATCACGTCATCAACTGGCGTAGCAAGTTAGGCATTTTAGCCCAGCTAACATCGCCAGACTTCATTAAAGATCGCTCTCTCTCTCTCTCGTAACTCTCCTGTCAATAACTCTCCTGCCTTAACGTCGAGAGACAAGCTGTTGGAATACACACTAGAACCTAATAATGGAGACGTGCGCCCGGTCGTACGTGTTGCGTTTTTTATGTACATTTTCGCAAACGCGTTCAGGGATTTCATTAATATATTTCCACGCATGTAAAAATATATCCACTAATCTACGCTTACAGCTGTAGAACCGGGGATTCAGAATCTTATATTACTGCATTTATCTCAAAGAATGATCAACCATTATCAACAAAGGTAAGCTACGAGAGAAATAAAATGTAGTGTAGCCCAGTATCCTCTATGGTTCTTGATGATAACTACTTTAGGTTTTTTATCACAGTTATTCTCTTGTTTTTCATCTGTCGTGCCTTTTGACTGCTTCACTAAACTCTATGAGCCCACGAAAGCGAAGCAGAAAAAGTGTTTATGAATTGTGATAATCGTGGAGAACCGCGTTCCGCGATCCCAAGCCGGCGCACTTCGGGAGGGACGCGTTGTGCTGGCTGAAACCGGTCTCGCACTCCACGGGTTCGTCGGCGTCCCCCGAGAGATGGCACCACCGGTCCGTGCGGGGCATAGGCGCGTGGGCGGGGCGAACGTGTGCGCGCGGGAGACGGGGAGAGTCTCGCCGGAGGCCCGGTCGAGGCAGCATCGGCGAACAGCCCGGCAGTGACTGATACATGTATCTCAGGTGGGAACTGTTGTTTGTCGCACGCAGCGAGTGCCTGCCTCCCATTCGCGGTCACGACCCGGACGGCGTGATTCGTGAACGCCGTCGAGCCTTGTGCTCGCATGATTTGGGAGTCCCCCAATAAACGGCTGTGCTTCGGCACTACTGTCTACTGTGTTCTCGTATTGGCGAACCTCGCTGGGCTGTCGTAGGCTCGCGACCCCGCGTGGTTGACACACCGGGAGCTAGCGTGGTGGCTTACGCCGGAGTACTGGCTACGTAACCTTGAAGAACCGCACGATATCCCACAGAATTTAGGTAGCAGGGCATGAGATACCTTGTGGTCGTTATTGAAGGCGTCGTGTGCAAACAACTCGAATAGATTGTGCAATAAGATTTAAACCATTTCGTGCATACAGCGTGAAGGATACAGCTATTCTTTAATGATTTGTCTTGCATTATCCCAACATTATCTGGTTACAGATCATTTCGCAACTATGTGGATCACGTATATGGGATAGTCGAAAGCTTTCGTATACAACACATATTTTCCTATGCTCCCCTGACCGACGTTACAGCACTGCCACTTGTTGCAATGTTTATAGGGCGAACAAAGAGAACAGTTTGCACATTACTTATATT
Organism: Haemaphysalis longicornis; assembly: GCF_048455015.1. Taxonomy (NCBI): domain Eukaryota; kingdom Metazoa; phylum Arthropoda; class Arachnida; order Ixodida; family Ixodidae; genus Haemaphysalis; species Haemaphysalis longicornis. The sequence goes on along the minus strand of NW_027526361.1, from coordinate 66,669,546 downwards.
TTCAAATGCTACGTCCCGTACTTATTGTTTTACGCGAGCGCAAAAAGAACTGCGACAGCAAACAACAGAAATTAGGGAGACATGCTGAGCACAAAGAATGATCCTTCGATGTTTCAGACTAGTAGGCGAGCGCAATCATTCGTACGTATAAGGTGTCATCATACTTACCCATGAAGAACTACGTTGTCTTCCGCTCTCCAGATGCATGTATTTTGCGCTGAGTCGTGCCGCCCTAGCATCTGGTTTGGTGTGTAATTGTGTATATAAATCTGAGACTACACCTATCTTTTCCTGTGTATGGAACTTACCCCGAGAACATTTGATTTGCTTTGCTTGTAAGCATATTTAAACTTCGATATTCTTTACCCGGTGCTTCTCCGAGCTTCAGGGGCGCCAAGGATCTGCCCCCTGGATCTCCAGTATAACGACTCTACTACGACAAGAACTATCCATTTATTTGAATTAAAAATGACACGTGCGTCTGCGGCAAGCGCCGGTTAGCTAAGAAAGCTGCCTGACGACGTGCGGAGCTCCCGCCGGCAAACAACAAAAAACAATGAAAGAAGCCGCCCTCTTTTTTGTCATGCATACGCCATTTCAGGTCCAGGAGCAAAAGTAAACGGGACAAATGTATCTTGAACTGCATTGAAAAAGCGCGTACATTTTTCTGTCTGCGGAGAATTACTTATTTTAAAAATAACAAAGGATTTTCATCACGGCTTTTACAGCTTATGCCAGAGGCCTTAAATTCCAATCGAATGCAACAACACAAAAGCACGAAATCACATCCAAAACATGCCGTGCACAAAGCGCAGACAGCCTAGTGATCTTAACCTCAATAAAGCAATGAAGGCAGTTGTTTTTCTCTTTGTCTCTGACTAATGTTCCAGTCTGAGTACAATTGGGCGTGCCTGGCGCTAGGCTCGGTACGGTAGCAAGCCTTTGTAATAGCGTAACGACGCTTGTAATCGTTCTTCGTACACATCGCAACTCCGCCGGAACCGCATTATGGTCGCTACCACGCTTATATCAATCATTGTGCCGCGTCAGCTTCCTCCCAACTTCCTCGTTTTTGGTCTGTAAGCTTCACCACCATTCTTGTGACACTTTTTTTTATTTTTAACCTTTTATCTCCCGCACAGCCAAGCAGGCTTCGAAAGAAAGACAGGGAGGGGAAAAATCGTTCTTGTCTGTCTTCCTTCGAATTGCTGTTGCTGAGGGAAACATACCCTTCGTGCCTCGTACCGAGGCGACAAATATCCTTGTCGCACGCGTATGCGTTTTTAACGTCCTAAAACTACACGTATGCGGGCCAGTCTACGTCCCAGCCTCTCTACACGAAACCAACATGTGCATCCTCAACCTTGTTCATATTTGTAGGTTGCGTGCACATTGCATAGCAGTGAGCTCGTTATACGAAGCTGCCGCTCTCGTGTGATTCAGTGTTATTCATGTTCATCAATTTTGTACTCTTGTGCGAGACGTTTTCTTCCTCTTTATATGCAACGCTGAGAGCATCTCTTGTCGACGGCCCTGTCCTTCCTGCGTGCGTCCGCCGTCGTCGTCGGCGTCCGCACTCTCCTCCGCTCACCCCCTCTCATCTCCGATAGCGAACACTCTCTCGTGAGGGGCATTGGATTGGATTCGATTGGATTGGCTTGGCTTGGCTTGGCTTGGCTTGGATTGGATTAGGATTTGGATTGGATTGGATTAAAGTGGCTTGTGTTGGATTGTGTTGCGCCATAGCCGCGGCAGACGCACTGGCGCCGGCGCGTGCCCAGGTGAGAGCGAACACTCTCTTTCAACATCTGCGGGTGTGCGGCCCAGCGCGCTCTCACTCCGCCGGTGGGCGGCGCTGCGCGCGGTGCTGCGCATGTCTCCTCTCCTTCGGGCGCACTGCGCATATAACCGGTGTGCTGCTCTCCGGCGGCCTTTCGGTAGACGGTTGCTCTTCGTTTGCGCTTGAACCCCCCTCAGCGTCGCATCACACCAGGGTTCCCGCGAGGAGAGGTGGGCGTAATTTTTCCTAACGTAAACACAGAGTACCCTGCTTCAGCTTGCACACACAAAACTGAAGCAGGGAGACTCGGAGGTTGTTGAGAAAAGGGAAGGAACAGCGAGATTCAGGCGTGGCTTGTCCTAAATATGAAAAACCCGACTTGCTGCGAGGCTCTCTAATCAAACATGCATGTATTGCTGTTAGTGTCCGTGTTTTTAAAAGAAAGTGCGGTCGTAGTTATTTTTGTGGGATCCGTTCTGCAACACCCATTTTTGTTTCGCTGGACTACTGAGTCTTTTCCACCCTTTATTGTAGTAAAGTAACTCGAGGAAATAAACGTGAACCCTTCAGCTGACATTTTCGCATCGCCTGAAAGGTATGCAAAACATCTTAGAATATTGACTTCTTCTACACTTGATCGGAAGATATCAGGTCCTAAGCCCGCAAATGCTAATCGGATGTCTTGCCAAAAAATGTGGCATGCAATCGACTAAATGCAGTGTCTTGAAACAAAGCCGCACATTCAAGTGGCAAAGCCGTACCGGCTCTTTCTTGAGCTTGCCTTGATTGTTGTCCCCTCAATCCCATTGAAGACCACGTTGCTGGGAAGCAAAGGCGCAGCATGTTATATAAGACAAGGCATTCACCGCTAGTGTCAGCCACTTTATTTATTAAACAGGCTCATGCGTAGAGACCCTTCCCCTACCAGAAATGTATAACGGGTAAACAAAAATATATTGAAGGCATAAACAAAAACTGCTTGAATGACGCAAGATTATGGCATTGAATTTATTTAAACTTTATGCGGATAAAGCCAACGTAGCGTGAACTTTGACGAAAGGTAATATAGAAACCTCAAACGAACGAAGGAAAATCCCCAGACGACGAGTTCAGGGATGTAAAATGGAAAAGGAGGCAATCGTGAAAAAGCTCTAAATGAATAAAGAGAGGATGTCTAGGCAGAAAAGACCATCACCCCATCGAGATAGACATAACCCCTTTAGAGTATGTTTGTCCCAGCGAAAAAGCTCGGTGCTCGTGTTCGGCTGACGCATATACAAGCATGCAGGTACGCTTTGTTGAACCAATGCCCTTGCTGTCCTTGTCCTTTCTTACGCGCACGATATTGCATTCCGAGACACGACAGCAATGTTAGCGCCAATTTTCCGCCTGCGTCCAAAGCGGGGGGCTGTGGGAGGGGTTTTAACTCGCGTGCAGCTCCTCACCATGTTATATGTGTCTGTAGAATCTCTTTCTGCACTTCATCAAGCCCCGGGATATTCCTCTGGGGAACATGGGACGTCCGCGTTCTTTCCGACCCGAGATTTTAGCACGCGTTCTTGCACAATTGCTAAGCAAACCGTGGCCCAGACACCCTAGTCAAACTTGCAGCAGGCAAAGAATAGTTTTCGAAAAATATCAGAATACGAAACAAAAGTAGCAATGCATGGGTAATAGGTCGAAAAGACGAACGAGCATGCGTCCTACAGGTGTTGATGGCCCAAAACTGGTCCGCCCGTGAAACGGCCGGCGGCGCCTTCATCCCAGCCCCGCAAATGGCTGGTCCGAGCTTGGCATGTATATGTACTGCGGCAAGCAGGATCTGCTAATGAGTAGTAAAACGACACAGGCAGCTAAACTTGGCGAATGAAGACATCTGAACAAGAAAAAAATGAGAAAACTTAGGCTAAAACTTCTAACTGCGGAATCGTCATACAGCGCGTAACATTATTCGTGAGCGTTGTCAACGGTTTACAGCTCATTGTTTCCTCTAGCATAGGACCGTCAAATTCAACGAACCAACGATGACGGGAAACGTAACGTCGTAATAGAGTTATAATTACTACAGGTTTATTGGCTTGAACAAGTCAATGTTCCCGTTACAGTCAGAATGGTTGGAAATGTTTCTGTGTATGACTATTAGAACGTTTCATAGAACCACAAAGGCAATAACATGTTATACCCACGAAGAAAATTGCTTATTTTGAATTTGCGCTGAGTTGGGCGTAATGTATGCCGACAACAGAGCGCAAAAATGCCGTGTCGTTTCAGATTGTTCCTCGGCTCTGAGTTTGGGTTTTATTATAGAATTATATTTCCTGGAACCTGTTTGAGAAAACGTGCCTTATCGCACCTATTTTGCTATTTTTTATTCTTTAAGTTGTATTTCGCAAATGACCTATTAGTTGGCGTTCATATCTATCACAAACGTACCCATCGCCTGGGTACCTCGATACGAACCACTCTCAGGAAACCAGGCGGACCATCACATCTATCAGACAGGGCCGCCTCCCAACCTCCACTGGTGCCTCGAGTAAGGCCGTAGCGGTACCTCCGGCCCTCCTCAGCGATGTGCATCCACCGGCGCAAGCAGGCTCAATCGCTCACCTAAAAGAACGAACTCCAGCTGGCTACCCCAGTCGCCTACCCCCTCTTCCCTGCTCAAGCAGAATCTTCATTAAGAAATTGCTCGCAAATGCAGACTACACATCCGTAACACATCCCAAATGGTGTACATCACACCTCCCCCCCCCTTACCTCGACGTCCTTACTGCCATGCCACTACCATACCAGGAAAGCAACAAAAGAATGCAATCATGGTGCTGGGCTAACAGTTTCTTGCGCTTATTACATGCTTGGACTTCTCTTTTACGTGAATGCAGCTGTAACACGAGAGAGAAGCAAGGACACCTCGTGCAGATGTTACGCACATTCACGCTCACGCATATACGCACACACGCACCCACAAAAAAAAAAAGACCAAATTACTTCAACGAGAGACAAAGTCGGCAAGGCCAGCACCACTGTACGTTTAGGGGCAGCTTCGGTAGGTTGTTCTGTCGAAGTGTTTGCCGCAGGGCAGTGCCTAATAGGGTGTTGTTTAGAATAAATGCCTGGAAACGCAGCCAAAATTTAAAATAAACCATTTAAGGAGGTTAAGGCAATGACATACGCTGAGGTTTTGTTTGCTGGAGGAGCTCACCACCCCATAAACTAGCACAAGCGGGACGAAGGAGGAGGGAACTAAGCTTCATTTTTTCAAGCACTTACAGTCCAAGGTGCCTTCTTGGGAAATTGCGGCCAAGGCATCCTGCCCCCTGAACGTTGGTAGGCGCTGAGTCGCTGCGCTGGAGTCAGCCAGCCTCGCCTTACAGGATGACAGAGTCGGGCTGGGGATGCGTGTTAAGTAAGCTGAAGGACAGTTTGCTCGATTCAGTACGCATCGCCACGCCAGCGAAGTTTTCTGCCGTGCCTGCGGCTGTACTCGAATATGAGCGGACGCAGTGTGAAACGTTTCGCGACAACGGTTCCCCTTCTTGCTTTCCGTCTTTCCCAAAATTGTCGCGCTGCGCTTTTTTTCCCCCCAGAGGCACGGTAGAGGCGATGCCTGGAAGCGTTGAATAGGGAGGGTGGGAAAAGAAGAAGGGGGGCGGATAGTGTGAGGGAATATGCGTGGACGGTGGGCATCGCTCCCAAAGGAGAAGAAGCGCTGTGCTTTTCGCAACCGGACAATCTTGGATGCCCCTGGGCCAACTGAAACTGCCGGGGCCGACATGTCGGCAGCCGAATAGATCGCTTTTCCTACTGTCCTCCTTCCTTCCACCCCCGCCGAAAGGCCCCTGAGATATTTATCTTCTGGTTTAGAGCGTGATGTTTGCCTCTGGCGTTGTTGGAGTGCCAACACCTACATGGAATTTCACGCTTGGGCGACCTCTCACTGACTATTCTTTGCAAGGTTGTAGTATCTACTACTTCTCCGAAATCTGCGTGTTGCATTCAATTTGTTTTCATTTTTTAAACACAAAGGGGTTCCTATACGAGTATTCTGGGATTCCGGAACGCTTGCCGACCGTACTCGACACGCGCTCTTAGCAGACGCGCTTGTTAGCCGAAGGCCGGAACAAACCTTATCCCACAAAAGCGCCTGTACCACTGGGACAGACTGCGGCATCAACAATGTAGGCATGGACTGGAATCGGACCGAAGAACTTGTGGTGACAGGCAAATGACTTATATACAACCCTACAGCGACGCCACGCCGAACACGTATTCTTAATATAATCTAAATTTGGCCAAAAAGAAAAATGAAACGAATAAAGATTCGTTAATTGATATTTAAGAACACGTGACCATCTTAATGTTCTTTCTCTTGGAATTTAGGCTCGGTCCAATGCTCACACGTTTCTCTGGCTTCAGAAGCCGGAACCACGCCGTTCTTAGCACGGCATTCACCCAGCGTGAACTGTTCACTGCCTTATAACTGTCGCAGTGCTCCCGTTTGCCCGCGTTAGCAGGGGTATTGGCCATCTGTGGCTCCTTTTGTTGGCCACCAGTATCGGATTTGCTCATCGTTAATCCCATGCCATCATCTTTTGCCACCTTCTCGGACCCGCAATCGCGGCATTTTATGCTGGGGCACCCTTCCTTGCTTCTAAGGGCATCCTAAGGAGAGCAGCTGCGCGAAGGTGGCGTCACCGCTGCCGGCTCGACTGGACGTTACCTCTTCCCCCACACTGCCTACCATTCTTTGTTCTTTGTCGCCCTATATTTTGCGTCCTCTTTCGGCTCGTGGATTAATGGCACAAATTTCTTCCGGCATGGGGCACTTATATTTCAAGAAAAATAGAATATATTTCTGATCAGGATAAGGAGCTCAAACGTATTTTTTTTTTCGCTAGTTCTGTGCCTGTAGTTTGTTCCGAAATATGGCGCACCAAAACTTTTTTTCGGGTAAAACAAGCTTGTAGCAAGCGCAAACAAAGCAACAAAGTTTAACCCTACTTACCTGCAGACAAACGCCTAGGGATAATATAAGAGAGTAGGTAAGAGAGTAGGAGAGAAGGATAATATAAGAGAGCTAAAATGGTTTCTAGAGCACTGCCGACTGCACATAGTCCTCAATACATGCAAGTGATCACGATTCCCAACGGCTACACTCTCCACCTGACACTACAGCCTTATGTTTTAGCACACCTTTGGATGCTTTACGAGTAAGCTGTCAGCTGTCCCATTGACCTCAAAACCTAATCCCTGGGTTCTCATTGGTGGCCCTTTAAAGTTCCGGACTGCCAACCCAAGAACTACCGTGCGCCCTGCGCGGGGTCTCTGTTCTCTGGTCGTACCCAGAGCAACCGCTCGATGAGATCCAATTACACGAACAGGACGATCCGCCGGCCGCAAATTCCGACTGTGGAACGCTTGGTATGCATTCGGAGAACGTTTGTGGCGTTGTTACAGGGAAGAAGGAAGTTTGTTGCGGGTGTTTTGGCATGTAACTGACTTAGTCAGTGGTTTTTTGAATCACAGTCGTCGCTTTTTTTTTGTGACCTATTTAGTTTGGTGATTCTTAGTTTAAGCCGATTGCACGGTTCAATATCTAAACACTGTCCCGTTGAAACAAAAAAAAATTCTGAGTTTCGTCTTCCGCTTGTGATGATACTAGCGTGTTCGCAAGGCTGCACTCGTTATGATTATCAAGAAAATCAAGCATATTGACCGTTCACAAGTCCACAAATAGGACCCCATAACTAACAAAAACATCTTTGCTTTTGAGAAAATATAACTTTCTGAGCAAACTTTATCGGTCCTTTGCAGAACATTTCCGGGAGGTTGTCAAGTTAAACGCCCTCTGAAGAAAGAACTGGGAGAGATGTGGTGTTATGTTTTCATTGTAGCGGTTATAGAATACTGGAATGAAGATTTGTCAGTTTCATCGCAAAACAGCTTAAAAATTATTGACAAAGTTTTATAAACGAATGACTCTAAATTGCTTCAAGGGGCTGTTTATTTTTTCAAGTAGGCTGAAGAACATTTACAGGCGCAAGCCGGCAAGTGCTTTCTTTTTGAAGCAGGTGTCGGAGAAGAGTGGGCCACTTTCTTCCCCTTCCCCAACCGGCCAAAATCACTGGTCATCAGTGTGTCACCTGATTGATGCATCTTGCGCCAACAGCGTCACACGCAAGGACCTCTTCGAGCAGCCAGAGAATCAAGAAGTTGCCGCTCTGCCTCTTGTTGGAGTCATTTGTTGAAGGACAGAGCATTATTGGCACCTTTTCTGCCCTCCTTGTGGGGTTGGTTCGCTTATCAATTAGATCAGATCAGTTACTTTTCCACCATCGAAAGGACACGAAAAGTTAGAGACAAAAATTCCTTAATGTGTAGCTAGGACTGTCCCCCCCCTCCCCCCCCCTAGATAATAGCCTGGGTAAAACATTTGGAGATTCCCTTTTACTCAGTACACTTTTGTACTGTAACTGCAAGGATCATCATAACAGCGTTGTCGTGAGTGCGGGCGTGTCTGCGGGATTAATGAGCATCTCTTAAGTGTATGCCTATATATACCGCATAAGACCGGTCAGTAGGTGGGAATAGACGGTGGAAGAGAGCCTGAGCCAGCGTGTTCCGGTAGGAGCTTCTGTCTCTTCTTTTTAACAGCAGAGCGGTTTAGGCCGACAGAAACCCGTACGCCGTATACAAAAAACGCCGAAGGCTCAAGAAAAAACATGTGGTTAGGGAGGACCCGAGAATATAACCCCGTACCGTTACGCCCTGAAAGCGGCAACCTAACTACTGGGCAACCCCAAAGACCCGAGAGGTACGGAGTTAGCAGCGGTAGGGAACAATAACATGGGCAACCATTTCGAAAGAAAGAAAAATTAGCGGTGGCTTAGCTTGGCTATGCCAGAATATACGTAGTGTGAGCTAAGATTAAGCTGGTTATTCTTAGGTTTACTGGTTGTCAAGGATAAACTGAATATTATGCTTACTGCTGCTAAAACGACTTCTAATCCAATGCAATCCAGTCGCAGCGGCGGTAGCTCAGGCGCGCCAGCTGTGTGCCATGAGACGCCACTGCTCCTCGCGCATGCGCAGCACGGCTCTCCAGGAGCCACGCGGAACTGCTCAAGCTCGTGCAGTGAAGCTCACGCTACAAAAACGATTTACGTGCTCGGATCAAACTTCGGTCCCTCGCGTCGTCGAACCGGCGTCTACAGTAATCGACCGATTTTTCGGACCTGGAGAGGAACGAAGAATAGTTCGAATGAAAGAGCAGCCCGAAAAATCCGTGGGCTATTACTCCTATGGGACAACTGGCGGTTCCTCGGGAAAATCCAGGATATCCAGCGAGTACGAATTTTTCGAGTCCCAAAAAACGGTCGGCTACAGTATTCGATTGTGCTATCATCGCACTGCAGGCGCACTGCATTTCCTTTGTATTCGTAGCGAAGGCCTTGGCTTTAGGCTTGGCCGCGGCTTCTAGCGCGATCTAACGCGGTCCACTTTGGGAGAGATGTGGACGCATGCGGACGAAATGATCCCGGCCTGCCAGTCATTGAGAACTCTACTGCATCGACATGAGATGACGACAGCCCGAGCCCCGAAGGTGCTTCGCCCGTTAAATATATTTCAACGTGCGATGAAAGAGGGCGTTCGCTGTCGTGTGCCGTAGCGGCTCTTTAAATCATGTGCGGCTTACCGCTCTTCCATTACGTATGAATAAACAACAGCCTCTTAGGTGGCATTAAAGGGGAGTGCAATCGGTATTCCGGTCAGGAACGTGATCCCTGTGCAAGTCGGTCGGACAGCGTGCACACGTTTGTTGTTTGTTCAGCGGCGGTTTGCACCCATGCCCGGTCCCACCCAGTTTTGCTGCGGCGCGGCTCTAGTGCCGGTATCATCGATGCTCCAAGCCTTTGAAACAGGAGGAGGGAAACCAATGCGTGACATTTTGCCATTGCAAAAAATATAAGAAAGCCTAGTAGACTGGGGGAGCTTGCTTCCGAAATTATGATCGGAATGAACTGACAAGTTTTGTGAGTAATGCGTGTTCGCCACGTTTTTGTAGAAATCTTTCTGAGTTCAATCATTTCTATCCGAAGAGCTCGTAGTTCACGCCATTGCGTAGCGCCGCCATTGCTGACCGTATGACAATTTGCGTCGTCTACGTTGACATATTGCGCCTGAACGCCGAAAGAAGACATATGACGCTGACCTGCCACAATTGAATATAATTCTTTAATACGGCTGCATATGGACAATAATTATTCATATTGCTACGTGTGTAACTGCGACTCCTCAAGGCCACAAGTCCACCAGGGTTATGACGGTGCTGCGAGGACTTACCGGATACCTCACCCCTCATTCTGCTAGCTGCTATGTGCCATGTAGTTACGGAGCAGACGACGACGAGGAAGAAGAAGCGCTTTGGGCAGGGGCTCCTTACTTTTATTACTCCAGTCATCTACTGCTAATCGATTATAATTTTTAGATATTTTTCTTTCACTACAAACATTACATAATTTCTTTCGGTAAGGCGCACATTTCATGGCCAATCCCCCTGAGTGGGTGTGACTCATTTCATTTGTGCAACCACCACCATCTTATGGTAGAGCACAGGAGATAACCCATGCTTAAAGCATTCCCCTCCCACCCCTTGTGGTCGACAAAACAACTTTTACTGCTTTAATAAACGTTTATTCGTCATCATCTATAATCGCAGAAGACGCTGTCACAGAAATAACCAATTGCAACCTCGGTGGTCCTTCTAGTCGTCGCTGGACCGTGTTACGTTCTTACAGCAATACCCATATTCTGTTCATTTTGCGTATCTTCCCGACATGCGATGGGCGCAGCAATCCCCTAAATTAGAGGCCCAGAACCATCCTTCCACCCTCTTTCCACCGACGATGGGTCCATGTAATGCATGCACATGTCGACGAGGAGTGGAAGGGTGTTTACTTTTGGTTAATTCTACGTTTTCTCGTCTATTTTTGCCTCACGTTCATGAACTTACAGGAAACATTGTATGCGGGTTTGTGTACATAAATGCGGTAGCCCTCATTATGTTGGTGCTAGTGAAGTCTCTGGAGAACGTGTTTGTTTTGCTGTCACACCCGTGGTGGAAAAATGCTTTCACGCTTCCTTTTTTTGCGCGACACCGGCGAGGCGTTCTAGAAACAAAAAAAGAAAAGTGATTTGAAATGCGATGAAACGCAACAAAGCGTTTCATGAGGTTAGTGATTATCACGCCATGGCAATTAGCTGAGTGGAAAAACAAATTGCTTTTTAGAGTAGCGGAACTGGTGTTAAAAGAATGATGTAAAAGAGATTGCGTCTAAGTATAAAATCGCTGTTTTTTTCATGCCTGATGAAAACCGCGGTTGTATCACGTGTAATGCACGTTGAAAAGGGAGGTCAAAAAGCTACTGCGCGCCTGCTTTAAAAGATAATCTATAAGAGGAAGCATGATTTAGAGCAATCAGATTTTTTCTCACGCCCCGCATGGGAGTGACATAAAAAAGCCGTTCACCCAAGCACCACTACCAAATGCGATATTTACTTTGAAAGCACAGAAGGCTGGAATGTCTACTGCATCTGTCCCAGAGCTCACGGCTAGTTTTGCCAGCTTAAAGGCACAGTTCGTCCAGAGCAATTTCCAGGACGCCTGTGCAAGACGAGGTTCACTATTATTATCCAACTTACTCTCGCCGTCTGTTTCTTTCTTTCTGCTGTTCCGATGTCGCCGGAGCTTACATTAGCCCTCTCTTGAGGCGACGCAGAATGTCGACATACAAGTTTCCTGAAGCTGTCTTCTAAAATGTGCTTCCCCACCATCTAAGCATTTGTGAGGACGTGCAGTCTTTACAGGCAGTGCTCCTCACTGGTCATTGGGGTACCGTTTTACCACTGCGAAAAAAAGTTTCCAACAAGTTTTAAAACCCCGAAAGAAGGGCGTTCGTGCCAACCAATTCTTTGTAATTTATTGCTAACAGACAGCCTCTGTTAGGTAATTTTGTAAAGCAGTACTCATTATTTTCAGCTTTTGTGAAGAATTTACCCCTCAGCCGATCGCAAGAAATATTTATTAACAAAGTACTTGCCAACACGGCCACTACACCTCATATCATCCATAAGTGGCAGACACTTGCTGACAGGAAGAAGGGCATTGGCACCGCTGCCCCCTGCACATGTACCTTTTGTCACACTGTGTGTGAAGCAAACATGGACCATCTTGTTCTCCACTGGTCCGCTTTTGATATTCATAGACTGCACCATAATGTTTTTCAAAATTCAGATATAGAAGCATTACATAGGGACATTCTCGAAAATCCTCAACACCTGGTGACCTTAGCCCAGTTTGGCGTTGCCAGTGGCCTGGCGAGCATGATTTAGTGGGCGTCTACCTCCCTCCCTATTCCCCCTCTTCCCCCTCCAGCGACCTTCGGTCCTCCCCTTCCTAATAAAAGAATTTATCATCATCGTTTTCAGCTTTTCATGCAAGCCTCTTACGAGTTGCAGCGGCATGTCCACGATAACAGAATAATAGCACTACAGCGAAAAAAACATTCATAAGGTAATCATTATTGAATGCCAGAGGGCGCAGCTTTTACCTTTTAAAAGCTGGATTGGCGACTAATCTTTTGGCCATGCGTAATATGGCAATGTACTCATTCTCTTGTGAAACGTGTATTATCACAGCTGTTATTAGCATAGGTATGATGTGTTCGAACATAATTGAGCATTTCTTTAGAAATGTTGCTCCCACATACTTGATGAAACCTTGCGAACGACAGTAAGCAAGTGCCGATGCATCGACACATATGCAACTTTCGCTCGAAGCAACCAACCTGGAATACCCATTTCTTGTGATGCGTTCGCAGCATCCTCTTCAAATTATACACACTTGTTAAAACTATGAAGCACGTGATTCAAGCCTCCCCTTACTTTCTGCGGGCGGAATAGTGTGAGAAACGTTTCTGCTGCTTAAGTAAGAAGGTCAAATTGCAAAAATTATACTTCAACCAGAGAAGAACTAAAGTAAATATGTAAAGCGAAACAAATGTGCTGCCCCATTTGGAAATTCGATATCGTGCAGCTCGAGCCATTTTTGAGTAATTCTCAATCCTAGGGACCTTACAGCTCTTGTGAGTGAATGTAAGTGAATGAACCCTCGAATATGGGACCGAAACCGGAGGAAAAGGAGGAATAACATTTATTTTTAAGGGAAAGGGGAAGGGGAAAGGAGAGTTGTTGGTGGCCTCAGTCCAGGCCGCCTTCAAGCCCCCCACATCCCATGCCCAGGAGATCAGGTACTCCTGATCCTCGAGCTGGAAGCTGGTCAGCCCGTTATGTCATATTTATGAACAATGAGATGTCAACTCAATTATGAAGTGAATAATGAAAATACCGAATTTGTTTAATAAATGTGCAACTGTCGCACATCCGTACATACAAAAAATATTTTTAACTTGTATTAAGGGCCATAAATATTTTGGTTTCTCCGATACTCGGCTTAAAGAAGCACGTCACAGCCACTGTTTTCTGTTAGTAACAATAGGTTCACGACTGTAGCACGCCAGCCTTTGTGGCAAGTACTTAGAGGTTGATACCGCAAGTTGCCCTTTCTTGACGATTGTGATGCGCCCTAAATTCCAACATATTCTTACGTCTGCGCTTATCGAACACTGCATTTTAGAATATCCCGCATCAATGAGAAGGATGAGGCTGAGGTTGAGAATTTATGAGAACGAGATGAGGGGTGAACTTATTGTTCGAATTGCTTTAGTTATTTCCAATGACAGCGCCTTTATTTGTGCGCTGACAATATGGGACAAAGCGCAGACTCGGAAAAAAAAGCCGCTTTCGTTTGGTGCAACAAATGCGGTTGCTGTCACCGCCTAAGGAACGCCTGCAATTCCGTTGGCTAAGCAAGAGGTCAAACAGGCGTATCCGTCTTATTTTTATACATTTTTGACGCGACATTTCAGCCCATCCCTACAAATGCTAACGTTGATTTTATTTGTTCATTTATTTCTATTTATAAGACATTATTTGAGAGTGAGTTGCATTAAAGTTTCACTCTTCGTCGTCCTTCTTGTTCCTTCATTAGCTTAGTTTCTTTTTCGCTGTTTTTCTGTTTTCGTATGTCCCCGGCCGCATACTTTTTTGACGCTTCGCCCACTGGTTCTATACAAGCCTGGCAAGGCGGTACCGAGAACCCAATCCGTTGCATTCCCTGTGCAGCAGCCTGACTTGATGGAGTAGGACCCGCGTGGTTGCCGTCGAGGTTGCGGGTTCGTGCTGGCGGTCACATTCAGTGTTTCTTCGTGCGAGAACATTTTTCACCCTGACAAAGCTAAGGGGGGGGGGGGGGGGGGCGGTTAGGTAAAAGACCAGAAATTCCAGCAACAAAGCGTTGTGTCGGTTCTCGGGTCCCCGCAACCAGCACATCTTGCTCTGCAGCACACCGGCCCTGAAGTATGTTTTTCTTTCCCTTAGCACTTTCCGCTCCTAGAACCAATACAAGTATATGGCTGTTGCTAATGCCACCGACATAAGCCTCTTCCTTATCAGGTTTCCTATTCCTATCCTACTTCACTCATGTTTACCCACTGGTGTCCGGGTTACATCTCAGTATAGAAAACCGTACGAAGTCTGTCGTACAAGGATAAATTGCACTGGCCCATCAACGTCCCGAATTAGTTTATTTCCCGTAACACCAACACCGATACCGTCACAGTGACAGACCCTTTGCCGCCACCACAGCGTTACCGGTTATGCCACCATCCTTACCTACTCTTGGCAAGCCTGCCGGAACTTCTTGATCGCCTGCATTTCAAGCCTTGTCCTGAAGCTTCTTCACACAATCAGGACCGGCGTGCTTGCATGCGTCTATGGTAAGCAGTAAAACCATTGAACATATCTTCCCAATAAAATGGCGATTGAGTTGCATTGAGTTGTAATGAAAATAGAAATAGCAGTAGAATAAAGTAAAACACCGAAAGAACTTGACATTGGGGATACTCATAAATCGAAACACTGTGAATGGCGCATACCTTCGCAACTCTCGGTCTAAACGCCGAGCGGCAGTGAGAACATTCATCTCGAAGCCATGTCTCAGCATCATGGCTTTTGTTCTTATGCGTCGCAATACCTCGGTGCAGAAATCTTTATGCTTTTTCTGACAGCCACACAGCGCCATCTGGAGCTATTTATTGACATTCGTTGAAGGCGTGACAACAACCTTATGCTAGACAAGAACAATGACCCGCTTACTGTGCCGTACGCAGTTGAGTCATCAATTTTGCTTCTTGGAAAGGACAGAAAAACACTAATAACTTGACTCTTGCTCGTTGACTAACACTTAGTAGTGCCGTGCGAACCCACATTAAACAGGTCTTCTCTCACTCGAACGGTTTAAAAAAACCAAAAGCAGATTAGGTGTGGGACACCAGACAGGACGTTATAATGTGAAACGCTCAGAGAGCGAAACCAACGCCCCGTTTTAGCGAACTGCGTCAGTCGCTTTGGCTTGCGAAGGCCGCAGCGTTATATACTGGCTATAACTGTGCTGTGACTGTGTCTCGTAATGTTTCCGCGAATGGTCAGCCGTTCACCGGGAGTGAGATTCGCAGGACGTGGACGTCGATCTTGTATTGACATAACAAAACTTGTTGCTGAGCTAGTTGGTACATAGTTCAAACAAAGTTAAAAACGTGGCGCAAACTAGACGGGACAAGAGAGACAAGAAACACAGATACAGGCGCCAACTCAGACTTCAGGACCCGGCAAATCCTTCGTGCATGGCCCCATGATGGTTCTTGTACCCCGAAGAGCAGTTGAACTTCCAGGGGCACCTGCTCTTACAACTGCTCTTCGGGGTACAAGAACCACCATGGGGCCATGCACGAAGGATTTGCCGGGTCCTGAAGTCTGAGTTGGCGCCTGTATCTGTGTTTCTTGTCTCTCTTGTCCCGTCTAGTTTGCGCCACGTTTTTAACTTTGTTTGAACTATGTACCAACTAGCTCAGCAACAAGTTTTGTTAAGTCGTATTTCTTCTACACTGAGCTCTTTTCTATGTCGACAGACCACGCAAAGTCAAATTACTACTTGTGTTAACCTTATAGCTGTTTCCAATTGCCGGTCGAGGCTACTCACTTACTGCATCAAACGGAAGGTGGTGCCCCTGGAAGTTCAACTGCTCTTCGGGGTACAAGAACCATCATGGGGCCATGCACGAAGGATTTGCCGGGTCCTGAAGTCTGAGTTGGCGCCTGTATCTGTGTTTCTTGTCTCTCTTGTCCCGTCTAGTTTGCGCCACGTTTTTAACTTTGTATTGACAGTTAGAACACCCGAGGTAGAGTGCTTTAAACACTGTAATGAGGGGAAGGCGGCATTGTGGCCCTTTCAAGTTCGTCAAACTCTCTGCATGCGAGACGCGTGCGCGATCACTTTAATGCCTTGTGGTACACTGGTTCCGTGGAATCATTTTTCAGCTCATTAGTGGAAGCGGCCGATTGATAGACAGTTTTAGTTTCGCGTACATAGAAGCTCCGCGTCCGTAGAACTTTCACGGGTGCCCTGTGCGCATGCTCAAAACGCCAAAGGCCTACGTGAGTCTCACGGACGTAGGTGAGGTTCGAATTGTACGTTGCGGTGTTCCCGCTGCTTCCGTACGTAGAGCTGACCAACACGGTGGCGCCCTGCGCTCCCGCTTCGCAGCGAAATCAGCTTGGCCGCTAATCCCTTGGTGCAATATCATTTTCTTAGCTGTTGATTTCACCTTCAATTTTCCAATTCTTACCCTCACCTAAAGTTTAAATCGAGGAACAGCTTTTTTTTTCAGATAGAAGAGCGATTCTTCAGCTGTTAAGTCTGACGAAGTAGCGTTTCTCGTCGTCATAGCAACGGGCTCGCGATTTAACGAGTGGCTATAGCAGTATCTGTGTCTGTTAGTATATGGCGCTAGGAATTACTCGCGGCTATGGGCGGAGAGCACGTGCATCGGCGCCCTACGCGAGGTGCATCGCGTACGTGTAACTATAAGGGTTTCAAACAAAAGGGTGATCTATACTTTTCCCGTACGTCACGTTTGCGTACGTGAAACAAAAGCTGTCTAATTTCTTCACTGACGCTTTAGGTGAATGGGAAGCAAATCGGGACGGGATGATACGATGTCACTACGCTGCTAGAGGAGAAGTGTTCTGTAGAGGGGACAAGAAGATAAAGTATGCCCCCAACACCACGAACGAACGGCAAGGGTAGGACATGACGCCATTACATAAAATGTAAGCTGATAGCGCACGTGTCACCTAGCGGAGTTGTTCTGCCCAAGGTGCTTATTATGAGACACCCACTCCTGATCTCATAGTCTTAACAAGAGCCCCTAAAGAAGCGAACTGGATGCTCATAACTGATAAATAGGCATTCTCACTGTTCACACGTTCAATTTAAATTTGATGCGGACTAACCTACAGTTAACGGAACTTATTCGGTTGAGATGGGGCGGGTAATACTAGTTGGATGGTTGACCATGCATTGCTATAAAGATAGGAATAACCTTGTCAATAATTTTGACAGGCGTTGTATCCTAGGTCACCCACTCATCAGCGGGCACGCCCACGGTGTCGGACTCACCTGCTCAAACGAAAAATCAGAATATGTAGTTGTATTGGACAACAAAAAAATATCGCAACGTGATCACTATGACAGTAAAAAACTTACCCATCTCTCACCGTAGCCACCTCAAGGTCCTCGGCTTAATCCTCCAACAAGACGCTAAAAGTACAGAATGGGTCAAGTTCATCATTGCTCAAATTAACCAAATTCACCAAACGCTCCGCCGCGCGACGCAACACCATCAAGGCCACCAAGAACACGAATTGCGCAAAGTAGACGAAACCCTAGTGTTCTCACGCGTCATGTATGCATACCCCTTTCAGCGGCTTACCAAGACACAAGCCAACAAAATAGAAACACCCATTAGAAAATGCATCCGCATAGAAATGGGAGTGCCTCTAAACGCCCCCACGGCACTAATTAATGAAGCTGCCCTCCACAACACTCTTGAAGAAAAAGCCTCCGTTTATCATGAAGCTCGGCACCACCGACTAACAACTTCAATGCAAGGGCGGGAAATTCTTCGTGCCCTTGGGTGCCCCACCGACCACCTCCCACCCATCACTCCTCCGCCGCCGCCACCCTGGGAGGGCATATCAAGAATCACTGTGCAACCCATACCAAAACACATGAGTCGAGCCACAGATCAAAAACGTAGAGGATCTCGCGCTCAACACCTGCCCGAACCAATCCATGACACCTACTACACGGACGCCCGTTTTGTGGACCATACAACGACTACGGCATCGATTGGCCCCTGCACAGCTCACGTACGGCATCGCGTCAACGTCCCCTCGCCCACAGCTGCAGAGACTCAAGCCATCGCAGAAGCCATTATACTGCACCAGCATCAGACCACCCTCATTACAGTCCGCACGGACAGTCAGGAAGCACTACGAAGCTTCGCCTCGAATGACATTCCATCATCTGTCCACACTAGCCTGACAACATACATGCACGCTCATTCCCACCTACACGTTTTCCTGGAATGGATCCATGGCCACCCAGGCACAGAGGGTAATGAACGAGCTCACGCTCTGGCCCGCGACGCTCATTTCCCGGGCAACCATCAGCCGTGGCCTCAGGAAGACCATCCAAAAGAGATTGAGCAATGCGTCACAAAAGGCAGCGACAACATCTCGGCTACCTCCGCACAGCAGGAATTGTAATTCCCTCCCCATCTAAATTCATGTCACGAAGATACACTACATATATTACACAGGCGCGGACATTGTCTCTCCCCCGTGATCTGTTCCTCCACTACATACAGAAGTCATCAGGCCGTCCGCACTGTCAGGTATGCGGTGGCTATCCGGACAATGAACATAAATATTGGCGCTGTGTACGGGCGACCTCGTCTTCCACATTTCTTTCAACCAACCCCTTCCCCCCTGATATTCCCTACTCGTGGTCTAGCTGGGCCGCTCCTTCCGAAACCTGCGGGCAGCCCTGTGATCCCTCTTGGCTGCTCACATTGAAACTCTTTGTGCACCTCCGCCAAGCCCGCCACCGCCGGAGGACCGTGGGACACCCCCTTCCTCCGAGGACTGATAACACCGCGGCTCGGACTTGAGCGGCAGAATAAAGTTTGATCTCTCTCTTTCTCTCTCACTCAACAGCTGCTATCATCTTGGGTGTAGCCTGTCAAGGCGGGTTTCTTTCATTCGAACATGTTGAAAATGAGTCGAAGGGTGGGCCCGGGAAATTGTCACGAGCTACGTGGAATCTTGGTGCCACACGAAACCCTGCGCAATCAGGTCCGCTGAATTATACAGCAGCAGGACTAGCCGCAGCAAAGTGACAAAGGAGCACTAAGGAGAAGGAAACAAGATTAGGAAGGACGCCGGTAGCGCCTGGTTGCAGCATCTCACACCCCGCATCCAGGTATGCTGCTCGTTCGCTCCAGCGAATGTGCTTCTGGCCAAGGGGCGATTTATTCGTGTGTACAATGGGTTGCACGCGCCGGAGAATTTCCGCCTGCCAGTGCGACTTTTGTTAATGGGTTCTCCCCAGCAGACCAGGGAGAAACGCGGGAGTTGGGAAAGCGCTGGAGAGGGAGAGAAGCGGGCGGGGTGGCGCGCAGTGGACCGTGGGGCCGTTTGCGGCTTCCCGCTCCACCGGGCAGCATCGGCCGAGCGCTGTTGTTCCAGCCCCATGTCGCAACCGGGACTGCAGATTCTGCTTCTACTAAAGCCACTCCCGTAGGCACGTCACGTCGTGGTCAGCGTACGCTTGGAACGCACACGACGAGCCCTCGGCAGCGAGTGACTCCGCAGACCGTGTAATACCGTCGCGCCCTTCTGCCCTCTGACCGGCTCGCTCTTCCTCTTCTTCCTGCTTCCTTACATACACAGAATAATACTGTCCATACATTTAAAATGGTGTACTACTATGTAAAGTCATCAGTCGAGTATTTGAAATGTCAGCGTCATACAGTCACCACCAGCTGTGCTTGCAAGGTACCGTTCGTGGGAGCGTAGAAGGAAACCGTAATTCATTTCATAGAATGTGAGCAAGGAATATAACTCCAAGCGAAAATTCCCGTACGATTCCCTTCTCAAATCAATTGGCGAGCACCTCTAAACGTGATCACTGGTAAAGTAGGGGATTGACACAGACGAGAACAGACGGGGCATTCCTTCAGTCCGTTTTTCACTAATGGGACGAGTAATGGGCGTGCCCTTGCTACTCCAGGATTCATCAGGATTCCGTCCATGCATCAGGAAAGATGCACCAGGATTCCGTCCGTGCATCAGGAAAGATGCATCAGGATTCCGTCCGTGATTTGTTTAGAGACCGACCCCTATTTTAATAGGGTATGAGATTATTCTCACGCTACTCAAGCGGCATGATGGTGTTTCATTCTAGAACACCGCCTACTACGAGTAGAGCCGCATTTAGCACAAAGCACTCGTTCCTCTCTCCAACGACGTTAAAAGCGATCATGACCTCACTCAGCATTCGGCTCCTTACAACAGTGACCACTGCATCCTCACCGAATTCAGTACAGCAGAATTCAGAGAGGAGAGGATAATTATCCAGATAGGGAGAGGTGGTTCAGCCCGATGGAAAGAGTAACATTGCGTCATAACGAACGTGCAGGATAAGTTTTTCGCTTCAAGCCATGCATGCGATCTTGCCAAAGATAAAAGTACTACAGGATTTTTTTAATATTTCATCTTTTAGTGATGTCCTTTTTGATTGTGCTAACATTTAGTGGCATAATTGCAAACAGAATAGTTGTGGTGCAAGGCTTACGCGTACTTTTTTTAGCAATCGAACTGAGCTGAACAAGCGACGCCAACTTCCGTTTGGAATGCTGCAATATGGAAGATCTTAAGGGGTCTTTCGCTGTAATTATTTAACGTCGCAACTGATACGCGTTTGGAAGGCACGCCTTTCAAACATAAACAGGCCTGAAAGCGCGTTTTTCACAATGAAGAACTAACAGCAAAGTGTCAGGCTACGTGGTCGAGGGTATCTGTGTTAAGCCTAACATTTTTAACGTACAGCCGGAAGCTCACAGCTTCGCTGCGAGTAGTACGGTGCCTTTGTTTATTTGAAATTCCCGCCGTCATCCGGCGCAATTGCGCGTGATCGCTGCATTTCCGCCTAAAATAAACGAGCTTTCAGTTGTTCGACAACCTGATAGTCAGTAATTTAGGTTGCTAAACCCTTGACGTAAAAGTAAATGCTAAGCGTTAAGTTGTTATGCCTGCACTAGGATAGGTTACGTAATATACCAGTCTAACCAAAATAAGAAATGTTGGGAAAACTGTAAAGACCACGCAAAAAAAGCTCCACAACATAGGACACGAATATGAAATGAATAGTACTAAGGCCCAAAAAAGAGAGCAGTTCATCTGTGCGAGCAACTCGCAGTTTGAATTCCGCACGTTCTCCGAAAGGTCCGCCTAGAGTCCCGCAGTAATGCCTAGAGGGACCTCGTTAACATAATTCAGGATAACTGTTATTCTTTCCAGTTTTCCTTGTTGGGCGGACTCCGCCGACATTTGTTAGTTTTAAATATTATTTTCTATTATATTATATTATTTTCTATACTTAGGCAGGTAATATTTTGTGAAGACATGTGAATGTTTATGAGATAATTTCATTCTTGTTTTCCTACTTGCAAGGCCACTGCGAGGCAAGGGTTTTCGGGCGAGAACTCCAGTGGCTGCAATGACGAACGCTTTAGTGATTCCCATCAAGTTTTCTGTTGTCTTTGCTTGTAAGTGACGCATTCCTAGCCATAAAGTACTCGCGTTTGGGCAATCGGCTTTCCAGAGACTTGAATATAATCGACTCCTGTGCGCCACCCGCGCTTCAAACACATTTTCGAAGCCAAACAAAGTAGCGCACGCGTTATCCTGGTGGCGGCGAGTTCGGTACTCGTCCCCGCTAAAACGCTAAAACGCCGCTAAAACGCTTTTAAGGCGCGTGACAGTTCGTGTTGTTCTGCTTCTCCCCCAGGTCTAATCACTTGAATAGATGAGTAGATGGCGAGCTGAGATGAAGCGGTCGCCCATTACATGGCGTGCTCCTACAGCTCTAGCTGCAGCCGCATTGAAATACATCACAAACACCGCACCTTCGACTAACCTCTTAAGCAGCAAACGCTTAGCGCTGCATTTGGCTCACATCAGGGGAACGTTTTCACAGCGAGGCCGGTGCCACCAATTAGTGCTTCTGTATTGCGCCGTCGTTCAAAGGCCATTGCGGAGGCTGAGTTCTTTCGGCAACGCCCACCCCATGGCTTGGGAAGAAGATACCACCTTTGTTAGCCGCTCAATCTACCGCACCCAGAAAACGAGAGGAGGAACTTCTCTTCCGGACAATGAGGACGGCAATGTTGGCCAGTCGGATTGCACTGTTCTCACTGGCTGCGACAGAGAACTTCCGATTACTCCCTGTGCGCCTATCTCGGCGCCAAGCAGGATATGACACGCTGAACATTAGAAAATGTGTTTTGTTTGGAAGCAACCGTTCCTGAGGTTTTGGAAGTGAGGTTCGCAAGAGGTCTACTGCTGTGAACTTGTGTCAGAGTCCGTCCAAGCAGACGGAGTCACAGACACAGACGCTCGCATGAATGCACGCACGCACGCATTCACACACGCACGCGAGCAAGCACATACACAAACACACGCACATTGCATACCTTCACGCGTACAGGCACGATCGAAGTAGACGTTCAGCCACAGGCGCCGCATATTCGGCTTGTAAACAGAAATCGGAACATAAGAAATCTTCCACGCGTGCAAGTTCCCCTTGCTGCTTCGGTCATGACGCACCTTTTTTCTCGCCGGCTTGCGCCGTGAGCGAGCCTGCACAGGACTGCAGATTTTTCCCGCTAAAAGAGACAACACCGTTCTCTTCCTCGACGAGTAGTCTCGGCAGAGTTCAGCGGAATAGTTTACAGCACAAGGAGGTCTGGCTCGCCAGAAATGCCTCCATGGTTGCCGACGCACGGACAACTTGCTGCTCCGCAGCACACAACCCCGGGTTTCGGCATGCCGAAGATTCCTGCTCCCAAGCAACTTGGTTCCGTCCCGTCCCTTTGCCACTATAACCCCCCCCCCCCCCCCCCCCCCGCGGGCGCGCACTGTTCCTAGCCTTGAATAACAATGACCCCTTTACGAGCAATTCTTCGTTAGGAGTTACTTCGAATTACTCAGCTACAGCAAGAAAAAAAATGAAACTGCGATCCACCCATTCCCGTTATTCCTCCCAACCGCGCACATCCTGCGGAGCTAGACAGTTCTGGCTGCGTGTTTGTGCATGTGCGTTTTATTTTAGTGGTTCTCGCTACCTTTGCGAAGAGTGAGTATTTTTGTTTGCCTGTATTCTGAAGATTGCAGGGCAGTCCCTAGTCCTTTGGCATTTGTACCCGGGAAGGCCTCATTGATCAGGAGACTTGTTCGACCGAGACGGTGTCTTCCCTGGCCGAGGTGATCCGGATTTTCCTCGGTTTTGCGAGCCTAATAAATGATGCAGGCCGATGCCCTTTATATCAGAGGGACCGCTTGATTTTGTCTGCCTTGTGTTTTATTTTATCACCCAGGCAGAGAACGGGGACGAGAGCTGCTTGGGCTGACGGTTGTTTTTCGGCCACAGAAAGGCTTTACCAATAACGTCCTCGGATACCGCAGCCCTATCTGAGATTGGTCTCCACAAACCGCATAATAACACGCTGGAAATTTGCATCCACTGTAATGCCTTTAGAAAACAAGAAGGCCAGGGGATGAATCTAAAAAAATATTATTCACACCAGCATTTTCACAAATAGGGGGGACAGAAGGCTGCGGTAATCTAAAAAGTATATCTGAGCCAGTTTGAACATGAACCACCACAGAATAACGGACATCGAAGAGGCTATGACACTTAATGACACAGAAAATAGGGAGTTAGCCAATCTTATCACCTGCTATTCCATCACCGTGAATTTAAATAGGACCACTATCCATTGTGGAAACCCCCCCAATAAGTTCAACAAGTGTGCACCTAACCAGAGTTATAAACCACGGCGAAGGAGTTCGCCCAGTGGCTATGGCAGTGCCAGCAGGTGGTCACACTAGGTCGCAAGATTCTAACAGTGAACAGTGGGAGACCGTATTGCGTAGCTCCAGCGCGGAGGATCTACTCTGGGAAATGCAGCTGGCCGAAGACGGTGCCATAGCCTAGCGGGTTTTCGACGATGCCTAGCAACTCCATTTGGCAACTAAACAAAGCTTTATTCTCTCTTTCTCTCTCTCAGTTAAGCCTCTTTACGTGCATTGAAGGAGAAAGAACTATGAATTGTCCAGGCAATGATTTTGAAATCCTCCTTCACGCTACGCAGTGTTTCCGTCTCTGTCTGCGCTTTCTCTTCTCCACATTTTGGCTTGAATAACTTGAACAGGCAGGCTCGCGACACTTCCGTCCGCAGCGACCCCAGAATCCGAGTTCTCTGTGACTGTTGCGTGCACAAGCTTGTTCTACTCACGTGCCGTCACGACCTCACGTCACGCGAAAAGACGCCAGTGGGGTACTTTTTATTCCACTCTGGACATGTGCTGTTGCAGCACAGTGGCAACGCGCCAGGCGTCTACTCTGGAAGCCCGGCTTCGACTCTTATACGAACTCCAATGCACCGGATATCTTTTTTTAAAGTAAGTGTTTAGTAAAGTAAGTAATTAAAGTAAATTAACCCCCATACGCACTTTGGCACAACATCTAACTCTTTGGTATGTCTTTTTACTCTTTAGAGCAGTGAAAATTTTATATGCCGACAACAGCGTCGTTTTCCGCACAATGCTGCACTTAGAACGTTCGCTTTAAAACAAATGGGTCATCACCGAAAAGTATCTGGTGACAGGGCTACTGTTGGTGCGCGTTACATATACATAGCTAATGTTACGGGTGGTATGTTGTAAAGAAATTGAATCGCGTTGCTTGAAGAATGCGTACACAGTCCATACCAAGTGCAGGCGGTGCGGCCAAAGTGGTCATAGGGAAGCTGATCAGACTAGTTGATTGTTTACGTCTTATGAGGATTGAGCAAAATTACCTGTAATTTGGTGGCTCATTGCAGCAATTCACACTTGCTTGCTTTCGCACTATAAATCGGTCAAAACATTACAAAGTCAGTGTTCCAAATTTTCCTCAAAGCACACACTGATGCTTGCGACTGTCACGGCAGTCGGGCAAGCCATTTCCGTTTATAGTCC
Organism: Haemaphysalis longicornis; assembly: GCF_048455015.1. Taxonomy (NCBI): domain Eukaryota; kingdom Metazoa; phylum Arthropoda; class Arachnida; order Ixodida; family Ixodidae; genus Haemaphysalis; species Haemaphysalis longicornis. The sequence continues at coordinate 66,644,441 of NW_027526361.1, read as the reverse complement.
GAAGCGCAATTCCGAGGACGCCGAATGTTTTATTCGCGTGACCTAGGATGACCACACAGCCATAAAACAGTACAATCTGTACCGGCAAACGAAAGAAACGAGCCGTGTTTTTCTTCCGGCGCATAATAACCCTCGGAGGCCATCCAACGCCGAAAAAGAAAAGTACGGGCGTGGTTGCGGGCCTTGCGGCACTTAATTATCTTTCACGCTTCGTTCGTTGAATGGCTGGTGCTCTTTATTGCAGAGCGGTGTGGTGACTGAGGCACTCCGAGCGTCATGGACAAAGAACAAACGCTCCGGGGGGCTAGAAAAACACGTGGGCGACGTCACGGGGACGAGTACCACCTCGTATCGGAAAGAAGGAGCATTAAATTGTGCGTCTCGACGGAGGGCATTTACGTATATAGCTTCTCAAGTGTGTGGAAGGAGTCGCATTTTCTCGCGCGCTATACACTGAGCATTTGTCGGTAAGCGTCGAACCGCTGCCAGAAGTGTGGGAGAGGAAACAGTCACAGAGAGAACAAAAAAGAGAGCAAGACCCGTTCGGCGCTAGCTTCACTGCATGACAGCAATGTACGGTAAAAAAAGCTGTCGCACACGGAGGTACATGTTAGCGCCGCTGTCGCGCACAATGTCAACATGACGGACGATACCGTTTGCCTCCGCAACGATATCCCCTCACGTATGATTTTCCCGCGAAGTGATTATGGCACGCTTCCGCTTGCCGCAACAATCGAGAACTTCAACCAAGCTCTGGCGCTTTCTCGTTCATCTCCATGTCATGCTCTGCTCTTTATTGTGATCACTGCGTAGATGGTCTAAAAGCAAAGGTGTACCCCGTTTTTTTTTTTCTTTTCAGGAGTGCTCAATTCGGAATTGTGGTTTTATACGCAAACAATCGTAAAAAGATTGATTTTCTTTAGCTTACGAGCAAAAGACTATATTAGTCATTCGTTTCTGGACTGCGACGTCAGACTTGACGTTCGCGGATTAAAAAGTAACAGATTGGGCCGCATTCCAACACAATGAAAGACATGTGTTATTTGCTTAATTTTTATAAAATACAGAAACCGCAGTGCACAATATTCATCGCAAAAACGTCTGGCAAAACAAAAAAAGTCTGATAAGCTAGTTAATTGAGGGCACTCGCGTAGGAAAAGTGCAGTAAGGCCAAAGAAGAAGACCGTAAGCTCGTTAAAGAATTCCCCAGCCAGCCGGGTCTTGAAAATGCAAAACGAGCAACATTATTTTTTTCGAAGGACTTATATTCAGTAAGCCGTTGTCGTGAGCCAGTGGCTTTCTTTTTATCTCGAGCGACTCCCATTGATGAAGATGTAGGCTGCGTGGGGCACTCTGCAAGGACTATTTTTTCAAGGAGTCGCTCTTTCTGGGGTGTGTGTGTATGGGGGGGGGGGGGGGGGGAGGGGGGGGGGGTCGTTGCTTGTACGGATGGTTTGACGTCAGCAGTGGGTTTTCAACCAAATCTTGTTCTTTTTTCAGTTGTCACTCTCCCAATTTTTCACCACCTTCAGCGTTGCTTGGCTCCCTATCACGACTTCGTGTCCTTTTCTTGCCACTGATATGCAGTTACGTGCTCTGGGTACTCTAATTAATGACATTGCGGCGATCAGATCATCCGCACCGGCTGGTTGACGCACGCTCATAACCCATCTTTCTGCATTCTTGTCGTCAGTTTATGATTACTTTTCATTCCTCTACAATTCTTTAACTATTTCCAACTGCAAAATATTCATGTAATTCTAGGAATATGTCACCATGCGGGCCCTGTGTCGGCCCACTGCTGATAGAAGATCGTGCAGCGGCGCCAGAGTTCCGCATTACCCTATCGAATAATCTTCTCGATGTCTCGTGTACCCCTCAGGAAAAGAAATTCCACAGTCCTTTCTATACGTTTCGACATTGTAAAAAGCGCGCACGGTTCAAAGCATTTTGATTTCTGCGAAATAAAAAGAGTTCGTGCATTTTTATACAAGTTACCATACCGTCGCTCATACTTTCTACCAGTTACTAAGGCTAACGAGCGTGTGTCGTATATTTCACAAACGAGTAGAGTGACATGTAGACGTGAGAGATACTGCTGTTCGTCTTCTAAAACGAGACGGCGATGCTTTTTCCACGCTCGAGAGAAGAGCGTTGCTTCTGGGTGCGTGCTGCCACGCTAGAGATCCAGACGGCATTAACACGTACGCCCATGAAGTACTTGCCAAATCCTTCGGGCACGGCAGTAATCCGATCTCCAGTCACTTCGTCTTGCATACTTTATGAGCCTCGCATGTACACGTGCTGTCTCTTTTTCCGCCGTAAAGTTAAGTTATGCATACGAGTGAAACGCTGTTCTAACGGTAAACCGCGAGAAAGCCGACCATGGCAGCAAAATAGTAATAATAATAATAATAATATGTGCTCCGCGACCGAGACTTCGACGGCGAAGGTGTATTTTGCTCCAGTTCAGGAGTTTTCCTTGGGTTAGACTAACCTCTTTTTTTGCGCTGGCCGCATGTTTCCCATAGCTTGCCAGGTCAAACGTTTCTATAGGGTGGGCTGATTCTCAAAACTTTATCGCTCGATTCGTCGCTACAACTTTGCAAGTAAAATTTGTGGTGGTGGTTTAGTACAGGTTACCGCAAACTTAGATTAAAGCTCGCGACAAACCAGACTTTGCTTGAATAGTTTTGGCGAAAAAAAAAAGTGCAACTCGGAGTTACGAAACTCGAACTCCCGAGAAGCCTGGGACTACAACATTTTTTACACTCACCCAAGCACGGCGCTTGACGCAAGGGTGCTGGAATAAAGCATGGTGAATAATTTCGGGGGAGGGCGAAATTATGTTATTCCGAACAGTCGCTGCTGCGGGGTGCAATTATAATTGTGAATTCCTTTACTTCTTTTTTTGTTTGTTTGACAGTTCTAACAAGAGAATTCAAAGCTTCTCCACAACTGGAATACGTACATTGCTTTGTGGTCGTCGACATCGTTGTTGTAAGACGGTTATGAAACTTGGACGTTTACTATATATTCACGACAACCGGTGTGACTTCGAGATGCTTTGCCGATAAGCACGACAACTAGTTTGGAAGCGATGACACGTGCAAAGATAGGAGCCCGCATAACATGTTCCCAATTCAAGGAATTAGAAAAAGCGGAGAAGCAAATGCGCAGGGAAGAGCAGATGCTGATGCGGTGTCAGCTGTCCGCAGTCTTTCGCCATAAATACCAACATTATTCTTTGATCCATTGTGAGCTGTAATGTGTGCATCTGAGGCACCGGCTTAACTTGATAAACTACTTATTAAGTCGGATGCGGATTTGCAAGTGCCATGCCACAAACCTGCGTGGACGCATCCTGAAAACAGCCCTTTACATCTTCGAAACCAGAGCTCAGCTACCCAAAATACAAATCGCCTGTGTACCTGGACACCCATCCCACGTCGGTAATAAATCGTCTCATTCCGACGTCCGCGAGCATAAACACCGGGCCATTATCCACGAGGGACAGGCATCGTCTAGGTGTTGCTCTTGAGATCTAGCTCGGGTATAATGTCAAGATGTTATGGCCCACTTTTGTGCAATTCCGCCGTTTTGAGGAAACACAGGAGCGCTTTTGTGGCCTTGTCCGCAGGCGACGGAGAAGGCCAGTGGCCCAGGATTGTCTCCTCAGAGAACGAGCGCCGAGAGTCTAACTTTCGTAGAGCCGCAGAGAGCTGGCTGACAGTAGCGCAAGACTACTCTCTACGAACTGTCTGAACTTTTTTGTCTGTAGTGTCCTACCGCTGGGCACACCACTCCATGCTCTGTCCGTACCTTTCCCCTTCTTTTTCTATTTTCCTCTTTTTCCTCATTGTTCCCCTTTCCCCTGTGCAGGATAGCATAATAGGCCGTAGCCTGGTTAACATTCCTGCCTTTCCTTTACTTTTTCCCTCTCTCTCTCTATGGCCCACTACCGCCGAAGCAGAAGGGTATTCCGGGCTCCACATCCACAGTTATCTATACAAGAAACCACCATCCTCCGGAGACTACAAGCAAACTCATATCCTCATCAATCGCACCCTTCTTCATGCCGTCTCGCCTCCGCCCCCCCCACCCACCTATATCCAGCCACCTGTAATTTCTGTAGCTTGCCCGGCACCTTATCCCATTTGGTATGGGGATTCCGACCAATCCCGGGCCTAACCCGCAACCCTTCCCCTTCTTACGAGCAGTGGGTGGCCTGTCTGGGAAGTTCCGACCCAGCGCATGCTGGTGAAGAGTGCCTGGACTGCCAGCCAAGGCCAGCGCATCCCGTACTAGTGTCGCCTGCCACTGGGCGGGTGCCATAACATCAGCACCAACGCTCGTCAAATAAGCATTTATTCCTCTTTTGCCTCCTCACTTCCAAGAAGGCCAAGTTTGAATTTACCTAAGCAATTGAAAGTATACCAGTGTCAGTTGCGTCCAGTTTGCATAAGTTAAGCAGCCCTATTTATTTCCCTGGAACCTTGCTGCCCTTCAAATTCAAAGCTAAACCCTGAAATTGGGCCGAAACAACCCTTCATTGTGGGTTCAGCAGACATTTATTCTTTAGAAGTAAGGACCCATGAACATGCATGCCCGAATTCCCCACATACAATCGATGGCGTCAGGTTCGCAGCCCCACACGGCGTACTCCGCTACGGACGGAAACTTTCCGCTCGTCTACGTGGCTCGCATTCGTCATAACAACATATCAACAAACCACGATTTTTGCGTCCCCCCACCGTCACCGGCTTTTCTGCGACACGAGCGTCCTTGCGCTTTAGCGCTGATAGTGCCTAATTGAAATCACCTGCGATGACTTCGACAAGCCATACCTTCTTGTCATCTCAGCTTGCCTTGGGTTCCATCCTCGGCACAAGTACTCCGTACTCTATTTGTGATTTTGCGATCATACCGGCGGCTTAAGTATGCGGCATAGCCGAGCGTCCGGAGCATTCTTCCTGGCACGCGGCAAAAGCTGTACGGTTGCTCATTCTCTGAAGCCTTCGTGGCGATCTGGGCACGTGCTAGAGGCGAGCGCTCTAAACAACCTCGATCGTCTTGCGATGGTTCCGTCATCACGCCATCATACGAAAGAAGGAGGAATAATTATACACTCGCTTTGTCTCACATCAAATTTAGAACTCATCCAGCTCGTGCGTCATTTTTCCCATCTCGCGTGCTTGCTTAATATGTGAACGTGTCGAAGGCACTGCTGATTACCACTTGATGCGAATTACTTAACTGATCAGAGAAAGAATAATAGCGCCAGCCCCGGACATTGTTAAAAAGTCCGCCTGAACATAGAAGCCGGTCAATTAGTTATTGTCGTAAGGTTTGTTCTGGTTAAAGGCTGCCGTACACTTATACGTATCACCCCGACCCGGAAAGAAGTTATACCCTAGTTTTCTTCAGGTATGGAGAAAAACGGGCTTAATTTCGACCTTAGTTTACGGGAAGAATTCTGTCGGAGTTAGAGGCAAAGCATGCCGTACGCTTTAAATTGATACCGACCTCAGGACACCGGCTTGATTCCGACCTTAGTTTACGGCAAGATTTCTTTCGGGGTAAGAGGGAAAGCATGCCGCATCTTAGGAAACGGGCTTGATTCCAACCTTTGTTTGCAGGAAGATTTCTGTTGGAGTCAGATGTAAAACCTTCCTATTGACGGCCTCCGAACTACTGACGGACTCCGAAGGCCTTCGGGTGACGCCCGGAGAAATTATGAAAACGAAACTTTGGCGTTCCAATGCACTTAACTTTCAAACGCCGTTCATCTCTACTAAAATACGAAGCTAACCCCCTGCCGCCCCTGGGTGCCAATGCAACAACTAGCAGCGGCTAAGACTAATCAGCGTGTTGCCTACCCTCCGCAGGCGGATATAGTTTATATAAGCAAAACCTTGCTGTACTTAATCTGGTGCACCAATTATGCTTGTCAACACTCTTGAGCAAAAAGAAACCTGCAGGCTTATTTGACGTTAAGCATCAATTCGTAAATGGTATTCGCAGTGCTCTTTTATTAAAAAGATATATGTGTAGTAAGTTTTTGCGATATCAAATTTAAAGTTTATCGAAGCCGGAAAAAGGGATCACTCCTGATCCTATACCTTGAGGCAGCATTTCAGTCCAACAGTAACGAAAGTTTCTAATAGATAGCGCGCGGGCAGTGTGACTTCGGGAAAATCTTTTTGACATTGGCAAAGTTCCACTGCTTTTACCGGGTGCCGAGCGAGACGGGTGAGGAAGAGCATGATTGGTCGGCGGGTGAGAGAACAGAAGCATTTACGTGTCATGGTGGCAGAAGACTATTGTCTTTCTACGAAATTCGCCGCCGAGGTGGGAGGTACGCACACAATTTAAACCTATAGACCTTATGCAAAAGTGCCGCCATCTACCGGAAGAAAAACGAAACGAGCACGCGACGCCATGTTGGGGGATGGCGGTCACGGGATTGCTCGGTACGGAGCGTGTGGGGGGCTTTCTCGGCTTGGCGATCCTTTTATAATCATATTTAAACGCAGCAGAATGAGCGACGAGTGATCTGTGGACCTTTCTCTGTTGCCCACATTTGCGGGCGACTTCGTAAATACGCATCATGCATCGAAAAAGCAGTCGGGGAGGCACCGGCAGGGAAGCTGTTGGAGGCTGTCGCGTTTATTCTCTCTCTCTCTCTCTCTCTTTTCTTTTTTTTTTTTGCTTTGAGAACGCAAACATCGAAAGTACATCCGTGTTGGTTCGCATCCTGCGGATTTCTCCGGAGGTCATTCCTGAAACGCTTCGAAATTTGCGGGCTGTCCTCAAATTGAAATAGGAGAGGGGGGCACTCGCGATATAGCTATTACGCTAAGGATCCTCTGTGACGCAGATGAAACCTGCAAAAGAAAAAAAGAAACACTTAACAGAATAAATTGCATACCTTTGATTTTTTAACAGCGGAGCTGTTGTAGCTGGCCGTAATGTGTAGCGCGTAACGTATGGGGCGTGTAACGCGTTAAACATTGCTAATAAATTGCCAATGAATAATTAAATTACCAATATATTGCCGAGCGCTGGTGAGCGCTTGCCTCGCGCCGACCGCCGAGCATCCCCAGCACACGCAAAGGCTCTAGCAAAAAAAAAAAAAAAAAAACTGCGAGAACCTTAAACAGCGAGAAAATGCCGAGTGCTCGTGTGCGCGTGCCTCGCGGCGACCGCTTAGTGTCCTTTTCTCGCGCCGTGGACAACAAAACTGGGTGAAAACTACCGCTTAGAAAATTCCGCTCGAAAAATTTGATCTTTGGAAAATAGGCTACGGTCGAACAGCAGGCGACAAGCGGTAGATGACCGATACACGGAATTACTACGTACGTTACTTGCGCTACTCATGGCGCTACATGAAGGTTGCAACTCTCGCGGATCCCTCATTTTCTGTAACGTTTCGCAAACGAAAGAATGCGTAGTACTTTCATAAAAACCTACCGAACGTTTTTATGAAAGTACTGCGCGAAGGGAAGTCCACACCCGCCAGCGACTTCACGCACTCGAGTCTAGCTTCCGTTGAGAAATAAAAAAAAATGTGTGCGCTATTTCCGGGGTCATCCTCGTATCATCTTTGTGCACAGCAACTTACAAGCAGTATTTGGGCATCTTTGACGGACAACGATAAATGCCGACGTGCACGTCGCTGACCCCGGCCTATGATGTACACAGTGGTATCCGGAGATCCGGGAATCCCCCAACATGCGGAAACGCACGCGGTTTCCGCAAGAGAGCGCCAGTTTTTGCATAAGGTCTATAAGTTTACATTCACGCTCACGTACAAAGTAAAATTTAACTAGGATATGTTACCATAAACCAACACAGACCAAAAATTACCGCGACAGCCACGTATCGAAGCGCTGCAGACATGCAGCGCGAATGCGGCACACAGACCGCAGCTGCTTCGCTAACGATGCCCGTTTTCGCAGAATTTAGAGCTGTCCCATCGATTGGTACAACTCAGTGCCCAAATAAGACATGTCTAAGTGGGCCCACCGCGGTTCGTTAGCTTCGTTCAACGAACAACGTCGGTCCTTCTGACTCTGCGCGTGTCACGAAGAGGCCAACGGGTTCATGCTACTCGTCCACGAATAAGTCCAGTTGTGGGGATCCGAGGAATTTATACCAATCGCGCTGAACTCAGCGTTTCAGGATTACTGGGCACACGCGAATATAAATATTTTCCTCCTTGCTGCCTCGGGTTTTTGCTTTCAGCTCCATGATTTCAAGTAGACAAAAAATCTGAGAGCCAACTTGTCACTATGAAACGCGTCTTTTTGACGCCCGTTTTCTGTCATAGCTAGTCTTCGGAGTCTTTATTGTTATTTATTTCCGCGTCCTTCGACCAGTAGAGTGCAAAGGCCATTTCCTCTACCATGCTCAGGCGTACCCAAGTCACCCAAATACGTACATTATTTCACTGAATTTGTGAGATGGATTGATTGTGTGGTTTAACGCGCCAAAGCTGCACATTGCCCGTTAACCGCACTGTATTTCACCACCTGGGCATCTTTAAGATGCACCGAAATCTCATTCCGTCGTTATTTTCGCTTTTCGCCTCCATTAGAAAAAGCAGCCACCACGGCCGCGATTGAACCAGCGTTCTTGGGCTTAGAAGGCGTTTATATTCGTTCCGGCTCTTGAATCGAGGAACGAACATCACGCATCTCGTGGTTAGAGGCTTTCCCTCCGATAAAGCGTATTCTTACCTTGCGGTAATCAAAGGTCTATATAGAGAATCCCGTCTTTTTTTCCATCGCAAGACATGTGACGAAATTTGGGAACGAGATAATCTGAGGTAACTGAGAGGGGCTGAGGACAGAGAAAAATATATTTTCACACCTTAATTTGGGGTATTCGATTTTCCAAAGGAAGGCGTTGACGATTACAAAGACTGGGGGCTGCGTGCATCCCAGCTACACCTAGTCTCCGACAGGATTCCTGGAGGCGATATTATTCGGCCTCTTTCAACTGACGGCTTTCATTGTGAACAAGAGGGACGTAGTCGTCCCGGAAGGTCATCTTTAGTTATTTATGCCCATGGTCAGAGACTTGTGGTTCTCCTATTCGTCCTGTTATGAAACACTCACCAAGAGAATTGCGGAAAATTATGCGATAAGCCCTTCGAAAGCTACAGGCTACTGGGAATCGGCCAAAAACTGCAATGACTACAGTCAATACGCTGCGGGCGTCTCCTATCTCCTATTCGTGCAAGCAGCCGATTCTCCACAAAATGGCGAAGCTAAGAGCGTTCGCCTGTCCGTTTCAAAGATCATTGACAATTGAAATAAAGATCCCAGAACTATACTAATGGCAGGCAGCAAGTATTGTGCCAGGAAAACATCTGCCCGCCCTACTATTCGGAAATCTCAGGCAACGTTTTCTAAGGGGTTTCTGGCTTGACCTTAAAAAAAGCAGGACGAAACAGCGAGGAAGCTTTACGGTGGCATTTCTTGCCAAAAAAACAATGAAGTCCTAAATAGAGCGGCGTTGAGTGTCGTAATAATTAAGCTGGTTAGCGGGATGAGCGTAGTCTGTGCGGTGCCGTGGTACTACGTCTGGATGCTGAAGTCACGATTTAACACGTACCAGCAATCGCTGTATCCCAAACGCGATGCCAAAGAACGAGGGAGGCCAGACTCCTTGCCGGCGGAGACCAATAACTGGGCACCAGGATTTAAAGGGAAACTAGAACAATGGAATTCACCGCAACCCTGACGTCACACCTGCCTTTGTGACGAAGAAGCGAATGTCTTCAAATTATTTATGCTGGCTGCCATTCCATTTGATCAGCGGGCTATCCACTCCCATTATGACAGCAGAAGCATGCATCTTACGGTATCTACGATTAGGTCAAAGAATGGCAAGTTGGACTTCTTTTTCTTTCACGTGCCTCTTCTGCGTTTTCGTAATACCACGATCGCCGAAGTGACTAGAAGCGAATAACGGGTTCAAAGGTATTTGTAAAAAATCATGCACATTCCGGTGGTGAAAATTTAGAGCACGTTGGAGAAAACTACTAAAGGGTAAATGGGCTACCCAAATGAGCGAAAAAAGCAAGCCTGACAAAAAAACAGACTGCGACTTCACTCACGTTACCAACCAAGTGTATATGGTCGAAGCAGATGGATTCTGACTTCATACAAACTCGTCGGCTACTTCGCAGTCTTGTGAAATACCGTGCTAGAGAAGACGATTCAGTAGATTGCAGGGCGTTACAAACAACAAAGAAAGCATAAAGCGCCCAGCGCTGTGCGGTTCACTTGCAACTATCGTGATCTACTCTGGTGTAGCAATCTATTTTGCAACACGAAATGCCTGATTACCTTTTCGCAACGTTAACGCACATCGTTCAACTGAGAGCTTTCGAACTGCTTCCGACCTCACAGAGAACGATCGGACGTGTTCAAAGTCGTTCGTGGGTTAATTACAAAATATATGAAAAGAAAGCGCTATTAGTACGATAACTTTTTTGATAACAAAGGAGAGGCACAAAGTCGGTCAAACGTTTTCCCAGATGTCGTGTAGAGATTATCCCAAAGGTACTCCAAAGTATTGGAACGTTTTCCTAAAGGACAGCTCGCTTAAAAAACGAGGCAGTATTAAATCGATATGTCAGGGGCAGATGGTCTGAGATTCAAATCACTGGCCATGTTCCCTTTCCGATAATTACCTTTTCAGTACAACATGCGGGATAGCGACAGAACAGACTGCATAACTTAGACTGGCGAAACTTTTTACAGAGAAGAATAAAAAAGGCGGAAGAACCGGGAGGCGAGCGTAGACAATGACAGTTTCAGTGAATATGTATTGTGTCTCATTGTGTCTGTTAGAAAGCACAAGAAGCTAAAGCAAAAGAACAACAAAAACCAACTTTTGCAACCTCTTCTTATCAAGGGCACTTATTTATCTTTTGGATGCTCTGAGAAAAGCACTGCATTTAGTGAAAACAAAAGTCCAGTAATAAAAAGGAATGTGGTCAAAGTAAACCATACCTCAAGGAATAAGGCTGACAGGCAAATTAGCTGCACGTGGCCCCGTCAAGCTGCCACAAACCGCTCTTCGTCTTTTTTATTCCGGTTTTATTAAACAAAGATGTCCTTCCCTCTTTCCGTCAGGAAGGAAAAAGCGGCTTCAAGATGGCCCAAGTGCCCAGCTGTTGTTCACAGCAACCTTTAGGTTTAGCTCAGATATTTGTTTTTTGTGCACTTCGTACATTTACGTTGATTACCATCACCAATTACGTTAGGCTAAAGTTTAAGTCGTTTCCTCTGGGGAATAAACATCCTCTCTCTCCGTACATGACAGAGAAGACAATGAAAGCAAGCTGAATAGAATTCACAAGCTAAACTATTAGGTGAAAGAGGGTAGGGGAAAGTCCCACAAAAAATATAAAGAAAAGAGGGCCGTGAATATTCAGCAAGGAATAGAAACGACAGACTGTTCTGAATAGACGCGCAGGCAGGGGGTTGAACTGGCCCAATCAGGCTTGCCCCCTTGCGGGGAAGAGCCCAGGAGGCCGCGCATCTGCTTTACAGGCAGTGCGCTCAAATTCAAACAGGATTCGCTTTTTGGACAAGGTCCTGGTTCCACCAATTGCGAAGAGTTTGCTTGTGTGCGTGCGCTGCATGCTGTGCGACACCGCGAGAACTTCCGTTCACTCAGTCGCCCAAGTTTTTCATTACCCCTTCCAACATGAAATAATTGGAACGCAGACGGCAGCAAGACTCTTTGCGCAGCATCACTTAGGAACAGAAAACGCGAAGTTGGTATTTTTTCCTTAGGGAATTTCAAATAATTTACACAGATTCTCGCATCGAGGCTGTGTAACGGCATGGTGTAACGGCGATGTAGTTGAGCGTCGAGTGAGGTCTATTTTGGGCCAACGTGGTGGGCCTACATCTGCGTACAAACAAACTCATCAGCCAGTGGCGTCCTTCCTCTTATTATATTATCGAATAATTTGATACAAAAAAAAAAACTAGAAATATACACTTGGATGTCATTTGGATGTTATTTCGATGTCATTTCGATGTCATCAAATAAACTTGGATGTCATTTCGAGTCCCCGTACTCCGCACCCTCGCCATCATCCACGGAGTGAAGATGCTGTTATTTTTTAATGAAATAATTTTGAAGGAGCTTAAATCTGCGCCACCGGCGAACAAACACAGTCCAATTACCGAGACAACGCAGCTTCTCACGAATCGATGATTCCAACGGAAGAATTGCATGACGTTGGTTTTCGAAGGGCGTCTCATGTCCCGCATCCTCTGATGTTGTCGAGCCTGATTTCTCCTTGTTCCCAATCATGGAAATCTTGCTCGGCGGGAAAACTTTTCGTAGACGGAAAAGTACATCTTCGACACCCAGGCGTGCTTTGTTTCACTGGAAAACATGTTCTTTTTGACATAATCGAAAAAAGTTGAAAGCTTGGTTGACCAAGTATGTAGCGATCACAGGAGGCTGCGCTGAGAACTAAGGTAAACTTATTTCAGAAGAAAAAGTGCGCGATCTGTTATTTTATAACACACATCAAATAACGCTAGTAGGATGATGAAGAAATTTTATTTTTCTGCTGATGCAATGGCGTCATAAAACATTTCGAAAAGTCAGTAGCCAAGCATTTGCTTGACTGGCCCCGCAGCCGTTATGCTAGCGATCGTTACAACGGTATCAGCCGTGACCTGCTGCACTCCGCGACATTAAGTGCGTACGCAGAAGTTGAACTGGAAGATTACCGATCACGGCATCGAGCAGCCTGCTGTGTTAGAGTTTTACCCCCTCCACCTTTCCGATATGTTGTAGGAAAACATACGGCGTACGGAACAGGGTAGAAATAGGCGCGCCAGCGACGTACCGCACTCAACGGAACGGGACAAATACGCACTTTATTTGTGTAAACATTGAGCCTAGGAACCCCGAACACCGCTTAGCAAAATAGAGGATAGATGTAGTGGGTTGCAATATTTGTATAGGCTACAGCGACAGACGCTAAACCCCAAGTGTACAGAGGAAGGGAGCGGTGGCGGTGAAGCTGGCCCGTTGTTTCGCCTCAACGCACTTATTTCCCTGAATAAACGCAGCTCGCAGAAGGTCAAAACACAACCGGTTGTTTTCGATTTTTGTTGGCTTTCTGTCAATTCTGTGTTTTACGTGCCTTTCCACGCACGCCTCGCTCCCAACTAGAACTATCTGAGGGACTCGTGTACACGCCACTGTACCGGATATTTATTGGCGCTTTCTTTTACCGCGGCGAGCCCCTGAGACCACCCTTACGAAGTTGGGCATGGCCAACTTGTAGTGGTTCTTTTCTGGCATCGCCCTGTCCTATGTCCCGCTGGGGAGCAGGAAAAAAATTAAATTCGAGTGGGATGGCATCCTCCCTTCTCCGTGGTGACGGTAGGCCGGAATCTGAAATTCCATGTATGGTTTCCTGGCTGCACTTCGCGCTCTGGGTTGCTGGAAGTCCTGCTTCACGAGCCGACACAGCTTCGAAAAAGAATGGTCCATTTTAGCTTCGTACCATCTGCATTTAGGGGCGAAGTTCATTAGAGGCTCTGGCTGTCTGCGTCTCATGTTGTCATCGCCTCATGTGAATGGGAGGCGTAGCGCAAAGGTGAGAAGGGTGGTAGACGAAACATGCGTGTCCTCGTCTACTTTGCGCTAAGCCTCCCATTCAGTGTGTACCAACTAGCCCAACAGCACGTTTTATTGTCGTCTCACGTCATCGTAGTATCCTGCAGTCGTGGTACTAAAACACCGAGACACTCATTTTATAGCACCTCGCACTAGAACGTAAGGAGTACTAAAAGAACACATCCGGACACTCGTTTTCCAACGCCTCGCGCTAGAACGCTTCGTGCTTCAAAGACACGAGATTTTCAACAAACCTGTATATCTGTACTCCCCAAAGGTTTCATTTCCTTTGGCAAAAATGCAAAAGTGCAAAGAATATGATTATACACTGCATGCCCCACTCCTCCTCAGGTTTCACGTCACGATTTCATTTCTGTGGACAAAAACGTCAAGGCACCAACAATCCACTTTTTCACTGTATGCTTCGCACCTCCCCAGGTTTCACGTTAGTAAAATGGCCCGGGATTTTTTCCCAAAGTTGACACTTAATTTTCTGTGTTAGCTAAACACGACCACTTGAAAGTGACTGAATTTTTATGCAGTTTTGAGTAGTTTGTCAAATTTATTTTTCACAGTACGACATCAGTTTTTAGCAGCAGAGCTCTTTAAAGGAGTAGTGAAACGAAATTTCAAAGCTGAGATAACTATGCAAAATGCTTTCTTTTCCTCAGGAGATATCTCCCAGGAAAGTTTCAACCGTAGCTGTTCAGTATAGCATTTTAAATCCATTTGAATCTCTTCCCTCACGAAAAAGCCCAGAGCGGGCGAGCATGACATCATCTGCTACTTGCCTGAGACTGCCGACGTCAGAGCTCCCGTGACGTAGCCTACGCACTGGCTGAAGTTGGCGCGCGCTACTACACCATGTGTGCACGTCATGGTTTTGGGACTGGCGTCATGCTGCCCGGGCGCGCGTGGATGAAGCTCGGCCGGTCTGGGCGAGCGCGTACACTCGCTCGCGCGCCCGTCAAGACCGGCAGTGGGGTGACAAGAATGAGGACGTCAGGTGATACCTCCAGTCATGGCGGCCGCTCGGCGTTCGTTTTGTCGAAAACGAAACTGACACAAATAAACGACGCCGTAAATGATTTTTTACGCTGCGATCGACCGTTTAATGTGTCATTCTATGATTAGTGGGCTAATAGGCACCCATAGACGCGAAAAAAAAACGCAACACGAAAATTTCGTGTCAGTACTCCTTTGAGCTTTTAGTTCCACCTTTAAGCGTAACCACAAAACTCAGCCCAGCCGTGCGCACGTGAGCCTGCGCCTCGTTACGAGCGCTAGGTGTCGTCCTGTCTTGTGCGTCGGTTTGCGCCACGTGGGGAGCTTGCGAAAAACAATGAATAAAAAGCGCACGTGAGCGTGCGCCTACTGTGGAGCGCCCTGCGTCGGCCAGCTGGTCTATCGAGAACAGTCTGCCCAGCTTCTGTCACGTGATCCCCTGCGTGCTGTTCCCCTCACCAATTCAAGTGCGCTGTTGCCTGAAGTGCGGAGAACAGATGCCGATTTCGCGTTACAGACACCGAATTCGTGAGGCCTTTTGCCGAGGGTTCTATCCGTGCTAACACGGTCCAGTACGGGAGAGATACGGAAGGCTGCGATCAAAACGATCCGGGCTTGCCAGTGAAGAACTTGTTCGTCTAGGTTCGTCCGTCTAGGTTCGTCCGTCCGTCTGTCCATCCGTCCGTCCGTCCGTCCGTCCGTCCGTCCGTTCTTCCGTCCGTCCGTCCGTCCGTCCGTCCGTCCGTCCGTCCGTCTGTCTGTCTGTCCGTCCGTCTGTGTGTCCGTCTGCCTGTCTGTCTGTCTGTCTGTCTGTCTGTCTGTCTGTCTGTCTGTCCGTCTGTCTGTCCGTCCGTCCGTCCGTCCGTCCGTCCGTCCGTCCGTCTGTCTGTCTGTCTGTTTGTCTGTCTGTTTGTCAGCCGGTCGGTTGGTCGGCCGGTTGGTCGGTCCCTCGATTCAGCCATGTGGCCAAACGTAAAAAAAGGATTGTGGAACAAGAAGCGCGGTATAATTGGATTGACTTTAGCCAACCTACTTCATGTTTGTCGTTGGAGGAAAAAGGGAAAGGAAGAACATGCGATGTGGGAGAGGAAGCATAAGACTATCGTCTTTCGACGACCTTTTCCGCGAAGGGAGAAGGTACGGCGCCAATTGTTTTAGAACGCCGTTCTGTGGAGTTCGAGCATGTTTCCCATGCGAATAAATGCTGAACGCTACACGAAGGGTTTATCACGTGTGAAGGTGTCGTCCGTCCCTAACATGTCACGGCGGAGTGCAACGTTCGGCGGAATTTAAAACTGACCATAAATTTTCAAATGTTACGGCGACAGTCTCAAGTACGATTATTAATTGCTTCCTCCGCAATAGGATGTCGATACAGGTTCGCCCTTTAACCAGCAATGTGTTCAACGGAGTGACCGCTGGCCGGCACACCAACGTGCCAATAAAGGGGGGCTTGCTGCGGTTTTCTACGTTCGCAACGGATGTTCTAAATGTACCCAGAAACCCCCAAATGATTTTCGGTGTTAGGCTTGCAGTCTACCTGCTGAGGTGGTGGAAACAATAAAGCAAACATTTTCACCGATTACTCTTTCAACACAATAAATGGACAATGCACGGAGAAAATGACAAAAAACCGTTGTCCGCTGTCCGCATCTGTCCATTGTCCGTTTTTTGGCTCTGAGTGTCATGGCATACCCGCAAGATCGTACCATCAACGTTTTAGGTTATATTTCATTAATCGAAAAGCTATTCATTCCACCTACAAAAAGATTTGAAGACGGCTCGGAGGCGGAAAAGGCACTTTTTTACTTCTCTAGTAGTACGTTGTCCGCCGAGAGAAGCGGTGGCAACGCCCACTGTGAAGAATGCACAACAATGGAGCGCCCTAACACGTGCAGCGAGAGACGGGTACAAAGGTATATACAAGGCGGCGCTTCGTGAAACTATGAATGCAGTTGGAGACCGAGCCATGGCAAGAAGGAAGGCAAACGTGCAAAACTCTTTTTATCTCCAACAGGGTGAATCTGCGTGTAAGAGCTCACTTGCCGATGCTTACGTGGCCGATTCGCCGTGTTTTGTATCCAGAAATACAAGCGAGCAAGGGGAACTGTGGCCACATAGCACGTTGCGTGTGGCACGAGCTCCTGAAAATCTTGTGGCAAAACTGACGAAGCGGCACCAAGGGGATAGCGTGAGAACTACAGTGCGTGGCCGCAACAAGGCGTGGCCGCAAACGTTGCCGAATCTCAAAAGCAGGCTACGCAATCTCGCAACCTTTTCGCCCTCTCTATGTCCCGCCGTATCCCCCAACGTTTTCTATAAGCTTCCTTACAAGCCACCGACATATCGAGCGAATTGAGAAATGGCCGGAACGTAGGGAGGCGAGTTTGTTTCACGAAAGAAAACCGATTATGCAGCATTTTGGTGAGTTTGCATGGAAGGACGCACTGCTTCCTAGTGACGGTCCCGTCTAAGAAACATTCGTGTGCCGTGACTGGCCTAGGCAAAGAAGATATAAGAAATGTTGTGCAAAAAAAAAAAAGCGCGACCGTGCAATACGGTACGAATAGACTGTATTTACTGCTGGGAAGTTTCCAGCTTCCTGCGACGTAGTGTATTCGGGATTGGCGTGTTTAGTCCTCGATCGGCCTGTCTGGGGTAGGAGGTACAAAAAACGGAGGGCTAAACATGTACGAAGACGTATGTACGAAGGCGAATACGTACGAAGACATATATGGGCTGGCGGGGGGAAGAGGGTCATTACAAATGTATTGGATTAAAAATTACAAGTTTTTCCTTCATAGTAACAGCAGTTGTCACGTGATTGTGTAGTGTATATGTTTACACAGTGAGTCTGATCCTGAGGCAGGATATCGGACCCGTACTGTAGAGTTTTCGTTGCAGAAACCGCCGCTTGAGCCAATATTTCTTATCAGATAACAGGCTGCATATCACGGACGAGTTTACTTCTGCTGTTGTTACCCGCCGTGGTGGCTCACTGGCCAAGGCGTTGCGTTACCGAGGACGGGAGCGGTGATTCGACCTCGGCTGGGGCTGCCGTTTTTCAGATGAAGGCGAACAAAAATATAACGTCGTTTTGCTGATATTGCTGCGAACGGTATAAATCTCCGGGTGGTCTAAGTTGATCTGTTGTCCGTCTTTACTCATAGTTGAAATGTTGTTTCGGTGCGCAAAACTTGAATTTAAATTTGAGCCCTCGCGGTTTTCTACTATGTTCTACAAAGTTCTATCCCACAACTTCACCTTCTAACTAGCGTGAAAATTGAAATTGAAGCCAGTCATATCGCTGCATCAAGCAACGCCGAAGGCCAGTGAATGTTGCTCACAACAACAAGAGTCTACTTCGCCGAGCCTTAGGGTTGCACACAGTAAAGGAAACCGAAATCATTACCGCCGAGTACGAGGCCAAGGCATTGCAGCGATGCCTATCCCGTGCAAAAGAAGGATTCGGTTTCTCATTAACGACAACGCGATGCGTGAAGATAGAGCGGCTGCCACGTATTTAAGATCTGTGTCCATGGGGAACGGGACGTAGAATATGTATGTGGGTGCACAACGACCGTGACGGAAGTAACGAAAACTGAGGCATGCAAACTATGAGATGAATTCAACGTCGCACCTTAAGGACCACGCTAAATTGCTTTTGCTGATTCCCCACTATGACGAGCTGTCTTTGTGCCCTTGCTTTTATATATGTCTACCTTCACGTTCTTGGCATTTACAAGACCCGGATCTCAGCCAAGCTTGAACTGTAAAAACCTTCATTAAATAATAAACCACAAAACAAAAACAAGAACACCGGTATGAACTGCTAGTACTGGTGGCCATTATCAATTGCCTACTTCCACAACCCTGAATGTTTTTACCTAAAGCGTAAGCTCTTTGCTGATTTCCCCAACGCGGACAATGTATTTGCACAAATATGCGTGATTGCCAAAGTTCATATATTTCTACATATACTATTGTAAATGAACGTTACTATAAAAAATTAAAATACAAAAAACAAAAAGAGCAACGAAGTCATCAAAAAAAGCTTGCAAATGCCAGGACGCATAATCACATTAAGAGCCTCATCGGCCACGGATGTTTCACCTAATAAGAATGTTCCATACTGTTTAATCAAAGCAGTAGACTTGGCTTATCTTTTTAATAGAAGCGAAAGCAAAAATCAATGTTGAAGTGTACGAATCCTTGCCACATTTAACGCTCTGTTCCTCGTCTCGGGCTCAACGCGAGGAACTGATTTAACAACCCGCCATGGCGGCTCAGCGGCTATGGCGTTGTGCTGCTCAGCCTAAGGACGCGGGCTCGATTCCTGGCCGCGGCGGCGGCTTTTCTGATGGGGGCCGAATGCGAAACCGTCTGTATTTTCGAGATTTCGGCGCGCGTTAAAAGTTATCAGTTGGCCAAAATTAATCTGGAGCTCTTCACTACGGCGCGCCTCATTGCGTGTGCAGCTTCGGCGCGTGAAACCACACAATCAATCAGTCAATCACTCTAAAATTAAAACACTGGAGGCGCACACCACTCGTGTGGCTCCCTACACAAATTGTTTTCCCAGCAGCGTCCACACGTCCTCCGTACTGAACCTCGAAACACACAGGCACACACGCAACCACGTCTCGACACAATCTCGCAGTGGGCGCGATTGAATGAGGCATGCTTTGCATAAGTATGTGACGGCGCAGCAAATGTGAACCACGCCCGCCTTTTTCTGCCGCTTCAGTCTTATCAGGCCATGACCTGCGAAGGAACACAAGTCCCACGGTGTGCTTAACTAGGAGATGGTCGGTCATGGGACTGCTTCTTATTACGACTATTGAATAAAAATAGAATGCCAGCGCTCGAGCACCTAGAGGCAAGCGTGTTTTGCGTGAGGGAACCGAACCGGTGCGCAAGCTGTCAGGCGTAGTACAGTGTCGAGGGTGATCACTAAGTAGCGCTGTACCGGTGCGTTCGTTCCCCGCTGCTAACCGAGCACGCCAAAAGACGGCGGGCGGGCTCAAGCAAGAATTGGGAACGGAGAGCGTCTTTGGCGGTCCTCGAATTCGGGTACGGAGGCTTGGGAGGCAAAGAGAGCGGAAACACCCATTACAGGACCGGCACGCGATCATGTTTCTCAAATATGAGGCTTGCGCACGCACACGTATTTGGGAACAGGGTTTAAGCGCTGCTCTCTTCATTGCCGCAGTGGGGCTTCAGGCATTGAAATTTCATCCTTATTTCCTTGCCGCGCTTTACCCCATTTTTTCATTTCTTTGTTCGTTTCTTCATCCTTACATGTGTTTGTAGCCTTGTCTTGCTGCCTCATCCCACAGGCTTCCTTCTGCAGCCGAATAAACTACTGCTGTCCGGACCTTGTGTGTCAGGGCTGGCGTGCGAAGCAGCCGTTCCGGGTGACTCGTAATCTCTTGCCGCAAGCACCTGCGCTTTTTCTCGCCGACGGTGACGAACGCTATTTGTATTTGTTGTAAAGGAGTTTCTCCGGTATACCGCTCATCTAAAGCGCCAAATTATAATTAGGCAGTGCAGTGTCTTGCATGCTTTTTTTAATTTTCTGTAGCGACAGCATTATACTAAGAGATTTGTTCGAAAATTTGCGCGAAGAGCCGCGAGGTCATGCCTGAAATGTATGCTACAGAAAACAAGCACGATACCAGATATGACTTAAACCATTGGCGGCTTCGAGTTTTTTGTGACATCATACCACCTGCTACTTTACTATAATCAAATTCTATCCCAGCAAAATGCGCGCTTTTCCCCCAGCATGCTGTGCGCCCAGGCAGCCACGGCGTCCACTGCAACTCGTGACCTTCCACCATGTTCCCGTCATTTCCGTAGTCTCTCGAAGTAAGTGACGTCAGAACCAGCTGCGCGTCTCCCCGGGTCAAAATCGTAGCTTCACACTCCCCCATGTTCACTCTCTACATAGTGATTGTTCCGCAGTCGAGGGAAAAGCGGGGGGGGGGGGGGGTGGGGGGGGGTGGGGGGGGGTGGGGAGGCGGGAGACGACGATTGGCCGCCATATGAAGCAAACAGCAAAGAACATATGTAATAATTAAAAAAAAAACGCCTTGCTTTCTTTCACGTGCGAAGTTAGCACAGCAATTGCTAGCCCGGAGAAAATGCCAATGCAAGAATTAAGTTTTCAACATGAACAATTTATTAAGCAACCACCACGGCAAATAGGAAGAAAACATCCAAACAATCGAAGAATTACGAAAATGAGAAATTAATTCTGCCCGACTTACGGAATATAAAAAGAAGTATGCGACACAGCTTTATGCGAGAGAATACCAGAGAGATGATACTTTTCAGGTGTTTGAACTAAATACACAGACAAAGCGGCTGAAAGAATTGACATTTGCGGAATAGAAGTTATAAGTGCACTATAGCTTGAACAACGAACAGTGCCTCTTGCGGGAGCTAAATATGTGTGTAAAGCCTGTATTTTGTCGTGGTTGTAAGGGGCATTTTTATCTGAATGCAGAAAAATATTCCGTGTAGTAATTTGTTCAATTATTCGCTTAGAAAGGAATATAAATTCGCTAGGGAATGGCACTGTTGTACTATGTTCATTCTTACTTGAAATGTCTCATGGGCGGAAGCTTCAGAAGTTATGTAATATCTATTTATAGCTCTCTAGCACATGTACATACAGGCACGGGCAGGGAGGATATTTTCATTGTTCTTTCAAATGTCAGGATATAGCGAGGGCAGTACACTTGTTTCTGGAGCGAGAAGACGCAAGTTCGAACCAAGGTAGTGCGAAGTTTGTTCCTTTTGCTTGACGATAAACTGTGACTGTGGACTGTGGATAAACTGTGGACTGTGACATGTCCAACGTATCACAGTGTTGTCAGAGCTGAGCTTGATATTCAGCGATGAATTTGAGCACAAAATTGGGTATATGAGACACATTCTCTGTTAATGCGCAAAACATCGAGTTCAACATTATATATGGCAGGATGTGACGTTGCCTTTTATTTCAGCCTCTTGTAGCTATGTGCCTTACCCTGGTTTTAGTTTTTGATACCATCAAGTAACTCTCAGTGCGGTGGCTTATTTTAACAAAATTTCTCACTATAACTCCATCTATGTTGCAGGGAACTTTATATTTAGGCAGGAACATCTAGAGCAGAGCCTTGCCTTGCCTCGCATTATAAACACGTGCACGTACAAGCAGCTGTTTCCCCGTGTGTAGTACCGCGCATGTGGTGCAGAAATACAACATAGCTTATCATGAAACGTTCCCACTAAGGTCTTAAAAAAACCACGCATGCGCGCACCGCACAAGCTGCTAACGTTAAAGAGCCTCCTATAGCAGAACTAAGGGAACCACGCAACGAGGCATAGAATCAGCTTACTGCTCCTTCTTCCAGGATGTTTTGCCTATGTATAAAAACGCCAAATAAACTGAATCCGAAACTGAATTTGAATAAAAGGTGGCACTTTCCTAGAAATATAGGTGAACGAGTAGAAACGTTTTCAACAAATGTGTTTGCTGCCCTAGAATCATAAGTATGCTTATGTCAGCGGTTTGGCCACTGATTGTTTGTAGTCATTTATTTCCCCTATCGTTGTTGAACGATTGAGGGTTTTCTTTTGTCAGGACTTTTTTGGGTATTTGGTTGATCCTTGTTGCTGGTCCTGTTGTTTTTTCCTTGATGTGGAAACAACGAGTGTGGGCTTTTGTAAACAACCTTTTTTAGGCATAGAATAAGTTTCTGTTGTATGACGGTTTTTGTTTCTCTGGAGTAGAAGCATTTACTGTGGTCTTTTATACCCTTTTATCATAGAATGGGTTTTTCATTGCGTAACAGGTTTAGTTTACATAAGTTCTATCGCCGTTACTTGTATATATATCTTTCCTGTGGCCAAAGCATGGATACTGATATGTATTCACTACCCGCCGCGGTGGCTCAGTGGCTACGGCGTTGCGCTGCTGAGCACGAGGTCGCGGGCTCGATTCCCGGCCGCGGCGGCCGCTTTTCTGATGGAGGCGAAAAGCAAAAACGCCCGTGTGTACGAGATTTCGGCGCACGTTAAAGATCCCCAGGTGGTCAAAATTAATCCGGAGCCCTCCACTACGGCGCGCCTCATCGCCTGCGTTGCGTCGGCGCGTTAAACCGCACAATCAATCAATATGTATTCACGGCTACCATGCGGGTAATGTACCTTTCACTTCTGACCTCCTGCTTGGTCCTTGCAAGACTGCAGTATGTACTAACTAAAAAATAATGTCTCCGTATAGGTGGCTTGGAAGCTATGGATTCTTATTCGAAATGCTCGCATAAATTCACGCACGACCGTCGGTACGAGCGGCCCAGGAGAAACGGCCAGTAGCGAACCATGACAGTGACCCATTGCCGCTGTTGCAAGGGGGGGGGGGGACCTTTCACATTGAACGGTCATGAATAATTGTTGCCAATGGCTTCCGCAGAGTCTAAGCCTTCAAGGCTTCTTTACGATAGGCTGAGAGCCACCGACCGTTTCTTGCTCATGAACCCAAATGTGCTTATGCCCCTAAGTGCCGCCTAGTGCAGTTGCACGCAGACTAGACGAATAGAGCGTAAGGGGGGCCATTTATTTAAAAGCCACTATGATTGATCCTGGCATCTTTACCTCTTGAGTTTCATTAACACATTATTTATAGTTCTACTCTTGCGGTAAACCCGGGCCAGCAAAACAGCTACCAGTGAACCATCCAAGCTGTTGTGCAACAACCGAAAAAGTGAACAATATTCCAGAAGTACTGTGAGCCAAAGCGTCGTGTTGCTGGCAAATTGCCAGGGAGAGAGCGTTCTACTTGAATTTGCCCGAATCAGAAATCAGCCGGTAAGACGTGTGGCAATAGACACATTTGTACGCCTCCGCCGTATACCACCGGGAAACGTGGTATACGGCGGGAAACGTGCGGCCGACTCGACATATGAGTGGGTCTGTGTCCCTAAACGACCCTCGAGCATCTTAAGGGAAGTTCCTTGAATGATCGAGTTCGAATTTTGTGTGCAATGTTTTGCTTAACTATGAGAGCTTTCCTGCTGAGGGCCAGCAGAAGCTGCTCGCCGTCGCTTCGTAAGGTCTATTCCCATTTATTGCTTTCAGTAATTCGGGGCAATATATTACCTCCCGTTTTACCTGAATCGTTGTGTGCGTTGAACGACTCCGGTCTTTTTGTCATCTACTTGGCCAGATGGATGCCACAGCGCGTAAGAAGGTTTGGGTTCACCTCTGTTGCCGCATTTTTAAGCCCACGAAGATTCTTCTAGTTCTTATGCTTTTTGTGTCCTTCCTTAACGTCCAATCGTTTGCTTAAAAGCGTACTCCATATTCATAAATTTGGACAAAACACGTTTACAGTTCTGTGCACATCGACACACCATAACGGGAGCGTGAAAGCGAACACAAAAATAACAAGAAAATATAGGCCTATTGCGCAATTTATAGGAATGCGTGAGCATTTCACCCCTCTTAGCGAACTTACTACGCCCGAGGTGCATGCCTTACTCCCGCTTTACAAGTTTTCAACAGGGCTTTCTCGCACGACCCGCGCTGACCGAACCGACCGTGCTTTGCGTTTTAAATGCCTCAGCTGTTGCGCTGCCTTTACGCAACGGGACATTTATATGGGTAAAACATTTTCAAACAACTGAATCTGCTACCATCCTTCGTGATTGTCAACATTGTTCTTCAAAAGGAAAGTATTAGGCACAAAGCAAGGAAAGCCTAAATACATAACTAATATTGGCACTTATTTTATTTATAAAAAACAGACGCGGGCGTAGCTTTTTGCGTTAACAAACAAAAAAGCTAGTCGAAAACAACATTTCAACCATAAAAAGCAGAAAGTTATTCAGCTTGAGCCTCATGCGCGTGGCTCCAGCGCCAAGCCTGGCAGAAAAAAGTCCCAACAGTCCCAGCAGATGGCGCGCCAGGACTGTGAACGCGCGAAAATTCAGTGGAAATTATGGCATTTCCATATTATTTATTATAGGAGGAGAACATCGTAAAATGTGGGCGGGTAAAAGAGGAAATTTACAAAGACATTTGCACAGAAGGGAGCAGATTCGTGGTCATTTTTTTACCATGTGTATCTTCAGCGACACAGAGTTGTTTTTTTTGTAGATGCACCGAATCTGATTTGGTACACACAAACCACGTCCAAAAATATTGCAGTATAAGAACAGAGGAAATGAAATCAACTATCTGCTAGAACTATCTGCTACTTGTTTCCTCGTCTCGAAACCTTGTACAAACCTACGCGGTGAAAACAGGGCTGCCACGTTACGGATCACAAATGGGGTTCGATTTTTCTCTCCAATACTACAGAGGGTGATTTACGGGTGGTTACATTTTATGTCACCTTTGTCTCACGTTTCATTGAGGTCAATGAAACGCCGTGACTATATATTTCCAGGAGTGTGCGTTCATCGTAAAAAGTACCATATTACTAAGGACTGCAACAACCATGCAGCAGAGAAAACGAAGACGCAGACTAAAGGATACGTTGCCCAACCGGCTGGCGTCGTTACCTCGAGCAGTGTGCACGAAGCTCTGCAACCTTTCTTCTTCCGGCTGTCACCTAACTTTGAAGCCCAGGTGCAATGCTCGATGCAGCAATGACGTATGGGCACTGCCGCCGGCGATGGAGACCCGTAGATGGACACGAAGTTCCCCGACACGATGTCGACAGACCCTAGATACTTCTTTGATCCGTCCTCCACACCGGGTTCATTTCTTCGTAGAAAAAACTTATTATCAGCTTCTGTTCGGTATTTGGCCTCTCAAATTGTACGGTTGTTGCCGAGTCCATCGATCGCGTACTAGGGTTGCTCCGTTGAACTTCGAGGCTTTTGCGAAACATTGGCGTAGCTACACGCGTTCTTTTGTCTCGGCCGCGACAAAATCGACTCAGAATAGAGACGCAGGTGCCCGCTGATTTTCTTCGTAAGTGGCTTCACGGGCTGTCTTCCATCTCAACTGCGTCTTCTGGAAATATACAGGGAGCCTGGGGGTCCTATCGTAACTAGTCCTACTGGCGGATCCAATAGACAACCTAATGGCAAGCTGCAAAAGATGTTCTGCTCGATTTGTGCGACAGGGATTTGGGCAAAAGTACAACAAAGCAAAACAAACCAAAACAGGTGCCTCTATGGCGTCTCGAACAAACTTCCCTTTTAAAGGAGTACTGACACGAAATTTTTATGTTACGTTTTTTTCGCTGCTATGCGTGCCTACCAGCCCACTAATCATAGAGTGACAGATTAGACGGTCGAGCGCTGCGTAAACATTCATTTACGGCGTCGTTTATTCGTGCCAGTTTCGGTTTCGACTGAAAAACGCCGAGCGGCCGCCATGACACCTTGTATAACACGACGTCACCATTCTTGCCGTATCGCTGCCTCTCTGGAAGCGCGCGCGAGCGAGCGCACGCGCGCGCCCAGACCGGCCGAGGTTTTCGCCGTCCCCACAGGCCCGGGCAGCATGACGTCAGTCCCAAAACCATGACGTGTACACACGCCCGAGCAGCGCGCGCCAACCACAGCCAGCGCGTCGGCTTCGTCACGGGAGCCCCGACGTCGGCAGTTCGGGGCACGTAGCAGATGATGTCACGTCGGCCCGCTCTGGGCTTTCTCGTGCGGGCGAAGATTAAAATGGATTTTAAATATGTTTCGCTGAACGGTTGCTGTTGAAACTTGCTGGGAGATATCTCCTGATAAAAAGGAAGCGTTTTACATAGTTATCTTAGCTTTGAAATTTCGTGTCAGTACTCCTTTAAGCTTGGTTTGGGACACCTTTTTTTTGGCGCCGGGGAAAATACTCTGGTATTGGAACCGGAAAGACCCCATCGTTAAAAAGTGTTAGCGCTTGAAGCTGAAGCGGGTTTACGCAACGATAGAAAAGGGTTCGAGCTGTAAAATTGCCGCACAGTGGGAAAACATTACAGTTTATGTGCCCGCATTTCAAAATATCACATTATGGCATGATTATCTTCAAGCTTGAAACTTTATATCCCATGTTCTGTTTCAGTCGTCGTACAGAAGGACGTGAGAATACTTCTTACTCTCGAAATTTTCGTTACTGATTTATCATCGCAAACGCCCCATGATTGACATGAAACCTATACATCCAGATTTCAGCTCAAACTTGTTCTGTATATATACATATGTAAAGTCAGTGAGCAAGGTTATTCGAATCACATTACAATTTTATTTCTCCGATGGCGAATTTTGCAACAAGGATAAATCACTGCAACGAAGAGGACGTCATTGCAAGAATGTTCAATGGCGCGTGGCCATCTAGCGAGTTTCCGCGACAGTGTAACTATCAAATACCTATCCCAATAATTACTTCGCATCAGTAGTACTCAGTGGACGGGTTTATATAGAGGAACAGATTGTTTATTGCACAGTGCGAATGAATGAATTTTTCAAGGTAGTCATTGCCCAATATTGCACACACATTCGCCTGATACGGAAACAGAACCTGAGGTAAACAAAGACGAAAACGGCTGTTGTGTGTCATAGGAAGCGTGCGGAAATCACATTTGGGTCAGGAATACGACATTTCGGCGCTGACCAAATGCACCAACTGGCCACCTTCGAGGCCATGGATTTAACGAAGTGTTTAACAAGGGCATGCCACACTTGATGAACAGCCTTCAAATACGGCGTGAGATGGCCCTAGGCGATGCAGGAACATGTGGTCATCGTCAGAATTATCATATTCATCAACAAAAAACAAACAATATTGTCGTCGTCATGATCATCATAGACATTTTGATCCGCAACACAGGAGCGACCCTTTACGCGTGTTTCCAAACGCTTCGCTGTACAGCGCCTCACGTGACCTGTGGAGCGTCATACCGCGTGCTATTCGAATGATCTGCTGCTAAAACTATCCCGCCGTTCTGGCTCTGTGGACTCGTGGTAGAGTTCTGGTTACTTGCACTGGCAGCCTTGGTTCGAGCCTCAATGGTCTATATTAATTTTACAGCATAGCTGTATACCTATACCCCCAACGGTTACATCAGCTTGGGCAAAAACGCCAAGGCGCTAATGCTTAAGAATCCGAGCGTACGCATCAGGCTGTTCGGGCATACAGCATATACCTCAGAATTTATTTTAAAAACCAGAAAACAAGCTTAGAAACCGCATTATGGATGATAAGGCGCCCGGGAACAATGGGACTCCCCACCGCCTGTTCCTGGTAAAGATTATCTTAGGAGACTATCTTTGAAGGCTAGGCAGGCCTGGTGTGACTAAATAGAGCAGGCGTTGCCGAAGACGACGAGCGCATGCGTCAGGCTACGCAGGACCCAGCATTTGTCGCCAGAGAATCCGAGCGTAGTAATGTTTTTGTAATGTTTTTTTTTCTCCTCTGTTCTCAGGCCCACACGACGGTTACCGCTGGTAAATATAACGAGCGAAGCAAAACAAGTTCGAAGGTAAGTGCATATTTTGACTAAGACAAAAGAATACAGATCTTCATAGTTCGAACCTAATTGGACTTGCGCCCTAGTTAACGCCCTGGTGGGCGGGTGCTAACTGCTAAGTTACACGGAAATCTTTTTTGCCGTTGAGCTAAGCCTAAGTAAACGTCGAAGTTATTTGTTATTTTTCTATACGGTAGAGCATAGGAGCAGTGTGAAATGACGTGCTGTCGTCTTGGAGTAAACCTCATATGGCTGAATGCGATGCCAACGTTGACAGGAATTTCACAAAATCAACTTCTATCGTCGCCCGTCGACCTCAACACGTTCAATGATTGCAACCAATAACGGGTGAGGGTGGTGGTGGCTGAGCTTAACGGCACACTGCAACCTTTTTTTCAACCTTTTTTGAAATCTTAAATGCTTCCAGAACGTAGTCATCCAACACAGCCAGTACTGAGATTAAGGGGTCGCAAAGTACCTCAGCCAAAATTAGCTGTTCTGTGCCCATCAGATAACCTGTAAATTCGCTCTAAAGATTTTTCTCTCCTTCCCGGTCTTGACGTTCTTCGACGGCTCGAATTACGTCACTAAGGCCATGTAGCGGCTGCTGGCCGGTTTTTCTTTAGTTGCAGCAATGAACGGTTTTCTATATCAACTTTAAAAAAAGCCACAAAAACAAACCAGAAATGGGAAGGCGTATCTGGTGCGACGAGCAAATCACGCATTGCCACTCCATGCTGGTGGTAACCATAGCTTTCGCAGTGGTTCCAGACGAGAAGGAAAGACTAAAAGCGCTTTTCAAAAGTGCGCCAGTGTACACTTAAGGGAGGTTGTCGACAAACGCGCAGTGTAAAAGGTAACGTCACGCAAGCTGCCAGCGCTCTCGCTAGCTTCCGATACGTACTTGGTCGTTTGCTGACCCATTGTAGAACGTCGCTCTATACACACGGTACATTGGTTGGTGTTGCGGAACAATAGATTAGCAAGAACTATTTTGCGGGAAGCTCAGAAGACTAGATTATGGGATACATATAAAATTGGTTAGCTTTACGAAAATCAAAACATGATACCGACGAGTGCTGTATCACAGCGAATAGCTTAAGCTCACTATAAAAAAAACGTCTTGGCAGTTTCGGCGCAGTGCAGCATCGTAAAACCTTTTTACACGTGTGTCCATACAAATACTAAACCAAATAAGGGAGTAACATTTTTTTCTGAATGGCGCCTCTGCACATCTCGTGCCGCGACGATGAGGCTCTAAAGTTTTTAAAATTGTTTCAGTTCTTAACTTACCAAAATGAAAAATCGGGATGCTGTGTTCATGCCTTTTTGTGTGTGTGTCCGCGCTTCTGGGCCGACGCCGGATGTGCGAGGATTTCGTCGTGTGAAGACAAGCTTTCTTCATACATGCAAAGTTTTGACACACATGGCGGTCACCTAATTATACTTACACGCTCGACGCGACTCGAAACTTCGACAGAAATCACGCGCATAAAAATAGTGCTTTTGCGACAGTGTTGCCCGCACTAGAGCTCATCAGCCTCCAGCAGGCCGGATAATCCTTTTAGTAGCGGAATTAGTAATGGAAGGCTATTGCAGTGTTGCCCCCACCGCAAAGCCGATCAGAAAGCTCCAGGTAGAGGTTTATTATAAATATAAAATCCTGCGGAGTCGGAATGGTCTGTCGCCGTGTTACGCAGGGTTGCTTCTGTTGGGCGCACTAAACCGAAGTTTTTCCCCAACTTTTCCGTCAACTTCTTTTACGCCAATTCCCTCCACCTATGCATTGCCACTGTACTAAAACTTTTCGTAACATCTCGGTTTTTCACACGAATTCCGACGATTTCGCCTTTAGAATATATTGCCGAACACATTAACAACAAGGAGGTGGAAGACACAGTCAGCCAATATTATGTCGTGCATATTTACCGTACTTGTCCTATACGTAGCAGCAGGCCAATCAAGCCAGTGCACGGGCTGTGCAGCGCCCCGCTTCCTCGACGCCAACAAATCTACGTGTTCCCGGCTCCGGCTTAGTTTGTTTTCAATTTAATAGAGATAAAAAAAACGCTTTTTGCGAACACACACACACACACATGCACACGCGTTTGTTTACATACTTAATGAGAACGCCTCAGGGAGCGCGACATCTCTCCCCCTCCCCGGCTCCCCCACTAACTGCGAGTGATGTGGCCATTGACCCTCAGTGCTGTATTGTGGGTGGTTGTGCAGGGTCGTTCACTCTTGGTGCGAACGCGGCGCAGCGTGGCCCTGCTCCACCCAGCGCCAGAGCACAAGCCGCGATCGCGCATCGAAGCTAAGCGATGCAGGCGCACAGGGGCTTGCAGGCGGGGCTTGGTGTCGTCTACTAAAGCTCGGGAGCGCGCCGTGCTTGCTTTTCTGTGAAGCACGCCTAACTCTCGGCATGCTTATGGCACGCAGCGAGCGCGTTGCGGAAAAGCGCACTTTCACGCAACGTGGGACAGTGCGCAACGGTTGCAGCGCTTGCAGTCAACGCTTGCAACGCTTGCAGTCTCGTAACGCTTGCAGTAATTGTGAAGGCCGACCTACAGATTGCACTGCCGGTAGCCACCACAGTTCGCACGAGGTGGCTGTGGGGTGAAACCTGCGAGATATCGTCAGCCAGGGCAGTCTGGCCATCCTCTGTACCCAGGTGCTGTCTGAATCCGATTTGAGCGGGTTGGCATTTGCTGTTGTGCTCCAGCTACCAGGATAATCGAGTGGCCACTATTCGTTCAAATATCTTACATATTGTAGGTGTCAACGAAATGGGTCGAAGTGCACTAATACCGGTGGAATTTTTTTCGGTTTGGGGAAATGGGGATATCCGGTTGCGTATATGCGTTTCCTAGTCAGTACAGCGAGCCGTCACCAGAGCTAGCTTATGGGGGTTATATCACAGCATAAATGTACCTAAAGCATGACAAAACCACCCGAACTGAAATAAATAACAGCCAAAGCAGACCTACAATGGTTGAAAACCACGGTGTAGAAAACCAGAAGTAGCCGAAACCGACCTAAAAAGGGGAAAACCCGCAAAAAATTACAACAAGCACTAGCTGAAACTGACCAAAATCCAACGAAAATACACGAATTCATTTTATAATGTAAAAAGATGTCATCAATAGATTATATGCGTGATAACAAATGTTAATATTCGAATATGACAAACCCGTGGAAATAAAAAAAAGCGATAAGGAGATTTCAACCCGGGTTAGGATCTTCGCTTTGCAGGAGCGCAACTACTACACTACGAGACCACCAAGCGGTTCTGAGCGATTAAATTGAGGGCCACATGCACGTGGACATAGCTTCAAACATGCCCCTAGATGGCGCCATGCGTCGCTTGGATGTGCTGACTAGGAAACGCCAATGTGCATCCCGGTTTGGTATATCGGTTTTAAAATGTCCCAAAATCAGCAAGGCAGGAGGCGTTGCCTCGCGACCGGGCAAAACACACACTGACACAAACAAGCGCCGGTGATAAATAACCCGTTTTGCAGGCAGCATAACAGCGTTGTATTAGGCAACGCACCCGGAAGAAAAATGGCCACTCGGCTATTAGACCTCATTTACGGCCACGCCGCAAAAAGCTAGTTCATTGCCGTCATGAGCGTGTCAACGACGTGGGCACCTCGACATGACCACCGGACGGTAAGTAGGTAAAGGACGTAGAAAAAAATAAGGAAAAAACCATAACGGCGTAGAGTTCGGGACCACTGACGAAAGAGGACTAATAAAGTTGGGGCAGCTCTAAGAAGATTCCGCTTGCTGTAACGCCCTATTAAAGATGGAGTTTTTTAAAGTAGCATTTGCGAAACAGCACCACTGAATGCGAGAACTGCATGCACTCTCCTCTCCCCCTCCCTCTTCACATGCACACCCGTTGTTGTTCTACCTGTGTGCAATTTACAACGGTGTAATGACTGCCGGAGCATAAATGAACGCGCATCAGATAAATAGAAGTGATAGACCCCTACACTTAAAAAAGCCTATTTAGGCAACGAAAGCGCGAAATAAGAAAAGTGAACGAGCTAAATATCACAGTACACTTTGTGCTAGTCAAACTTCATGTCTACTGCAAGCCGGTCAAAAGGCAAGCCGAACCAGGAGGGGGGTGACGGACCCATAAGGGGACTTTTTGGCACATGGAGACGAGGGGAAGTGCCTAAATTCTATCAATTCAAGAACTTTACGTTAGGGAGGAGCAGGCCTTGTTACTCCTCACTTGCGTACGTGCGTACGTACGGATCGATACTTCCGTCGTCACCATCACCATCACCATCGTTATGGCAGCCAGGAGCAGGAATATTTTTGCGGGGTACCCTTCTTGATGAAGAAGCAGCTGTAAAGGAGCAGATACGAGCTGCCTTGAAGCGCAGCACAAGACGACGGACGATACAGAGAAGACACACAGTGCACTATGTATCTTCTTTGTGCTGTCCATCGTCTTCTGCTGCGCTTTAAAATTTCGCCGTGTAGCAACTAGCTGTCCCAAGCCACTACTCCGTGTGGTCGATGTGGCCGAGGATGTATGAAAACCACAATCGGTGTGGCTCTGGCACCAGCAGTGTTTCGGCCGGCTGTTGAGCTCCGGCTGCAGTGCCTACTACAGCTGAAAATAGTGTATCTACAGTCGTCACCTCCTCTACCTCGTGTCGATATGAAAGCGATCACCATCCCTGCTTTTATGAGAGACAGTGGTGGTCACCCCTGTCGTCACTCCGTGCGGAGCTCTCGTGCAGAGCAACCGTTGAGTGCAGGGTCCATACTGGTCGGCCGCCGCGTGGCGCACGCGTACGGCTCAGGTCCAGCCTGGTGGCCCTTTGCCACGGCCCTGAGGCCACCAAAAGTCTACCGTCACGTTGGTTGAGGGGAAGGGGGCAGCTGTTCGCAGCATCTGAATTGGGAAAAGGGTTGAATTAACCTGCATGTTAGCCTTCATTGCCACATAATGTATACATGGGGATAAGGGGGGAGGGAGTAGGGTGGGGGGGACGCCGCGCCAATATTGTCCGTACGTGCGTATGCACGACACAAAGCATCTCCAACTTCAAGATTACTTGCACTCAATACACCCTCCGTTGCGGCGCATTAGCTAACATCCAAACGCCTAGCATTATGGAGGTAGTTTCATCATCATCAGCCTATCTACGTCCACTGCAGGGCAAAGGCCTCTCCCATTAATCTCCAATTACCCAGGTCCTCTGCTAACTGCGACCAATTCATGCCCGCAAACTTTTTGATCTCATCTGCCCATCTAACTTTCTGCCGCCCCCTGCAACGCTTGCTTTCTCTAGGGATCCACTCAGTTACCCTTAAAGGGGTCCTGAATTACCTTCCGCCGATGCATGGATGTCATCATCATCATCATCATCACCAGCCTATCTACGCCCACTGCAGGGCAAAGGCCTCTCCCATTATTCTCCAATTGCCTCGGTCCTGTGCCAACTGTGACCAATTTATCCCCGCAAACTTCTTGATCTCATCTGCCCATCTAACTTTCTGCCGCCCCCCGCAACGCTTGCCTTCTCTAGGGATCCACTCTGTTACCCTTAATGACCAGCGATTATCTTGCCTTCGCATTACATGCCCTGCCCACGTCCATTTCTTCTTCTTAATTTCTACTAATATGTCTTTAACACCAGTTTGCTCCCTGACCCACTCCTCTCTCTTCTTGTCCCTTAATGTTACACCTATCATTTTCCGCTCCATTGCCCGCTGAGTCATTCTCAATTTAAGTTGAACCCTCTTAGTGAGCCTCCAAGTTTCTGCCCCGTAGGTGAGTACTGGTAAGATGCAGCTGTCATACACTTTCTTCTTCACTGACAATGGTAGGCTGCTATTCATTATCTGAGAATGTCTTCCATATGCACCCCACCCCATTCTGATCCTTCTAATTATCTCTGCCTCATGGTTGGGATCTGCGGTCACAACTTGGCTTAAGTAGATATATTCGCTTACCACTTCCACTGCGTCGCCACCTATCTTAAACCGCTGTGCTGTCCCGAGGTTATTGATCATTACTTTAGTTTTCTGCATATTAATTTTCAGGCCCACGGTTCTACTCTGTTCGCCCAGTGCGGAAAGCATGCTTTGCAATTCGTTCATCGAGTTGCTTAGCAACTCGGGGGACGAATGGGACGGGGGATGGGGGGCTTAGCATAGATGTACATGTAACCAAATAAAGCAATGTATTAGCTATCTCCTCCCACAAGAATTTTGTTAAAGCGATGAGTATTAGCTGAGAAATCGTAAATCAAAAACCGCGCATTATCGTCGCACCGCGTTTCCTCCTCCTTTCAACTTACTCTCCGCTCTTGACGGCGCGCAAGCCTTCCCTCCAGTGATGCTGCGCTCCGCGACGGTGACGTACTTCCGCTATTGCGCTGCTCACACTGCCGTCTGCTACGGGCAAGCTTTGTTGACACCTTGAATCATGCACTCCGCTCAAGGCTGGAAAAGCGAACGAAAAACCTGGCCGCCTGTGTGCGGCGGCCTAGCCTTGCCCTTTCGCGTTGAACGTTGCTGTCTTATTTTGCGGTGGTGGTAATTCCCGCCGGCGGCATGTGAAAAAGACATTTCAAACCGATACAGAACCCGTGCACAAAACGCTTCAATCATGTTAACAGTTCAGCTTGGGGCGACGCGTGGTGGAGAGCGGCAACGTTGGCAAAACATCATAGAGTTAATACTCAAAACATGCTCCGGCGCGGCTCTGAACTTTCTAGCGCTGGAGCGAGCGCCATTTCTTTGACAATCTCAAACATCGGTTGCCTTGGCAACAAGGCACAAACCGCCCCAGAAGTCAGTTACGGTTGCGTGATCCCGGTTCAGCTCGGGGCCCCATCTCGCGACATGTGGGCACTGCAGGCGTACCACTCACTCCCATTGGGAAGTGTGAGATGCGTTTGGCATTACAGGAGGCGATGGTGTGTGTGTTGTGGACGCCTTTGTTTCGCGATGAAAGGCGACGTTGTGCTTATGCGGGTGGATAGTGCTTCCCATGTTCTGGATTATCTTTCTCGAGTGACATACGACTCAATCTCGCATGGGGTATGTGCAGTGTGCGTGGCTAAAAGCCATCTCGGCTTGCGCGCCAGAGTTAAGTGTCTTGCTGTTCGTCCCCGCAAACCGCGCGCGAGGTGAGTGCCGAATTTACGACGGGCAGGAGCAGGCAACCCATCGTCTGTCAATCGCGGTTCAGACTTGCAACGTATGTTGTGACGTTGTGTTCGTTCGAAACGCGTCTCTGGTTTGTTTTGAAGTTGAATAAAATGTATCCGTCAAACCCGGGCATTCGGCTCAGGGCGTTCTCTGCAAATGCACGAAAGAAGTGCCACGGGGCTTTAACGCTTTCTTTATGGAACGTACTCAGGTAAGAGAATATCCATGTCGTGTTATGGCCGTGTTGCATTCAATACGAACGGTTAAGCGTTTGTTTACACTTGTTTCGTTTGTTGTAAAATGTCCAAGCACTCCGGCACTCCACTCCGCTGGCAGATCAGCCGGCGAGCCGACGCTGAGCAGACGACTCATGTCTTTGCCGGAAGTGCGTGAAAAAGCCGCCCAATAGCAGGATGTCTAGCTCATGACGAACATCTGGGAATCGATGACGTAGGCATGGGAAGATGGCGGCGTCCAAAAACAGGAAGGGAAGGGTGAGAAAAAAGCGAAAAACTTTGCAACAAAAGTGTGAGCTTTCCGCTGCGCGTAAAAGAGTAATACTTGGCACAGATGACGTTGACGACCCAATCTAACGATTGGGCTACTTCATTTAGTGTGCTCAAAACACCTTTCAGGGCCCCTTTAAACCCTTAATGACCAACGGTTATCTTGCCTTCTCATTACGTGCCCTGCCCACGGCCATTTCTTCTTAATTTCTACTAATATGTCCTTAACACGCGTTTGTTCCCTGACCCACTCCGCTCTCTTCTTGTCCCTTAATGTTACACCTATCATCTTCCGTTCCATTTCCCGCTGAGTCGTTCTCAATTTAGGTTGAACCCTCTTAGTAAGCCCCCAAGTTTCTGCCCCGTAGGTGAGTACCGGTAAGATGCAGCTGTCATACGCTTTCTTCTTCAGGTTCAATGGTAGGCTGCCATTCATTATCTTAGAATATCTGCCGTATGCACTCCACCCCATTCTTATCCTTCTAATTATCTCTGCCTCATAGTTGGGGTCAGAGGTCACAACTTGGCCTAAGTAGATATATTCGCTTAAGCTTCTACTGCCTCGCCACCAACCTCAAACCGCTGTGCTGTCCCGAGGTTATTGATCAATACTTTGGTTTTCTGCATATTAATTTTCATGCCCACGGTTCTACTCTGTTTGTCCAGTGCGGAAAGCATGCTTTGCAATTCCTTCCCCGAGTTACTTAGCAAGGCAACGTCATCAACAAATCTGAGATAACTCAGGTATTCTCCATTTCCCCTTACTCCCACCTGTTCCCAATCCAATGTTCTGAATACTTCTTGTAAACATGCTGTGAATAACATTGGGGAGATTGTGTCTCCTTGTCTGACGCCCTTCCTTATAGGTATTTTACTGCTCTCCCTATGGAGGATGGTGGTAGCTGTGGACCCATTGTTGATATCCTCTAGTATTCTTACATAATGCTCATCTACACCCTGGTTCCGGAATGCCTGAATGACTGCTGAGGTTTCGACCGAGTCAAATGCTTTCTCATAATCTATGAAGGCTATATATATGGGTTCAGTATACTCATCGCACTTCTCTATCACCTGATTGATCGTGTGAATATGGTCCATTGTTGAATAGCCTTTGCGAAACCTTGCTTGTTCTTTCGGTTAACTGAAATCTAAGGTTGCAGAAATTCTGTTAGCGATGCCGCAGTGGTGGCGTAGAGGTAGAGCATCCGCCTCGCGTTCAGAAGGACCGTGGTTCGAATCCCGGTGCCGGACAATTCCCACCGGAATAAAGAAGAAATCCACGTGTTGATGGAATTACAGATTGAGGCTTGGGGTGCGGCCTGACCCCGGCGACCATCGCCTGTAACGCACTCCCTCACCAGACCAGGATTCACCACCCTGGTGTAGTAATGGCCACAACCTCCCATGCATACTCTAATTGACTCTAATTGGAGGTAGTGTACAGGCTCTTAATCATTAGGATTCCATCGCATTCATCACATTCCGCGTTCTGGCCAATTTTTTACGAACAAAGAGTTAACCCTCAATAGTTTCAAGATCCCATCGCTTCTCCATCTTGCCGTGCCTTACTTAAAAACAGGCCTATTGTACGCCGCTGCTCGTACTTCGTCGGCTTACTGGGGCAATTGCCAGCACCAAAAAACAGAGCACCTCATCTGTAGGGGGTAGCGCTATGTGTTATGAAAACATGTTAGGCGGCGTGTCGAAAAGCCTATGTCGAAACTTTCCAAGGAGATCGCGCAAGCGTTGTCTTCGGTTTCGTACCATGTGCGTCATTTATCAATGAGTCATTAACGACGGCCACAAAACGCGTCTCGGGAATTAGGAAAGACAAGAAAAAGAAAGATACCGGACTACAGCAAATGAACGGGTGCTTAAGGTACCCAGAATGAACCTGCGCATCCATCAGTTTCGTACTTTGGACGGTGAATACGCGAAGAGCGGAAGGGCCAAAATAAACCCGCCTGCTTAGTAAGTCAGAAGCGCAGCGACATAAGATCTATGACAGCAGGAACTAATTACCAAGCAGTTATTTTGCAGTCAGCAGCGTTGAATTAGCCTGCACGTGTCGTTAAATGGCTGTGTCGTCGGATTTACGAGCTCAAAGTTTCTATGCCAATTTTCTGTTTTTTTCGATGAACCCCAGGCCACAGCCGCTTCGCTCCGCCCTTCTCACTGGGCTGTCGGTGTAGCCTCAATGAACTTTATTCATGTATTCTAAAATTAATCGCCGTTGTGTTGAGCGTGCCCTGCCGATTGAGCCTTCGTAAAGGTCAGCGTTAGACCTCTAGACTCACAGAACCCCTGACAAAAGGCCCCAAAATAGCTTTGGAATCAGGCACGTGCCTGTCAACATTTATCATTAGGTGCTCTGGATTTTTTTGTTGCTTTAAGGGGAACAATTAGTATGCGTGTTTTCTTTATTTTTTCTACAGTATCAGATAAAAAACAGTTCTACTCTGACTAATATTTTAGAGCGGCTACTGGTCCATACAACTACTTGATCGTTATCAGTAACACGTGCTGGAGCCTGCCACGCGTTTAAGCATTGAGGAGACAGATTACTCGCTACGTCATTTAAAAACTAATGGTTTTCTCGAGCCCTTAAAGAAAACTAACGAGTTCGAACAAACTGCTGAATCTCTCTGAGTAGAGTTAAGTCTACATGTGCGTTTGAATGCCTACTTCAGTGTCATGAAAGAGAAACGCACCAAATAATTAATGTAAGTGCCATTGGCAACAATTAGTGCTTCTCGATATTCTCGCAGCATTGGAGAGCATTTACTGCCCTGAACGTCCTCAGTACGTGTCATGGTTGTCGGGGTACACGTGAGGAACTAGTAAGCTTTTCAAAGGCGTACACAATACATTTAAAATGTAAGAACCGTGCCAAGTACGAACGTAATACTTAAAATGAACAGGCCTAAAACATTCCCAAATTTAAAAGGGTACGTTATTCTTATATGCGCCTTTTTATGATCTTGTAAAGACAACAAATACGAATTCCTGACGCAGGAGACTTTTTACTTGGAGCCTAATATTTTTGCAGTATTACAAAAACATCGCCTTTAGATTTTGGGTTGCACCTTAAAAAATCACAAAAATCTGCCTTTTGCTTCATGCACTCAACCACTGTGACGTAACTGATTTTTATTTAGTTTAAGCTTTCTTGTTTTCGTATTCAACGGTTTATTTAGTGAATTGGGGTCGTCCAACAAGCGGAAGTTCGCCGAGGCCCACCCAGCACGGAACGCATGAGCTAACTTCCCCGGTTGGGAAGTTTTGCTTTGTCTGACAGCGAGTCCCGTGTGTTTTCCAGACAAGAGTACGTCAGTTGACTAGTCCTCAGGGACAGGTGCCTTGGCGAAGTTCCCTCAACCCTGCATTCATTTGAAAGCATCTCGAGCTTTTTGTCGTTCCTATGGCTGTCCCGGTCGACGTTCATGTGTGCTTTTTCCATCTCTGTTTTAGAAGTTTCGACCTCTTTGTCAGCCTTGCACGAGCTTTTATTTTATACCTCTGCTTTCATTCGGCTCTTTATTTTACCTTCTTTCGCTGATAGACAGTGTGGTAAGCGATGTGATCTAGAAGGAACAAAAACACGCAAATTAGACGGAAGTAAATGGTCGCCGTGGTTAAGTGGAAGTCCAGGATCGAGAAATAAGAGAGACATCAGTTGAACATGAAAGTGAGCGTAACAGACGGCTGGGTAATTGTGTGTGCCTAAAGCTATTTTGCTGTCTTCTTATATGGAGCGAACGAAAGTTTTGTACCATAAAACCACCTGGCGATCTTTAACGTGCGCCAAAATCTCGAACACACGGGCATTTTTGCTTTTCGCCTCCATCAGAAAAGCGGCCACCGTCGCAGGGAATCGAACCCGCGACCTCGTGCTCAGCAGCACAACGCCTTAGCCACTGAGCCACAGTGAGGGGGGGGGGGGGAGGGGGCTAAGAATTTATTAATGCGGAATTTATTACGAGCAAATGACAGCATGCTCATTTGGTTTTAATAATAGGTCGTCTCAACACGGCTGTTTCGAAGAAAAATGACTCATACAGTCATTTTCTTTCCGAGAAAGATTAAAGGAATGCCCCTGAATTTGCGGAGAAGTTCAGGATAGCCACAGAAAAAATAAGGGCACCACGTTTTATTTGGCTGGACACTCCAATGTACAGGTGAGCTTTCGTATCACCTGTGTTTTGTTTCCAGATAATCCGTGATTATTATAAGGACGCTCCAAATACGAGGACGGCTTGTCCTCCTCGACGTCGGCGAAACGAGAGAGCCTCCGATTAAACGAATACCACGTGGTCAATAATATGGTTACGTGGTGGCAGAACAAATCAGACGAACCATGGTAAATGAGGAGCGTTCTATTTACGTTATGTACATAGCGGCCATCACAGAGTCCGCGCAGCTTCGCGTCCCAGAGAGCTTCTTCGACGGCGAAGTTTGTGACCGCAGGGCTTCACAGTACGCACTTACCCTCTTCATCGTCGTCTCGTGACAATCTTTTGATCTGCATGGCAGTACGATGTTTGCGTTCTTTAGCGCATAAACCACCAAAAAAAAAATTACGTTTCAGATATCGGTTGCGAGTAATCAAAGCTCAAAGGTTCCGCTGCAAAGCTTGAATAACGAGAATGTACGTGAGGCGCGAGTTACCAAACCTAGAAAAGAGCAAAATTGTCCTCGCCGGTGCTTGAAACGGATCGTAAGTGCGTCTCGTCAATTTTTCTAGTTTGTTCGTCATTGGCTGTAAGCCGAAAAATATTCTTAAAGTTTCCGCGCGACAGTTTAGTCAACCACTTAAAATAACAGGTGACGTCGCTACAAGAGGCCAACCGCTCATTCATCGAAAAAAACGTGCATAATAGTTTTTTGTCCCTATTACGCTCGCCAGATATTTTGTTTTAGTTCACGCTGTGTTCTCCATGGTGGTAGTACAAGTTGGGCCTGCGTAAGGAAGAAACGCGCTTTCCGGTTGTAGACGACCAAGGGCGGCGCTGTGGTCTTGTTATGCTATCGTGCAGAAACCAGCGCGCGTGAGACAACAATTGGCCCGCATAACATACCGGAATTAGTGAGATATCCCCAGTATGCCCAAAGGCTTGCAATGTTTCCTCACACCACGCAATTTTTTTCAGCAGTTCTTCCATTCCCAACCTTTGTATTTTTCACTGCCTCCACCGTCCTTCGGCCAAAGTTTGGGCCTCTGAAAGGGGATAATTTCCTCGGCGGCTGCGCAAAGGAAGGAGCGGTTGGTGGGCGAATTGCGTCAATATTCTGTCCATTGTCTTTAGCCCGTCCCCTGTGGACGAGAGGCGATGAAAGAGGGTGGGCGTTTCTGACGCGGCGCGGCCCTTGTGAGTCCTTCCAGCTGACGCTGCTGTAACATTCACGTGTTCCCTACGCCGTAACCTTTGCCTGCGGCTGAGTTCGTTGGTTCGTCTTTCAATTAAATAGGAGCGCTTTCTCGAAGCGCCAGGTTTGTTTACCCAAGGCAATGACAGCACCTAGGAAACTCTGGAGTGCTATACCTACTCGGTAGGCTGTTCGGCGATGAGTTCATTGCCCCGCTGTGAGGCGCACTGCGGGCAGTTGTCCAGTCCATTTGGTCCCCACTCCTTGGCCGGTTTTGATTCTGAGCCTAACAGTTACTGGGAACACGGTGTACTCGACGAGCGGAATTAAACACGCGGTGAATGCGCTTCTCCGGGGGAAATATACACAAATTGTCGGAATTCTATTGAGATGTGTTCTTTCTCTGTGTGCGAAGAAAGGTACTATTACTGTAGACATGCATACGTTAACCTTGTGTGTTTATTAGTTAAATCTTGAAATGTCGACCTGGTTGGCAGCAGAGAACCGTATGCAGCTGTGCTTTATGTATGACCTAGGTTATACGATGGATGCGGGTGGTAGTTAAAAGGGGTGGTAAAGTAAAAGGGTGGTAAAGTAAAATATATACAAGACAGTCGACGACTTAACCGCTAAATGTCTTCTCTCCAGACGTAAAAACCACATACATGAGTAAATGCTACAATTAAATACAACAGTCAACACCAAAGCGAATGTCAGATTAAAGGAAATTAAAAACTGTGAAAAAAAGCTAAATCACTGCGAGTAGAGGTAGGCCATCCTGTGCATTTGAATGACAACTTCATCGTCGCGAAACAGAATCGGATCGATTTATTTAGGTAGAGTTGTGAGAGTTATGAGAGTAATTAAGATGAAAGGCGACAAGTGTAGTAGTTATGATTGAGACATTCGAACGGATTACAGATTTTAATTTTCCTGTACAAAAATTGACAGCGTGATTTCAGACTCACAATACGTTGGCTGATTGATTTGATTGATTGTAGGGTTTAACGCGCCGACGCAACGCAGGCGATGAAGCGCGCCGTAGTGGAGGGCTCCGGATTAATTTTGACCACCTGGGGATCTTTAACGTGCGCCGAAATCTCGTACACACGGGCTTTTTTGCTTTTCGCCTCCATCAGAAAAGCGGCCGCCGCGGCCGGGAATCGAACCCGCGACCTCGTCCTCGACCTCGTGCCACAATACGTTGGCATCTACTATTCACGTTTTCTCGAAAACGTTTCATTGATGTCGTGTTTTATGTGTTGCGTAAGTATTCGTGAAACAATCCAGCCCAAAACCTATCCGTCAGTCCCCCCATTTGTCTGTCCGTAACGCGTAAGACGATGCGTAACGCGTAAGACCCCAAAAAAGCAGTTACAATACATTACAAATCACTGGTTTTTACTAGCGCCTTGCATATAAATTAATTTACTTTGGAGGAGCAAAAGCTATTTTTCAATTACTATGCTGATCTAAACTTAAAATAAAGCAGCAAAATTAATAACATTATTAATCATATCAATGCAATGCTTTCAAGAAAAAAAGCACCTGTGCGTGTTAAATGGTACACGCCCATCCCAGACAAAGGGATGAGCAAAAAGAACAAAAAAATAAACCTGGCCTAAGTTTGCCACGCCTCTCCCGCACTGAGAGGTAAGCTTAGTGGAAAGTGTAACGTAATCAGTGAGCATGGGTCAGCCGTGTTCCATCTAGATTGTAATGGAGGAGTGTTTTGCCCCTAGTCTAGTCGTTTCATAAAAGCGGTCTTTTGTCAATTCGTGCTCCCACTAACTTCGTGACGGCGGCTTGTTTGTAACGCATCTTTAAAAGGGGCTGTTACAGCGCACTAAATCAAAGGCGCGAAGACAAAAGAGGACATTAGCGCTGGTTCTTCTGTTTCTTCTATGTGTACCTGTACATCCCGCCAACTCCCACTGACTCCCTCCGCTGCTACCAAAGAAGGCTGAGCGTCAAAAACCGACCCCCCTTCTGCCATGTGCTGCGAACACAGGATTTCTGTGAACTGCGCAGTGCTCTGAGCACTGGGGGTAGCAACGACATATTACAGGTAGTTTTCAGCAACACCTGTATTTAGTAACTCATTTAAAGAGCCAGGTTACTGATATATTGTCGTCAGTAAATTTAGATACGTTTCCCTTTTGACATTTACCCATGGGTAGCTGGCTGAAAAGGGCTCTCTCTTTTGTAGCCCCTTCTTGAATCTGTACTCATCTCATCTCCTCCCAATACTGCTCTTAATATATTTAGTTTGATGGGAGCCGATGGGGAAGACCTAACAGTCGAATAATGAACCTGAATGAACATGGCTGGCATTGTTGCTTTCGCTATAGCAACTTTTGTACTTCCCAAATCTGAATGAAATCCCGAGTTATGGTAGAATCAGAGAAAACCGTTGCTGAACTCTGATCTTTGCGATTGAATGACAGTCATTCGCCCAGAAACATTCAGGTTATTCAACGAGAACACGGTTAAAAAATTGTCTATACACATAGCTCTCAAACCACGAAGGAACTTGTTAAACAAAGCATAGACAACACGTTCGCCGCGCTACTCTCACGGATGTCGAATCCTCGGCGAGGCACCTAAACCACACCCACATCCGTCGAATCGACTCCGATCATCACGGAAACCCTGGCAACGAAGCTGTTTTGCAACTTCTAATGCACAGATGGTAAGACCTCCACGCGCCCACTCTTATACCTGAAAGACGCTGCTACTACTACGCTACACCACACTACACTACATTACACCATACTATACTATACTATACTATGTTATACTATACTATACTATATTATGCTTTACTATACTACACTATACTATACTTATTA
Organism: Haemaphysalis longicornis; assembly: GCF_048455015.1. Classification (NCBI taxonomy): domain Eukaryota; kingdom Metazoa; phylum Arthropoda; class Arachnida; order Ixodida; family Ixodidae; genus Haemaphysalis; species Haemaphysalis longicornis. The sequence continues at coordinate 66,600,393 of NW_027526361.1, read as the reverse complement.
TACTGTACTACACTATACTATACCATATTATACTATTATATGCGCCTACCGAGTCCTCTTTAAAAAGTCATACACTATGCCTGAACCACCGCGGCTATTGTGCGGAATAAATAGACCAACTATGACGCTTCGGCAAGAAGTGACCAGACGTCGCCACGCAATTAACGCCTTCAACCCAACCCCGCACCCTATGCGGGAAACAGTGAGCCCTACATATTTGACCCGTAATCCTCAACTGTTACTCCTTTCAGCAAGTGGTAACCCAAGAACACCTGACGTCATTGCCCTGTGAATTATATTATGCGGCAAAGCGGCATCCAATCATTCTTTAAAACACTATGAAGAAAGCTTCGTGGGCAAAACTTGACTCGTTAGGCAAACGTGAGTTCTATCTGTAGTCGGTGTGCGTGGTGGACGCCTTGTGGCGCTATTCCCCGTCGCCCGTCTGTATCCATTGCAGCGAAGGAACCATTTCTCATTCCCCCTCCCCCTCCTTCTGGCTTTGCTAGTTCCGAGCTGAGATACCGAACTCGAACAATTAGTAGAGTTTCTCATTGCACAAGCCACAGCCGGTCACCGTATAGTTGAAAACTCAGCGCTGGGCTGACTCTTGTCCTTAGTGCTTCTGTCCCCCCTTTTTTCGAGTTGGCTAAGAAAATGATGACGTTCCACAAATGTAAATGACAACTTCGTTACATTGAAGCTCGCTTTGTTAAGTGGTAAAACTTATGTATTCTTGTCGAAGAACAAAAAGGCTTTTTTGAAGATTATTGACGTGCGATATTCCAGAGGCATTATAATTTCTTGTTAACATAATCCATACTGGCCGAAAAAGACAGCTCCTGACCGTAGCCGCACCTTTAACCGTAACGTCTACGCGCGCGTCAATTCATTCGATGGCGGCTCCTACGCCAGTAGTATTCTCAGCGCGCAGGCGGTAACTTCAAGGGAAACTAGGAGAACTCGCATAATTAAGGCGCTCCTGATCGCGGCTCATTGACCGTACGTTTCAATAAATTAGGCTATCTTCTAGACCAGGAATCAAGTCCTTCAAGCGGTCGATCGATCTGGGCGCGAAGCCGCGATTAAGGCCTGTAATCCTCTACAGCCTCGGTAAGGCTTTATGAGCAGCCACCCGCAGTCACGAAATGTGCATTGCTCACCGCCCTCTCCCTCCCTTCGTATCTCTACTTATTCCCTCCCGCACTTGTAAAACTCGAGTAAAGCCTAATTAAGAGTTTTCCGGTAACTGTATTTGGTAATCTCTTAGCATGTTTCTCAGTCGTTCGTTCGTCACACGTTATTTTTGTTAGATAAAACCAACTTGTAATTGCGCAAGATAAAATCAGACACCAACCTAGAACGCCGCCATGCGGCTACAAGGTAAACTATACAGCTTGCACACTTCGCGGCTGCCGCGTTCTCTTCTACCTCAAATTATTTTACTTTAGGGGCTTTACTAATGTTTGTCGTCTTACCACGTTCTGTGTCAATGCGTCCACCGTGTTCGAACCAGTTTCCGCAGCGTATGAGAGCTTCTCAAAGCCAGCGCGATATCACAATTAAGAAAAGAGAGAAAGATAGACTTGAGAGTCGCGAAGCTGAGTGAAAACTGAGATTCTCGGAGCATTAGCATCTCTGTAGCTACCTAGTATTCGAATCTTAACGCACAAATATCATTTTTGAAACAAAATAAAAAATCCCGTAACTTTATTTTCTCAATCCTTCGTAGGCGTGGAACATATATCGTTGTTTCATGAGCGCATAAAGATACCTCGTTAGTAGCGCCGAGGAGCAACGCAACAGATGCGCAACAGGCCTGCGAACATTCTGGAAAGGATTTTAAACAGTTACATAGGCTCTACCTCGAGAGCACGAACGTCATTTACGTGCTCTCCAGACGAATACATTCCCCCATTGTATCCGGCTTCACCTTTTCAATTGACAGAACTCCCCGCTTTGCCGATTTTTCGGAGAACCCGGAACGCTAGGCTATGGTCGGAGGGTGTGACCAATCCCCACTGATTCCTCCCAACCTGCAACTTTCTACTGTCGAGCTTTGGGAGAGCGCCTTGGCGAGCACCAGCCTGGACGACCAGCTTCGGCTGGCTCAAAGTGCTGTCGATGCTGCCAGCGCTCAAGGCATCCTGGACTGAGTACGCCTCCTTCAAGCTTACGTACAATCCCCCCTGTTGATTTAAATAAACATTTATTCTCTCTCTCTCTCTCTAAACACTTCATGATGGGAGATGTAGGGCAACTGCAATTCTGTAAAAATTTACCTTCTTCATAAACTGGCTTGTTCAAAAGCGTGCAGGAAGGGAAGAGAAACGTATGTAGGCGCATCCTTTTCGCACTTAAACACCAACATTATTGTCTTCACGGTACAGCAAATTGCAAGGAGTCTCTTCTCTAACCACGGGTTTTGTATATCCAAGCCTGAGGACGCTGTCCGGCGTACTTAGACGCTTTCATTGCCTCCCCTTACTGCAACCGCTTACCGACGATGGCATAAAAAAGAACAAATACCGGTTGCGGCACAAGCCGCTTTCTATTGGAGAACGGCGGCACTCAATCTCCTTCGTTTACCTTTATTCCAATCTGTGTGGCTCTGTCCACCTCGAACTCCTGTAAATGGGTTTTCCTGAAAGCTTGCCAGTAGCCAGCCGAAGCCAAGAAGTGAGCCGATCCGAAGGCGATCAGTCAAGCCAGACGGGAAGAACAGGAGAGACGAGGACGAATACCGTGTTGGAAAGGCGACCCTACATATCGAATTGAGGGTGCAATCGAGATAGCGCGAGGGTGCAATCTTGAGGGTGCAATCGAGACAAACAAGGAACAGTACTTCCCCTTAGGTTAAAGATGGATACAAACCACGCACGGTAGTTATATAAACATTTACTAACAGCTTATTTGGGTACTGTGCACTGTTCTTTGGGTATCTGTTCACCGAGGCGCTCCTCGAACTTCAGGAGACCCCCAGCAAATACCGGTATGTTTTAGATCGAGCACTTCGTGCTCCCCTGTTCATGAGTCAGTCGGCCGCATGACAATAAAGAAAACCTCATGCGCGGCATGAAAGGGTTAGAGCGGGTAAACAGGAAAGACGAGAGCGGTTGGAGTTGCTAAGGGGCCCCATGACCCAAGAGAGAGTGACCCAAAGGGAGCAGGAGCCCACAGGAGGCGACGACCCGACAAAGAAGTTTGGTGCAGCTCTGTCAAACTGCGGGAACTTCTCCAGTGCTTACTGCAGTTTCGCGGCACGAAGCTCGCCGGTTTTCTTCCCTGGAGAGGTTGAAAATGAGCATTTAGGTGTTCACTAGTTGCAACTTTGCAAGTTGCTGTTGGTTCTTTATCCAGGCCTGAAATTATGCGAAGTTCTTTTATCTGCCTGCCTTCTACCCGAGAGTATTTAGGTAAGGTATTGGTTCGCTTTACTCTTGTATTTGTGTTTTTTTTGTTGGTTCTGCCACTTGATTTAGAATTACGGAACCAAGGGAATAAAAAGATGCACCATATCGACGTAAATTGATCAAACAGCGGCTCATAAGTGGAGAAACAAAAAAAGGGAAAAAGGACCGAGACAGAAGGGGGGAGGTTTAGTCGGTCTATGGAGCAAAGAGAACAAAACTGCTGAGACTAGCACGTTCAGGGCAGTATCACCGTAATGTAGTTTTCCACAGAGAGCTGAAGAGCTTTCTGGACCTGACCCCAACTCTCTTCTCCGTCACTTAGCTATGCAACTATAAAACGTAATCGCAACAACCCAATAACGAAATCGTCAGCGCGACAGCACACATCGCCATCACATTTCTAATTTCAGTTACTTTACGCACAAACAAAACTGTGAGTGTTACAATTCAGAGAATATGCAAATATGAGCCTTTGGCTCACAAAATATAAGCCTTTGGCTCATGCCTCATTATTAACAAGAAGAATGTTATAAAGGTTGGATTAATCAAAACCTCAGGCAGTGGTAGCCTTGTTCGCGCACCAGAAGTTACGCCACTTCTTAAAAACGAATAATAATTATATCAAACAGAATACACTAGCTGGGGATAGGCTAAAAGAGCAAGTATATGTAGGCTATGTTTTAGTGGTGTATCGTGACAAAGAAAATAAGTAAACGTTATCAGTCAGAGTCATTGGTTTCAGGAGTTTCCGGATAATGAGCCCTGAGAAGGATATAAGCTCATATGATAGAAATTATTAAACGAATCCTTAAAAAAGGTAACGTTTTGGTTATAAAACAAAAATTATGTGTAACGGTAAATTTGTAAAGGCGAGATTCGACAGATTTATTTAAACCACGTCAATATACCTCGTGATCTGGGGGTTAGGTGTTGTACAATAATCGTAATGGGCCAGATTTGGGGGAGCCACTGCTCCGGTTGGTAGAGCGACTGCTCCAGTTAAGCAGTGGTCCCGGGTTCGAATCCTGGACCAGGACGAATTTTTCTTCAACTGCGAAGTTTCTGGGAAAGCTGTATAGCTTTCCTTTGTAGCCGTATGGCTGCATTTAGGTGGATGTCAAACTTTCCTTCACACAATAATCGTAGAAAGATTGCGCTGGTATGTTAATGAAAAGAATGGAAAGTCAGGAATATCAACTTGCCTGGATTAACTCGCAACATAACAGCTGACCAGCTACAAGTTCAGAAAAGGGGGCTGCGCAGTGGTCCACGGCGAGGGTTATTTGGACCACTTGCTATTGCTAAATGCTCTCCGCCGCGGTGGCTCAGTGGCTAAGGCGTTGTGCTGCTGAACTCAAGGACGCGGGTTCTATTCCCGGCCGCGGCGGTCGCTTCGCCGCGGTGGTCGATGGAGGAGAAAATAAAGAAAAAAATTCATTCATTTCCACGAAGTGAATTATGACAAGTGGGCGAAGCACTTGGGATGGTTCTTACCTAAATCACCCGAGAGAGTGCTCACTGCTGCTAAAACGATTTGCAATAAATACAATCCAATTCAATTTTATCCAATCCAATCCAATTCATTTCAATCCAATCGAAATGAAGTCCTATTCAGTCCAATCCAATTCAATGCAATGCTCGTCACCCATGCGCAGCACGGCTCTCCAGGAGCCCTCTCTGTCTCTCTTCCTCGCTCTTACCTTTTGTGAACCTTTTATTTTGTTCTTGTCAACATTTTGCGAACCTTTGTTCACAAATGCTTTAATTTACAGGGTGCTGTGCCGTGAGAACGAACGCCGGACGTCGGACAAAGCTCAGTCTTACCGTGCTTCGCCCCTAAAACGCCCGTGTGTTCGAGCTTTGAATCTCTGACTCTTGTAATTTTTCTTTGGACCCGATTTGTTTCTATTTTTTCTACCGTTTGTTATCTTGTTCTCTTTCATGATACCGGTGGCCACTAATTTCTGACTTGTGACTTTTCCTTGGCGCAGATTTTTTTCTATTTTTATATAGCGCAATATGAGTATGTCCACTTCCTTTAGCCTCTAATGTGTGCACATACGACCTTGCTTCCCTCACTTCATTTTCGCTAGATTTGTTTCGTTTTTGCCCTCTCCCACCACACTCTATCAGTGCCTCATGCCTCCTTGCACACGTTATATGAGGCTTAATATGCTTTTCTGCGACTGTCAGACCCCCTTCGGTGCTGTTAGCCCCTCAAATTTTCTGTACAGATTTCTGCTTCCCTTTGGGTCCATTTCTGTGTCATTTCTCTCACTCGAGGATTCTGAGCAAAGCCGGTCTGCCTTATATGGCCGGTCAGAGGAGGATGCAGCCGAAACCGTGGGGAAGCGCTCCCTCCGGGCAATCTAGCACGCCTTGTTACGAGTCGGGAAAGCCGATCTTCAGGGTTTATTGGCGCCGTGGAGAGAGCGACGCAAAGCCGTGCATGGTCGTTCAAGCGCAGCGTTCCGAACTCAATCACGAGCGAACGTGCCAGCACGCATCGCGAGGCGCGTGAACGTGCCACTTCGTTGTCAGCGTCTCTACAATCATCATCATTGTCCATGTTGGCGGCAGATTAGAAATCCGCAACATCCTCCGCGCCCAACAAACTGCAACTACGTCCCTCGGCAGCGCTGTGGTCGCAGTTGCTTGCTGCATGGAAAGTGAACACAATTCACAACGTCCGAAAACTTCATGCTTTGTCGGCCTGTAGCCTCCCCGTCACTCTCACGTATTTCAGCGAGAGCGTTGCCGACTCCACAGTGAAAAAGTCGCATATGAGCGTTGCCAATGGAGTGGTTACAACGGTCATCTCCAGGTTCCAGTAGCCGGCGTTTCTTTTCTTGTGAGGAGCAGTTGAGATTCATTCGTTTTTCAATGTGGCCCTTCACAACTTTTTCTGCGTGGTCAGCGCTCTTGCCTTGCCTCACAGCATTATCGTAGGGTCTTACGCCGTCTTCATTTGCAGAAAGTTGTCGAGGTAACCTATGAGGTCTGGAAAGGGCATTCTTGCGGTTGTCGACCGCAGACTCTTCAAACCTGCGCAATGCATCTTCATCTGGATGGGGAATCGAAGTGTTCTTTAGACCAACAGTATCTACCTTCCGAAACCGCCGAAAAGAGCAAGGTCGGTCCTCATTGTCGTGCGTGTCTGTGCGGAGAACACAGACGAGGGTGCTGCCTTTGCATCTATTGCTCTCTCGCAGAGATAACGGTCCTTGTAAGGTCCATCCCAGGCTTGTGCTGACGGCGACCAAAGCAGGATTCGTTTCTTCCCACTGTACTTGGCTCGTTTTTGGCGCGAACTTCCAGATCTGGTCGGATCCAATTAGAAGGCTTACTCCTTGCTTGAACTCCATACCTGGGAAAGCAATGGTGTCGGCCAGAAGCTTCCCCTCGGAGACCAGGCGTTGCAAAAGCGTGTTGCCCTTTGGTGCTTCAACCACGTCTTCACAAATGAAAGGCACGACGATGGCGTCGACCTCAGCAGACGTGCTGTCATGTTGACTGCGAAGGGTCGCTCTGACGACTTTAAACTTCTTCTTGGGACCTCCAGATCGGCCGAAAGCACTGATGGCTAGATCGACTTCGCCAGTCGCCTTTAACTTCAGCTTAGCGACGACGTCTTCTCTGATGAATGTCCGCTGGCTACCATTGTCAAACACTCCGCGGACGTAGCAGCAATGCGACGAAGTTGTCATCCATGCCCTAAACGTCTGTAGTAGGACGTCGCTGATGAGTCGCGGGACGGCTGATTTGCGTGTGGCGATGTGCATCGCTGCCTGTCGCGTTTTTCCAGCCGATTCCGACGAAGGTCTCTTAGCGCTGCGGTAGGTGCACATCGTGGTGGCATGTCGGCGCTTACATGATTGACATTGCACCTTCCTTCGGCAACTCCGTACGATATGTCCCTTTCCGGTGCACCTGAAGCATCGGCCGTCACTTGACAGGCGAGTTCGCTTGTCAGCCAATTCAATGTCGCCAGAACATTCGTCAGTCCTGTGATCCGTAGCGGCGCAGAAGAAACAAGCAGACGTCTCTGCCTTGTTGTGGAGAACCGCAGCAGCCGGAATAGACGGCTGCTTCTTAGATACGCGTTCGGCGTCATGACTTCGCGGTGGCTTGCTGATTTGACAGCTTCTTTCTCGGCACTCTACTTCCACTCGCAGAAAAGACAGCAGATGTTCAATCTCCTGTTCCGACGAAGCTTGACTGCTCGTAGAAGATGTGCTCGCAGCAAGGCTCTGTCGTTTCAAGTAGTCCACGACAATTTCGCTAGGTATGACCTTCAAAAGCACTTCATTCAGCATAGCCGCGTATGATGACATGCCGATTCCCAGGCTTTCTAGTCCTCTCCGGTTCATCTGCACTGCATCGTAAAGCTTCCGCAAAGCGGCCACGTTACTAGATAAATCGACAGGCCTGAGCATCCGCAGGTTTTCTAAGTGCTTTTGCTCAATCAGCTTTACGTTTCCAAACCAATTTTTTAGGACATCTAGGGCGTCTGAGTACGAGGACTCGGTAATTTGAATGCCCGCAACGGCTTCCGCAGCAGCTCCGTCGAGAAGCGAAACTAAGTAGTGGAAGCGGTCGGTGTTGGACAGCCTGGGGTTTTCATGGACCAAATGTCGGAACATTTCCCAGAAGGGTTGCCACCGCGTTATAGCTCCGTCGAAGCGCAACAGTTCTAGTTTCGGGAGACGTGCTCCAAACTCACGGGTAGCAGGCGAAGCTTGTGCGCCCGAATTCGCAGCTCTTCGGTCCCCGCTGGCGTCATCCAACGAAGAAGAAGTCTGATACGTAGAAGATTTCAGGACGTCCATATGATGCTCAAGTAACGCCAGGGCGCTGTTCGCTGCGTCTTCGTACTCCATGACAGAAGCGTAGTCCTCGGATGCTTGGTCGTCGGTCAGGTGGGCTTCGAGTTCGGCGTTGAGCGCAGACAATGCTGAATTGCTTGCTCGGAGACGCCCGTGAATGACACGAAGGGCGGGAAAGTCCAACTGCTGAGACTGTAGCAGCTGGTCCACCTCGCTGATAATCTTCGTGTTCATAGCCCGCCGTGACGCGCGCTTGTTCTTGATACGTTCCACGCCGGTCGCAACCGAAGAAAAGGCTCACCCAGCTCGTAAAAAGAAGGCTCGCCGCGTTGCTGGCTTGCTTCCCGAGTTTTCGGCACCAATGTTACGAGTCGGGAAAGCCGATCTTCAGGGTTTATTGGCGCCGTGGAGAGAGCGACGCAAAGCCGTGCATGGTCGTTCAAGCGCAGCGTTCCGAACTCAATCACGAGCGAACGTGCCAGCACGCATCGCGAGGCGCGTGAACGTGCCACTTCGTTGTCAGCGTCTCTACAATCATCATCATTGTCCATGTTGGCGGCAGATTAGAAATCCGCAACACGCCTGTTGACCTCAATAGCGTTCTGACAGCGCCGACGATAACAAAACGTGCCTGTCTACCACCTAGTTCTGGCTCTCTACCAACTCCTCCTGAGGCGCCAAACTCAGGCTGACAGCCGTCGGAGAGGTGGAGCATATTTGGGAGCTGTCATTTCTTCCATTGCCAAATCCACCGCAACGATGAGGCCAAAAGAGGCGAAAATGCACAGCCACCTATTCAATTTAGTAAACTTAGACTGATTGGGAAACAGTTTGTCAAAAGTGTTTAATGAGTAGTATATAATCCTAGGGTCGACCTTGCAGAAACCGCGCACGGGCAGAACGAAGGAATGACAATAGGACGAAGCGCTGGAAAAGTGACTGCTTGATGTTCCAGTCGGTTCTCTTTACTTTTCTTTTCTGTTATCCTATTATCTTTCAGGACAGCAGTTCGCCAGATTGTTCTTTTTTCGACCCATACATGCGTTGTCTTCGCAAGGTTGAAGTGTACCAACCAATCCATATTTGCGCTTTGACAAAATGGACACTCTGCATCGCTTTCCAACTAAACGAGTGTCTCAGATCATTGCGCGATTCAGCCCGTAACAAAAAAAGTTGAGATCGCGGCTATAGCAGGCAAACCACAGTTGACAACTGGTTCTTCGGGTTCAGCAAAACAAATGGACATTGACCAGATAATCATTATTAACGGTAAGCTGACGCCAAAAACAGGCGTATTTGCTCGCGTGCCCTCACCCTAGAAGCAGAGAAGTGTGAGTTTTGTTGGGCAGGTGACTGCCGATTCCTGTCTCGAACCAACCACCGACAGTTCCGTGAATACAGATCATGATCATGAGTGGAAATCATGAGTGCAGATTTTGTAATATTTACGGGATTTTGTAATATTTACAGGAAGTGATCGCGTGATCAGCGAACGGACGGCGGCGCGTGCTACTTTTCGCCGCCGCAGCTCATCGCCGCCGCCGAGCATGTTGCTCCAAACAGTGTTTCAACCTCTCGCACAAATGTCACGTGGCTCGAATGAGCCAAAAACGGAGGAAGAGCGTCTGTCGAAACTGTGACAAGGAGGCTGTGACTGTGAGTCGTTTTTTATACTGAGCCTTGGTGACACGCTGGGAGATCACGTCATTGCAGCGCGTGCCGCCCTTCCCATCGCACTTTCACAAGACACCCCTCCATTTTCTTTCTGCCTGGGGTGTTTCGTTCTCTCGTTCGGCTACGCGGACATCGCCTTCGCCTTCGCCACCTTCGCCACTGCTGCCAAAATTCTGTACCGGGCGCCAAATTGCTGCGCTCTAAAACCAACAAAAAATCGTAACGTCAGAATACCACTCGGCATTCGCACACGTCTTCAGCAATCTTTCTGTGTCATATAAATGTTTAAACGTGCTCTCGCAATTCCCGCAGTTTTTATTGCACTTTGCATAATAGTTCACGCCCATTTCTCTAACCTCCGTAAACATGGCAGTTTGCGTTCCTGTTTATTTTCACTCCTTCTTATAGTTCCTCAGTTTTCTTGGTGCCTGACTATGCGGGACTTGTGGTTTTAGGAAGCTGAAAAATACCATTATCTTTTACTTCACTGAGCCCCAGCTGAAACCCCGGCTTCGAATTATTCAGTAATTACGCCACGCATCACCGCCAACGTAATTGTGGTTGCTTTTTCGGATGTTTCCGTGGAACGTCGCGTTTACGAACAAGACAACCATAAACGTTTTAAAATATTCTAAGAACCAATTCCGTGTTTCCTAGCGCTCTTTAATCGCGTTTTGTATTTATGATTAATGATGCTGCGTGCGACCGGGAAAAGAGATTTGCACAGCCCACTTACTTGGAGAGAAGCTGACAGGAGTCTTTCTCACTGCATGTAAGCTTACCTTGTGAGACACTTCAGTGCGCCAAATCTTGAAGCTAGACTGTGGTAACCCGGCAATAGTGGTGGGGGACAATCTCACGGGATGGACATGTACCCGGTGAGGATGAAGACGTGGCGCGACATGAGCGAGATTACAACATGGCAGACTCGGCTGGACTAGGTGTGCGCAGCGGGATCGGCTGAGGAGTGGACCTTGGTGGAACGGACTCCTAGTAAAGGTCTGGTTTTAGGGGGCACGCTGTCTTTCTGGGGAACCGCGGCCGGGTGAAAGCACCTCGGTACCACATTTGGCGCCACTATTGCCGGGTTACCACAAAGCTTAAAGTTAGGCGTTTCTTCACCCTCGAACACTTGGCCTTCGTAGATGGAAATTAAGTAATCCCATCATGCTGCATTTCGCCCGTTTCAGGTAAAGTAATAAATTGCATGCTTATTCATATATCTCTTGTCGTTAGTGCTCCACCAGCTCTCAATCAAGCCTCGGAACCACTGGGAATGAACTCGCACCGACCATTATACTACCGAGCAGTATAGGCGAAGCGTTGGAACAGATGGTACTGGCGAGACTGGTGTGAGCAGCCATAACGGGGGAAAAGGTACTGCTATTGAGATAAAAAGTAGTGAGATGAAAAATTCTGTAAATAATACCACGGACAATAAAATAAAAATTAAAAAAACAATAAGAGTTTCATTATATAATGTAACGACAGAAATGGTAAGAACTACGCCGAGGCGAAAAACACATTGACGTCTACGAAGAACTTTTTAATTGTCTTAGTCACTTTCTTGTGCAAGTCATGCAGAATAAGGATACCGGCGAAGACGTTCATTCTCCTCGCTAAAGATGTAGGTACAAAGAAGCCGAGTCGTGTAATACGCAGATATCTGCTCAATTGTATAAACGGGTTAAGAAAACACATTATTCCTATTTGTGCAGAGAATATGAGCAAAAAAAGTAGACTTGCACGATATACGGCAGTAACGGTTGGCTTGTCGTGTGTGTGAAACGCGTCTTGTCTTTTATCGGGGAGACCCAGCCGTCAATGAAAGTGTTCGCGAAGTCGGCGTGCGATGATTAATGGCTCGACTCGTAAATGCCGCATATCATAGGCTCGTGCGTTTCAATCGCCTAGTGCATCTCAGCGCTCAGACCATACGTCACGCAGACAGAAAATTTGGGGGCATGAATCGCACGCTCGGCTTTCTTCCACAAGATGGAAACGGCTGGAAACGCGTACAGCAAATGCAGATCGCGTTATGAAACGGTCTCGTGTAAAAATTGCACGCTCACTGTGCACCGTCGAAGGCTGGAAAGGATATCGGAGCAAGAGGAGCTGTTTCGGGTCCGGAATATCTTGCTCGCCTCGCAGAGGAGATGGCTTCCCCCCATTTGAATACGACGGGTACCACTGCGCCGCCACTAGGTTTTGCTTGGCTTTGTGACACCGCCTCCACGCATTTGTAACCCGTCGTTGTGCGTTGCTGCCTACGTACGCTCAAAGGCAGGTTTCAAAGCTCGTGAAAAATGAGCAGCGCGTGCAGCAACATGACAAGAAACGTTACTTTCAAATGCCTATTTGAAATTGTGAAGCAACCGAAGTGTAGGTCTACAAGCGAAAAAGAAAGGCGGTCGGCTTCATCTGTAGGCGTGAATGCTCTGTACATACATTAACCAGCAATTAGCGCTTACACAAATTGCCTGCAGTATCAGTCTAGGCAACTTGGTTGTCATAGCTTTTGTAAGACTATGTCGGGTTAACTGCAATTTGAAGGCATAGGAGGCAACTACTCAAGCAGATCTTTTGCGCACCGAGATGAATACAGACTAATAGCCCACCCACGTATGCCCAATATGGACTACAAGGGACTTCCTCTGGGCATCATAAGTGGGTGCGTCCCAACACTTTCGTGCCTCATGGGGTGGCTATCAAGGGTTCCCCACATTATTGTGGCCGCGTTGAAAGCCAATGTCGTGAAGTGTGTCCAAACTAGACGCTGCCGCGGAGCTATCCAATCTCAGAACAGGCAGATTCTTTTAATAACGACTCTGATACAGGCAACACCGCGAGATGGCGTTTAAAACCAAGCAGGACTTAGTTGGACCTCGGGTGCTGAGTGTGACTGCTACCAGAGGACATGGTAATTATTAAGGTAACGGGGTTGGGAGTTTACCGGAATGCGCTTCTTTACTCAGTGTTACATTCAGAAAATGATGTCATTGTTTGTTTCCACAGAAGTTCTTTGTTCTTTTGTTTCGAGGAAAATGTAAAAAGAAAGAGACTACGCCGGAATAGACCTCGGTGGGCACGCCCTAAAACGTAGAAACTGAAATTGAACAAACTGAAGTAAACATAAATTACTACGACGGGATCGATAACTAGAGCATATGTTTTGCTTAAGAGTTGGTGATAAGAGCTGTGGTGGGAATTCATCAAAAATAACTAACATATCTAGGCGATCGTCTTGCCGACGCTGCCTCTCGCCAGGCATCTATTGAGCGGCGAGTTTTTATAGAAACATGCGCGCGGCAATGAGATGATTTAAATGAATATCAAATAAGTTCAATGATCTTATTCTCACTCAACATCGACGGTGATGGCAAGACAACGAGAATTTATTCATAAGGTGAAACCTAAAGCATGGTAATGTAATAATTTTCGCTCTAGCTCTCGCTCTGAGCTTTGAGCGACACGTCGGATTTAGGTATCGACAATGTAGCCCCATGTATTCCGTATATTGTAGCGTCTATATAATTGTGGTAACAGAAAGAGTGAGATACAGGAATCATCTCTGCACGTGGTGTTGCTATCCCTCTCATCAGTGCCAAACCCCGGAATATACAGAACCAGTAGCTCGAGCGGAATGAGGGTGCCTCTTGAGTTGGAGAGCAGGAACCCGGTGCTCGGAAGGAAGAACAACACCACTGGCCACTGTCACTAAATCAGTTGCCAGATCGCGATCACGCTTCCTTTCAACGACAGTGCATGGTGTTTAAACCTGAATCAGGCAAGGGCAAGGCTATGATCCCTTTCTTCATACGTGACACGGACTTCACAATTACAGTTTGGGGACTTTATAAAGACCACAGCGTCATTCAGTCAGCCAAATTAATCTCCCACGGCACGCTCCTTCTCACCTCGTTCATAATCGACATCGCGGTAAACGAGTTACCGACGTTTGTCACAATCAGAGAACTAATTTGACTCGATCGATGGCGTCTACGCGAACTGGATCTTAAAAAAGCTGTGCAATGGAACGAATGATATTTTGTAATCCTTCATTCCCGAATTTCAATTTACGTTTAAAACATTAGCACTTAAGAAAACTTAAGGAAGCAGCAAAATCTACAATATCCTCGTAAATTCTATTCCCATGGCGCCAACCTGGCGCCGTGCCACATGCAGAGACTGCAGTGATTGTGGTGGCCACGAACACCGTTGGGAGCGATGCCACTCACTCCGTCGCCACTCCGTCAGCCCCCAGTACCCCTGACAGCGCTGAGGAGATAGACACGGTGGAGTGGGAGGGGGGGGGAGGGAGCGCAGAAGCTCCCATCCTTGCCCCTCGCCTGCCCTGCCCGTAGCGCCCTCGACGCCTGCGGAGGCTGTGGCAAAACCGAAAGCTACTAAAGTGGGTGCTAAGTACAGGGAGCCTGGCCACCGGCCCCCACCCTGACGTCTGACGATGAGATGGACGTCGGACCATTACTGCCCGCATCGCAGCGAAGGGCTGTGGCGTCCAGGTAAATAGAGAAGGTGCTCCAAATACGTTCTAAATATTCCAGTTGCTCCAAACTAAACAATGGGCAGAGAAAATATCCTTCAATAGAATTGCAGAGCTCTTTTTAAAAACAACGAATATCCTGAAGGTCCTCTCGCATTGCTCCTGCGCAGCAGACAATCAAATCCTGCTACGTGTTTTTACCTGCCTTGTTGGCTCATGGTTGGACTGTAGGAGTGTCGTCTGTGGGTCTGCTTGCAAAACCGCATTGACAATTTTGGACCCAGTGCTGCACTTGGGCTACGTCTTGCATCCGGAGTTTTCCGTACGAGCCCCATTGAAAGTATATATGCAGGGTGCGATAAGTGGGCCTTGAACACCAGCTCACTTTCGTATCAGTGCTCTATGGCATTACGGTAACCTCCAGAAAAAAATATTTCTTGCAATTTTATCCTTAGCGAACTTTCTTCCTCACTATCGTACACAGCACGCCCATAGTCACCTGCTCCATTCTCCTTGACAGTGACAGCCAAAGTGGAGGAACTAGGGATTTTATTTGAGGAGAGCATGGAGTCCTCTATTGCTGTTTTCCTCCCGTCTTGGGACAGGTCAGTAATTTATTGTGACATGTCTTTTAAATCTATTCAAAAGCAAAACGCGCTCCGAGAGATATTAACGTAACTTTTTTGCAATTAAAAACAAATTCAAGGGGCTATAATCCTACAATGATGCATCCAAGTCTTCTTCTGCTGTGTCATGTGCTGCACATAGTCCCCATTTTGCAGGAGAAGGACATTAAACATAAACAGCAGTATTTTCACAGCAAAGGCGTATGACATTTTAATTGTTGTACAGCACATAACACAAACGAAAACACACCACTCCATAATATATACAGACAGTTCAGGTGTAGTTAAAGCCTTGAAATCATTTATACAGACGAAAAACTCGGTTCTCCATTGCTTAATTAGGTCTTTAATGTCTGCCTATTACTCAAAAATAAAAGTAATTGTTTACTGGGTTCCGCGACATAGCCGCATTCTGGGAAACAAAACGGCTGCCCATAATGCTGCTGTAGCCGCTCTCCGCAGCACCGTAGATGTAACCTATGTCCCATACCATGACCTGAAACCAGGGGTACAAAGGGCTCTCCATAAATCTTAGCATGAAACATGGGATACACAAACAGACAACAAACTACACACTGTAAAACCATTTTTAGGCACACATAGAAGAGACAAACAAAACAGACGCACGGGAGTAGCCTTGGGTAGGCTACGGATGGGCCAGAGGTATGTGACTCGCTCACACCTGTTCACGGAGTCGTCAAGACGCCTCTCAAGGTGTGGAGAGAGCATATCCGTAGTTCACATACAAATTACACGTAAGGCACTCGACACAGCACGACGCAAACAGTTCCCTGAACTGCACAGACAACACATTCTACCGCACCCATCACACTTTTTAGGTGAGGAACCAATGGTTTCTGTAAAGCGGGTTTTAAATTTCTGTCAGAGGTTAAGTTTTAGGGCTCATTTCATACCACCCATGATTATCCTGGCCCTGTACACCAGTCGCCTGGTCCCCTAAGCTGTTCTAAGCTGTTCTAAATTATGGCTGACACAAATATCTAACACTTTTTGTTTGGCGCTATTTGCCCCTCGCCAGCTTTGCGTCACAAACTGGCAATCTTCATCACCATTATTACCATACGCTTACTCTCAAAATGGTTCGCCAAGGATGGCGAGCTGCCTCCCTCACGCGGAAAACCTCTGCAGGGTATCTTCCACCGGCTGAGTTCCTTCGGCTGCTGAAAAAACGATAGCGAGGAAAGACTACATGCAGCCAATGTGGGGATGGTAACAAGCTCGCCAAGAGGAAACCGGTGGGCCGTTGCGTGCAGCCGATACCCCTACAATCTTCAACCATGAACGCTCCTGGTTATTATCGCTCCTCCTCATTGCAATCGGAGTCGATATTGGTCTGGCGCTGTTTCTCGCATCTGCGGTAATAGCAACAGGATTCCGAAGGCTATATTCGAAATGGATTGTTGTGCGCTCCTTTTGCTCCCGGTTGCATCATCTTTCATCAGGTCCTACATGTTGGGAAAGAAAGATCCATACAGTAGTTCTCCTTCTGATTACGTTCTCGTTCGCTATTTTTTTTCGTGTTTCGGCTTGTGATATCTCTTACGGGGCGGCGCAGCGCAAATAATTATCATCGAAAAAAAGGAGGAACGGGAGCGCGGATGCTGAAGTTACAAATTATGTCGGCACAAACACAGATGTGCGCGATATCTATGAAGTCTGCATGAACGATGACGACATTTGTGATTGTGATTGTTAACATGATGAGGACGATGTTGGTGGTGGTGGTGGTGGTTAGGATGCCAGAAAGGTTTACGCGCCATGATAAAAGAATTGCAAGGGCTAATCCAAAATACTACGCTTCAATCTAAAATCACGGAAAAAAGCAGTCGAGGAAAAGAAAGAAAACCATTGTCCTTGCCACTGCTGTGCGGCAGGGAACATAAAATATGGTACCATTTCACTGCTGAAAGCTCTTTTAAAATACGTGATTGCCCTAATCCTCGTTCCGCTCCTCGGAGAATATCACCCCAGCATAGTTGCGAACATAAAATGGTGTTGACGATCACGACGCGTAGGCAAGTACTTCCGTACGAACAAGTTTTCACCGGCAGCAAGTTGCTCATCATGTTCTATCATAAAACAACGAAAGGTGAAATGAAATGGCTTCAAAATTGCTCACCCCTCAATTCACCTCTAACCAAGCTACCCATTGAGATGCTAAGCTGCTTTGTGCAAACAGACAAGCCCGCATCCTGAAACTAGAGATGCATATCTAAGAAGAGGGCTGCAATAGGTGTGGCGGAAGAAAATTTCTCGAGCCTGAAAATGCATTATAAACTAATACCCGATGTTTGTTAGGAAGTGGTCCAGTTGGTGCCAGACTACTGTCTTTTTATTGTTTTACTATGGTTCCCTCTACGTGGTTCCAAAAAAAGAGGAATAGCAGCTGTTGTGAAAGAAGTTCCCCGACCCGCGCGCATAGTGACATTATCATCATTATGCAATTAGAATCCATGGTTTACTCTGCACGTCACCGCCTTTTGTCTTCTGGTTTTCCACAATATTGCTGCACGAAACCCGGGAACGAAACCCCATTGACACCTCTGAAGTGTCCGACCTTGGGTTCAAGGACGCTGGAGGACAGATACCCAACCGATGCCTACGGACTTACCTGCATACTGAAAGGCCCATGAGGTGACCACAGCTGAAGCTTACCGCGCACTGCGGAATTTCGGTGACTGAATAGATTGGCGCAATTCACTTTGGAAAAATATAATGGCTGAAGCAGAAAAAGAGGACAGTTTATTGAAGCTTCTTGAAACCAGAATTTCTACCATGAAACGACAGGCACTTCGTGTATTAATATTGAAAATTCGAGACGAGGCCCTCGCCGCCGCCAACTGCCCGCGGCCCAGTGACCTAATACTCAAAAGCCTCGTTTACTAACTCCAAGAACATGAAGACACGCTAAACTTATTGGACAAAGACCTTGAGCCATACATATCCTCCGAATGCCTCGAAGCGAAATTTACCACACTCTTTGAAGGGGAGGAGATCATAATCGACACGAGAACCAGATTACGGTGCGCTTTAAAAAAAGGAATCACAACGGAATCTCAGCGTACTACTGATATATTATCCCACATCCCCGACTCTTCGCTCGTATTGAAGTCTACGAAGGAAGTGAGAGATATTCCAGCTCCGCATAATTTAATTCCAACGTCGCCTTATGCGATCCTGGACATCGTTATTGAAGCCATTCAGAGTGAAGCTTTAGCAGACGATTTTAAAACTGCGAAGCCTGAATACATTCGTCAGCAGCACTCAGAGAAAACGCCTAAGCACAGTGACCAATGTGAGTGTAAGCCACCGTCAACAGTCCTTGGCCAGAAACAAGTCCGACGGGGTGCAGAGCACGACGCACTTCAGCCTGCACATACCCCAAGCAAGGCAACCTCAAAGAGAGGCCTGAACAAACGACTTCAATACCTTTCTCCCCCTCAAAAGACACGTGCATTAACCTGAACATTTCCCAGGCGCTTGACTCGTTCGACAGTTCAACCAAGGAAGCGCATCGACCGTTTTAAAATGTACCAAGAGAAAAAACTTCGGAGACCACCGAAGTCCTGTATTAGGCGCACCAAAAAGACGCCCTCTGGAAAGCGACAAAGAACTCATCTGTACCGCTAACACACCAGACCAGAATAATACAGTGAACCAAACAAGTACGATTCAAACAAGCGTCATAAATGGTTTCAAGTGATTCCCAAGAAAATCATCGCCCCTTATGCGAAACGTACTTCCATCAAACAAGCTGCAGTGGCTATGCACAAGTCTGTAACCGTACACAGGTCTATCCGCCGGAAACGCCATCGACGCTACAAACACTGCTGGGAGATCAAGCTGTCGTCCCAGACGGAACTGGATGAAATTTAAAAGTGAATTTGCCAGTGAAACGGACAGCACTGATCGGCCAACAAATTTGCTCACTCTGTCGGGGCGGGGAGGATGTGGTTAAAGAAGTTCCGCGACCCCGCGCATGGTGACATTATCATCATCACTATGTAAATAGAATCTATGGTTACCTTTGCACGTCCCTGCCCTTTTGTCTTCTCGATTTCCACAACAGCAGCTGTCACCGGCTGTCACTAGGCAACCTCATTGCCTACATTGGCAACTGTATGGCTTTCGGCGCTATGGTTGTTTCTGTGCGTGCATTCGTTCAGTTAAAAGAGCTAAGAGCTCGAATCAACTGTCGCTTGTCATCCCTGAGCTGGCGTTTTTCCCTGCTGCGCCCCTATTTTGGTGGCTGGAGAAGTCCATGATTGTAGACTTGTCATTTTGTGGCATTTCTCCCATTGTTTATCCCTAAAATCATACTATCGTTCTAGTACTCATAGACTCAAAAGTTCGCTTAAACAGGCTGTACGACAAGTTCGCCCTCGGTTTATTTTGTGTGACTTCTAGAAAATGTTCTCATCGCAAAAATTGCGTGATCGGCTGCTTGGTGAGCTCTCACCTTGCTGAGACTCGTGTATAAGTTCTCTTCAATGCTATCGCACCAGCCATTGTGTGGCTTCACACGTTACACTGTGATGATAACCAAGCATATGAGCTCCTCCTTGATTTCTACGTCAAAGATCACCTCGACATCCCATGGAGGGCTCGTTTGGTCACTCTCGGGTGTAAGAAGCGACTGCAAGACATTCGTTTGCAAGCGAGGAACACTGCTGTGAAGAGCAGGGTAATAAAACAGCTAATATTTGCTCAGTACTTGACTGGTAGACGTGTCTCGAAGAAATAGCACCGCGGAACCGGTATCATCCAAGGAAATGCGGCCATACGGCTACCAACGAGGCCATCAAATTTGGAGGCAAACGTGACATTTAAAGAAAAACTTGTCCGGGTCTGTGGTCCAGGAGAAGTTTTGACTCAGATGAGATGTGTCTGTGAAATTTGTATAGCTTTTATTTGTGTAGCTTTTATTTGTGGCTGGATAACTTTCCCTTATTAATAGTTTCGAATATAATCTGCACTCTAACGAAATGCGGTTGTTCGTATTCACCACAATGAATACGATAACCGATTAGGCAAATGACAGCAACGCGCATATCATTTGAGTCGAAAATATTATCTTTGCTGTAATAAACCGCAATGCAGGATGTCATGCTTGCATTGCGTTATGCCAAGACGCACACCAAGGTTTTCAGTACAGTAGTGTACGCTCAACATTCGCATGCGCGGAACATTTATTTTAGGCAGCACGGATCGGTCAGTCCAGTGCATTATGGTGAGGCAAAACCACAGGATTATCCTAGATAGTGCGGAATACTTTCATTTTTCTAGCATAATTTACGACGGAAAGAGCGTTAATGCTTTTATTGGAGCGCTGTATGTGTTGGGGAAAGTTATCAGAAAAAACTTCGTATAATAGACAACGTTTTATAGCGCTTACCTCGAACCAGCGCGTTTCTTCTAAATCTATTTTCCTCTAGTACGGCCACATTTATTTTAATGGGGCCACATGGTGCTTACGAGGCTTTGCTGCTGCAGTTTCCGAAACCAGTGCTTAAACTCCGGCAATATTTCTAGAGATTACCCAAGAATACCTTTCAAGATGCAACCATACGCGCTGTTTTATTTTATTTTTTGTCAAAGTTTAAAGCTTTTAAAGCTAGCAGGCTACTTCGGATATAGCTAGAACACCTACCTGCCCGACAGTTAAATGTGTAACTTGCCTTACACCCTACGAGGGCCAAAAAAACAAAAAAAACAAATCAGGTTGCATGGAACATCGAGCGAAGCTCGAAACATACACTGCACCAGTCACGGTTATTTGTGCTCCTCCTCTGCGGTCCAGTATTCTATATTGGTATTTGCCGAGACGAAAATTTTTTTGTGGTGGTTCTGGTGAATAACAAGCTCTGCGCAATATTTATGCTTGTAACGCGAACGGGATAAGTGAGACACGGAGAGAAAGAAATTTGCAAAAATTCATAGAATTGTCTACTAAAGCATAGCATTCTTATGCCGCTTGTCTAAAGTGTCAATTCTTTACAGACAAATTTTTGGTTTTTCAAAATTATGTTCGACCAATTATCTCCATTAGCGCTATTGTAACGATTAAAGGTGGAACTTCCGCGAAATCTACATTTTTGTGCAAATGCACGGCATTGCACGGTTCGCCATTAGTATTTTTTATATATTTTAGAATCCGAATCAGAATCAGAAAAGATTTATTGTGCGAAATACAGATAAGATGTGCAAGATATACAGAAAGAGGTCCCATAGTCAGAGACTGTAAGGGGACCTCTTGTACAATGCAGAAGTGAGAATAATTGTGATGTACATAGCAGAGACACAGAACTTCATTAAATTTCAATTAATCCAAATAAAGTATGAATATACGCTTGTAATGTCACAGAAACAATTGAAATTTTTCATTCCGAATTTTTTGGCTTTCGAAGTTCTGTTCGACCAATTTATTTATTTATTTATTTATTTATTTATTTATCTATCTATCTATCTATCTATCTATCTATCTATCTATCTATCTATCTATCTATCTATCTATCTATCTATCTATCTATCTATCTATCTATCTATCTATCTATCTATCTATCTATCTGTCTGTCTGTCTGTCTGCCTGCCTGCCTGCCTGCCTGCCTGCCTGCCTGTCTGTCTGTCTGTTTGTTTATTAATTAATTAATTAATTTATTTATTTATTTATTTTTATTTATTTATTTATTTATTTATTTATTTATTTATTTATTTATTTATTTATTTATTTATTTATTTATTTATTTATTTATTTATTTATTTATTTATTTATTTATTTATTTATTTATTTATTTATTTATTTATTTATTTATTTATTTATTTCACAATAACCCTAAAATCCCTCCGGTGAAAGGTATTATATAGGGTGTGCTTCACAAAGGTGAAATTCAGTACCGTACACCAATGTAAATAAAACAAAACAGAAAAACAAAAAGGTTAGAATAAATGACAGTGCCCCACGTAAAAAATAATCGTAATGAAGACACACAAAAAATAGTTATCGGAACAGCATGTCAAAATTAAAACAACGTCACAGAGACGTTTAACAGCAAGCGGAAGAAGAAAACGGTAACAAGAAATGGAAAAGATAAAGTTACAAGTAAAGTTGTGAGATGGCATTAGGTGTGCATGTTTCTGTTGAGAGCATCTACAAATTTCGAGACATTTGTTTCGATGACAATGTGCGATGGCAGATTATTCCATTCTATCGCGGTTCGAGGTGGGAATGATGGAGCAAATCCGAGGGAAGGACACGTGATGCGTTTGACTTCATGCGTATGATCACGACGCGGAAACATGACTGAAGGTTCACACATGAAGTCATTATGAAGGGACACGTGATTGTAGAGTTTGAAGAGTTTGTGAAATAGTGCTCAACTAGATACACAACGATGATGGGATAAGGCTTGAAGGTCGGCGCGATTGTTTAGTGCTGTTACAGTGGTGTGACGTGAATAATCCGAATAGATGAAGCCTGCAGCATGGTTTTGCAGGGCTTCTAAATCAGTTATTAGATTGATTGTGGGGTTTAACATGCCGACGCAACGCAGGCAATGAGGCGCGCTGAAGTGGAGGGCTCCGTATTAATTTTGACCACCTGGGGATCTTTAATATGCTCCGACATCTCATACACACTGGTATTTTTGCTTTTTGCCTCCATCAGAAAAGCGGCCGCCGCGGCCGGGAATCGAAACCGCGTCCTCCAGCTCAGCAGCCCAATACCTTAGCCACTGAGCCACCGGGACGGTATTAAATCACTTATTAGATATGTTTGATGAGAATCCACGTAAGCCTGAAGCGTATTCTTTTTTACAACGTATTAGTATTGTCTAGGCCAATTTTGCGTAATTGTGCAGGAGCACGTTTGGGGTTACGTTTCAGAAAGCCAAGAGAACGATTTGCAGATGCAAAAATATGGTTAATGTTATCATTCTGCCTAAAGTTAGTGGTTACGTGAACGAAAAGGCATTTGTAGGTAGAAACCCGTACCACAAGGCGGTTGTTTAAGATGTAAGACGTTGATGTGCGGGGTACCTCATTAGTGAACGATAATAATATTGTTTTAGCTAGGTTTAGAGACATTAGCCAGGTGGAACACCATCCGTACACAGCTGTTAGGTCAGATTGAAGAATGTCGTGATCACAGTAGGGAAGAATATTACGATATATTACGCAGTCGTCCACACGTAGTGTGGTATTAACGCAGTCAGGGAGATCAATGCTATATATTATATAACATATAAGCACGCTTCACTGTGGTACACCAGAGGTTACGAAGACTACACATGAGTTGTGATTGTTAACTGATGTAAAGCGCATCCTGTTAAAAAGAATTTTTTTATCCATGTTACAACAGTAAGGTCAATGCTCGGTTTAATATGCTAGCGAGTTGGTCGACGATGAGGGGCGCGGTTAAATGCTTTTGAAAAATCTAGGAAGATGGTATCTGTTTGGACTCCGGTATATATAAATGAATGAATGTCGTCAATATGCCTGCGAGTTGTGTGTCACATGAATATAGCGTCTGCGGAAACCGTGCCGAGGTTATGAGGCTATTCTTAAATATGAGGTTATGTTCTTCGAGGTATTTAATATTATAACGGTTGGAGGTGGAACTCCCGTATAATCTGCAGTATTGTGGTACTGCAAGGCGTTACATATCATTTTCTGTTTTTGATATTTTTCTTATTTTCTTGTTTCCCGAAATTCTGTTATACAAAGCATTTCCATTTACGCTATTTTAAATGCGGAATTCAATGTGGCTATTGTAAATGTGCTGATTAAATCTGGGGATTAAATATGGAGCGTCCATGCACTTTCGTGAAAATGCACGGCGTTAGAGGGTTCGCCGTTTTGAGTATTGTTTATATTTTTCACAGATTTTTGTTTTTCCACAGTTCTGTCGGACCAATTATTTCTATTTACGCTATTATAACGATTACAAGTGTTACTTTCGCCAAATCTGCATTTTTGTGGAAATGCAGGGCGGTACACGGTCCTGGCTGGGGAGGGGGGAGGGGGGTGTACTCTGCAAAGAATGCTAGGCATTAAAGTACTCCAGCATAGCCCTCGTTTCCTAAAATACCGCCTGATCTGTCAGACCGCTGTTGGGAGAAGGAAGATGGGCGAAAAAAAAGAAATAACGCTTTGGGCGACATCTGGTTGCCAAAGGAAGGGCCGAGAAACTAACGGGCTCTTCACCTTCTTCGGGTTTTTTTATGGCACCCATGCACGCCCGATTAATGCCTATTATAGCTATCTTGCTTTTGCCGCAAAAGGGAAAGTAAGGAAATGCAGCTATTTCGATGGAATGGGAAGCTGGGAAAGGGAAAGGCAGGCAATGCCGCTGCGAAGAGTAAAATCTGAATAAACGCCTGAAATGGGGGCACTAACATTTCTCGTACGCCTTTCCGGTGGCGGGACGAAGCTTGCTTCTTGTTGATTTCGTTCCACCCACCTAGTCTAAGGTATGGAAAAAATATACGCATACGAATAAAAAAGCTTTTTGGGACATGCCATTACCATTGTAAATATTAGAGTGAGCAAGTAAAAAAAAATAAAGGATTGGTAATAAGTGAGGGTAAAACGGGCAGTCGGTCGCGGTGCCGCATAAACTAGGGACGCTGCGGGAAGTTTCCTTTAAGATGTCTGGTGGGTCGGAGCTGCCGAAAAGTGATTCTGCCACTTTTCAGACCAGCGCCGAGCGTCTCAAGCGTAGAATCACACGCCAGAGTGAAAGGCGGCCTTCTTAGGCGTTAGTCCTTCTTAGGATTACAGATAAGTAACAGTGTGAGTAAACAAGGCCAACTGTTGACACTTTCTGCGTATGCGAGACACGAAAATCTGTGGGGGCAAGGTCACCGATTTGTAGCAAAAACTACGTTTTTCCCCCGTCACTGGTGGCGCCAATGTGCAAACGCCCAGAATGTAAAACACATGCAAGCAAGCTTCAGATATCCAGGACTATGGGAAATTTTTGAGTTTGTACCATGTTTTCCTTAGGAAGTTTTTTTTGTCTCCAGGACAAACCGATGGGGGCCAAATTGCAGACGATGTAAAGAATTTGGTGTAGTCATGCGTCAAGGATCAGCGTCAGCTTGCGTTCCTCACTGAGTCAACAGGCCACTCTATTGGTATCACAGCCCCGAAAAGCTTTTCTTTAGCGAAAAAGGCAAACGCAGGATGGAGCTGTCGCAAGCTTGTACTACTAAGAATTCAGTGCCCCACATAAACAGCCCAACGGAGCGCACAGGCCCAGTACGCACTCAGATATGCGATCTAAATTCAAAGCGTAGACGCAAACGACTCCATTTTCGCTTCAAGTATGTACTGTACAAGAAGGGAAGTTAGAGTAACATCGATGAGCGCACAAAAAACTGAGTTGTTTGCACTCTCTTCGGCCAAGATTGTGCGCAAATGTAAGGAGCCTACTGCGAACACTACCCGAGAGCCGTAGTGACATAAAAAAAAAACGTGAGGGAAACCTTGCTAAGAAAAGTTTCCGCAAATGGTCTATGTAGACCTTTACTGCATATTAAACGCGAATTGGAGTGCTCACTTTTACTATAGCTGCCGTAATAATGTCGGGTAAAGCACGTAAGAAAGGATGTTTCTGGGTCTGTACTGGAGCCGTCCCCTCGCCACACCACGGCTAATTGTGGAGATGGTAACCATGCTGCAGCGGCAATTCGATTAGGTTCTTTTCGATGGTTTTGATGCAATATAAAGTATATATCAAATTTTGACCTTCACCATAATATTAGAAAAAAAGGATGGACGGAATAGTGTTACATCTGACGCACCATCCGTGTACGGTTGGCTTTCCTTCTGTCGCACCATCCGTGTACGTTTGGTTGTACGTACAATCAGCCGCCGACCGAACGCCTGCCTGCGTGAACGCTTACGGCCATAACAAGACCGCTGGCACGAAACCTTTGGCCAAGAAAATGCATGTATTGTGTTGTCTGCGTTCTAATTTGTCTACTTAGCCATCACCGCTGCTCTAAACCACGAACGTAATGTATACACGAATTGTATACCGCGCGCCAGACTTAACTTAATCAATCACGCAGCCGCCGTCCAGTCATTTGCAAAAATTAGCAAAAATCGTTAAAGCAGTTCCACTCAACGCGAAAGATGTTGGAAGTGCAGAGCAGTGGTTCGTCACAGGGTCTGTGGCGCCCATTTGCGCTCTTTGCCACCACCAATCACGCTCTTACCCTCTCTGCTTCGTTCCTTTCTTGATGAATTGAACAGACGTTTGTTAAATGCAATTCAATTTTCCCACACTCGCGGTGCTCGCGTGCCTTCTCCTGGGACAGCTCGCGTCCTTTTCTTTATCTTTTGTTTCTTGTTCTGCATGCAATGGCACGAGCGGAAGTTCTGTTCTTTTTGCGCTCGCTTTCGTCTCGCACGTGCTGGAGACTTCCTGCGTCGTTCTGAACGCGTCGTTTTTTTTCCTCTGCTGCCACGTTTTTTCGCTTACTATCGTAAAAGCCATTCCAATAAGCATTCCTAACTAAATGAACGCAGGAATGCCGATTAATTACATATATTTTGCGTCAAATGTTCTTGAAGCTTTATTTGCTCTCAATAATGGGGGCATGTACGACCGGTGCCAGCCCTTCAGGAGTTTTGAACAGCTCTGCCTATATATACCTCTTGTTCAAGTATCATTTTTGTCGGAAGGCTGAAGCGAGGGGCAAGCGGGTATCTTTTCGAAGCCTTTGTTTCGGTCCGTGACGCCGTGTGACTGCGGTGGCTAGGTAGCGTGACATCGGACGGACTTACTACGGCGAAAGCACGATCCCTTTAGGTATCTGCACTTAAAACAGCGACAAGCCGAGGAATTGTTTTTTTATATATCATAAGCATATCTTGAATAACGTTGGCAAGTTATTTTTTTCGTAGAATGATTGGTGTGAAAGGAGAATTTATTATAAACGCCACATCATGGCGAAGCAAATAAAGGCAACAGCGCTGCAGTAGAAAAAGAAAACCCCATTCAGTTTCAAAGTAATCCGGGCGTTCAACACCCTGCACAACAAATGTCTGCGGTGGGGAAACAAGCTACTACAAAGCCAACCTACAGAAAGTTCACTGGTGTTCAAAGAAAAGCAATTTTCAGTGCGTGTTACAAAATAACTTACCATAACAAAAAGCGTGAATGTGAAATATACATAAACTACTGGAAGCGGTGATATGATTCATACATGACAACATTTGACAGCGGAAAGACGACCTCAGCCTAATGTGAGTCTACACAAGACAGCACAATTGAGAACACCAGCATTCGTTTAATTTAAAAAATCACGTTGGATATATTTTCCCGAAAACGAACGAAAAAGACACATGTCAAAGCAAACGGATCAGCAGGTGCAAATAAGTGCAGGAAGAACACTGGAGGATGGCACAAATTCTGGACCATCTCTGCAAACATCACCTCAATTCTTTGAATCCGCAGGTTTAATCGACTGTATCTCCCCTTTGCAATCCTGAATCCCTTTTCTTCGGTTTGCACTTTCGTCTTGCCGGGGTCATCTAATGTGCAAATGAACCCCCATCGATGGCAGGCTAATAGACAACGGGGATGTGATCGACATCCTCAACAGTCGTCGTGAAGCAATGCTATCACCTACGCCTTTTCTTTGGACTTATGTGTTCCTCGATGGGGTGGAAGGCAAAGTAACGAGCCGTCTGCGGCGTGTGCCATCTCGGCCATCAGTTGCTGCAGCCTGTCTCGGTTGCCAGTACCATCGCTGTTGGAAAGCGCCTCTTCTCAATCCGAATCTACATGTGCCGAGGATAAGCAGCAGCCGGCGCCTGGAAGGACGGCCATTGTTGTCTACTGCTGCGGTCTGAGCGGCCCCAAATGGCCCATTTCTTTCTTTCTTCTGCTTTCTTCTACATTCGTTTCTCCTCACCCCCATCACCGCATTGTTTGTTTTCTTTTCTGCAGAAACGAATGGAGGAGTCGAAGATGGGTGCTAAGAATTCCGCCCAAGCAGCTAGTTCTAGGCTTTGAAGAGGTACTTTTTTATTATGCCGAGAGCCTTTATGGTTCAACCACGCGCATTGTGAGTTACAGACAATAGGTGGTCCAGGAGAAGGCGAAGTTGGGGAGCCTGGAAGCGTGATGCGCGGATGGAGAGCCACGAAAGGGCAACAGCAATGCGGGAGGAGGGATGGAGAAGGGCTCTTAGAAACTGCAACGCCGCGCGCCCCGGGAAAGGAAAACACCAGCCCCTAAGGAGGGTAGGCCGTCGCCGCACATGCAGTTCGAGCCGTCTTGAGGCGTGAAAGTACCGACGGGGGCAAAGAGGATTCTCCTGGCGATGATTAGTGAGCGAAGAAGCTTCGGGGGATGCTTTCCAGGGGACTGGTCATGGGGTGACTGTGGTGGCCGCAAAGTTCAACAAGAACTTCTAGGGTAGATCAACAAATGGCTCTAGTAAGCTTTCGCATTCACATTGTTAAAAAGGTTTAAGCATGCCCCGTAATTTGGTTGAGCATGCCAGGGGCGGAGTGGAGGTCTCCCACAAAAAATGAAAAGGATTCGTTCTGGTCGCATGAACAGAGCTTCTGTTTTTCCCGAGCAGCTTTCAATTATTTTATATTTTAACATTGATTTCACAGTGGCAGCGGTCTGCACTTACGATGGGATTTGCATATAAACTGTCTCTTCTGAACAAGGCAAAAATACGTTGACAGTCTGTAGTATGCATTGGCCAAGCGTTAAGTAATAACCGACACTTTGTTTCTCGAGGCGGGCCCTGGCAGTCTCAAACGCTAACCAAGGCAAAAATGGCCAACTCTCACGCATTCGCAGTCAATCAATAGCTGGCTACCATTGCAAACACAGCGCCGCACAACACATTCAACCGACGCTCTGTGTTCTTGTTTATTGTCGGCGTTTCTGTCATGCAGGTGAAACCACCAAAATGTCCGACCTCTCCCAGATGTCTTGAGCTAGCGGGTCGCACGGCCATATCCTTTTCTTCCCTAATTAATGGCTTATTTGAGCGAAGTGTGCGTTAAAAGTGGCGTCAATATAATTCTAACCAGGCAATCTTTCGAATGAACCCAACTTCTGATTTGTCTGCATGGCCCCTTTAAGCATGATGCGGGACTTTGTAATGTGTTAAGTCAGTAACTACTTGTCAACTCGATAACTATTACGAAAGCCATCTGAGCTTCAAGTTATCCGCGCCAGATTTAATTTACTTCAGCAATCTTTTTAGCGAAGAACATAGATAGACGCATATCGATAACGAATGGGAGAATGCAAGACGACCATGTCTGTATGAAACGGAACGAACCCTTCATTGCGCGGACTGCCCCTCTTTCAATGCAGTCATAACTTTGTGGCTCCCCTTTCCCTAGTTTTCATTTTTTTGTTTAAGTGATGTCGCTTCTATTGTTAGTAGGGAGACCGAAGCTTGAGGACTTTCTCAGTGCCCGGATCTACCCTAACCTTTGCTTTTGTGGTCGTAACAGAAACTGTTTGCATTAATGATTGCAATCATTACGCTGGGAATTTTTCAATCAATAACGAAAACACCCTCCTTGCCTTACCAAGAAATCCGCCCCCGCTTGGCTTCGTAACAAATATTTGTCCGAATTTCTGCACTCAGTATGCCACAAAAATTCGGGAACGCCAGTTTTGCGCACAAAGAGGGAAATATTTCTATTAGTGGGTAGTTTTTTTAAATTTAACAGCGGAACTCCGACGCGATAAAGCAGCGAAGGTGCCTTTGTCAGAGTTGCGGTTTTAAACAAAAAATTAAGATCTACCATCTCATCCATCTTATCGTCCTCTTGCTGCGTAAAGCCCCATTGATGAAAATCTTCTGAAATCCAATGGAGGGACCCAACGAACTTTCTCCCTAAGTTTTGGCTGACACTATGACTAAACAACCACCAATCCTGCTCGAATAAAACTGCGTGTACACAGTTTTAGTCTCTCGACAGCAAATTGTAGCCTCTGTTGTGCCAGAGCGCACGGCCCAAATTCGTTGCATGGGGCGACGCGCCGACAGCAGGGCCGATTCACGCCTCGTCCAAACCAGACCAAACCACCCGCGGCAGACAGTCTCAAACATGAACCGCCACGGAGTCGCCTCATCCTTCTGCATCGCGGCGGCTCAGCCGAATCATGCATCGGGTGAACGACTGGCAACCGATATGCCACCACACGCCTTAAGGCGGCTTCGCGGAGGCGGCGTTGGCGTCGCCCACCTTTCCCTGTCGTGGCTGCTCGGCTGACGCAACCGCTTCGCTTCCATTCGTCGGATTTCCAACTTCGGCCAGCGAGAGTCCTGATTGTAGCGATTCAAACTTCTCTGGGCCACAACAGTCTTCGAGGGGTATAAAAGCCCGGCCGGACGCACTTATCGTCGGCATTCTTCGTCGGCACTTTGTGGATGCACCCAGTGGATAGGTGCCGTCGCCTTTGCGCGAGCCATGTAACGCTTTTGTTACCCTTGCACATACTGTACATAAATGTTGCTTCAACTTTTCGTCGGCTCGAGAACTTCATCGCTCTGCTCTGCGCCGCGTCGATAGCGGACGGAGCTAGGCAGCGTCGCTACACCGGTGACTGCGCTCGGGTGGCCAGTCGCAACAGTGGTGGCTGCAGTGAGAGGGCCCAGTCCCAACAGTGGCGACAGCGGTTCGGTTCTTTTGGTGCTTGCTCTTCCTCCCGCGTGTGCCGGCATTGCACTGCCACTTTTTTTCGCTTAGAAACCAACCCAACGAGCGTTCCTAACTGAATGAACGCGGGCGCTGCTGGTTAATCACGTATACTTTGCCTTAAATGTATCTAAAGATTTGTTTGCACAAAACAAAGGGGAGATGAAGGACAAGCGCCAGCGGTTCCCGAGTTTCGAATGCTTATGACTATATGAACCGCTTCGCTTTCGAAGCCTCTGGGTTACGACGCTACGACAGCCACTACTTAGGAACGCCGTGTGGCTCTCGAGCGTGCTACGACGAAAAGGCGAGCCCCTAAAGTGCTCTGAAGTTAATAGAGTGATGGTGCGATATCATAAGCTCATTTTGAAGTATGGATTGCTTGCACGAAAGAGAATAAGAAAGACGCTCCGTCCACAGCGGCGTGGCCTCATAGTATTAAGAAGGGAGTTTACGTTGATCGTTGCGGCGAAGGGAGTTATAAAAGTTATGAGGTAGCTGTACTGTCAAAACATGTTAAGCACTAAGATGAAATCATATATTGGATATTTCATGTTCGACATTAAATACTTAACGAAACGGTCGCGGCGCGATATACAAATAAATCCTGAAAAGTAGCCTCATTGCAGGGTGGCGGAGACACCCTTGTGTTAGCGCGCGCTATGCATTTATCTCGCTGTAGGCTGTAACGTCCGTCACATTGCGACGTTTTTATATTCTTCGTTATAAAATGTTTTCAGTCCTGCAAGAAGCACGACAGCTCACCATTTAGCTACCATGCGTACAAAGGGAGCCATTGACACAATACTGGTATTACGGGCAAACATGACTACAAGCAAAACGTTGTGGCCGTTCCTCTCTGGTTTGCACATGCTATCATTGCAAAAGAAGCGAAGTAGGCGGCGTAAAGTATGATCCGCGCTACCGATGTATGTTTTCAGGCCCTCACCGAACTCCTGCCTATAGTGAGAAAACCAGCAAGACTTGTCAGTTTAGTGTGTCACACAAATGTATCTTCGGGTTAGCTTTACCAGCCCTGGTGACGGAAAGACAACTGCCGTCATCTCATCGTCAGCCTACTGGCACTTAAGCTGCGCAAAACTGTGTTCTCTTGTTGTAAAACTGTCCCGTGATAAAGAATGTACAAACGCAGCGGAATGGATAGGTTGACTGGTAGTCCCAAATATTGTTTCCAAATTTCAAATTTTTCTCCCCAAAATGGATCAATTGTTTGATGGCGTTTCAGCAAGGTTGTTGTCTGTTTTATTCACGTTTAGCTTTTTGGCACGTTGGAATACTATAATACGTTGCTATAAAACAAGAAGTGGGTTGCCATACCATAGCCGAATCTTTCAGCCAATTCGCGCAGGAAGATGTTCAAAAATGGTCTTTCAGTGCTGCTTCTTGAGAACACCACCTTGCGCGAATAATCAAAACGACTGCGTCCACTTCACCTATATACCTAACACTGCGCACGTATA
This sequence comes from Haemaphysalis longicornis, assembly GCF_048455015.1. NCBI lineage: Eukaryota > Metazoa > Arthropoda > Arachnida > Ixodida > Ixodidae > Haemaphysalis > Haemaphysalis longicornis. The sequence goes on along the minus strand of NW_027526361.1, from coordinate 66,568,158 downwards.
TTACGCCTGTAACAAAAACAGTGACACTAAAGCTCTGCTCTGTGCCAATGAGATGCCATCTTAAAAGTTCTCAACGGCATTGGTATGCGGGTCAACACGCAGTTTCTTCGAGCATCGAATGCGCGTTGTTTTTTTCAGCCGCACGCAGTTCCTGAAAGCAGGCCCCGGAGGTTAAGCAAAACATCCCCTCCTTGCTGACATTCGCTTCCGTCGCCGGCGACCGAGCAGTGAACTTCCTGATGCAAGTCGACTCTAACGCAATCAAGCTGTGGAAAAGAGACCCGAAAGTCTGGCTGAAAAATCAAGTACAGTCGGCCATCCGTAGTAGCTTCAACGGTTAGAGCCTGCGAAAACTGTATGTAGTGGCTGATTTCGTTGCGTTTCATTTGTCATGAACGGCACGCACTGTCCGGGGTGCCAGGCATTGCTTTTCCCAGCTTGACACAAGGGAAAAAAAAAACAGGTAAGGAAGCAAGAAAAAAGAAAGAAAGAAAGAACGAAAAAAAGAGAGGAAAGAAAGAAAGAAAGAAAGAAAGAAAGAAAGAAAGAAAGAAAGAAAGAAATGAACGAACGAGAACTGTGGAAACAAACAAAGAAAGAAGAAAAGAAAGACAGACATAAACAAGAAAGAGACAAAGAAGAAATACAGAAAAAAAAGAACGAAAAAAAGAAGGAAGGCGAGAAGGAAAATAGAGGTAGACACGAAGCTCCCGTCAGATGTGGAATTCGCCGCTTAAAGTCACTGGGTATGTGCTTGATGTTTGCGTGGACTTCTTCGAATTAATTTTTAGTGGCGTTACACCGAAGCTGTATATGACGAGCACGACATAATCTATCATGTGCGTTTGTCAACAAAACAGCCTCTGAACCATACCAAATTATGAAACATATGATTGGGAGATATTTACCAAGAAACAAAGCTCCACGCACCATGTTGAGAATTCCGGCCTAATGGTAGACTCACAAAACATAAACTAGATGAGCCACCTCTTGTCTGATTTGGAGACATTTACGTTGAAGTCCTCGACTAGTGTACTGAACTTCATTGACCGCATTTCCCCGAGGCACAACGCGAGCGCGAAAATTTTTTAAATGCGAATGCATTTCTTAGTCGGGGGTTGTCGTGCTCCGTCGGCGTGCGCCTGCATTCCTCCAGCGCGTGCGCACGTGAGCGCGCGCCTCGTAGTTCTGCCTTCGTCGTCGTCGTCGTCGTAAATGCGAATGCATTTCTTAGTCGGGGGTTGTCGTGCTCCGTCGGCGTGCGCCCGCAGGTGTTATCTCTCCGCGCTCCACCTCGCCCCTAGCAACAGCTGTGGCGCGCCTAGCAACCGGAGCAGGTGGTAGCTCGGGCGGGAGTAGCGGAGGGCAAGGGGAGAGAGAGAGCGCGCTCGGGCGTGTGAGGGCGCTCGCATCGCGGAGCTCGGCGGGAGAGAGAGCTCGCGCGCGGGGCGGGCGTGTTGTGCGGGTCTCTCTCTCCTATCCGCGTACCCTCTCTCCGCTCGCTGCGCTCGGAAAATGTATATAAATGCAGTGGAGCGCACGCCTCTCTCCGTTACTGCTTGCCGCAGCGCACTCATCGGTGCACCCAATGCATTCGCATTTCCGCACGATCCCCTTCGGGGGGGGGGGGGGTGGGGGAGTTTTTTTTATGTCAGCTTTTGGTGTGTTTTGGACTATTTGTACAACAAAGACCAACATTCCTTTCTTTTTCTTCAGCCTGCTTACATCCCCATAGTTGGCGGCATTGCTCTGGAGTAATTGAGTGTCAAGAGCTTGCGACGTTTCTATACAGTTTTGCTATTTAGAATACGCGAAACCTTCAACCACTCCCAAGGTTGTCCAAGTCGTTTTAAAAAAACAAGCATTTTGCTAGCACTGCAACAAAAGTCCCAAACTGTCACGAGAAGACAAAGAAGAGGGCAGAGAACATACCGCTGTGCTCTCAACCACTGAGGTCGAAGAAGATGGGTGTGCGCGTACCCGGAACGGGCACTGTCATGGTCACCATGTGAATAGAGCAAACAGATCGTTCATATAGTTCTAAATCGTGGTTTGCCTCATTTTTTCCTTGACGCCACATAATAGTATCAGGAGTCATGAATTGGACGCTTTTTCGCCAAGTCTGGTAACCATGGCGGAAATTTCAATGCTATCAACTCCGGCAACTCAAAGACAACGGCACACGGTTCGAGTGGACACTTGGTGCTCATATAGTCACTGACGTCATTTCATACTGAAGAGACCATATTTTTCCATAGGGGAAACTTTCGCAGTCGTGTAAAAGTAGTATAAGGCAGAGAAAAGGCTACACTAAAAGGGCGCTTGAAAAGTCAAATTCTGTATAATGCGTCTATTTTCGTCTTGGGTCATTCGTTATTTTGCCAGGTCTCACGTATCGAGTCTCGTCTTAAATAGGTCACTTCCAAACAATGCGTGGTTGTTTTTGTTTTTTTCTTAGTGCATTCATTTTTTTACTGTCTCACTTATCGAGCCTGGTTTTCTTGTACAGTTGCCTCTGCTTTGTTGCCTCTGTGGCTCTTCCAACTTGTACTGCCAAACACTGTCGGGTGTGCTTTTTGGTCTTGGCCGGCCCCGCCAAGCGGGTAGCACCGTTCTGGTATTGTGCGGTGAGATATGCTGTTTCAGTTCGTCGACAACCCCCGCGTGGCCATTGCGAGGACGTTCTCAATGGTTCCCGGACCCCACTGTTCACACACACGAAAAAGAAGAACTGTACAAAAGAGTTTTATGACTTGTCGTGTCCCGAATGGCTTGCCGGCTTCTCGCGTGACGTCTTTCAGTATGGCGTGCGTATTTCAGCTTCGCGTCGGTTGGTCTCATCCTGCTGTCGAAATACATCAGGCTCTGCCGTCACTCTGTGTCGACGTGGAAGCGCTCTAATCTATCAAACAACTTATTTTAGTGCGAAAGCCTATTTCACCGGGAGAACTTTGGATGAGTTGGGAGCGAATAGTGTGCCCTGGGGAAGTAGCCGGCAATAAGAGTAACGAATTGCTCCACGGAACAAAAGAAGAGATCATAAACTGCAATCAATACAGTCTAGGCTTAACGACTCTAGGTTCTAACGTTTCTTTGGTCATTTGTGTGTCTTGTTTTGTGTTTTGGAGCCGTGCTTGTCTAAGGTGCATGAAACTTTTTTCCCGTCGTGCTCCGCCAGAAATACATTTCATACAGGTTTGGGCAATGTGCGTTCATGAGACAATGTCAGACCTTTCTTTCTTGTTCTCTTTACCGTGCTTTGCTAGCAAGTTACACACTTGTGAAGGAGTTGTTTTTTTCTTTCGCGTAGCTTACTTCGTTCTGCGCCCAAACAAAATTGCACTATGCAGCAACAGTGCTTGAAAACCTGACGCTGTTGAACTAGTGAATGGTTTATGGGATTGTTACCCCTTCCCTCCTTCATAAAAATTGTTACCAACATTGAATTCAAGATTTGTTGACAAAAGTCGACAAAAGCTACCAACATTGAGTAGTCTGTCTACTTACTGTCTATAGACTTCCTAGCAACAGCCCACCAACGTTTTGTCAACCATCAGCCACCGTGTTTGAATTGAAACGTTTCTGTAAACTTTCTACAGAAAGTTTTGTGTAGACTTTATACTCAATCGCTGTTGCTAACCGAAGCGTTTTTGACAGGATATTCAAAATGTGATGCAGTGGGAAAAGCCGACCATTCGCAGACCGTGCTGTCAATACAGCTTAATTGAAGGTCGTCATTATTCCTCTCTAAAAGATTGTGTAGTGGCAGCAAAACGGAAAAAAAGGAAACAGCAACAGGTTAGGTTAATGGGGTTCTTCAAGAGATAAGAGTTCACATTTTTAGGAGGCATCATTCACACGCTAGCTTTCTGAAATGTAACATAACAACACAACCCCACCTCAGAAACGTACTACAGCCGAGAAACCACAAACGCAAACAAGCAGGACATCGTCACAGTACATTCAGCAGGAGTGCACTTCATTTATATATAGCCTCCATCCGCGGGATGCTGATGCCGCGGTGAGGCGTGCCTCTCATTGCATGTTTAAAATACTGCGCGTTATTATTTACAAAATACAATACCGGTAAACACTGGGACGTAAACGATTGCACATATCTTCTTGTTTACTTTATAGTTGCAAGCCGCAACCAAAGAAAACGGAAAACTGGAATGGGTTGCAGGAAAGCGCACGCGCGCCGCGTTATGGCTGCCCCGTGTGATTGACACGTTTCTCCCGGAGGTACGCAAGGAGGGAGGGGCGCCGGTGGCGGTTGGTCGAGAGCGGGCAAAGCATCTGCGCCGGCCGGATTAGGTTAGCCTAGCGGGCGAGTTTAGATTATCGCCGTTATTAGAGACCCGTCTCTGTTGCAAAATATTTACGCACATAATTCATTCCTTTCAACCATGCAGCACTTAGCTTGCGTAAATCAAAACACAGTGACGAGCGGTTGCGAGTGGTTGATGCCGCTGGCTGGCGCTTGTTCGGAACCGATGATTAGCCATGTTTATCACCGTGAAGAGTGAAAGCGAGTGGGTCGTGAAGGACCAACCGACCAACCCGCGCGGCTGAGAGACCTACTGGTTGTTCCGAGGGAGAAACTGCGCGGTTCGAGGTACGAACAGTGAAAGTTGCTCCATTTTGCTACTTTTTTTTTCTTGGAGTGCGCAAGTGTGAAGATACATGCAGAGAGGCAGAGGGAAAGAGAAAGATACGTGCGTGTGTGTGTGTGCGTTTGAAACCTTATTCAAACAAAGTAACGTAATTTGGTTAAAGTCAAGTAAATAGTTTGTCCCGAAATTATGTTAAACTGTCCAGGTATTTAGAAAAAAACAATATGAATTAATTAAAATAGGACTTCAGGACGAAGGAATCAGTTGTTTGCGTTAAATTCAACTTGCGACAGAGCGTCTCGAAACACTTTCAGTGGTCATTCTACAGACGCTCGTCAATAGACAAATGTCAACATAAATCAGATAGACTTTCGATATGCAACCGTCAACAGACAAGTGTCAACGTAAATTAAGTAGACTTTCTGTATACAACAGTCAATAGACGAGTGTCAACATACATTCAATAGATTTTTACAGACGTCTGTCAATAGAATGTAAGAGTATGTAGTATAGCTATAAAGTTGGTAGGATGTCAACAGAACGTCTACAGAATGTAAAGAATCAATTTTGTAAAGGCTGTAATTAAAAATAGGTACTACTACTTTCTATAAAGTAAACTCCTGTATGGCCCGCGAGCTAAAAACATCCAGTTAGCTTTTTTGGTGAAATGGGTCGTACGAATGTCTTCATTTTTTAGTATAACTTGCTTAGCCGAAATGCTGGCTGTATTTTCACCCGTGAGGTATAACACCGTGCGGCACTGTGCGCGCTTAAGTGTCTTTTCTTGACTCTCCAATAATAATTATAATACCACCACCACCACCACCAACAACAACAACAACAAAAAACAACAACAACAATAGAATGGTACTCAAATTATCATAACTAGTCGTTACAATACTACCCATCAAAAGCCCCTGCTCAATCACGTAGGTGGCGACAAACGACAGCTTTGGAGCACTCCTGTAGAAACTTCCGACCGCAGTCGTGCCAGTTGGTGCTTCTTTGGATCCTAATTTGGGTGATTTCCCCTTACTTTGACCTGCGTTTTCGTTGTAGGCTTCTTGACAAAGCAGTGGGCCTAATCATCCTACGCAAAGTATATCCGCCGTAGCTTCCGCGTATGAACTTTGCCTCTTCGATGGCCTATAAACGTTGGTGAAATGAATTGTGTCACAGTGGGGGTGTGGTTAGACCAACCGTGTGTCCGCCATATGGGAAGCCGTGGGAGACCAAGCTGAGCAGCGCCTGCTAAACGGTAGCCCCGTGGCTATTACATCGCGGGCACTAGGGACGTCCCGTAACTAGGGTCATAGCCGAACGGTCTGCAATTTCATTTACAATTACTTCTGTTTGGTCAGCCATTTAGTATAGTGCATAGAGTAATTGTTGCAGATCTTTCTTACAGCTTCGCAGGCCAACCACCTTGGCCATGCGGATTGTAGCCCAAATTTTTAACGCCGTCCCTGCACCGTTCATACGTTGCAGAAAAAACCCAAGAACGATTTGCTATAAAAAAGTCATGGTTTGCAAGAGAAGATGGTTCTATGAAGGGATATTTTTTCAACTACACCAGTGCTGTTAAGCAGCCGAAAGAAAAAGAATAATGTTTTGCGAAGCGTGGACATTAAAAAGTAAGAACAAACGACGATTTTTTGCGTGGTTTTACTTGGACGAAGGCCACTCTACCCTTTGTTGGAGACGCGGCTGTGGCTAAGAGTGGGGTGATTAGGACGAGTTAGTAGACAACAAGTACCACAAGTTCATATCACAATCCGCTAGCATCACAGTTGAAAGCGTAGACCCGTCAGCCCTTCAGGTTGCGGGCAAGTGAATGAACCTCGCGTTTCTTTGTTTCCTCCTGTCGCGACCGAGTAAACAGAAAGTCGGAGGTAGGTGTCGCAAGGCGGTTATGTTTTTCAGTACTCTCACTGAGGCGACGGATCGTCATTAATGGCGCTCGCTTGTTCCAAGAGGATGGCAAACAGCGTGTCGAAAATTTAGAGCTCTTTCACACTATAAAATAATTTACACCGTTCTTGTCTATAACTAACACCCATAACCTTTTAAAAATTAAAAAATACACCCCTTGAAGGGGTGTAACTAACAATAAAACACATTTTTCCAGGATGTATTATGTTTTTGCTCGGTGAAATGGTCTTATAAAGGGCAATACACACTAAGGGGTGTTTTCTTTTGGTTTTTTTGCTAAGGTGTAGGCGTTTTAGTTGCAGACAGTGATTTGCAACCTTAAGGGTGCAAATTTATGTTACAGTGCACTTCTGTGAAGATGGAAGAACGGCGAAGGTGTATTGGTGGACTAACAATATTGATCGAATAAGGACACGTACGAATAACATCCTTAGAATTAATTTCAAATGAAATCTTATATAGTGTATTTCGAGAGTCTCTTGGCGAAAACATTGTCCCAGACGTTTTCTCCCCCATATTCCCACCGTGGATGACGGGAATTCTGTAACTGTTACAACTCCACTGTAAACTAAGTACTTATGACAGGTAAATGAAGCTGGCCAGAATAGTAGAGATGGTTTAGCGGCCAATTGTAATACAAATTGTTTAGGAATGGTTTCAATAAAACAAGAGTTATAGGAGTTTTCCGTAACCATACTCTCTCTGTAGGCGGCCCTGCATTCACACGGGAAGGGAATTCTCTAACGCTCCCTATTTCACTGTGGACTAAGTACACCAGTAAACAAAACTCACCGCAAAGTAGAGTCACCTTAGCGGAAAATTTCAGCATAATTTTTTTACTAGGAAATCCATACTTAATTTGCAGCTACAGAGCATTTTAAGTGCAGAGCACTTCAGGCGCTCGCCTTGTAGTCGTAACTCGCTCGCTGGACCCAAGTAGAGTAACAGGGCGTTCCGTTGTAGCGCTGTCGTCGCGGCGTACCCCAGAGGCTTCGAAACCCAATCTGTTTATATAGTCAGAAGCATTCGAAACTCGTGAACCGCTGGCGCTTGTCCTACATCTCCCCGTTGTTAGGCGCACAGAAAACTGTAGGTATATTTGAGGCAAAATATACGTAATTAACTGTCAGCGCCCGCGTTTATTTTCTTAGGAACGCTCGTTGGGTTAGTTTTTACGATAGTAAGCGAAAAAAGCAGCTGAGCACGAAACAAATGGCGCGTTCGAAAGGAGAAAGGACGCAGAAAGGCTCCACGCGAAAGAAGAAAAAAACGCGCTCGAAATGACACAAAACAGCTTCAGCCTACGAAATTAAAGCAAGCACAAGAACAGAACTCCCGCTGGCCCAGTTTCAGGCAGGGGGCGCGCGACCACTGCGAAGGCGGGAAATTTTAATTGCGTGGGGTGGTAGCAGTGAGCGGATGACGGCGGTACGGCCCATTACGGCGAATCATTGCACTACACTTCCGACAGCTTTCACATTGAGTGGAACGGATTTAAATTTTTTCACTAGCTCCGCAGAGAACTTATGCGATTCTTTGTCGACGCGGACCCAATACACGCACAGAATTTTGGACGGAACCTAGGGCCAGAGAACTTCGCTGTAAAATTTTAGGCTCCGCCTTAAAGCGTGGGACCACATAGCGTTGTCGGGACACGTTGTCACGCACGAAAGTTCGTCCGAATGGTGATAACCTTCCGCGCCTGGTCACCCTCAATCTGTTGGCGAATGCACGAACACGGCAGGAGGAACCACGCTGCGGGAAGCAAACGAGTGTTCAGGCGTTCGCTTTTTATATATAGCGCACGCTTAACCCCAATGTCGTCGGCCGCCTGACCCACGACGGACACTCACGTATGCTGCTGAAATCAAAAACCGAGGCGCGGCCGTTCGAGGAAAAGGACATCGTGACAGAGGGAACACTACAAGCGGCCTGCTGTGTGCCACGAAAGGCGGGCCCTAAAGTACCCGTATTTAGTCACCTCAAGGAAAGATCGTATACAATAACTGCACTGGCCACTGTGCTCACACGCCATTTGTTTGGGTAATGCCTTACGATCGCGGTGATTTCAGTGGGCATCAACAAATGGCCCTACGGCATTTTTTGCCCATTGTTACCGCCGCCTACGACAGCTCTTTTTCTGCGATTTGGGGCCCTTAACACTACCCGTTAGAAGCTACAGCCCAAACAAAACTGATAATGTCGCACTTTGTGACACGCAGTAAGGCACGCAACCGTGGCAGGTACATTGAAATCGGATTGTTGTGATGATACGTCTACAAAAAACCCTGTAGCTTTCGTATTCGTCGGTGCTGCGCTAGGAATCCCTGCTTCATGTAGCTTGTGAGACGTACAACGTATACGTTTGTATCGGCGTGTTAAGAAACGATGGGGTGCTAGGGTAGCTAAGGGTATCGTTTAGGCGGTGCCCAAATATGTTAGTGCGTTTAGCACTTGAACTTGGAGAGAGAGGTTTTCCCGCTGGGAACTAAGCTATATTGACGATCTGTACCAGACCATACAGGCACCGTGAAGGCATGCCACGCAAAAGTGTTCGCTCTCTATAGGAAGAGTGCATGCTTCCTTAAATACGTAACCTGATAGTCTATCTCAGGTGGGTGTTCGATATAAATCCTTTACGTAAATGGTCCCACTGTTCCGATTTTATGACGCCCTGGCAGCCCTACCTAGATTGCATCTCTACTTGGATTCGAAGAAACGAAGGCTGGTTGCCTTTTCTTAGAGACATTCCTTCGAGGCCGGTCTAGTTCCCTTTGACTGATCTACGCCGGATTCCGTCTGGGATTGGCCCAGCATCACTTCAGGCAAGCTTCCACCCAAAGCCATTAGAGGGGCTCCAAAAGCCACCTGGAGTGGGAGGAAAGTGAATGAGGGAGGCGGGGTGAAATTCTTCTCCTAACTAAAAACATTCCGCGCCGCAGTTTCCCCTTGCTCCTTTCTCTGTCATCCCCGGTGCGATGGGAAAATAACGGCAACGAAGCGCCAAAGTAGGTCACACGCCGACCTTTTTGTTTCCCTACAATTCTTATTATGTTGCTTGGGAAAGAAAGCGTGTTTCGAAGGCAATGCCGACTGTGTGAAATTAAAGAACAAATGCGTTTTTCACTGTGTTTATCGGCGCCCTAGTAAGCCGTGTTCAAAAAGCCGTCTGCACTTTTGTACTCCAAGAAAAACGTTATACAGCCTAGGCGTAAAGAAGGAGAGTTGTTGCGCAATTATAGTGCATCCTAAACCAGGAGCTTATGCTAGAAAGGAAGTTGGGAGAACATGTGAGGTTGTGAGTTTGCGTCCCTTTTCCCTAACTCACTTTTTACCCCGGCAACTGAGGCCTTGCCTTGTGCTATCATCGCCCGTTCTAGATACCTAAAAAACATGCGGCGGAGGCTCGCAGTCAAGCTTTTTTCGGAGAAGCGGACGATTTTGACCGCACTAAAAGGTAGGCCTGCGTGCTTTTGTTGTTTCTCGGAGGCGTAAGTTCTCTAAACCTCAAAACATTGTGGACAGCCATCTGCAGCATCCGCCCAGCATTGAGAACGCCGAAGTCTAGGTCCTACAAACGTACCTCCCTCCTTCTCCGCTCTCGCTCTCTCTCCTTCTCCGCTCTCTCTCTCTCTCTCTCTCTCTCTCTCTCTCTCTCTCTCTCTCTCTCTCTCTCTCTCTCTCTCTCTCTCTCTCTCTCTCATTATTTTTCTATGCTTTGTGCGTACCTACGTTGCGAAGTCTCGCACATGAACTTTTCTTCGCATAATAGCCCTTCTTGCTGTGGTAAAGCGAACTTTATGTTAGTCAGGCTTTTGCACAAGTTTCTTGCGAATATATATCAGCAGAGCGGCAGTGCGTTTATGTTCCTGAGCCGGTGGTTAGAATATTTAGTCACATAATTTCACGTGCACATTGTTCCAGCGAAACATTTTCCCTCGACGTTAACCAGTACCCGCTTTTTTCCCGTTGTTATATGTTTGCCCGCCGTGGTGGTGTAGCGGCTAGAGCTGAAGGCAGAGCAAGTTGTCGATGGGTAAGGCGATAGCAGCCGGTTTTCAGGCGAAACCGTTAAATGGCCCGTTCAATGAATGAGCCGGCGACTGGTGTCCAACCTCCGGCCTCTGGAAGCGCCTGGCGACGCGTTTCTCCTGCTCACGTGTTGTGAACCACGGGCGCCACGGAATTGTACTGTAGGCTGGAACGGTGGTTGTTCCTCAGCTCGACGGGAGAGGAGAAGAATTTTGGTGAGGTCAATGGGGATGACCGGCTTTTCGTGCAGGTATACATGAAGTGCAGTAAAGGGGCCGGTCAGTATCGAATTTCGGAATAATAATAATAATAATTTTAAACAAAAAGGCTTGTGTTGCTGTGCCCAGCAGTTGCTGCACATCACAGGAGTAGCGATACAAACATTGTCAATCTCGTTTATAAAGGAAAATAAAAAAATAGAAAGACAAAAGATTGATTGATTGTAGGGTTTAACGCGCCGACGCAACGCAGGTGATGAGGCGCGCCGTATCGGAGGGATCCGGATTAATTTTGACCACCTCGGGATCTTTAACGTGCGCCGAAATCTCGCATACACGGGCGGTTTTGCTTTTCGCCTCCATCAGAAAAGCGGCCGCCGTGGCCGGGAATCGAACCCGCGACCTCGTGCGCAGGAGCGCAACGCCTTAGCCACTGAGCCACCGCGGCGGGTAGAAAGACAAAAGAAAAAGGAAAGTAAGAACAATGTACACAAAAGGAGCTGGGGAATAAAAACAGAAGAAAATACCTTCAGCAGATTCTACATCAACACGTAATTAAAAAATTGCGTCTTTAACTTGACCAAGGGTGCTAAGAGGAAACAGTTCGGAGGGAAGCAAATTGAGGGTGGACGGGACATAAAAGGTACGCAACCGCTCACTGTAATAAGTGCGAACACTCGTCACGACAAAACAATCACGGTAGTGAACATCACGTTGGCGCGTGTATAGTATACAACGTTCGTGCGACCAAATATATTTTAGCCTCACGGTCTGTCTGAACACAAAAAAATAAGGCACGCGTAGCAACTGAAAGACATCTGCATGCGATTGATTAATGCGACACACCGTACATTACAGACCTAAGAACCAATTTCAATAGGCAGTTGATTTTGTTTTTCCAGAAGGCGATACAGAAGTAAGGACTACAAATACCATGCCGCAAGACACTGTAAGCAAGCGCATAGTATATTTGTTTCCGTATGTTTACCGGGCATAAGGCTATAATGGAAACCATGAGGCAAGCAATCTTTCGGAGTTCGGTACAAACGTGCGCTGCATGGCTTTGATATGACCTGCATGGCTTTTCAGGGGATATCGAAATCAAACAATAGACCTAAGTATTTGACAGTAGACTGTTTGGCAGAAGGTGTACATCCACACTGTAAACAGTCACTTGTACGCAAATAAATTGAAACGCGGTTAAGAATAAGCTTGGCTGGATAATAGAAATAGACTAGTTGTGGCTTATTGCTCTTCATTGTAATTAAATTATCTCTGTACCACCGCATTAGTTGCATACTGTCCCGCTGCAGGTATTCCTTTGCTAGTTTATAATTATTGTGTCTGGACACAAATGTGGTGCCATCCGCATACTCGAAAACTCTGTTGCTATTGCAAGAAATGCTGAGATCGTAACGTATATAATAAACAAAATGTCAGCAGGAATGAACCCCTGAGGGACGCCAGAGGTTGAATACTGCGGATTGCTTTTGATCCAACCCAACACCAAAATTTCAGAACGATTGGACAGGTACTCGTTAATTAAAGATTGACACGATCCTCTGAATCCATACTGGAACAGTTTATTTGATAAAACGGAGTGATTACTATAGTCTAATGCCTTTGAAGGTTTCAAAAACATGGTACAGGCGAGTTCAGTATGCTCTCAAGCATTGTTGAGAAGATCGGAAAGTTCTTCGAGAGCTTTTTGAATAGTGGATCCTGTAGGTGACTGTGAATTCGTGTGCTCAGGATGCGCATAGGGGTGCGAGAATGCCTGTGTTAGATATTAATGATTTCGCGTTCACAACTCGTACGAATTGCTTCGTTGTCCTCATAGGATTTGTTATGAATTTTATTTCTGCCACTACTGCCTGTGTTCTTTAGAACGGAGATTTTAATTTTTATGTGTCCGGACAAATTTCTCACAAGAAGAAACAACGCCAAATGTTTTTCTTCGCCAATCCAAGACAGACCTACCCAGTCATAATATCAAGCCCACTTTCCTGCTTTCCCTAATCTAACCCAAGGCTTCCCTGACATGGCATGCCTGTCTGTCGTTGCGTTCATCCGTCCGTCTATCAGCCAGGCAACCCGTGAAAAAATCGCAGAAATTCAGGGAATTGTTTGCTATCGCGTAGAATTTTTGTGCTTCTTGTCTAGACTGTCAGTGCTTTAGATCCATATTGTCTGCCTTTTCTCAATTCTCTCTGACCAATTATCTGCATTTACGCTATTATGACAATTGCAGGTGTTAGTTCCGCAAAATCAGCTTTTTGGTGTAAATGAAGGGCGTTATAATGTACGCCATTTTCATTTTTTGTATTTTTAATATTTTTTGGTCCTTCAAAATTCTGTTCCACCAATTATCTCCCTTCATGCTACTAGAGCGATTGGAGGTGGAACTTTCGCGAAATCTGCATTATTATGAAAAGGCAGGGCGTTTCACGGTTCGCCATTTTCCCAGTGTTTTTATATTTCCTATTTTTTAAAATTCTGTTCGTCCAATTATCTCCATTTGCTCTATTATAATGATAAAAGGGGAATTTCCGCAAAATTTGCATTTTTGTGGAAATACAGGCCGTTACAAGCTTGGGTCATTCTCGATATTTCTTTATAGTTTCCTTATTTTCGGACTTTTCAAAAAATTTTTCGACAACCTACCTCCATTTAAGCTCTTATAACTTCTAAAAAGGGAATTTCCGCGAAATCTTAATTAGTGTGGAAATGGATGGCGTTACGGGTTCGCCATTTTCGCACTTTGTTATATTTCCTTGTTTTGTGTTTTTTTTTTTTTCAAAATTCTGTTCGAACAATTATCTTCATTTACGCTATACTATAACGATGAATGGTGGAACTACCGCGAAACCTGCATTTTTGTGGAAATTCAGAGCGTTACACGGTCCTGGTTATTTGTAGGCGTACTCGGAAAATAACACTAATCATTAAAATCTTATGTCACGGCATCTGTTACAGGTGCCTGCAGTGGCATACAAAATAATCGTGAAATATCCACCAGTTGAAAATTATAGATGTAATAATTTTTTTCGTGTTATTTGGTAATGTTTTCAATAGGTTAAAGGGAACATGGCTTTGCCACTTATGATGCATATTAGGCGCTTTTACGGCTTTCAATTTCCGTTGATTCTCTTACTTTGCGCTGCTATCTGCAGTGCTTGCTTTAACGGGGTTTTATGTGGCCACATCACGTCCTCTCTGGCTAGTGTCAAGTACATCAAGCCATGGAAAGCATAGCGTCTTCACATATTTACAACTGAGCGAAAAGGAATGTGCTATATTTCGCATTCCGTAGGACTGCGCATGGAGTATTACTCTTCAAGTTAAATAATATTTCGATGAAAACGTGTTCTTTTTCTATACGGCACTAGCACCGAAATAACAGGCAGTGTTGTCCCGCAGCATTTTCGAACAAATTAACACAGCAAAGTATGCGAGATGTCGTACTGAGAAGAATCACTGAGGCTCGATGACGCACCCTCGACCACACGCAGGTTCGCGCTTTCGTGTTCTCCAGCCACACCTCGTGGCGCCCCTCAAGTAGGAAGCACTCGTGCCTGGAAATTCAAACGTGATGCAGCGGAAGAGACCAGAGCAGCGAACCTCCAGGCGCCCAAGGCAGTATGGATAGGAGGGGCACTCGAGTTCAGCGACGGCAAAATGAAGTTGAACAATACACGAATTCGAAGCAGCCGGCATGGCTTTCATTCCGTCTTGGAGCCCGCCGCAAGCACGTGATCGTACTCGAGAGGCAAACTAGGGAAGGCAATGCCATGAGTCCAGAATTCTCATTAGTTGCCCCGCGTACCAATACATACAAAATAAACCCTCCACTTTTGTGTTCTTAAGTCTTAGAGCAGGGACGTTGCCAAGTTCTACCCTTTTGTGATACGATTTGGTCTTTGGGAGTCCAATATTGCTGCTATAAAAGTCCTTCGACAAGTTTCGGTAGCTTCGAGAAGTTTCCCGTCATGGCGGACGCGTTTAGACGGAGCTGCGCAAATTTTAAATTTTCGACAGGAAATCTGGCATTTTAGTTCTAACCCTTTTGGACTCCTCGTTCAAACAGCTCTAGAGCACATTTGTACCAAATTTAAACCTCCTATCACCAACAGTTTGACAGATATAGACGTTTTCTTTTCTTTAGCGCGGGGGTGGCCGAGTTGAGTCGCGCCTGGTGTCAAAGCAGGTGAAACAAAGCCACCTAACTACCGCGACAGGTTGTCCCCTTAAAGGCCGTAATCGCGTTATCGCGGGACTGCTCTGATAGTGCGACAAGTTAAATCAGCTCTCTATTTCCTTTTCTGGTAAATTTACAACAAAAAATCCAAATGTAAGCAAAAACAGCCGCCGTAGCACGAACTGGCGATGCCACGTGTGCAAATTCGCCGAATAAGCAAAAAATTCAACCGGCGGGACCTTTCAACAGTTGAAATAGGTTTAAAAAACCATTCCGTTGCATCGCACTAACCCTTAGAAACAAGGGAAGGCCGTGTAATAACAGCGCTCGCCGAAACGCGATATAAACAACCCGCAGTAACCAGAAGCATAATCGGCCCAGCCAGCGGGGTTCAATTTAAAAAAAGGAAATTATTCACTATGGGTGAAAGACTTTCGGCAAAGCTAAGGACCTTCCGCAGCATCGAACACTAAGCTACGAAGGCAAAAATCTTTAAGTTCAGCGGTACGCCTAAAACGCCGCGCCCTTACCGGGCTAGGAATAGGACGAGGGCCCAGGGACACACTTAGCATATCTGAAATTTGAATAACTCGACAACCCCTGGGCACATAGAAAAGTGCAACCACGTGCCGTGACCGCCAGAAAAAGCGCAACCTAGATATGTAATTGGATTTTATGTAGAAAATACGGAAGCAGTGTCTTTGCACACCTCTCGTGGTCCCAATATTTCCGGACTTTAGAGAGCACCAGGTTGCCGAACTTTTGCGCATCCCTGTCAAAAGGTCACCGTGGTTGGCGCAGCGCACGATAAACAAAGTTTCGGCTTAGAATAGCACTAAAAAGGCGAGGAAGGACTCTCATACAATTTCAGCGGCCTTTTTGGGCCAGCTGAGCTTCAAACTAAACATTTTTTTCTAAGCTATACACTTTAGCTTGGCAGTGCCTTAACGTTTCGAACGGCCCGGCGTCAATGGATCTCAGCAGTAAACTAGCGTCTAAACTTATTGCTTCAGAACCATGCGTACAAAAAGCAAAACTGGAAAACGCTGGCTCAATATCGCTGCAGGCGTACGCTGCAACGTCGTCCTCTGGAAACTTTTCACTCTCTCTCGCTCTTTTTCGTCTGGCTCTCGGTGTCCAACCCCCGCAGGTATGGAGTGCTGCCTTCTCCGAAGTAACTATCATTTCGGATACCTAAGGGCTACACTAGAAAGGTTCTATTATGCGAGGAAGACTCTTAGGGACATAAACACCACCCCATCACCAGAGACGGATCTGGCGCACCTCGTGTAGTAGTGGCCGCCACCTTCCACGACTAACCAACTCAACTATCGGCCGCTGTAGAGCACTCGTACACGGCGGTGGTCAGAACAGCGACACAGCAGGGGGGGATAAGAATGGCTGGGTCTGAACAGGCCACCAATGAAACTTGACCCTGGAAACATTCAACGCACGCATCTTGCTCTCGTACATTAAGGGGGATATTATAGGGTTAAGTGGAGTAACACGGGCAGGAGAAAGTTCCATGAAGGTCACTATCGGGCACATTCTGTGCTACAGTGAACCCCAAGAGGAGAAATAACATGGGATGGGATTTTTAATCCACAGAGAAATAGCAGGAAATGTGGAGGAGTTATTCAGCATTAGCGAGAGTCGGGCTGTTGTGATCAGCTAAACAAGCGATACAGGTTAAAGATAGTGCAAGCCTATGCGTCAACAACAAGCTATGATGACGAAGCCGTAGACAGCTTCTACGGGGACGTCGAATCAACAGTGAAGAAGGCAACAACGCGGCTGAAGTTTGTGATGGTAGACTTTAACGCAAAGGTTGGTAAGAAGCAAATGAAAGAAAGGTCAGTGAGAAACTTCGGAATAGACAATCGAAACAGTTTAGAAGATACAGCGGTGGGGTTTGCCGAGAGAAATAGCATGAGGCTGATGCACACATTCTTCTACAAATAAAATAATAGGAAATGGACATTGGAAAGTCTAGATGATACAATAAAAAAGAAACTGACTTCATTTTCAGTGACAACCCAGTTATCGTTCAAGACGTGTATATAGAGGTGCTAAGGAAGATTAGGAGCAGCTATCATACGAGGGTTAGATGCAAGGTAAAGCTGAATCTTTAAGGAGAAAGAAAAAAACTCGCGGAAACAACGAAATCCCGTATTGAGTTCGTTACAGGCAGATCGCTGGAGTTTAATATAACCCTTCATAATAAATTCGTGCTTCTGAATGAGCAGAACGAGGTCGGTGTAGACAAGGTAAATGACAACCTAACACCGGCACTTAGTAAATCACCTACAGCTGTTGGAGAAAGAACACGTAGGGAATAAACTGGAAAACTAGGAAAGCGAAGGAAACAATTGCCAAACGTAAGAGCATGAAAGTGTCAAGTGCTGTGGATCAAATTTAGTTAGGCGAAATTTCGAAACTGATTAATAGAAATAAAACAGGCGACATTCGGACATAGCACATGGCAGTGATCGAGGAAACGCTGAAATAGGGGGAATCGTGTAGCAACTAAGGGAAAGCTATCCTTCGGTAAAGAGAAGATGTACGCACTCTGAAACGAGCAGAGTAACATTGCTCACAGCTTGGATGAGATATTTCAGCTAACAGAACGATTCTCCACAAGGCTGTATCCGAGCGACGCTAGACCACGGGAAAATACCGAGAGTACAAGATCAAATTGTGATGTCCCACTAGTAACTAAAGATGAGGTAGGAAAGGCTCTCAAAAGCATGAAAAGCGGAAACGCTGCGTGTGACGGCGGCATAATCGTGTATCGTTTGAAGGAGGGAGAAGATATTGTACAGGAAAAGCTTCCAGCAGTATTTTCTGAAAGTTTTAAGACTGAAAGGTGCCCACACCCAGGAAAAACGCCAATATTGTTGCGATTCATAAAAAGTCAAATCCCAAAGACCTCAAAAGTTACAGACACACCAGCCTTTTAGTTGTTTACAAGCTGTTTACCAAAGTTATAGTTTGGCCCATAGGTGACAGCCTGGATTTCCAAAAACCCAGAAGCAGGCTTGGTTTAAGAAGGGGTACTTACCCTTGTATCAGGACCATGTCGTCAATGAAGTGATAGAAAAATCCGCAGATTACACTAAACCCTTTTATATGGCACGTATAGATTATGAGAAAGCTTTTGATTCCGTACTCATGGTCGCCGTGCTAAATACAATAAAAGACCAGCGAATAGAGGAGACCCACATAAGGCTTCCAGACGACCTATATAAAGAATGCACGGGCAGGATAAACCTCTATAGGCAAACCGATAAATTTTCGATCCAAAAGAGAGTAAGAAAGGGAAACACCATCGCGCCAAAACTATTCACAGCATGTCTGGTGGGTGTATTTAGAAAGCTTTACAGAAAAAAAAAACATCGGGTTAAGGATAAACGGAGAATACTTGAGCCTTTTGAGGTTTGCGATCGACATAGTCTTGCTGAGTGGGACTGCATACCACATGAAAAGAGTGCTTGAGCAACTGCAATCAGAAATCAAGGCTGTGGGGCTGAGAATAAATATTGTTGTGACGGAAAGTGAAGCGACGGAACTAGGCGAGAAGATAACGAAAACGAACTGACCGGCCGCGACTGGTAGAAGAGAAGGAAGACGTTAGTGCTGAGCGCTACTCGCCCTGTGCGTTTTTAACTGGAAGGACATTCTTCTGTTCGAAAGCTCGCATATCACCTTCGCAATATCAGCAGTTTCGTGGTGTTCCTCAGGGGTCTGTCCTTTCTCCGGTTCTTTTTAATATTCTTCTCAAATCAATTCCGACTATGGAGGGTATAATAACTTACGTTTATGCCGATGATATGGCTGTTTACTCATCGGGCAGAGACATTCATGATTTGTGTCAACGCTTACAAAGCTATCTGGTCTCTCTAGATAATTGGCTTAGCGGGTTACATTTATCGCTTAATGTGGGAAAATGTGCTGTCTTAGTATTTCCGGTTGCCATCCCCATATAATTATGCCTATTGTACCGACAGAAATCCATCCCCCAAGTTACAGAAATTAAATATCTTGGTGTAATCTATGATGACAAGCTTACATGGCGTCCTCATAATAAACATGTTGCTGCTAAAGGAGAAAGAGCTGTACGGGTGCTCCGCAGTCTATCTAACCACAAATTCGGGTTGCGTAGAGCCACGATGTTTATGATATACCGGAATTACGTTCGCCCGGTATAAGAGTTTGGCTGCGTCCTATTTTCTGTTTGTGCGGCGTAAAAATTACATCCCCTATTTGTCGTTGAGAGAATGGCCTTGCGACTATGCTTGGGATTACCAAAGTATGTCGCTAACCCTATTTTACACCTTGAGGCACGATTTCCTCCACTGAAGTCTAGATTTCAATTATTGACCGTATCAACCTTTATCAAATTGTTTGACTCCCCACTGCAAGACACGTAGTTCATTTTCCGTCTGAGGCCTAATCTTTTTCAAGACATTCAGTCGCCGCGGTTACAGAGCCCCCCGATGTATATAGTTCAGTCATGACTTCAGCCAATTCACGCAGACCTTTTTCGGCTCCCCTCTCCTTGTATTAGCGTGTCATCTGTGGAAATAAACTTTGATAATATCTTACCCTCGAATGCAAAGATGTTGCCGGCACGAATCCTCAATGGATTGCTGGAGGATCATCTCTCAACCCTTAATTCCCATATTGTCATTGCTACCGATGCCTCGCAAAGTGATGAGAAGGCTGGAGTTGGGATATTCTCCCAGGCCCTTGATTGGTCCTGTTCAATTAAGTTACCTAATTACACACCTTTTTTCTAGGCGGAATTATTGGCAATGATTTTGGCTCTTCAAAAACTTAAACATAGATTTTCGCTTGTTGTTATTCTTTCTGACTCCCTCTCTGTGTGTTCCGCATTAACATCCGAAAAAGATTCTTTAGTTATCCGCACATTCCGGTCATTTGTTCCTCATCAGCTTTCTGAGGTTAGATTAGTGTGGGTTCCAGGACATGCAGGAATCTCGTACAAGGAAGTGGCTGATCAATTAGCCAGTATGTCTCTTGGTGGCCCTGTGGTCGTGCAATTTCCAAATGATAGCTTTCTATTAACGACGAGATTTAGACGTTTACAACTACTCCAGACTTATCGGCAAGACGCCCTTCTCTCTTCTAGAGAGTATAGCCACCTTCTTCATGCATTAAAGCCGATGTTTTGTGAAACAAGGCTATGCGACGTAACAATCACTAAACTTCGGAGCAAAATTCCCCCATTAAATTTTTATCTTTATAAATCTGGTCTGGCCCCATCCCCGCATTGCCCTTTCTGTGACGAGCTGGAAAATATAGAACATTTCCTGTTTAATTGCCGCAGCTTCTCCCCAATGCGACGCATGCATCTGGAGTCAACCTTTAGGCGACTCCACCTTCCGATAACTACTTCAGAAGTTTTTGTCACGAGGCGCTTCCGCCCTTGGAGTCTGCCACGGGAATGTGTCCGCCTACACTCCTATGTTTCGGCGACAGGCTGGTTTTCCTGCTAGCCAGTTAAGCGCTCACATTTATTTCATTTTTCTTCCTGACTCTACCTTCATATTATACATATTAAAAATTTCTGTTCTGTATTTCCTTTTCTAAATTTTGAGATCTAAAATAATATAGGTCACATCCTGGTTATGTACAAATCTTCTTTGCCAATCCCCCGCGTGGGTATGTGCCATAGTCTGAGGCAACCAACCAACCAACCTGTGCTGACCGCTCCCTGCCTACGAATTCCCTGCGCACCGGCTGTCTCATCTTAATAAAGCCTATCTCATCCCATACAACCGGGTCAATATGCACAAATTAAAAGTAATGCGGAATACACATTTCATAACGGTCTTTTTCAGCTTAGGAAACGAAACGCAAGAAGTAAAAGACTACCTCGGACAGATGGTTAGTGCTGACCCATACCTCGAGAGAGAAATCCGTTTCAGAATAGGTATAGGTTAGGCGGGAATCGGGAAGCACTCCCAAATACTAAAAATTAGTCACATATGTCACTAAGCAGAAAAAACTACAACCAGTGCATTGCTGGTGATAACATACGGAGCTGAAACTTGGCAGCTTACTAAACAACTAGAAAGCAAGCTTAGGTCGGCTCAACGGGCCATGGAAGGAATATGGCAGGAATAATACTGAGGAACAGGAAACGAGCTACCTGGAGCACATAACAGAGTAGAGTAGAAGATATCATTCTTCACATAAAAAGGAATGGGCTTGGGATGGCCATGCAGCGAGACAAACCAACAATACGTGGACAATTAGGGCAACAGAGTGGATACCAAGAGGTTGGCCTAGAAGAAGGGGAAAGCCATTACCCCGATGGAAGGATGAAATAGAGAAATTCGGGGGTAAGTTGTGGACACCAACACTGCAGGACTGGAGTGGTTGGGGGTCAGTGGGAAAGCCTTCGTCCTGCAGTGGATCTAAGTAGGCTTCTGCTGCTGATGATGATGATGAAAAGTCCGCATTGTCGATTCTTCTGAAAAATTTAGGTTACCTACTATGCTGTACATTGATATTGTTTATTCCATACTGATTGCCCTTATTGTTTAATCTCAAGAACTTCCCTGAGCTTGTGAGCACATATTGGCTTTCCGGCTTTGATGCAAAACTCGCTTTAATTGTAGGGTTCTTGATTAAAATACGTATGCAGAAAAGTAACAATATTTTGTATTTATATGGATGGACCTCTGTGCGTATGTATGTATGTATGTATGTATGTATGTATGTATGTATGTATGTATGTATGTATGTACGTATGTACAGTGCTCAGCGATTGAAACGCGATACTCGGAGCGCGTGGCTGCCGGTGCTTGTTGCGCCACCGGTGAACGCTTGTGAAAGCGAGCTGACGCATTGTGGTATACGGTGAGGGTGAGAGCGTTCGTGACGCAGGCTGACTGCATCCGGGAGACAGCCCTTCAGTGTGCGGTTCTTGGCGGCGCCATAGGGGTGCTACATGCCATGGCTTCAAAACGCTGCGCCTGCGTGCCGCGCCACGCCCCGCGAAGCTGGGTGAGCTGGCACCGCGCGCGTTATGAAGAAGTTGAATGCGCATTTATCGCGATGGGTTATCGTGGCGCGCACGGCACGCATGCGCAGCGTTTTGAAGCCATGACATGTTGCACCCCTATGGCACCGCCAAGAACCGCACACTGAAGGGCTGTCTCCCGGATGCAGTCAGCCTGCGTCACGAACGCTCTCACCCTCACCGTATACCACAATGCGTCAGCTCGCTTTCACAAGCGCTCACCGGTGGCGCAACAAGCACCGGCAGCCACGCGCTCCGAGTATCGCGTTTCAATCGCTGAGCACTGTACGTATGTACGTATGTACGTATGTACGTATGTATGTATGTATGTATGTATGTATGTATGTATGTATGTATCTATGTCTGTATGTATGTATGCATGTATTTATGTGCGTATGCATGTTTCGGGGATAAGACCTTTAGCTGATTTGATGAACGAAAACAAACTACTTCGAATCGATTCATTTTATTTCAAAATAGGTAAATGTCGTTGCCGTACTGAATAGAGGATATAAATACTGCAAGAGGCACAATCTCCCACAATCCCCACACGCGTAAAGGCTATTGTGGTAATTGGAACTACAATCAAAAACAAACAGCGTGGGCTGAGCCGCATTTGAAAGTTAAATGGGGCGAATAGGATTGGGTTCTGATGACATAACCAAACAGCAGTCAAGGCGATATTCAATCGTGAGCGTATTAGTATATTGTGTGCCTTGTTCAACATGCCAAACTTCCCAGATAAAAGAAAAAAAACATAGGCGCAGTAGACAGGCAGAATACAAAGTCGTCAAAGGAAAGTGGCTAGGAATATTGACGTGGGACAAAAGGGACAGGCAGGCACAAATAATTGCTTTTGCTTTTTCTCCAGATCACCCGGCGTGAAGGTTCCGATCAGAAACCAAGAGAAGAGAGTGGCCTGAGTAGTCGGCTTATCACGGTCTATAAATCGCTCTCAACGAGGCACATTGGCTCACTAATGCAGTCACTGCATTTGCAATTCCCTCCCGTAAAGCAGGAACCTACCAGAAAGTAAGGAGCCGAAAGAACGCGGTCTAAAGCAAACAACACTGAAAGGTTCATTTCCGGAGGTTCGCCTAGAAAGTGTCTGAAGCACGTAGTGATTATACGGAATCGTGCCGTTTACTCTGAAAACAGAGGGTTTTGTCTCACACAACCACATGGGACGCTTGGTCTGCTACTGTGCCCAAGGTTTCGAGTATTTATTACATTTACAATGCCTTGATGTGGTGCTCAGCCTATGTGACGTAAGCATGGTACTGAAATAATCGTATACGTATAGCGAGCGTTCCAATAGCCTTATGTGACGGATTATCTGCCAGAGTAAATCCGTGGTGCGCTGCTGCCGTTCTTTCCGTGCTTCCGCGTCGGCCATGAGCTGTAGTTCGAGGGTAAATATGACTTCGCCGAACTCGTCCCGTGATGCATATCTACGGGTAAACACCCAGATAACCAAGGATATTGAGCGGAAGAGAACACACCGACGACGATTCCGGTTATACGATGAAGACAAAAAGAATGACTCGGAAAATGAAACTGTGCAGGGCAGTTGGGGTGCAATAAATAGCCACAGCACTGCGAAGTCAGGGCCCGTGAATAGTTCTTCTTTGTGCTGAAACAGCCCTGTTAGGGGCGAATGAAGAAAAAAGACAAAAAATGCAGTTACCATGACTGTTTTCAAGCTTGACTTGTCCTTGTCAATTTTTTTTCCGCTCTGTTCGAACAAAAAAACCGACTTCAGCTTTTCCAAATTATAGTTGTACACGCACTTGGATTTAGTATTGTGCATATTGCCTTCGTCAACTAAGTTTGACTGTGGGTAAGATTAGACCCGTCCTTGTCTGGCAAAGCCGTACATGTCAATTATTGATCGGGGAGAAAAGTGGGCGGAGATCTGTTCGTTGGAGCTTTGTCATAGCGGATCGTTATGGGCAGGGAGATAGGGACCGACCACACTCTGTTTCGCAGATCCGAATCTACACGCGACTAGGAAGTTGCTTACGCGCTCCACATGTTGTGAGTTTCTTCAAATCGAGAATAGTGCACGCATGGTAGATAAGAATAGTAGCAGTGTAGCATGGCATACTTCCTGTGACAAAATGCAATCGATGGCTAAACAGGCTTGCTGTAGTGTACTGATTTTGTGGTTGAAAGCGTCTGCGATGCAGGTTCCTAAATGCACGCGTGCACGCACGCGTCCACCCACGCACACCTCTCTATATATGCGGTCCTTATTGCCAGTGCTATTCGGCTACCTGAAAGTTCTTTAAAGCATCCAATGAGGCGATTGTCATTTTTGTATTATACATGAATAAATAAATAAACGTCGTGAAAAAATCCGCCATGGTGGGAAGTGGAAATCGAACCCACGACCTTCGCAAAACGCCTGCGGTACGCTCCCAACTGCGCTATTCTGGCAGCGGATTTCCTCTCGACTTCAGCGGTGGAATATATTTAGGGAAGGTCAGACACCGGTCAACTGGCGCCGCCCCTAAAAAAACTCACGAAGGGCACGAGAAAATAACGCAAGTACAGACATAGACACACGAGAAAAACGTCAAAAAATAAAAGTTTACTTACGTTTCAGAGAGAGGACTTCCTTTCTTCAGAGTATACGGTAAGCTGGTTTCAGTAATATATGTAAACAGAATGTAGCCAGTGAGACGGCAGAGCGAGGGAAGGGGGAGTTCGTACAATTCTTGCCCTGCCCTGTCTCTTGCTACAGTATTTATATATATATATACCACTGAAATCAGCTTACCCTGTACTCTTAAGAAATAACTCCACCTCCTGAAACGTCAGTAAACTTTTATTGTTAAATCTTTTTCTCATGAGCCTCTGTCTTTACTTACCTTATATATATATATATATATATATATATATATATATATATATATATATATATATATATATATATAGGTCAAAACTTGGGTACAGACAGTTGGAGAACACTGAACAAGGGTTTTATTGTTCGCAACAGTTTAGAAATGTGGACCTTTCTTCTTCGGGGGTTATCTACGGGGGTATATATATATATATATATATATATATATATACATATATAGTGGCAAGAAACAGTTTCTTGGACACCGTTCAATTTTATGAAAATTCTGACGAAGGCTGGTCCCCCGGCCGAAACGTTAAAAGCCATTCCTTTTGCGACGTGTGTCCCCTTTTTTCATTTTTTTTCACCCACACACACACACACATATATATATACAGTAATCCCTCGTTAACTCGAAGCCGTCAAATCCGGGAAAATTTTCGAGATAAGCGGTATTTCGAGTTAAGAAAAACGCCGAAAATGTTTGTCCAGGTCACTGTAAAAGCGTCCGTTGCACAGACCACTCACTACTCAGCAAAACTGAACTCAAGATGCGTCGCTCGCACATGCAAGGCTCGCACATACCAGCTTGCACATGCAAGGGCTAGGTTGCGTACTGACGGGCGCACGCTGCACACGCCGCCCCACCGCGCATAAGTCGCGCGCAGGTGCGCACACGTGATCACTCCCACAGTTGCTTGACAAGGCGGATAGGAAACGGCTGCGTCCACGGGAACTTCAAATTCGCCCTTTACGAGCGCGTTCGGCATTATAGTAAGAGCTAAGCGTTACTTTGGAGCCCTCGTTTCCTGTTGGGAGTGGACTTTGCATTCTGCCCTCCCGGTCAAGATTGCGAGATATCCGCTGCCCCTCCGAAAAACGTTTCGAGATAAGAGGGGGCAA
The DNA here is from genome assembly GCF_048455015.1 of Haemaphysalis longicornis. Taxonomy (NCBI): domain Eukaryota; kingdom Metazoa; phylum Arthropoda; class Arachnida; order Ixodida; family Ixodidae; genus Haemaphysalis; species Haemaphysalis longicornis. Next base: position 66,542,366 of record NW_027526361.1, on the reverse strand, counting down.
ATACATAGCACCTATGCGAGGTTGATGCATGGCGAAAAAAAGTTTCGGCTTAACCGAGATTTCGAGATATGCGAGTTCGCGTTAAAGAGGGTTATATATATATATATATATATATATATATATATATATATATATATATATATATATACAGAAAGATAGGGCAGCAGTCTACAACGCCAAAGGAGGCATAGGGGTGTGGTTAGGCTCTTCTTTTTCACTACGGTTAATGAAGTAAACATTTTTTTTTAATATACAGATGAAAGAAAGAAAGAAAAACACGCGCCCAGAGTGGGGACTGTATCTGTATATTAAAAAAATATATAAATCTGTATATCTGTATATTATTAAATCTGTATATTAAAAAAAAATGTTTACTTCATTAACCGTAGTGAAAAAGAAGAGCCTAACCACACCCCTATGCCTCCTTTGGCGTTGTAGACTGCTGCCCTATCTTTCTGTATTTCCTCAACGAGCCCCTCATTTCCTTACTATATTATTCTGGCGAAAGCCTAGCGAGGGTCTCGGTTCTGGCAGCCTTGATGCCAAGGTAGCATAAGAGGGCTTCCTGCCAGTTACCCGCTCATGACAGGCTGTAGACGCTCGAGTCACGCCCCGGGGGTTGAAAAGAAGGTCCCCTTCTCCCCGTGTAGTCAGAGTGGCGCTGGCTACCACCCTCAAGCGTCAGATACACTTCTAGTAAATATAAATAGCCTAGAAAGTGACGGAGAACACAGTCGCCCAGATAGCCGAATTGGTAAGGCATTCGACATGTAATCGAAAGGCGTGGGTTCGGTCCCCACTCTGGGCGCGTGTTTTTCTTTCTTTCTTTCATCTGTATACTAAAAAAAAAATGTTTACTTCATTAACCGTAGTGAAAAAGAAGAGCCTAACCACACCCCTATGCCCCCTTTGGCGTTGTAGACTGCTGCCCTATCTTTCTGTATTTCCTCAACGAGCCCCTCATTTCCTTACTATATTATTCTGGCGAAAGCCTAGCGAGGGTCTCGGTTCTGGCAGCCTTGATGCCAAGGTAGCATAAGAGGGCTTCCCGCCAGTTACCCGCTCACGACAGGCTGTAGACGCTCGAGTCACGCCCCGGGGGTTGAAAAGAAGGTCCCCTTCTCCCCGTGTAGTCAGAGTGGCGCTGGCTACCACCCTCAAGCGTCAGATACACTTCTAGTAAATATAAATAGCCTAGAAAGTGACGGAGAACACAGTCGCCCAGATAGCCGAATTGGTAAGGCATTCGACATGTAATCGAAAGGCGTGGGTTCGGTCCCCACTCTGGGCGTGTGTTTTTCTTTCTTTCTTTCATCTGTATATTAAAAAAAAATGTTTACTTCATTAACCGTAGTGAAAAAGAAGAGCCTAACCACACCCCTATGCCTCCTTTGGCGTTGTAGACTGCTGCCCTATCTTTCTGTATTTCCTCAACGAGCCCCTCATTTCCTTACTATATTATTCTGGCGAAAGCCTAGCGAGGGTCTCGGTTCTGGCAGCCTTGATGCCAAGGTAGCATAAGAGGGCTTCCCGCCAGTTACCCGCTCATGACAGGCTGTAGACGCTCGAGTCACGCCCCGGGGGTTGAAAAGAAGGTCCCCTTCTCCCCGTGTAGTCAGAGTGGCGCTGGCTACCACCCTCAAGCGTCAGATACACTTCTAGTAAATATAAATAGCCTAGAAAGTGACGGAGAACACAGTCGCCCAGATAGCCGAATTGGTAAGGCATTCGACATGTAATCGAAAGGCGTGGGTTCGGTCCCCACTCTGGGCGCGTGTTTTTCTTTCTTTCTTTCATCTGTATATTAAAAAAAAATGTTTACTTCATTAACCGTAGTGAAAAAGAACAGCCTAACCACACCCCTATGCCTCCTTTGGCGTTGTAGACTGCTGCCCTATCTTTCTGTATTTCCTCAACGAGCCCCTCATTTCCTTACTATATTATTCTGGCGAAAGCCTAGCGAGGGTCTCGGTTCTGGCAGCCTTGATGCCAAGGTAGCATACGAGGGCTTCCCGCCAGTTACCCGCTCATGACAGGCTGTAGACGCTCGAGTCACGCCCCGGGGGTTGAAAAGAAGGTCCCCTTCTCCCCGTGTAGTCAGAGTGGCGCTGGCTACCACCCTCAAGCGTCAGATACACTTCTAGTAAATATAAATAGCCTAGAAAGTGACGGAGAACACAGTCGCCCAGATAGCCGAATTGGTAAGGCATTCGACATGCAATCGAAAGGCGTGGGTTCGGTCCCCACTCTGGGCGCGTGTTTTTCTTTCTTTCTTTCATCTGTATATTAAAAAAAAATGTTTACTTCATTAACCGTAGTGAAAAAGAAGAGCCTAACCACACCCCTATGCCTCCTTTGGCGTTGTAGACTGCTGCCCTATCTTTCTGTATTTCCTCAACGAGCCCCTCATTTCCTTACTATATATATATATATATATATATATAGCGAATCAGAAAATGGGAAATGAGGGGCTCCGTGAAATAAGACAGAAAATAAGGGTTGGCAGTCAAGAAAACCTCTGAAAGCAAAGGGGAGGTTGTGGTGGGTCATAGAAAGAGATGAAGAATTTCTTGAGTCGAAAAGAAAGTGGTGGAAAATGCCCGCCGGGTGGGATCCGAACCCACGACATCCAGAATACCGGTCCAGAATACCGGAAGACCGGTATTCTGGAGGTGGTGGGTTCGGATCCCACCCGGCGGGCATTTTTTCACCACTTTCTTTTCGACTCAAAAAATTCTTCATCTCTTTCTATGACCCACCACAACCTCCCCTTTGCTTTCCGAGGTTTTCTTGGCTGCCAACCCTTATTTTCTGTCTATATATATATATATATATATATATATATAGTATAAGTAAAGAGTCGGATACACAGCAAGAACAATAACAAACAAGGTTTACTTACGTAGCGGCAACGGGACTTGCCTTCATCAGAGTAAAGTTACATGATTTTGCTGTCGCAAACATTTCGAACACATTTCTTATATAGGTTTGCAGAAAACTGTGAGAAGGAGCGGAAAATGTTTCGGAAATGGAGAGTGTGCATACAGTCGGGCTACGCCTATGTTACAAAAAAAAAAGGGGGGGGGGGGAGCGAGAGAGAGAAAAAGGGGTCGTGTTAACAATGTAGCGTTCAAGGTTGCACCATGACGGGTCAACGTATGCCGCGCGGGCTGCAAGTTCAGACAATGCGGGAAACTGGACAACCGCGGTTTGAAAAGAAAGGGAAGAGTATACAGTAAGGTATTCAGTGGCTGGGGAGACTGGTTGGGGCGGAAGCGAAGATGGGTGTGCCCCCCGCGAATGAAGAGAATAGATAGGGGGCACCTAAGAGCATTTCACAGAAGCTAGCAACTGAACAGGAAATAGGTAGGGTCACAAAAGGTTAAACATGAATAGATCACAAAGAGTTAAACATTCTTAAGTGGTGGTGGGAACGAGGCCTCCTTCCCCAGGACAAATGGCATTGTTGAGCCGCATTAGGCTAATAAAGCTGCTGTATTAGGAGAATTTCTGCGAATTCTGATGGGAAACTCGAGGGTAGGAATAATGAACATAGTTATAAAAATTATGAAGCCGCTAATTTTAATCGAGGGATAAGCACGTTAGTTTTCCGTAACTTTCATTAATTCCAAGTGTGGCTGACCCAAACTTATAAATAAGATAAGATTCCCGAACCTCGCGGTCGTGGTGCGTTTTGAAGGCGGATTCTAAAATCGTTACTTTAAGATGTTCAAATGCATGCCCGGGACTGTTCACATGTCTTGACAGGGGCAAATAAGGGCAGATTTTTGCATGAGAGCGGTGATTATTGAACCGTATTCGGAAGGTCGTTTCAGTTTGGCCGATATATTGTTGCCTACAAACACTGCACTCTAGAAGATATACGACATTAGCGGAGTCACAGTTAAAGTTACCTTTTATATTTACGTAGTAGTCTGAAGCCGTGCTGGTGGCGCGCTGTGTAGTGGTCATGTGTGGGCATACTTTACATCGGGGTTTATTGCAGGGCATGCAGCCAGTAGTTGCCGGTGGGTTGATACGAGAGTTAGTAAGAATGTCACCTAAATTCTTATTACGCCGGTAGACAACGCGTGGTGGTTTGGGGAATATGCTTTTTAAGCGGTCACTTTACATTAGGATATTGTGATGTTTTTTTAGCACGGTTGACACTCTTGGAGCGGAGGATCAGTGGGTTAAAACTAAGTTTGCGGGTTCCCGCTCGGGGCTTTTTTCTTACAGATTTCGTTACGGTCTAATTGGTTGGCTCGCACAATAGCGTCGTCGATAACTTTTTCCGGGTATTTTTTATTCAGGAGGGCGGTCTTGAGTTCTCGACAGTGAGTCAAAGCCAGCTTGGTTTGAGCAAATTCTCCTAAATCGGTGGGCTTGGCTGTAAGGTATTGCTGTCTTGCAGTGTCTGACATGGCTACTTCGGAAGTGCAAATACTGCCGCGTGTCTGTCCGTTTTGTATAGAGTTTAGTTTGAAGCCGACCTTGAAAGGTAGTAACGGTGAGGTCTAGAAAGTTTACACTGTGTTCCGAATAGGAATCAGCAAGGGAAATACTAGGATGGGCTAGGTTAAATGCCTCAAAGAAGGTGAGGAGCTCCGCCTCACCGTGTTGCCAGATCATGAATATGTCATCAATATACCTTTTATGGTACATTGGCTTTAAATTTTGGGTGTCAAGAAAGTTCGATTCGAGGTGAGCCATAAAGATATTAGCGTAGTTAGGTCCGATTCGAGTACCCATTGACGTTCCGCTGACTTGCACGTAATGAACTCCGTCGAACACAAAACTGTTAAGTTCAAGAATAAGCCTAAGGAATGTTTGGAGAGCAGAAGAATGGATAGGTTTGTCGCACGATGACTGCTCATACGCAAGGTATACAGCGGCGATGCCATCTTCATGGGGGATGTTAGTATACAGTGACGCAACATCAAGGGTGACTAGAAGGCAGTTATCAGGAATTTCCATTTTTAAGTGCGAATGCACTTTATAAGCGACCCTGAATTCCGTTGACCGCCGTCCGTTTACATAGCAACAGCTGCGGGTGCGCGCGCTCCTCGTCTTCCTTGGCAACGGGGGGGAGATGGCACATACCCACGTGGGGGATGGATTGGCCAGGAATCTCCTCGTCTTCCTTGGCAACGGGGGGAGATGGGCGCGCGCTGCCTGGCCGCTGACATGGCACATACCCACGTGGGGGATTGGCCAGGAATCGGGCGTGAGAAGGGCTAATGCACCCGCTTAAAGGAGTACTGACACGAAATTTCAAAGCTGAGATCCGCTCTAGCAATCAAGTACAACGACAACACAAATAGGTGTCTGTGAATAAATGCATCTTTCTTTCTTTGTAGTTGTGTGTGTGTGTGTGATCTCTCTTTCGCGAACATTACCGAACCGCGCAAATTCAACTCGTGCATTCGCACTTTCACATTCTTCCCCTCGGGGAAATGCGGGGAAATTTTTTGAGATGTCTGAGAGAAAGTCATTGGTATCCCTAATGAAGGAGGGAAAGCTGGGCGGAATGTCGCAAATGCGATTATCCACATAGCGCGAGAGGTTTTCGGTAACAGTGCCAATGCCAGAAACAATAGGGCGCCCTGGGTTGTTCACCTTGTGAATCTTTGGGAGAAGATAGAATTTACTGGCTACTGGGCTTAAGGGGATCAGGGAACGAGCCGTGGTTTCATTTATTGTTTTATTTTTGACAAGCTCAGCAAGTTTATCTTTGACAATTAGCTTATAATCTTGAGTGGGATCATTGGGTAGTGCTTTATATAACGTCGATACTGATAGTTGCTTATTGGCCTCGTTAACATAGTCGGTTTTGTCAAGGATTACGATTGCGCCTCCCTTGTCGGCAGGTTTAATAATTATGTCGGGACAGCTTGCGAGTTCAACTACCGTCAGGTTCGAGTTCAACCAGCGTCGTCATCTTCCCGTATGGGAACCGCCGAAGAAGAAGAAGAACGAGAAGACAAAGCTTCGAAGAGGAGGGCGTGTACATTGCTCTCAGCTGGTGCACCAATATCAACAACCTTTACCTCACCAAAGCTGACGGAGACTACCGATTCTACCACAGAGACAACATCGACAAGAACATGATGGACGAGTTTCGGCGCCTGGAGAACCACCGCCTACTCACCATAACACAACAGCACTTGCGTGCCTTTGCCACCGGTTTGGACCCGGATGCGGAATTCCCTCTGGCGCTAGTAAAAACCAGATCGCTCAACATAACGGCAACACAACTGAACTACACGGAACCGCCACGATGCTTCGCATCCTCATCAGGGTTCCCCATGGGAAGATGGTGTAATTTTTTCTGTCTTTCTTTAGTATATTTACAAAATGTTAACGTCATTAACCGTAGTAAAAAAAAAGAGCTTAACAATACCCCTATGCCTCCTTTGGCGTTGTAGATTGCCGACCTATCTTGCTATATTTCCTCAACGAGCCCCTCTTTTCCTAACTATATTATTCTGCGAAAGCCTAGCGAGGGCCTTGGTTCTGGCAGCGTTGATGCCTAGGTAGCATAAGAGGGCTTCCCGCCAGTTACCCGCTCATGACCGGCTGTATACGTTCGAGTCACGCCCCGGAGGGTGAAAAGAAGGTCCCCTTCTCCACTTGCAGTCAGAGTGGCACTGGCTACCACCCTTCAAGCGTCAGATACAGTTCTGGTAAATATAAATACCCCAGAAAGTGAAGGAGAACACAGTCGCCCAGATAGCGGAATTGGTAAGGCATTCGAGATCTAATCGAAAGGCGTGGGTTCGGTCCCCACTCTGGGCGCGTGTTTTTCTTTCTTTCTTTCTTTAGTATATTTAAAAAATGTTAACGTCATTAACCGTAGTAAAAAAGAGCTTAACAATACCCTTATGCCTCCTGTGGCGTAGTAGACTGCCGACCTATCTTTCTATATTTCCTCAACGAGCTCCTCATTTCCTAACAATATATATATATATATATATATATATACAGCCGGGAAAGGAGGAAAATACTCTCAAACCAGTTCTCTCGGCGGCCGACCGGCGTTGCCTGAGCGCGCTGGGCTGCTAACATCGCTCGGCGCGTTGTGCCACGGCCGCTGGATGAGAGCGCACGCAACGTCAGTGCGCCTTTCATCCAGCGGCCGTGGGTGGGCTCCGCTGCGTAGGTCAGGAGTATTTCGCACCATGTGCTTAGTTTTTGCGGAAATTTCAACTGTATTAGCCAATCCTGCGATGCCGTTCAAGGCGCAAACGTCGCTTGGTCAGCACTGAGCGGTGGTGGGTTATTCAACAACCAGAGAAAGCGAGAAACAGTCGCTGACAGCACGCATGTGCACGACACTGCCTGGAGAAAATGCAGTGCGGTGGCGGCGTGTTTTTGCGGCATCGCTTCCCAACGCACACCGAGTTGACATATCGGTGGATTCCGTTAATAAATTGCAACGATTTTGTACCAACGACCAACTCTAGGGTTTATTGGGTGCGCTTGGAAGGAAAGCAGACGGAGAAAAATCCATTTATCATACGCGAAGCTGCGAGAGGGAACGGAACCCCCTGAAATGTTGGAAGCAACTTTATCCTTTACAATACAGCATTGATTGGTTGGCTGATTGATTGATTCATTCATTTATTATGGTGTTTAACGCCCCGACGCTTCATGGGTGATGAGGCGCGCCGTAGTGGAGGGCTGCGGGTTAATTTCGACCACTTCGGGATCTTTACGAGCGCCGATACAATACAACACTACAATAACTTCTGTTTCCTTGTAGTCAATTTAAAATTCCATATATTGTTTGGTCATTACAGCCAATTGGCATTAAACAATTCCCTTTTCATCTAATCTAACCTTTAAAATCACGGCGTTATGTTTACTTTTTCTTCAGGCCAACGCATTACACTGCCAAACGATATGAAAGGATAACTTTCTCCATCGCACACTGCTGGTCGATAGCAGGATAAGCAGGCAGCCAAATGTGGAAACGCAGCTCGAGATACGCGTGGACGCTGCATTTGGGAAATAGCTCAACCTGTTCACAACGCGGTCGAAGGAAAAGCTTCTAATCCTTTTGCGTTGCCACAGAATCTAAAGTATTAGAATTACAAAACAGTTACTGCTGGTCGCGTAAAGCATTTGTGGTGCAAGGAGCGGTTTCACAAAGGTGGGCTCCGAGCGACAGGCCATATGCGCTGCGCAGAGTTCGGTCAATCATGATCACGATCATGATCAACCAATATTAACTTGCCCGAACGTCAACCCTTTTGCTCAACCTTCGAATAGTAATTTCACTGGTTGTGCGGTCGTGTTATTTTTCCGCCCGGGTAATTTCGTTTCGTCAGTAACCGTCATAAGTCTAGTTAAGAAAGATTATATTGCATTGCAATGTCAACAGCGTAGCAATCGCCTCGTCGAAAGTCTATCGCGAGCACGGATCACCGTGACCCACATATACTGTGCGCGCTCCGCATGCGACGTCCGCGCTTCCGTAAACATGACTAATTGGTGAACATAACAAGCACGGTGGCATTGAAAACACGTATTTACTCCCCGATATTGATTTCTATGTCAGTCGGTGCCATACCGGTACGTTCGCATCGCGGAACTGCGGAGCACCACCGGCACCACCACCACACTGCTACTGCTGCTCGCAACAGCCGGGGTAAGAATTTCCCGCTCTGGCAACAAATTAGGACCTAAAATTCGTCCGCAGATGATGAAAACAAAACAGAACACACACACACACAAGCACTGCAACCGCTAACTTAACGCCAAACCACTACGGTTCACTCGGTAATGCACGGATACCGAGCAGACGTACGCAAAGAACGGCGCACTTAACAGCCCAGCGCGGAGGTTTCGGCGGTCGCTTCATAGACGGCGCTAGCGTCTGGTCAGAAAAAGCAAATGGCGGCGCCCACCTCTAGCAAGGAAAATGGTGTATATATTGTAATGAAGATATCACGGGCACTTCTTAAATGGGTGTGTGCCGTGCACGTCTCGCGGCAGACGTTGTATGTGCTTGGATAATATGGGACAATCCACCACAAGTGGGTATGTGCTTGAATCTGGGCTAAGCAGCCCCATCGAGAGCGCTGTGCGCGAGACTGGTGCCCAGACCCGAGAGCTCGCTTGGACGCATTTTGACTCCGCGGTAGTAAGGCCTTGCTACAACGTCCTGCCAATAAACTCCACTATAATATATATACCTATATTACAGCAGACAAACATACGGGGGGAGGGATTCTGTAAGGACCAAAATCAAAGGTGCAGTCCTTATTGCCAGTGAACTTTGGCTGTTTTTGAAAGTGTTCTTAGAATGCCGAATGAGGTAAGACTGTCATTTTTCTGGTACCAAAATAGAGACGGGAAAATGAAGTCGAGAAAAAATCCGCGGTTTCTTTGGAAGTGTCAATCGAAGCCTGTCACGATTTGCCGCGCATTCGTGAACGTGGAAGGGTCGCGGTACCCTCCAGCCGAGTGACGACCGACAGCCTGCTGGTGGTGACGGTGACTGACCGCTAGCTGCTGAGCTCGTAGTTGTTTACTGGTCGTCCCAGCGCAATGTTGCCCACCGAACCTCGCGGCACCACCAAACTTAGCGGTCAACGTAGATTAGGGTCGGGGTGGCGCCACATACTTGTCACAAACCCACTTCCTTCGCGTAACACGTGCGTCGCACTGCCAGTTGTGCTGTGCAGCGATGGCTGCCCTCTCGAAACGGTTATTATGTTATTATGAATATTAACTATATCACTAGTGGTTGTAGCAGTAGTAGTACTGATATTAACAAATGTTAGTTAATTTTTGTTATCAGCATCTGGTTTTTGCGCTGGTAGTTAAAAAACGCAATTTTGCCAACCGAAACAAGAAATCTTTGCATAAACTTGATGAAGTGCATTAAGACACATTTAATCGGTAATTACTAGACGAATTAAGAAGAATGATGCACCGAAGCAGCAATGCTTTTCACAAATGTCCATAAACTACCCAACATTTCCATTCTTATACCGTATATTGTTCTACAAAACCTTGCCTTCTCCAGGAGTTGCCATCACTGCATATGGGTTTTTCACATGTTTCCTCCACTCCCTATGCTTGCCACAACGAACTGCAGTGTCGCTGAGATGAAATTGCAGCAGAAAATAGGAATGTTGACTCTTCTCACATAACTAATGTTCCAACTGCTGAGAAGCAGCAGGATGACGAATTATGCAGGTTCAATTGGTAATTACTAGTCGGATTAAGAAGAATGATGCACAGAAGCAGCAATGCTTTTCACAAATGTCCATAAACGACCCAACATTTCTATTCTTATAACGTATATTGTTCTACAAAACCTTGCCTTCTCCAGGAGTTGCCATCACTGCATATTGGTTTTTCACATGTTTCCTCCACTCCCTATGCTTGCCACAACGAACCGCACTGTCGCTGAGATGAAATTGCTGCAGAATATAGGAATGCAGGCTCTTCTCACGTAACTAATGTTCCAACTGCTGAGAAGCAGCAGGATGACGAATGATGCAGGTTACACAAAAATGCGCACTTCCCGTATTCCTTGATCGGATGTTATCGAGGCGTGCCAGAACAAGCACATAGAAGTGCGGCAACAACAAAAGCAATCACAGCGAAGTATACGTTCAGGTGATGTTATACAGGAAGAACTTATCTGAAGAAGTGTGCATTCGCGGGACGTGTGCTCAAGTTGTGAGCTTGGAAGCACGCTTTTCAGAAGGCAGCTTTCTTTTTTAATGCAATGGGCATCGGAACGAGACACATTTAGCTGAGTGCAAAGCGTCGTAAAGGGCTTATTGGGAAAATGCCAGACAGGTTTAAACGTTGTGAAATTTTAGACAGCGTATTTTGTTCTTTACCAACATTCTTCAAGCTTGAATGCACACTGCTAATATGTCGTGGCAGACGTGATTCTTATCTTACAAACTTCGTGAAGCTTGTTCGATGCGCTTGACTAGAAAAAATGTCCAAGATATGTTTCTGAAAACGAAAGCGCGTCGCGAAATCCACTGCTGGCACAAAAATTCCGGCAGAGGTTGTGTCGTGCCGTTATTATGCTAACTAGCTTAAAAATAGTCCTTTGGGAGTGGAAGTCTTCCCTACGGCCGCACCGTTTAATTGACAGTTTTTTCTAGTGTCTACAATACACACGTCTGCTTTATTCCGACGTTACCGCTACATTCTGACCTACATCCCGTCCGACTCTTCAGTACACCTGTACTTCAGAGACGCAAAATTTTTTTGTGATATCAAGGAGTCACGTATGTGCGATCGGCGCATATATGTAACCGCATGAACTCCGCTTTTCCTTTTTCAGGAAGTGCCAACAATTAGAAAACACATTATGGCCAATGACATGTTTTATTAGAAAAAATACCGCCAAAACAATGAAGCCACGACGAAGGGGCAAGACGTTGAAGCTTTTGGACAATGCAGCCGGAAGCAAGACGTCTCAGGTGTTCAACTGAACAGTAGCACTTTTGCATTCACAACCCCCAAAAAGTGTTTCCGTCCCCTCGGCTTTTAAATAAACCCATGCCAATTTTCTGTTTTTTAAAAAACACCCAGTCTGGATACCTGATATGATACAGCAAAAATGCAGCCAACACCCTCTTTATTTTCTTTTTTGTTACGTATTGCGGACACGCAAGGCGGCCTTTCAGGGTTTTAAGTGCTCCTTTATCTAAAATGAAGGTGCAGCGGAGACGCACAAATGAATGCATCTTTTCTGGCAATAATTGTTTGCTACGGTGGGCGCGCGGGGGGTGGGATGGGGAATTATGGCAGCAGCGAAAAACACAAAAAGAAAAAGAAAATAAAATGTATGAAAACATTGCAAGAGCCGCAGAAATAAGCAAGGGACGACGAGGTTACACGGTGTTCACGTTTCTTCCACAGAGGTCATCTGGTTTCACTAACATCAGCCGTCGTTCTTTCCAGCCTACCTGCCGCCCTCTGAAAGGAGCACTCCGCCAGCCTTTTCTCCCGTTCTGATCTTCCGTTTTCACGCTTCACTGCAAATCGATCTCCAGCACCTCCCTCGTTTTATATATCCTCATACTGCTACATTGAAATTCAAAGCTCGATAAAGCCACGTAAAATAATACTAGGGAAAATCAGGCTGTAGGCGAAGACCACGACGAAAGTCATCAGAACGCACGTACAGTTCTCCTTTGTGATCTTCCAGCGAGCTTCCCGTTAGCTTAGACATGACCAGACTTTCCAATGATTCATCAGACGTTGCTAAATAATATGGAATAAATGTGGCGGTAAAGAAAGTGTCTACGTGATCGTGCGAAATACAGGACAGCCGGTCGCTGACGGAAGAGGAAGAAAACGCTAAAAGAGTGGAAGGGGTAGAAGGAGAGATGAGGAGAAAGCGATGAAAACAGGGAAGATAGGTATAAATCGTTTCTTCCTTAACGACGACCGCCGGCCTGCTATACGTTAGAGGACATTAACGTTAATGTGCCTTACTTAGATTGTGGCCACTGCATCACGTTCCGGGCCTGCACTGTCCCCAGAAAAAGACGCAAGCCGCCGCGTGCTAGATACCGTAACGAGAGAAAACGCCCGTCTATTGCCGCTGGTGGAATCCATTAATGATGCTTCTTAATGTGATTTTAGTCTGTTATGTGCAGCCTCTACGGCTTGTCGTCCGATAAGTTATGCTTCCCCACTGTTTTGTATTCCCCCCTCTCGGAATCTTTCTGCTCAGGGCGTGGCCCCTAACGAGCAATGTCTGCGAGACAAAGTGCGGCGGATGTGAAGGCATAAGTCTGCCAAAAGCTTTGTCTCTGGAGCGTACAGCGGTGGGTGATGAGTGTACTCCGCGTGTTGCATATGTTGCTATTCAAGAGGGAAATGATAATAGGCGACGTCGAAAGGACAGCGTGTGAGGTTTCCGTTCATTCTTCTTTCGTCTTTTTTATCTCGCTGAAATCGGCGCCTTCGGTGAACCATTAAACCTTTTTTTCACGTAAATTTTGACGTAGCGAAGCATTACTATTATTTCCTGGGGTCGCTGAAAGTAACGCTACGAAACGAAGACTCACAACGAGGTCAGGCTCCGATTTCGCGATATGTCCGAATTCGCGATAAGAACGGGGAAACTGCGCTAAGCCAGCACAGCATGCGAATGCGCGCACGAGATAAAAGCCGGCCATTTAAATTAGCGCGGTTGGTTTATATTGTCATAACGCAATGTTTATCTAGGTAAACCTGTGTTTCTACCTTGCGTGTACTAATAGAATTTGATGCATGCCTCTTTTCGGTGACTCAGTATTTCCGCTGACTATGTTTGCTGTCATAAAAATGTGGAACCCCGATGTCATTTGTGCGCGGTCACAAAACAATAATTCCCAAAAACTGAAACAGGAGTTTTTATTAGCAAATCGACGAAAGCACAAGAGACAATACTGCCGAAACGGCAAGAGTCTTCTTACAAGCGCCTAGTAGGCCGAGGAGAGGAGATGTAGATGAAAAACCATATTTAACCTTCAACCCCACCACCTCAAGAAAGAAATCTGCGCTGCGTGAAAAATGAAAGTTCAGATGATGTGTGTCGAGGTACGTCTGATTGGATATTCAATTCTTAATCGGTTTCTCTACAGCACTCGCAAATGAATTGCCTAAACTTCCCGCTATTTAGAGCGATGGCCATAGTGGATAATGGACTGGTGGATAATGGCGATGGCATAGTGGACTGGTATTCCGTGCAAGAATGATATTTCGTGAGGTACGAAATTACAGAGGACCACTAAATGCTTCCTTCACAACCAAAATATTCCCGCAGAGCCTATTAGTCACTGTTAAACCTTGAACTGCCAGCTACTATTTTAGGTTGTGAGACCACGAATACTGTGCAAAATTCACTTTATGTTGACTGTGCTTGGCTAAGTAACGACTGGTTTTAACATTCTCTTCTCGCTCCTTTGCTTAGTGCCTTAAAAAATTCACTCTTTCAAAATTCAATCTTAACTGCATCGGTAAACGCACAACACTCTCCTAACTGTTTTCAATGGTATCAGCATTCTTTGTCAATGCCGCTGCTGCTGATGATCGTCTTCAGGTACATATTCACGGGTGAACTTTCACTCCGAGTGGGTCACGCAGCATACTTTGTGTATAAAATACGCAAGCAGCCCATCATCTTTGATTGCGACTCAATACGAGAAAATACAGTGCTTGGAACGACATCCCGTAAACAGACCGGTGCACGCCCCTCCTAAAGCCATTGCGTTAGCCTGCATTATGTCTTCAGGAGCTTTATTCTACTTTCTTTCTTCACCAGTACTCATCTGCTTCTCTTTGTCCTCGTCTACTTCTTCCTTTTAATACGTGCTCCCTTTTTTACGCCATCTGAGCATCATGTCCACATGTCCACGCCTTTGACGCACTTACGGCGGCCTCTAGCAAGCTTTTTGTGGCACGCTCGTAAAAAAATGGCTGCTCGGTGAGCAACCATCCCATTTTCTGGGAGCGTGGGCCAGTTGAACGCTACGGGACATTGGCAAGGCGGATCTTGCGTCCGGGCGTGCCTGTGTGTAGGTGAGTGGGTGAATGTGTGTGTGTGTTGCTTGGTCGTGAGGCAACGCTTCCCGCAGTGGTGGACACGCGCGACAGCGTCAGTATGCCGTCCCATAAAAAATACCTCCATCAGTTTTTTTCCTTCTTATAAGCCTCCCGGCGACGTGCGAGACTGCTGACCAGCTGTGCCCCTTTCACCGGATCTTGATTTAGGGCCAGACAAGAACAAAAACAACAAAAAGGTACAGAGGACGTTTTCAAGAAACTTTGAGGTATCGTAAAAGCGCGGAGAAATGGGGAGGAGTTAGAATTACTGGGATTAGAAGTGGTTTTTCTTTTTCATGTTCTTTAATATTTCTATTTTTAATATTTTTGGTGTTTAGTCTTTAAAAATAGTTTTTCAAAATAAAGTCTGCTTAAGATAAAAAAATGAAAGATAAAATAGACACGGAAGTGCAGAAAAGGGGGCAAATATTACACACGGGTGTAAGAACTAGGCGTGTAGGTCTTGAGGCTGTTGCTTTAATCCTGGTTTAACATTTTTTTAGCTATCTGAGGGGCTAGTTGGTCAATTGACATGATGAAATAAAATACGCAAACAAAGGAAGGGACGAATACAAGGAGGACACCACACTCCGTGCTGTGTGGTGTCCTTCTTTTCGTCCCGTCCTTTGTTCGTGCATTTTATTCCAATTTGCTGGCTTATTTCATTTCTTGCCTATTTGAGCAAATCACCCTGAGCGTTAGACCCGCTCAGAGCGGTATGACCACACTGCACTGCTCCCCCCGACCGGGGGAACAGTCAGGACAGCAAACATTTCAGTTAAAAAAATAACTACATTGATCACAGGAACTGAGCTTCGCCACTGTGTGTTCAGAAACATTACCCGCGAAGTAGGACACACAAAAGTGGTCGTCTACTCCCATAGGTGAATCTTTTTATACTATGCAGATAATGGAGGGATATTACCAAAAAAACTGGCACACCGTCATATCAATCCGGCCTTCAGAATCCCGAGGCAGCTTTCTCTCTCGAAATTGGTGCAGAGCACCCAATACAAGCTATACAATTGATTTAACACCAATGTGCTCTTATCTCGAGTGAGGCTTCTCCGGTAAGTTGGGAAGGTTGTCCAAATAAAAGTTCTAAGCCCCTTTTCACAACCAAGCGGGGGCTTTTGCGTATCTCGGAGTACAGAACGTCTTGTGATTTCGGGGTTGGTCTTTGAAGGAAAAGTTACGGAGCATAAAACAGCCCAGTGCCTGAATCGCAAAAGGCATGGAACTGAGCTGATTATTTTTCACCCGATTGGCACCACGCAAGCCTTTCGTCACTAAACAAGACAGAAGGACATGTTGAGGAAATGTTGAGGGTAAGTGATCTAAAACCCTCTTTTATAAGACAGATGGCACAAACGCTGATGTTTGTCACGTTGCTCTATTGTGTCGTCATGATCAACACGTCCCAACTAGCACAAACACGGTATCCTGAGCCCTGTTGGAAGTTGTAGGACGATAAGACTGGAGTTGACGTCAGCTATTTTGAGTGTTGCAGTGCGGTCTGATAGGGAGTCGGCTATGAAAGGCATGCCTCAAGGAGCTGTCTTCTGCCCTCTCTCATGCAATATCGCCCTACTTGGTCTTCCTCAGCAACTGGCCCCTATACCTAAGCTAAGCATGCCCTATATGCCGATGATATAACCTTGTGAACAAACACACACTCAATCGGAGGGCTACAGGACACGCTACAACAACCATTGGATGCTGTCAGCCAATATAAGAAAAAGTGCAGCCTCACCTACTCACCAGAAAAGATTTAACTATTGGATGTGTGGCCTTGAAGGAGCAAGAAGGAGCCAGAGGACATCTTCGTCGTCTCGGAGGGACACACAATCAACCCCTCCAATTCCTTCGAGTACCTGGTCTCCGCATTCAAACCGATGATAAAAGTAACGTAGCGATCCAACGTTTGACGAAAACTACTTAACAGGTCATTCGCATAATAAACAGTATAGCAAATAAAAGCAGGAAACAGGCACAGTTCGTCTCGTTCACCATTTTTCTCTAAGGAATCACCTACATCACACCATATTTCATTTTAACCAAGAAAAACAACAACGAAATTAACGCTCTCATACGGAAAGCAACAATGCAAGCCCTAAGCATTCCTATGAGCACGTCCACCGACCAGCTGCTAAGAATAGACCTGCACAATACGGTAGGCGAGCTAGTGGAAGGCCATCTCTCAAGCGAAATGTGAAGACTAGCCAAGACTGCGGCGGGAAGAAAAGTCCACGAGAACATCAAGTGTACTTCTGACACTGAAAACCAAGCCTTAGGAATTTCTGACCAATGGAGAGCGCAATTCCCTCTTCGCCCTCTACCCAGGAATATGCACCCCGTCCCCCACACAGGCCGGCAGGAAGCGAGAGCTAAATCCTTGAACAAGGTATATGGAGCAGAGCAAAACACGGCCTACACTGACGCAGCAGCTCTGTCTGGGCTAAAGGCCATGACAGCCGTAGTGAGGGCCAAGCAAGATCTCGGCACAGGCGCTACAGTAAAAAGTTCGAATAAATAAGCGGACGAATTAGCCATCGCGCTGACCATCACTCAGACCACATCGCGTATATCATCACGAATTATCAAGAAGCTTACCGAAGTCACCAATCAGGATGGGTGGCCCCTCTAGCACATCGAATACCTTCAAGTCAATCCCCCAAAAAGAAAAGTACAAATCGCATGGACGCCTGTCCACACCTCCATGGAGGGTAACGAGTTTTCTCACCAACAGGCCCGCGTACTGACCAACCGGGCTCTGTAGAGCAAGGTAAAGCTTACCCCAGTCTTTACATTTCAAGAGGTTACTCACCACCATAGGCTCAGTAGGAGAACGTTGCCACTCCCACGTCCAGGCCTCACAAAGGATCAGGAAACAATTCTACGACTTCTTCCATCAAATTAATAACCCCATCCTACCCGACTTAATGTCCCCAAGCCAATATTCAACCGGATGAAAACTATGCCAGCAGCAAAGGCTCATTATTGGAGAATGTAAAGTTACCCCAGGATTGCCACCACTACTAATCCCTTCCCCCACACCCAAGAGCAGTGGGAGACACTGCTGCCTAGCCCCTCCCGCCCGGACCAGCTGATCCTCCTCGAGAGGGCAGCAGCGGTCACGACGGCACATGGATTCCCGTCAGTAGGGAACCACTTCCACATGATCTTCTAATCAATTTTCCTAATAAAAGTTGTTCTCTCTCTCTCGCTCCCTCATCTGATAATAAAAAGCTTCGCGTTTGCCTCTAAATGATGTCTAACGCCAATCACAGCCGTGCAGCGGTGATAGTTCAAGGGGGAAAACTTCTGAAAAGGGATATGTTTAGCTGGTCCCACCGAGAAAACTGTTGAACAGCGGTACCGCGAATAAAAAGAAGCATAAAGGAAAGAAACGGCATAGCTTTAGACTGTGGTTTAAATTTAGTCCTGGGAGAAATTGTGAGCAATGCTTTGCATACTGCCTAGCTCTCTCGCCACCAATAAATCCATGCGTTTTCGTCAGACTAAACGAACGATTCACACTGGTTCTCGTGTGGGCGATCCAGTAACAAAGTTAGTCTTTCGCACCGATTAGCGGTCACGCAAACTTTCACAAACGGTATGTGTCTCCCCTGACATACAATAATGAAGACCGATGCATAAGGAAGCTCTCGCAAATTGTCACGGCTTGCAGAGACTACGACAGCGGGGCCACTGAGATTTAAGTGCAATATGAAGCTACCTCAGCGCTTAGAAACGAATTGGCAACAAAAAATGCAAGGCAGACCATAGCGGTTAAATGCCTTTATTTGGACATCTTTGATTAGAGAATGTTTATTAACTAATAATCCACGCGCAGGAGGATCAACATTCATTACAATTGCCGTGCCGGTACAGTGAAAAGAAAGAACACACCTTTCCATTAGAACACATCCCTCACATTTAAGCCGTAAACGTCACGAAATTCCGGTGTACTGTGTATACATGGCCGTCTACTGAGGGAGTTTGGTCAGAGAACATGGCTGCAACGTTTGTTTATCGAGACTACTCCGAAACAAATTATATCACTATTATTTTCCAAACAATTCTAAAGAAACTGTGTTTATGTGTCTTTATTAAATTAACATAGTAAGCCACTATATATAACTCACTACAGTTGTACACTAATACAGATTTGCTAGTCTTCCATGTACACAGAAGAGGAATGACACTACATTTATCCACTGCTCTTTGCTCCATCAGAATAACAATTCTAATTTCACGTCTGTTGGAAACAAAGCAAGTTCAGGTTGGTACGAGCTGGCGAAATGGTGACAGCTGTATTTTGATACTCCTTTGTAAGCTGGAACTCATGGCAGTGATAAATGGGCTCACCATGCACGAAAACTAGAAACGCCGCAGATTTACACGACGCTAAAATCTCTAGAAAGGCATGGATCGTTAATGCCCTTATTGTGGGCTTTGTAGGTTTGTTGCAGGATTCTGCAGTTTCGACTTAATTACGGCACACTCTGTTTCGGGCTGACTACACAGGGGTGGGAATAGAACACCTTTGTGCAGCGAAGTTGGGCATTCTGGATGACTCGCTCGGATTCACCCTAATGCTCGTTGCTCGTAGTAAACGGGAACGCTCGCTCCTTCAGACACGCGCCGTAATTTCGCAACCATGTAGACCAGTTTAAATGAAACATAATACGTTTCGTTTCTAACGCGTCCAACTTGAGCAGAACAGATGAAAAATGAGCTCAATTCGTGGAGCGATAGCGTGAACGAAGCCAGACTTTACTGCACAAACGCACGAGTGAAAGGGGCAGTTGTAGCATCACCCTCTAACGTTGTTAGCTAACTGTGATGAATCACCGTTTTTCCACTGCGCTAACATTGCGCTGAAAGAAATCTGGTTCTGAAACTGGCTATGGTAGGAGCCCAGTTTCTTTATTTACGGCGGTGAAACTACAAATACCTGACATCGAACTGATACCACTTGGGAGAATACATGAAACAGCGGCATTTACTGAGTTCGCAATTTAATTTTTGTGTTCTTTTTCGATGCTCTGGAAACAAGCAGAACGAAGTAAGGAGGAGATTTCAGATGTAATTATTTTCTGATAAATACCGCGGGGAGACACCGTCAAGAAGTGAAAACTTTCGTCCACCCAAAGGTCTTTACAACGACCTTTAACGGGTTATAGTATCAGTTGTTGTCTGCCGCTGAGGCTGAGGCAATTCCGGGGCGTTTCGTCAAGCCGGGTTTTTTAATATGTACCTTAATTGGACGAGCAACTTGGAGGTTGCGGAGGTTTGGTATCCACGGTTTCCCTGCACGCCATCCGTTTTCCCTTGGACGAAAAACCACAAGCGCCACCTAAGTGCTTTCTATAATAATGAGTGTTAGGGCGAAGCATACTTACGAAAAAACTGCTCAAACTACAGGAGGCGAGGTATATACCAGCCAACGGCGCTTCAGGCATACGTAACATATGGTAGATGAAAACAAATCACGAGTGCACAAACCGAAATAACAGCGTTGATCTCTGATAATTCTCGGCCGTTTAACCTTTACAACCATAAATCAAACACTTGGATCTAAAAACGGTGTCGAAGAGAGGCGGGATAAAAACCACTAGTCAAGAGACATCTCACCTTTAGTGCAAGTGCCAGAAGCAGGTTGCCACTCCGAAGACCACAACACGCACATTGCATCTGAACAACGTAACTCAGTTTTATTCGGAGAGAGCAGCCAAAAAACACATCCTGTACACTTATCTCAGCAACACAATTGTTTATGTCTCTCTGCCCATATGAACACCTTTATAGAATAAACAGTAGTGTGCCCTACTTTCCCGTTGACGAGCACCAATAAGAAACAAACGCGCACTGTGCAAGCTTGTTGATTCCGTTCAGCACGAACGCCACAGCAATCAAGACACAAAACACAGAGGCCTGTGCACCGGCTTTTATGCCTTCCGGTTAACTAGTACAAAGATATTTATCTCCGTTTGGAATCGCGAAGCGTCACGTTTTATACACAATTGGTTGATATTTAATGTGTAACAAATGATGCAACTTTGCTCATATCGGCGGTTGAACAGAAAATTTGAAGACGCCCAGTTGAAAATGCAAACAATAACCACATCAACGAAGTTTACTTAATAAGAGCATCAACAGAAAGATAGTTTGATGGATCCCTTCTGAAATAAAATCCTAGCCACTCCTTAGATGTTAAAGGAGTACTGACACGAAATTTCAAAGCTGAGCTAACTATGTAAAACGCTTCCTTTTTATCAGGAGATATCTCCCAGCAAGTTTCAACAGCAACCGTATAGCGAAACATATTTAAAATCTATTTTAATCTTCGCCCGCACGAGAAAGCCCAGAGCGGGCCGACGTGACATCATCTGCTACGTGCTCCAAACTGCCGACGTCGGGGCTCCCGTGACGAAGCCGACGTGCTGGCTGTGGTTGGCGCGCGCTGCTCGGGCGTGTGTACACGTCATGGTTCTGGGACTGACGTCATGCTGCCCGGGTCTGTGGGGACGGCGAAGACCTCGGCTGGTCTGGGCGCGCGCGTGCTTCCAGAGAGGCAGCGATACGGCAAGAATAGTGACGCCGTGTGATGCATGCTGTCATGGCGGCCGCTCGGCGTTTTTTTTGTCGAAACCGAAACTGGCACGAATAAACGACGCCGTAAATGGATATTTACGCTGCGCTCGACCGTCTAATTTGTCATTCTATGATTAGTGGGCTAGTAGGCACGCATAGCAGCGAAAAAAACGTAACATAAAAATTTCGTGTCAGTACTTCTTCAAGGTTAAACGATACGAACGCAAAGCCTGTTTTAGTCTTACAAAATTTAACGTGACGCAGTTAAGTTATCCCGGTTATCTGGCATGATTATATTGTTACACGTTATCGAGTTAGGCAATCCGCTTTGTTGCCTTTTGCGTGTCATTGTTGGCTTTTACTTGTAGCAGTGGGAACAGCTATTAGCACATTAATATTGAAATAAGAAAAGAAATATAATAAATTACACTTTATCAAATGCGGTAGCCATGCAAACACCCATCGCGGTGGTTTGATCAGTGGCTAAGGCGTTTTGCCGCTGAGCCCAAGAGCACAGGTATTATCCCTGCCATAGTGACTGTTTTTCAGATGGAGGCGAAAAGCGAAAACGCCCGTGTTTTGAGATTTCGACACAAGTTCAAGATTCTCAGGGGACCACAATTAATCCAGAGCCATCAACTACGGCGCATAAACCCCCGAAAATTTAGAAACAAAGAAACGACAGACCAGAAAATTTTGTTGCAAATTTCAGCAGAGGAAGTGCCAGTGTGTGCGTAAATTATAAGACAAATTTCGCCCATGTTTTGTTTAGTACACTTTCCTCATCTTGTTTCGAATTGCGGAATCGGCATTTATCAAGCATATTTACTTCATTGGCAAGTCACCACGAAATTGGCTCAACGGCCATGTATTCTGCGCTATATTTCGGAATTTTATGATGCCCGCTTTTCAGGGTATGGCGAATGAGAGAAAAAAAATTTGCTTGCTCTATCTCTTCGCCCATCGGGTTTAGCCAAGTGTTAGTGACCGGTTTATTCAACGGGTTTCTGAAAGCGAATATATCGGGCACATCATCGTTCCTATTGGGGTCCTTTCCGCATGCAGCATAAAACTTTCAGTTTCCTTACCCTAAGCTCCAACCAGAGGGCGTCCTGGATACCGGATATGGTCTCACCTTTAACAGCCAGAGCATATTTAATAGGGAGTTTTATCTGACCGTTTGTGACGGTCCGCTCCGGTAACGTTTTCGACGGTCCGCTCCATTCGCGGCCAAGCGATCCACGCATGCGCAATGACGCTCCCGCTTGCTATCGGAGCCCAGCGGACCGTGAAAAACGGTCAGATAAAACTCGCTATTGTCGCAATATAACTAAAACCAAGATAACCTTTTGTACACAGGAAAACGTCAGACATCCCAACGGCTGCAATACTTGTCCACTTCGTCACTTACGCCTGTTACCCATTGAATCGTAATCTCCTAGAATTTTTCACCTATCATAAAAAAGCCGGCATTTGCTTTATCAACACATCTAA
The DNA here is from genome assembly GCF_048455015.1 of Haemaphysalis longicornis. NCBI lineage: Eukaryota > Metazoa > Arthropoda > Arachnida > Ixodida > Ixodidae > Haemaphysalis > Haemaphysalis longicornis. The sequence continues at coordinate 66,519,692 of NW_027526361.1, read as the reverse complement.
AGGACACACATTTTACGTTGTTTTCTTTATTTTGCAGTATTTTAGCCTTACTCTTTAAGGCCGTCCATGTGCACCAGAGGAATTATTTTTTTTCAAGCTGGGGTAATTTCAAGGTCGCTTCTGAAAGTCACCATGACAGGCCGAAACGATAAACAACTTATGCTCAATCAGTCCTAACTTAGACAAAAAAAACACAACCAACACACACTAGGAGAAGCATATGAGAACGAATATTCTGTACATAACGGATGGACAAAGCGTGCCCACATTTCCCAAGCGATTTTGCAAAATTATTCCCTCTTTCGTAGTGCTCTTTGTTTTCTTTTTTTTACCACACAAGTAAAAATAGGCACGCTGGTGGCATGTCTTGGACGACGTAGTAGGTATGGGAACGTCGTAGAAGTAGTCACTTGGAGTGTTGACACTATGACACTTTAGTGCCATAGGTTATCGCCGAAATATCAGTCCAAGATTACCCGAAAATTTTTCACGTCTTTTTGTGGGTTTCTGTTCACTGCTACAAAATCGTGGAAAAGCTACGCTCTCCTCGTAACGTCCATGGTATGTCTGGAGGGGAGACCAATGCAACAGACTCACGTTCTTTTGGTGTTCACAACACATGGGCACCGTCGCATTACCTCTCGAGGAATAAGAAATGTCCGGCGTTGTGTTGACGGCGTCGCCGCGCCTTCCTGAGTACAATAATTGAGAAAAATTATTATAAAGCGTCACACGTGTAAAAGTCAACAACAACAACCACAGAAAAAGGTCGAAAGTGCTTCAAGGGGCACCATTTCTTGAAAGAGGTGCGCGGATATCGCACACTAAGTTAGCGCCTCGTCCTATTATATTTGCTTATGTGGTTTTCTACTTATTTTATTCACGAAAACGATTACTAACAAATTCATAAATGAAAAAGAATCTCCAATGTGTATTTGTTTCTTGTACAATTTGTAATATCAGATATAACTGAAAACATCGTTATTCACTGTCACAAGCATCTGGGCCACTTTCTTGCCTAAGTGATAAGGCGATTCATGCAACCGATTACTAGCAAAGAAATAAATAAATATGTATTTTTGTACATTTAATAACAGCAGATATAACTGAAACAAATCTCTGCTCACTGCCACAAGCACCTGGGCCACCTTCTTTTCTAAGTGGTCACGCAATTCTCTTCAGTGGCTACGTTTGTATCTAGGCTGGAATACATGGGTTCTCGCATCCTTTTCTAATATACACCTGAATGTTGCGTTAATATGAAGTTATTGCCTTTGACATATTACACGCTTGCTCGCAGAAGCTAGTGTAAACACGCTGGTGTTATCAATCGACGGTCGTCGCACCCGTGATGGTGGCATGCTTCCTCAAACAAAAATTTGCCTCGCAGATCGAGGCTTCATAAAACTTGTGCACCATTATAGAATGGCTTTGAAGAATGGAATTACGCCCACTATACAAAAGCAGCCACCTGTTGATGAGTACAACTACACCGTGCTTAAATAAAGGCCTTCATTTACGAGTAAATTCCGCTAGGGCCAGTTTTATGTGGACTCTTCAATAACCACTTAGGCAAGGTCACATTGCGACACGAAACAGATTGTTGTTACAATGGTAACGTCGAACGTGCAAGCATTCTGACACTAAAAAGGCAACGCTTTTGGCGTACGAAAATGATTTCTGGGCGTAATACGCGACCAGAAAACAGCTCTAGGATCACTTCCGTCTTGATCTTACGGAGCGCAGGTAACGATGATGCTCACTTCGCATCTTGAAAGGGCACACCGTTGTTGGTACTTATTCACTGAAAGGATTTTCTTTTTTGAGCTACATTGCCGTTTTAGCTCCTAGTTCACGTTTAAACATTCTTAAACATCCACCCGTCGATGCGTTCCTTTTACCTCAAGGGCTGCTTCCCATGATTTATACCGCGGCCGCTTTAATGGCGTGCAAATTATGCGCCCATGAAAAGCACCTTCTGGCAGGCGACCGCAAATAGAACCGGGGTTAGGAAGTTTTTTCTTTGCGAAATAACCAAAGGAAACCCAAAGAAAAGAAGCTGCCAGCGCTGAAAATTTTCTTCGCTTGGTCAAGAGAATCAGAGCTAACACACAAGAAAAATAGCAAAGAAGACAGTTGACCAAATATGGTGATCTGCACACGTGTGTAGGAGGAAGAAATTATTTTCTTTTCCTTTAATTGTCATTTCATGGCGATGTTTGAATAACCCCCAAAAGTAGACAACACGCAGACAAAAATTAGCATTTTATGTGTTAACCGGCACAAAAGTGTAACGAGCCAACACGAAGAAAAGAGAATTATATAACAAACATGCATAAGAAAATCAGCTCCCCATTGCAATAAAAAATTGCCAATCTTAACATTCCTTTGTTACACCCCAGTAAAAAACGCATCTTTCGTAAACTGAGTTCCTCAGTTTAATACAAGTCCTGAACCAAACTGCTTGTATGAAACGACAAACGTTGGTTCAATGTTTCGTGACTCACCGGTTAATGGGGCACAAAAACCATATATGTGCTTAAGAAAGACAGGATGCAGGATAGCGACAGGGTCGCCATTGACGAAGCTCTGGAAGAACCCGTAGAGAAAATAAAGAAGTACATAATATTGAGCAAGGAATGGGTCTAAAAAATTGCTAGCATATTATCAGGTCATACCAATGTATCCGTATTCCGCTGCTGCTAAGTTACAAATACTATTGGTAAATAACCTAGTCACGTTCTACCGCGGCAACTCTTGGCGCACTGTCAAAATGTAATAGTGTGAATGTAATTCGTGAATGTGCGAAGTTTTGTTTGAGTGGAACCTTGGTTCCGTTCAAACAAAAATAAGAGAATTCACCATGGTGTGCGCATATAAAAGGCTGCCGAAAATTGTGCGGTGGTTCTACAGCGTAGTTAATCCGTCAATTAAGAAATTATTTATCCCTCGCATATATTTCATGCTTGCTGTACAATCCACGCCGCCGGCCTGCTATATTAACTTACTGCGTGATTGCTGCATCCGAGACTGTCTGGTATATAGCTCGAGCTAAATAAAAAATTGTTTGCCTTCGTTTGAGTATGGCGACGGACGTGCAAACCTTCGCGGATTAGGCCAACTTGAGAAGTAACAAAATGATAATTAAGAATTCCCGTATTACAATCTTGACGGCACGTGGTCAACTTCCAGTGTTAGAAAGAACAACTGCTTAAATCCAGGCTTGAAAAACTGCGTTTAATGACGTCACCAAACTTCGCATTCGTTTAAATTGCTGCCAGGTGTTTTGGAACAGGGGAGAAGAAAGGGAGAGGGCAGAGCCGTGGAGAATGGTTGAAAAGAGGGTTTCGCATACTTAATCACAACATGGGCCTTCAAATTCCTTGGCGCATAAAACACTGAATCTGAAGACTGCCGTCTCTTTTGCAGCGGTAAGCGCTTGCCTTTTCTGATTAAAGCCTCGTTCTACATTTGCGAAAAGAGTGTAACGTGTTTGTACGCCTTTGTGTGTTAATGTTTGTTTCGTCTAGGCGCGAGTAATTTTAGTACTCAGGCAGGTAAAAAAGGGCTTCGATCAGCTTTTGCAAATATATCGAAAAACTGCGCTGAATGGACTTGACAACCACACACTTCGCTTCGGTCCGCCCAGCGGCAGCGAAGGCTAAATTCTTTCTGCTCCCTTCTTCCGCAGTGAAGTCGCCGCCGCAATGTGGTACTCCTGCACATTACTCACCGAAAGGCTGATTGTATACAGGGCAGCTTTCAGCGCATCGATTTTCCTATTACCAGCTGCCCGCCTCTAGCGCATTGGCGATGAGCAGAAGCGCTGTAGAGGCAACGGCAGTTAAGAAATTTCAAGTGGAGCAAGGTTTTCTGGATTGGTCAATAAAGAGAGCGAGCAAACTCGGTCCGTTTGGCCCCTCAAATTCTTTATGGTCACCGGACGCGCTGATGCACTAGTCGTAAATTGTGCCGCACTGCGCAGAGAGCACCGAGTCAAATTTTTCTCCCAGTGGACCCTCTGAATATACGAGCTCGTAAATGCGGCCTCACGGCCACTCACCGTACGTTCCTCAGGTAAGCTCCGCACAGGAACCAGAAAGAAAAGAAATAAAACGTTAGTCGGCGAGGTACGAAGAATCGGCTGTCCAACATATTCTGTGGCACAACTCCTCAACGCCAAGATTATGCCGCTTTGGGAAATATAGGGAAATGCTTCATGCAGAGAGTTCTTCTCCAGAAAAACGGGAATGAGTAAATTAGGACACACAAGTGTGACTGTGAGCACTCTTGTCTTGCCAGAATTAAACATTTAGAACAATGTCAGATGTTGGGAGTAATACATGAGAGGATTCTTCGGCACGACGCATTCAACGGATTCAGTAGTAATCTCTACCTGCACGTCGACATGATAAAAAAAGAGAGCAGGGGAATGGAGCAAGTTTCTAGTTTTGGAGGCGTTTTGAATTCTAATTGGAATTAAAACCGCTGCAATTGCATTAGCTTCCTTCGTCGTGTCTTTCGTGTTTTGTTCTGCATTTATTATTAAACTTTAAATTGATATGTGGATATTGCTGTGACACTAATTCTAAGGCAGTTGTGGCACTTATTTTCATGTACGCGTTCTTCTGAACAGACGCTTCCTTTTTTACGCGTGCGTTCGCTCGAAGTAATTACGATTGCAGTATCCGACTCTGATCGGATACTACTTGGGAAAAAAGCAGGGCGGGTCACGCCAAACTAGCAAAAAAAGAAACTTCTTTGTTTCGGCTTTAAATATTGAAATGAAGTTAAACAGATTTGAACAGTAATGAAACGCCACCTAGTTGCCTCGAGCTACATAATGGTGTGATAGGCGGCAAAGCGGCCCAATTGCCCTCAACGCCAACACATCCAAATACAAGCAATACATCGTAGCACCGGAATAAGGGACCAACAGACGTAGGGCATCTTCGCTGCTTGGTGTTAGCAACACCATTTCCGCGTTTACTTAGATTCGTTCAAACGACTCGCTGCAACATGCATGTGGCGTCCGCAGTCGATGGCTAACTGGGTTAAAATCCAACCGTCGCGATCTCAGTCGCCTAATTGCGTTGGTAGAATAACGCCCCAGCCTTTGTTTACGCACCATAACCCCTGCAACAGTAGAAATGCTACGGGTAGCTAAACCAATTTAGTGAATGCTCCCGCTGTACATGTAATATCGAGACAGCGGCAATTGCAAAAATTTAATTCGTTTAGCGGCCAGGGTCACCTAACCAGTTTATTGTGCTTAGGTTTCGGTGAATAAGTTGGCCGGGCCGTACTTGTTCGTGAGACACTGGCCAGAAGTGCCGGCTCGCTGCACGCGACTAAACAATGCAAAGATGAATAAGGTGCATGACGAGATGTAGTCGCGATTGTAGTTACGTTGTAGCAGTTCTGAGCAGCGACCCTTGTTAAGGAACAAAACAATTTGTGCTCTTGCTGGGCCACAAAATGGCTATCATACGTTGTCTTTCTACACCACACTGAGCCCCTTGCAGGCGCTGAACTGAAATTTTTTCTGATCCCACTCCAGGAATATATGAAGGTGAACTTAAAATCAGCCGGACTTCGCTTCCGCTCCTAAGCTTGAGTGCTCGAGAGCAAACTGCGTCACAGGTTACATCATACTGCTCGGCAAATATGGCTCTTTGTTGTGTCTTGGAGACATGGATGCTTAAAAAAAGCCAATTCCGGTATAAAATATATTCACTAGCTCAAACAACGACCAGTGACAACATTGTAACGGTCAGACATAACTGTTAATTACAGAAATTTATTTATTTATTTATTTATTTATTTATTTATTTATTTATTTATTTATTTATTTATTTATTTGAATATACCACATGAGGCCAACGGAGCGGTCGCCATTAAGTTCCAAAGCAACCCCAATCGAAAAACAGCGAAATCTGCTATCTATTCTAAGGGAGAGAAAAAGAAGAAAGAAACCCGTAATAAGAGCTTGGAAGCTTCGCCATTTCCTATTTTCCAGCATTCGACCCTTTGGGGACAGACATTTCCTGTCAAGATTACTCCCCTGATAGCATTCGCTCCTACAATCCGTCTGCCACCCTCTTTCTTTGGCAAGCATTGACCTCAGCAGAAACAATGTCCCGCAAGGCCCGAGCAAAACAAAAGTTTCAGGAACAAAGGTTGCGATAAAGGCGGGAGACAGGAAGTGCAGGAGTGAAGCGGTCAATAGCGAAAGCTTTCTTCTTTCCGAGGCGTAATTCGCGTTTAACACCGGGTCAAATGGTGAGCCATTAAGGCGTCGCCACCGTTGAGCGGCATTCAATAAACGTTTAAGGCTCAACAGCAGAGAATCGCTGTGCTGGAACAAACTTATGAGGCCTTACAAAGACCGGCGTGGTGTTTTAGGGTCACCGGCCTGATAAGAAAAAACAGTTGCTTGGGGCCCCCAATACTTTTTCCCTATAATCTCCTTTGCACAATCTTAACAGGATACAAGTTTGGACCCTTGCGGAGACACCTTTAGATGTAAAAAAACCATTACTTTGCAATCCCTCAGCTTCTTCTCGGAGTTTGTTGCAAGAACATGAACGCAATTTAGGAGGTGCTGTTCTGTGCATTGCGTAACAAGGATAAGAAACTGGACAGCCTGAACCACCGATTTTTCCGTGGAGCTGAGTTAGCCTCTCGTTGGTAGGAAAATTTGGTGTCGTAAACAAGAAATCCAGGAAGGACCCAAAAGTTCTCACCCAGGACGCCGAGCACATGAGTCAGGCTAATCAGGCGGGCAGCATAGAGCTCAGTATTCGTGAAAGAAAAAGCCGCAAAACAAGCATAGAAACCGCATGACGGATGACAATGTGCCGGGGAACACCCCCCTCCCTATGTATTCTGGTAAAGATTAGGTTTGCAGCTCCTCTCGGAAGGGGAGGGGGGTTGACCTCATTCGAGAGCTAGCGCATGCGTCAGGATAGGTAGCACCCAGCAATTCTCGCCCCACAAGCCGAGCGCAGGCTTTAGGACCGGGCATTTAACGCCGGAGAAGCCCAGTGCAAACGACAAACCCGACCAGACAACCATGAACACTTCATACCCTGCCCCATCAACATGCGTAGGGGTACACAACAGCTGCGCTGGACATATAATTTCGCGGGGAGGGATGGCGCCCTTTTTTTTGCTATCGCATACCGTATTGTGCTTTGCGGAAGATGTATTCGGGCATTTACACTTTACGCAAGACGCAAAAGCTCTTATATTTCTTTTTGTATGCAAGCCATATCTCCGCAAACTCGGTCGGAGGCCACTCTCTCCGTTGAATCACCGCCAGACGTGTGAATAAGCCCTATTTCGCCTCTTAGTCACCTGATCATGTGCGTAACAATATGGATTCTGACACGACAGGTGATCCTTCCGAAAACGTATATCTGTCCCTCATGAGGGTATGAATCATAACCGCAGTATGCATAGGTATATTGGCCAATAATTCTACTGGATTGCCCACTTATCGCCACTGCTTTTTGTAGGGCGCGGGGTTTGTTTCATCCTACCTCATTCGCTCCTCGCTCCCCTAACGTGTAACGTAAAAAGCAAGATAGCCAGTTTCTTTCTAATAAGGAGCGGGGTTACGATCGCGCTAATCATTCTCCCGTGACTAACGTGAGCAGTGTGTAGTGGTTACATTAGGGATGTCGTGAGATACGTATGGATGGACATATTTCTTCTTGTATTGAGGGGTGTGCATCGTATCATATGGTAATAAAAGGTAAAAACCGGAAAGGGAGCCGAGGGTGGTACACCCAGGGTACCTGTTTGCTTGCATGAAACCTTGAAGTTAAACCAACTCGTGCGAGCCAACATCGTTCTACGGGCTCTTCAGTTCGACGCATATAAGCATATATACTCTCCCGACATAGCTTCAACCGATATGGACACCAAGACATGCGGTGCACATACCTTTAGCATCGCCTTTACCCCTTGCCTTAGAGTCTCCTCGCCGAAATGAAAGTTTTATCTCTTCGCATCTCTCTCCTTGGCCCTGGGCCTGCCCGGTGTGCGCACGGTGCTCAGTGACTCAAAAACAGCCATCCGCAACTTTTCTCGCGGCGTGGTGTGTGGTGGCACTGCGCGGCTCCTGGAGTCCTGGCGGACGACGGGGGCTGCAGCGCAGGGGGTCACGAAGACTACGATCATCAAGTGGTTCCCGGCCCACGCGGGCCGGGAGCTGGCACCCGGACTATGCAACCGCAACGAGGAGGCGGACGCTGCGGCCCCTGGTCTCGCCACGTGCCGGGTCGCGACATCCCGTCCGCTGTCGTCATCCCTCGAGGACCGCGGTGAAACAACTGACATCGACGACGACGAAGAAGCGGAGCCCCTCACCGACTACGGCGGGGTGCTTCGTTGGCATCGGGACCAGAGGCGTGCTTTTCCGCTCCCGCACCGGGACCTGTCTCGGGCGGAGGCGGTGAAGCTCAGGCAATTACATACACAGACTGTTCTGACGCCGGCGCTCGCGCGGCACGTGTGTCCGGACCTCTACGAGAGTGCTCGGTGCAGTGTGTGTGAACGCGAAACTGCGACCCTGACCCATATCATGTGGGGCTGTGACTGTGCAGTGCGCGACGGTGGGGGGGATAGACAGGACCCACAGGACCCGTATCCACCGGACGTGCGCGAATGCGTGGGCTCTGCGGAGCCCCAACAACAGAGGAGGGCCATCCAGCGGCTCGAGGCGGCTCTGGCTCTGCAAAGGCGAAAGGGGGCCCCGCGCCCGCCCGTCCCTCCCGGCACTCCGCCCTCCCATGCGGGAGGTGGGGGTCGGGGGCCGACGGTGGCGGCCGGGAGCGCTCCGAGTAGCTCGAGCGGACGCCGAGACCAACCGCCTCGGGGTCTAAGCCCGACGCCCTAGGACTTTTGCGACTTAGGGTGATTAGATAGAGGGGACGCGACCGAGCCCTGCGTTGCCGGGAATCGTGTCCTTTGCACGCCGGATGCCTGAATAAAGTTCCATCTCTCTCCCTCTCTCTCTCTCTCTCTCTCTCTCTCTCTCTCTCTCTCTCTCTCTCTCTCTCTCTCTCTCTCTCTCTCTCTCTCTCCCTCTCTCTCTCTCGTGCTCGCTCGCTCGTTTTCTTTTATTTTATCGGATAAGGCAGCCGCTTCTTCGTAATTTTTTTTTTTTTGCGAACGAGCAGAAAGTCCCTTTACGTAATACGCATTCTGTAGAGTCAGAGAAAATGGCCATGATCCAGAACCGTTGCCTAACATGGCGTCAGCATAATACTTCTGAAAACGGGTTACTTTCCCTAAATATGCGTGCACTTTTAGCACGCGAAGTTCCCGCTACAGAACATACTATTCAACGTGCTAAGTTTTCCAAGACTTTGGATGTCCTAGTGCAGCCGCTGATCAACGTTTCACTTCTGCTCCTGTCCGACACAATGCGGAGTCTCGCGCATCTTTTGTGTTAGCCCGAATCAGTGATATTAAATGGTTAAACTAGGGCACCTTTACCAAGGCAGTTTGAATGAAAGCCGACGGGTCTGTACTATCGCCAGTACCAGCCGTGATTGCGCATTTCAAACGCCCCGCTCTACTGGACCATAGGCTGTAAAAGTCCCGCCCTATACATCATTAATGAGCGCCGGTTAAGACTTCTCGGGGTGGTTCTCACCGACCCCTGCTAGGGCCATCTGTTTCTATTTATTTTTTCTCTAGGTTGATGTGTGTCTTACCTTAGCGGCGTTGAAGAACGGCGGCCCATGGGGTTGGTTGGCGGAGGAACACCATGCGTGGGAAGGAAGGCTCAAACGCAAGTTTTTAATGGGGTTTTCGGCATGCATGAAATCGCCAGTTTCTAGAACCACGCAGCGAGGTTGCCCAGCGATGCGCACCCTACCCCGGACACGATAGTACCGATCGCTGTGCAAAGCGCCACTTAACGGTGTACACTGAGCCAACACCTTTTTTTCCAAAAGGGGCGTGCAGTAGGGGGCTGCGTAATGAATTCTCCCTGGATAGCTAATTGACTGGATTGGGAGGGTCGTTTCGCTTCCCTGTTTGCGTTCTTCGCTGGTATAATATGGTTCTTGGTAGGACTAAGACAATAATTTCACAGCCATGACAGCGCATTAAATCACCGACTTTTACAGCAAAATTATTGGATACTGCCGGAAAAGCATGTAGCTGCAAGCCTGTGATAAAACGATCCTAATCACTTCAATGAGTACTTGTAGCCTTATTAACCGGATGTTGTTGTTTGAGCAGTTTGGTTCATGTTTTAAATTTTATATCTTTGTGTCGAAGAAAAGCATGCAAAACATAGCAGAAAATATACAATTTCCTTGCTCCTCGAAGCCCAACCAATTGTAGGTTCCGCTCTATGCGTCTCTTGGCTATTTTTGCCGCCTCTTCAGTGGCGCAGGCTTAGCGCGCATTTGTCATAGGAAAAGAGAGATCATTATCAGGGTCACTTGCTGCAACTTAAAAAAACGAGGACAAGAGTTCACGCCCACCTCATCCCCTGCCCTCTGGCGCAGAACTGTTGCAGTATGTTACTCAGGACATTCCCCACTGCGTAGAACCATCACAAGGTGAAAAGCCTTTCCGACTGAGACGGTATTTATAACGGGTCGCTCCAGTACCAGCTTGACAATAACATTTAAGAAGAAAATATGCCTTTGCATTTTAATTGATACCGTACTGCTAACATTCTGCGGAGCACGAAGAAAGAGAAAGATGGGAAGAACAATATAGAGTCCTTGTAAGCCTCCTCGGTGTTTTAAAGGTTAAGTTCAGTTTATACTCATAAACAACGTTCTTCTGATTGCGGGAATATTTTTTGTGCTTGTGTATAAAGTTATGCCTGCAGCTGGGCACCTTCGAAAAGAGTTGAAGTTCTTGTGCTACGTACAAATACTTGTGGGTTAAATAATGTTTTTGTGTGCGTAGTAGCAAGGGTTTCAAATATCGCCTGTCTGCACGCGCGTTTGGGAGTGTTTTTGTGCGGTTACATGCATGCCTGTGTGTTTGCGCATTCGAATACGTGCACTCATCACGCGGTATAAGCGTTGTACTATCCGGCCAACCCTAGAATTTCAGCTAGCGCCCTTAGGCGTATACTGAAACCCCAAACTCGTCTTTATTTCTGCCATTAATGAATGAAAGTGTTCTCTGGGTCGAGACTTGTTTTCTTTCTGCGCTGTTTACAGCAGTTACAAGGGTCACTGAGCTTCACAGCTTTGCACATCAGTCATGTCAGCGATAATGGGCCTTGCCGCTGATTATTCAAAACCAGAAGCTGCTCAGTCGACATCCATCCCGCGAATCTGCCCGCAAATAGCTTGAAAGGCTCCTGCCAATTTTATTCAATTTTATCTCGATTTCTCACCGGCACGAGCATGATCATCGGGGTTAGCGAAGTTGATTCATTGATTGTGGGCTTTGACTCGCCTATGCTTCAGAGGCGATGAGGCGCGCTGTAGTGGAGGACTCCGGATTAATTTTGACCACCTGGGGATGTTTAGCATGCGCCGAAATCTCGTATACACCGGCGTTTTCGCTTTTCGCCTTCATCAGAAAACGGCCGCCGCGCTCGGAAATTGAACCCCCGTCCTCGTGCTCCGCTACACAACGCCTTAGCCACTGAGCCACCACGGCGGGTGGTTAGCGAAGTCTTGAATATGTTTCATAAATGAACACACCTGAAGTCGTCCTCTATACTCTCATGTCACGAATTGAACTAGTTTCAGCTTTTCATGGACAAATATAGGAATCGCGCTTCTTGGTTATATGAGACAGCTATGCCGGCATTTGCATCATTCTGTCACTGATATTTGTTATATCTATGATCACCGCTTAGCTCACAAACAGTGCTCCCTATATGCAGTTCTGCTGTCATCAGACAGACAAGGGAAAGTACAACTTTTCAGGCGCTACCCGTAACTAATTAGCTTTGCTCATGCGGGGGTAAACCAACTCAATGTTTGCTGAGATCCTAATTTACATCCTCTAGATTTACAAGTGTAGCTTCCCCAGACATCGTTCATAGCAACGTCGTCTGTTGACGCAGTCGCTAATTCCAGTCAGGATGATAGTTGATTGCCGATGTCCAAGCCTACAGATTTCAAGGGGCGAACAGCCTCTGCTCTCTGCGCTACAAAACTTCCTTGAGGAAACAGGTCTCTACCATTTCTTCGAACCTTCCACCAAATCGCAGTCTTTTACTTTCAATCCTGACGGCATTCACCCTTTCCTGTAGACGTTGCCGAAGTTTAGCCTGCGAATCTGCAAGTATCCGTCGTTTTGATGCAGCGATCGCGTTCATGACACCAGGACCTTTTTCTTTAACCGTTTTGCTATTCAGAACTCTTCGTATGTGGCGAAATGGGAAGTTAACCACCCGGTCATAAAAACGAGCTATTATCACACAAAAGTATGCTTTGTATTTAGTCGTAGCGCATAGTTTCTGGCATCGTAGGGTGATTTGCATTCTATTTCTATAAGAAAGTGTACATTTACCTTTATTGTAAGCTGCTACCATCACTTCTTCAAAAGCGAAGCATCGTTTCTGTGCCCTAGGTGACTCAAAATGTCGATGAAAAGCTGGGTTACAACTAGAAAGTCTAGGGAAGGTTTTTTTTTTTTCCGCTAATGGTGAGTTGCGTATGTGCAGACATAAGAACGCGTGTTTAGAGGAGAGCAGCGGAGATGAATGTGGTTGTCTTGCAGACAAACATGGCTTTAAGCAAACAAACAGCGCTTAACACAAAGAAACAACGCTATAATTTTATGCCGTTGTTGCCAGAAGATACCGAAACACGGCACGCTGTTTGCAAAGCGTTGGAATTGATTATCAAGTTGTGAAGCTCAAGAATGGACAAAGGACGGGGAAAAAAATAGTGAAAAGAAAGAGAGAGGGGCGAGATGGAGAAACGAAGACAATATAAAATATGGAAAGAAGTCAGAGATTGACCCCTAGCGGTTTATAGCATGCCCCGCCCGGTTTCTCCTTTCGTACACATGCAATAATTGTAGATATAGGCCCAACAAAACTGCCTTGCCGACTAGGCAGGTAAGCGACCACGTGTACTGGCGCGAGCTTATCTAAATGACCACAAAAAAAGGCAACCGATAAATCTGAAACGAAGCGTGATTTTGTGGGCCCTCAAATGGCGAGAGAGAGAGAGAGACGACGATGAAGTGGCGGATGTAGAAAAAGGAGAGGGAAATGGAAAGTGTGCGCAAAGACATTAGCGTAGTAATTAGGAGCAGGACGATAATTGAGCCACACACGCCAGCTCTCCTTTCAACCGCATTGCTGCGGCCTGGGTTCAGGAGGACGAGTGTGCCGCACCGCGACGAACCATCCTGACACCGAGCTGCCATTAGCCCCAGCTCTGGGGGCTGTCGCAGGCTCGGGGCTCGCGCGGCGGAGATTTCCTGGCCTGCCGGCAACTGCTGACTAAGCTGCAGAACTCCTCCTGACCCTCTATCGATGGAGTGCCTATGTGTAGGCTGTAGACAATACACGGCAGCAAAGAAAGAAACTCCAAGGACGTGATGTGCCACCGGGAGCTTGCAGGGCAGCGCTTCGTTCGTTCTTTTATAAAATGTTTATTATGTTTAAGAATGGGATCGAGGGAAAGGAAAAAATAAGGCGTAGGTACTCCTCCCATTACAGAGACCGAGAGACGCCGTGGCCTTTCTCGGTTGATCAGTACGATTTCACATTCAAGCCAGTCGCTGCGCACCAAGCACCCAATATTTCTATAGTAGATTTGAAATTGGGAGATGGGGTATTTGTGGCAGAGGTATACGAGGTGAGTTGTTTGGATGGGTGTCTGTGGAGAGGGGCAGAAGTAGGGATATGTTATGCGAGCTAAGTTCTGAAGGAAGACATAATTGTAAAGGGTACCTGTTTGAAGCCTTCGCCCTGTGCGAGCTTTTAGATTTTTAGGGGCGGGTTCGGGCTCTGAGATGTTTGGGTTCTGAGGTGTTGAGGAGAGATTTCTCTACCTTTAACATAACCACTGAAACAGAAAACAGCTCAACGAAGACGGTGATGTCTCGGTATCTGGCGCCCTTGCCAGCCAGTGATGCCGCTACGCAGGTGTACTTTCCGTTAAGCTCATTGGTGGGCTAAAATATACGAATAGCCGGTACTGCGAATAGTCGTCCCTAGAGGTCACCGAGTACGTTTCGTCCAGACGTCCCTGGAGCACTCCAAAAGTCTCCCGCACCTTCATCTCGGGCAACCAGTGGTTGACCGGCTCCAGTCCGTAGTTGAAGAACTACTTGAGCACCAGCCTGAGATCGTTCTCGTTGTACACGTACTCGCAGTCCAGCACCACGGGGGCGTCCGTCCCATTGCGTACCCACGTGGCGCACTCAGCCGACGGATCATCGCGCCCTGGTTGCCTGCAAAGCAAAAACAGGGATGAAGGAGAATGAACAGCACTGTCACATTCGTCGACATTTGATGCTGTGACATTTAGGAAGAAGCGCGTCCGCTTTATTTTCGCGCAACCTCAATTTGCCTGCCAATCTCGCAGTCATCTCTCCCCATGCCTCAATTACGGCAAGTTAGATTGCACACAGAATAATGGCAGGAGAATAGACGCCGTACCAACGATAACTGAGATCACTCAGAGAAGCCTACTAAACAGCGGACTTACCGCTTGGTAGTTAGGCAACTCTATGCAGTTCTACCCTCCCCCCACACAAAAAATATGCATTTAAAATACTGCACTGGCGAAGATGAAGTGGTACTGCGAGGAAGGTATGCACAGCAAGCAAGGAGCTTGTAAAAGTTCATAAAAAGAGGTTTCAGTTTCTCGTTTTTTCTTAAAATTCCTGTTTTTTTATCTTTGTATCAGGTGCAGTTTTCTATACTGGAATGAAAGGGTTTATTTTGTGCCCACACCCTCGTTCAAGGAAAAACGTTTGTTTGAAGCCAAACAATGTTAGCGGCACGGATGCGTTGTGCATGGCAGTTTAATGGTGGAATATTTCTCGCTTGTTACTTTCGCACTAATCACCAGTAATATACGCCTCTATTCTTCAAAGAAAACTTCAATACCCTTAACACATCCGCACCACTTTGGTCAACCTTATCTTCGTGAGAAATATTTATCACCACTAGCTAGCTTTTCTAATACGAATGGTCCTCCTAGTTTTGTTAAACACACATATATGCTGATCAAAGTACATGGGCAGAAATGTTGAGACAGAATGAGTCTTCCCCGCACGGGGCACCTTGAGTAATCTTGGTGACGGTACTGGCGATACCGCGGACCCCGAGCCCCCAAACATAAGCTGGATCCAACCGTGGTGATGTGTTTTTAAGGTGAAGGGTAGAAACCTCTAACGGTGGCCGTCGGAGCCCAGGTCAAGCTCCGGCGGATGGGCTCCCTGTCTGTTTACCAGGCAGGGAGCTCCGGGACCTCCTCAGCTATCAGGGTAAGGTTGTGGAAGAAAGTACCCCCGTCTCCCTGCTTTTATACTATGCTTTATGGTATTGTCTAAACCCCCCCCCCCCCCCAACCGTGATCGGTCCCTGAAAAGGGGCCGCACCGAAGTATCCTTTCCTCCGTTGCCGTCGTTAACCTTTCCTGAACCGGACCATTTTTCTCGATTTCTTGTGATGGAATCCCTCAATCCAACCCACCCTCTTGCATCTCAGTCAGTCTTCTTGATCGCCAAGTATCTTGAAGCCATAGTAGGAAAATCGTATAAATGCAAAAAACAAAGGTCTGGTGAACTCTTAATTGAAATAAATGACAAGCAGCAGTCTGCAAAGCTTCTAGCTCAGACTAGACTGGCTGATCTTGACATACGGGTCACACCCCATCGGAGCCTCAACAGCTCGCAGGGTGTGATATCCGAGACAGACCTCCTGAACGAAACCGATGCGGATCTCCTTGCCGGCTTGAAGGATCAGGGCGTCACTGCCGTGAGACGCATCACCATCCGCAGAGACGACAAGGAGATTCCCACCAAACACATTATCTTGACTTTCGACCGCGCAATTCTTCCACAATACATAAATGCAGGTTTTATCCGTTGCTCCATCCGTCCGTACATCCCGAACCCGCGGCGCTGTTTTAAGTGCCAGCGGTTCGGGCATGGTACGAACTCTTGCCGTGGCCGAACGACGTGTGCAAAGTGCGCGGCGCACGATCATCCGAGCGAGAACTGCTCAGCCGAAACTCTCACTTGTGTAAACTGCGGGGGGCCGCATGCGGCATACTCCCGCAAGTGCGAAAAATTTCAACTAGAAAAGAAAATCATCAACATCAAAGTCACTGAAAACATCACCTTCCCAGAGGCGCGAAAGAGGTTCGCCTCTTTCCCCCTGGGGAGGTACGCCGACGCGGCTCGCCGGGGGGCGGAGCGGCGTCTCGTTTCCAAAGGAACCCAGTTCAGCGAGTCTGACCTGGTCCCTCGCCCGCCCCCCCCCCCCCCCCCCCTGGGTTGCCTCTGGCAGCCCAACCCGCCACCACGCCGCTTGCTGAGGCAGCAGCGGTTGTGGTGGCAACCTCTTCCGTCGGGACCGGTGCCGCTCCCGCCTCTGTCTCCCCGCCCTCCAGTGCGTTGGAGGGTACAGAGGTGATGGACACCACGGGCACCGCACCGGTTCCCACCGCCACCGCACCGCCTGTGCCACCTCTGGCGCCCCGGACGCCCTCGGCGGTGGCGGCTCAAACGAAGGGCTCCCGAGGGGGGGCCAAGTCCAGGGGGCCCGGTCCGTCGGGCACCCCTCGGACATCCGACGACGAGATGGATGTCGGGCCGTTCCTGCCTGCAACGCAGCGCAAGGAACGCGTCCCAACGCCAAAGTCTCCCGACAAGCCAAAAAAGGCGAGAGTCACAGCCCCGAAAGACGACACATAAACAAACACACACACTCCAGTAGCTCTCACACTAAATAATGGGAAGAGAAAACATAATTCAATGGAACTGTAGAGGCCTTCTTAAAAATCTTGACGATGTATACGAAATACTGCATGCTAATCAGCCAAGTGTGATGTGTCTTCAGAAGACGCATTTGAATTCCAAGCACACAAATTTCTTAAATAGGTACATGGTCTTCAGAAAGGACAGGGATGGCTGCACACACTCTTCGGGCGGTGTAGCCATAATAGCCCGGAAATCCCTAGCATGCCACCCTGTCGCTCTCAACACCGTCCTTGAGGCTGTAGCAATACGCACAATAATTTTTAATAGGTTGATAACGGTATGCTCCATATACATTCCTCCTGATGTCACACTTTTGAGCTCTGACTTCGAGGCGCTGGTCGACCAGCTGCCCGAACCGTACATCCTAACAGGCGACCTTAATGCACACAACTCTCTTTGGGGCTCCTCCAGAACGGATGCCCGAGGTCGCCTGTTGGAGAAGTTTCTTACATCCTCCGGAGCATGCCTTTTCAACAAAAAACAGCCTACATATCATAACTTAGGACACAATACATACTCTCATCTTGACTTGGCTATTGGTTCCGCAGTTCTCTTTCCATGTCTTGAGTGGGGTGTGGGCACGGACCCATATGGTAGTGACCATTTCCCCACTTCATTAACGTGTATAGGTATAGGCCCGAGCAGTCCATCTTCCCATAACAGGTTTAATGAATCCAAAGCAAACTGGAGTACATTCACAGAAACATCTAAACTACACCACACAACCATAAAACACCTACACGTGGAGGAAGCCGCCCAACTCGTCACGGCGCACATCCTCGACGCCGCCGAAAAGTCCATTCCCCAGGCCTCCAGTGGGTCCCGCAGCCCAAGGAGGCCCTGGTGGAACGAGGACTGCAGGCGGGCGCGAGAGGCCCAGAACAAGGCGTGGGGTGTCCTTCGCCGGTACCCCACGTCAGATAACATCATTTCTTTTAAACGGGCAAAGGCTTTTGGAAAGCGAGTGCGTCGTGAGGCGAAAAGGGAGAGTTGGCGCACCTTCCTCACTTCCATCAACTCGTACACTGACACACATAAAGTCTGGACACGAATACGAAAACTAAAAGGACAACAGACACACAGCCTGCCCCTGGTTAGTACAACAGGGGACACACTGGAAGACCAGGCTAACACACTTGCACAACACTTCGAACACGTGTCCAGTTCAGCACACTACACAAACACTTTCATGAAACACAAAACATCTGTAGAAAAGAAGTCCCTGCGTGATAACAACAAGTCGCACACTTCTTACAATTCTCCTTTTTCAATTCATGAGCTGAAGGTTGCTCTGAGCACATGTAAGCCTTCAGCTCCAGGTGCAGACAAAATCACATACACCATGATACAACACCTACACCCAGACACTCTTGAAACACTCCTACATCTATACAACAACATATGGCTTTCGGGGCACATTCCTCGCTCTTGGAGGGAGGCTATAGTAGTGGCTTTCCTGAAGGAAGGAAAGGACCCTTCCTCTCCCGCCAGTTATCGCCCCATTGCCCTGACAAGCTGCCTGTGCAAGCTCCTCGAGAAGATGATAAACAGGAGACTCGTGTACTTCTTAGAGTACAACGGTCTTCTCGAGAGCTGCCAGGCGGGCTTTAGGGCGGGGCGATCTACGAATGATCAACTCGTTGCGTTAGAGTCATATATTAAAGATGCTTTCCTGCATAAGCAGTACTGTATGACAGTATTCTTTGATCTTGAAAAGGCGTACGACACTGCTTGGCGGTACGGCATCCTCAGCGATTTGAAGTCCTTTGGTATGTCGGGTAACATGTGGAACACGCTTGCCAGTTACCTCTCTGAGAGAACGTTTCGCGTGCGAGTTGGAACTGCACTCTCTAGAGTTCATGTGCAGGAAAACGGTGTTCCGCAAGGTGGAGTTTTGAGTTGCACGTTGTTTATTGTAAAAATGAACTCTCTTCGGAAGGCTCTGCCACCAACCATTTCCTGCTCAATCTATGTAGACGACGTGCAATTATCCTTTAAGTCTTGTAACCTGTCTATCTGCGAGCGCCAAGTCCAGCTTGGTGTTAACAAGCTAGCTGGCTGGGCAGATAGCAACGGTTTTAAATTTAATCCAGTGAAGTGTACTTGTGTTTTGTTTTCGAAAAGGCGCGGCATTCGGCCGGATCCAGACATCAAACTCAATGGTGTCTCAATTCCAGTCAGAAATGAACACAAGTTTTTAGGTGTAGTCCTTGACGAAAAGCTCTCGTTCATTCAACACATAAAACAACTTAAACATAAATGCTTAAAGGCCATGAATATACTCAAAGTTCTCTCCCACTCTTCATATGGGGCTGACAAACAACTTCTTTTACGTGTTTTTACCAGCCTGATAGGTTCACGATTAGACTATGGAAGCGTTGTTTATGGGTCAGCAAGTAAGACATCCCTCAAAATGCTGGACCCAGTGCTTCATCTGGGGCTCCGGTTGGCATGTGGCGCCTTCCGGACTAGCCCGGTCGAAAGCCTCTATGTGGAGTGTAATAAGTGGAACCTACAACGTCAGCGAGCATACACAGATCTTCTTTTTGCTTTTAAAATTTCATCTATGCCACACCATCCTTTTAAATCGGCTTTTTATGATACGTCTCAGACTGCACTACTCCTAAACCGACCATCGTTCTCTGCGCCCTTCTCTTACAGAGTTAGAGAGGAAGCGTCAGAGCTTTCTGTCTCCTTTTTAGACACCATACAAAGTTCGCAAACAGATTTTATAGCACCATGGCATCTCCGCCCTGTATCATGCGACACATCCTTCACACATGTAGATAAAAACCGAGCTCCCACATGTGCAATTCTGCAGCACTTCTTGTATTTGCAGCAGAAGTATCAATTTTCTGAATTTTATACGGACGCCTCTAAAACTGCCACCTCTGTGTCCTGCGCGGCGCATGGGCCCGGCCTTAATGTCACTAGAACTCTTAACAGTAATAGCAGTGTCTTTACGGCAGAGGCTAATGGTGTACTTCTTGTTGTTAATCATATCCTTCAAAGTCACATCCCACAATCCATTATATATAGACTCCCTCAGTGTCGTGCGGGCGTTGTCGTCATCAACGTCTTCAAAAAATCACGTGGTAAATCTAATAGTCAAGGGTATTATGTCGGTGTATGTACGCAAATTTGAACTGGTTCTTTGCTGGGTCCCTGGCCACAGTGGTATAGCCGGGAACGAAGCAGCGGACCGAATGGCTGCTGCTGCTACACTCTCGAATACAGTAGACATAACCACATTACCCTACACCGACGGGAAACCACACATCAGACAACAACTTCGCAAAACATGGCAAACACACTGGAGTGAACAAACAGACAACAAGTTACACGTAATAAAACCACACTTGGGACCACACACCACCGACACACGCAATAGATACACTGAAGTCGCCTTGGCTAGATTACGGATAGGGCACACTCATGCAACGCACTCGCACCTTCTCACGGGGTCTCCAAGACCTCTGTGCAGCAGGTGCGGAGAGGCCCTATCCGTGATCCACATCCTCATACAATGTAAGGCACTCGACATTACACGACACAAACACTTCCCACAACTACACACGCGACATATTCCACCACACCCGTCATACTTCTTAGGAGATGAAGCCATGTTCTCTGTTCAGCGAACCTTAAGGTTCCTATCTGAAGTTCATTTCTTACAACTCATCTCTTATCACCCATAGTTTTACCCCTGGTCCTATACACCAGCCACCGTATTTATCTTTTAACCACTCACGTTCTTCACCCTGGCCCTTTACACCAGACGTGCTCATAGTATTTAACTGACTTTATCCGATTTCCCTCCTTATCAAATAACTTTGTATTTGGCGCTCTTTGCCCATGTCGGCCTTGCGCCATTAAACTTAAACCATCATCATCATCAGAATGAGTCTTGATCGCCGAAATTAACACCGTAAATCGTCCCGGAGCGTCACGAAGGGTCGGCGCACTCAATGGTGACGGAAGTACGACACAGTTGGGCGACCCGGTTAGACTAAACACACACACACACAAACTCCGGGCCAAGTCAGAATCTCGTTCACAATGTTGATGATGGAGTTAGTGATGTGCTAAGAGAACCTATCCCATACGTGATAATATCAGCATTCGCTACTAGACTGCCCTTATGAACCTAGATTAGCCAAGATGAAAAAAAAAATTGCACATTCGTATCAGAGACGCCTAGTTATCCAGAACTAATCACTTTAAACTCATTATTTCATATGGTAAGTGACCTTTCACAAAAATATGACATTACCTCTGAAATACCGCAATCCGAACCATGGTTTCGGTTTAACTTCAAATAAACACGAAATAAACGAATGCACAAAATATTTTTAGGTGATTACTCAAAAGAAAATGTGGTTGCGTGGAAAAAGGCCAACAGATGACTTCCTGAACATTAATTCTTAAGAGCAAACCACACCCTGTTTCGCGAAACCATGTCTAACCTAGAAAAAAAAAAGATCTTTCAACATCGCAAAAACAACGTGTTCATTAGAAGTTGGAAAAACTAAGCACAATTTTTAATAATCCCAGATTCACACCGCCTGGACCCATCATTACGCCCGATCTGCACTGCAAGATTCCCGACACCTACTTAACTCCTTCCACTTTTCAAAGCTGTCTACCAAACTTATTGTGTTAGTGAAAAATGCAAAGGAAAAGGAAGGCCAAACGCACTACCACAGCTGCACCCCGAATAGGCGTTCTAAAAAAACTTCTAGACTACCAAGCCCGTTGGCTAAGCTGCATGGAGGATATGCAAAGTGTTCGCCTAGTCGAGCTCGTGTTCAGTATTCGCCGGAAGACTTGGCTAAAAACTTGCCCGGAAAACAGCAAGTTTAGGGGCGCTGTCGACAACTGGAAATATTGACACCCATTTGGGCTAATTCGGTTACGTACAGAAATTCTTCCATACGCGCCCTCCAAGTTTCCAACTTTTCGACGACGCTGCAGAAACTTGAGGTTAGGAATTTGGCACACACGGGCACCGTCCCTAATGGAGTGCACGTGAAAGGTTAGTCCTTCTGGAGGGATTGCATACTCACGTTAATTACATAATTAAACGGATGCGTAAATACATCACTTAGTGAAGACGTTCTTTCCCTTTTGTTTGTACACGCTCGAGTGTACTTCTGTGAAAAGCCTTGTATATAGTTTTGCATAGTACACACGGTCGGAAATTTAACGCGTACTGTCTCAAGCGAAAAGCATGACACGCCAATTTCCTTGTTAGTGGCAGTGGCCCTCCAGAGAAGCTTTATTTTGTGTTTTTGGTTGTCGAGCCAGGGGCAGCGGTAAATTGTTGTACCGGTTGTAGTGGGTAAACTATTCACGTTTGATCAAAACTAGCGGTAAAATTCACTTACCCAAACTAAATTTAACGCGAGACAACTGCAGTATTGACCGTAGAAATAAATAGCGCCGCAACGCTATAGCATTGAGGTTTTCTATTCACGAATCGACGTGCCTCAAATACTGCTTGTCACATTTCCTACTTTCGAAGACATGAAGACAAGAGCTGTCAGCCAGGCATTTTTACTGTGCGACCTGTTAAGATCCGGTTTACCACACAACCCAAAAAAGGAATGAGGCAGAAACACTTAAGACCACCGGCGTGTAGGAACGCGAAAGCCGAGCAGCGGCGTCAGAGCACCACCGTGCTCTCCATCTGCGCATCTGCGGCCGCTGTGGTCGCGTGACGTGTGGTACCTTTCGGGTTGACCCCGACTACGACGACGGTGGTCACTTTACGGTTGCGCTGTTTGCGTTTTATTAGGCGTATAAGTATTCCGCCGTGTTAACCCGTTCCACTCAAAGAGTGCGCATAGGTTAGAGGGTTTTCGCATCCCTGTCGTTTCTCGACGTGCTGTTTGACCGAAAACCATGGCCAGATTTCATAAAGGTGTGTAGGGGAAAAAAATTACACAAGCGACGTGAGACAGACGCACAAATCACAAATGTGGAGCCCGAGGAGGGAACATTGTGACGGAAAGAGGCAGCTCAAGGTCCGTGATCCCCCATCAGTGAAAATAGAATACCATAGTCACTACGGTGTGGCCGATCGATTTTTACGCGGCGCCCATATCGGCAATTTTTCATGTAATTAGCAGAGTTTTAAACTAAAAGCAGCCACTTCGCACAACAAGGCAAATGAAGGAGATATAAAGGCTACACTGGAGATCTTGGTCGAACACGCCAAGGGGCTTCGATTACCTTCACGGCCAGCTGATACGAAACTGTGAACGCTAGTGCCCACGACACCATTTGTGCTAGCGCGCGCTTTTTTTGGCGAATTCGTCAGGGAAGGCATCACAACATGGTTTTCGTGATATTTTATTTGAGACACAAAACGTCACCTTTCTGTATGCTATATTCGGTTAAGATGTACTGCGATATTGATCTTTTCAAGAGGAAAGAGTAATTTCTGTGCCATGATGAAAACAGTTGAGCCCCTTGTTAAACTGAAAGGCGCCGTTAAAACACAGAGAAATAAATTAATTACGACATATTCATACTTTCGCGCTGCTCAATTTTTTTACGTTAGTTCTGGAAGCATGAAGTGCACTGAGAGTTGTGGCTCATTCTTACAACAAACGTGTTAAAGTTACTGGAAAACAACACAGCACGGAATATCTCTTGGCGTCATAGTAGTTTTAAACTACGACCCATTGCTCTTTTTGAATCTGGATGACCTTAATAAAATATAGATAAAATGTACACCACACACATTGTACATAATGCACATGTACTTAATTTTCTCAATTTAGTTATGGTAGTGGCTACAGCTTTGTGATTACTTGATACAACTTTGAAGAACAATAGCTTTATTCCAGCAGATAAACATAGATCTGTTTATTGCCTCTCGTAGAAGCTCAAGTACTTCTGCAGGAAGGAATTCCACAACCACGGCAACTTCACTTTAAGCTGCATAACAAATAAGTGAAATTCGCTGTAAATATACAGCAGACTTAGCTCGTATTTTCACATAGCTTATTGCGGGACAATTTCGATAAAGCAAGGGTGAAAGCCGTTTTCTTTAACCGCGAATAGTCCTCCCATCGATGCTTAAGTACTGACAGCAGACGAGAATTCTGTAACGTTTACAACTTCATTGTGAAATAATTAATAATGACAACCACTCGAAACTTGACCTTGTGATATTGTCGTCTTGCACCAAATTTTTATACAAATGTGTTTCTGAAAGGTGGGATAAAACAAGAGCTGGAGTTTTGTGTAAAGTATTCGCGATAGAGAACTCTTTGCCGGAAAACGTTTCTTGGCTTAGGAGAACAAAAGTGCACGAAACCACAGCCTTAAAGAGCTTCCCTATAAATAACTGCTGATCCGAAATGCATCACACAGGATGGAACATAGCGTCAGGTCAAATGCTGGGATCTAAATGGACGCCGATATATGAGCGTGACTTAGCACAGACCACAAGAACGGTGTAAAAATGCATAATAGCACCAGAACCTACTTTAGGCAAAGCGTGTGCATAATAACGGTAACTAACTAACTATCTAACTAACTAACCAACTAACCAACTAACTAACCAACTAACTAACTAACGAACCAACGAACCAACGAACCAACGAACGAACCAACCAACGAACGAACGAAATAACTATATAACTAACTAACTGACCGATTAACTAACTAATTACATCACTCGCTCGCTCACTCACTCACTTACTCTGCTGCGCGATAAGGAAGGCGTATTTCTTGTCATTTGCATTGTTCACTGTAAACAAGCGTTCGAACTGTTTTTTCCCGCACTTCGCATTATTTTTTTCGCTACTGAGCATGGACATTTAAAATCGAAGGATTGATTTGAACCTACAGACAGAGAGTAGTAGAGCTGGCGGCAGAGCCTGGTTTAAAATATTGAGTCTGCACTACACACAGGTAGAAAAAAAAAGGAAAGAGCCGACCAGCAACTGACAAAAAGCCGAATTCTGCTCTTGATGGGTGTACACGCATTCTGTCATGGAGTGCCTCAGTGGTTCCTAGCCCCGCTTTCCGTCTCCTGGGCTGCGTAGGTCTGCTGCGCTTTACTCTTTTCACCGTCGCTTATCACCTGTGCTGCGATTCACCAAACCCGTTGCTGTGCTTCTCGTTAGAGAGCCCCGTCATCGACAACGACGTCGACGACAAAGGTAAACAATGGGGCAAATCCCCGTCGCCTACCCAGCAGGTCGCCTTTCCGTATCTGCTTTCCCGAGCGCTTTCGTTTACCCCAGACAAAGCACACCTACCAGCTTCATCGACGCAGGAGGAAAAGGGTATACGAGCGTTATCGAGACCGCTTTCCCGCTTCTGCGTGCACCCTGGCGTGTTGAGCCTCACGCCCTATAAGGTCCCTGCAGGATGCGGATATCCTGGGGCATCACACGATGGTGTCCGCTCATGAAATTGATTCCAACACCCTCTTTCCTCTATTTTTGTCGTCTTTTCGCCGCCTGCTCTTTTCCACGCTTCTATAACTTTTTCTTCGTTGTTTTCATTACTGTTGTGTGCGTAAGTTAAAAAATGAATCAAGCCCATCCTTTATTTCTTTGCCCTCTCTTTCGGTTTGCTTCTCAGAGGAAAACAAAAGAAAGAATGACGGCGATATCGACTCCCAGTCATTAGAGACGTATTCCGCCCGCCTCATTGATCTTACGCCGTGCGGAAGGTGTCGAACCGGTATTACGAGTGCAAGAGTCCGACAATTCCTGGTCCTGCCTGAAGAGCGCCTTCATTACACAACGCCTGCTCGTTTCCTTACGCTCAAGTTTCCTTCAACACTCTCATTGTTGAAGTTATTTCCTTGCCGAACGTTTTTTTTTTTTTTTTTTGCAACTTTTCTTTTGTAATCGTTTAGTTGACAAACTCCCTAAAATATCAAAAAACAAAATGCGCATCATTGCATATTTTATTACCCACGTCCTGCCTATTCTCGTCACTTTGCACGCCACCTTTGTTATGCGCGCGTGTGTGTGCTGTATCTCCAACTGGCTGTTACTTGCGTGACTTCTGATACAACAATCTTCCAGAGGTGTCACGCAACCTCAGTGTACTAGTTCTCCAGCGCTCTTCTTCGGTGGCCTTCGGTATTCTGTGCATAAACGGAGCACACCCGCGTATTTCCACAGACATGCCAGTTCAGAGATGCCTGCCGCTTGGTTACCGGCAAGGAGTCCAATATGTTGACAGCTCGGAGACAGGTCACGCAGTTACTCAGACTTGTCATGTTTTGGAAACACCTTTTTTTTTCTTCTCTTACGCGTCCAATTCTCTGGATGGTTTGGTATAGGTTTTCCCTTGTCGAGTACACTGCCATTTTAGAAGTATAACGTCATTAACGTATAGCCAGCGAAGCGAATAGCCAGCAATGAAGTTGAAACGGGCCAGACGAACTACTCAACCTTATCAAATTTAGTAACGAATCAAATTTAGCAACCAACCAGCCAGCTGATTGACAGAGCCCCCACAAGCTTGTCAATCCTAATGAAGAATCTGGTTCACAGAGCAAGGGAAAGAAAGAGCTTGGAACAAGAATGGAAATGCTGGAGCAATGAGCCCATGCAATGAAAAGGGAGCCCTACACAAAGCACGAGGACCCGTTTCAATAGCAATTGAGATAAAAGATGCACTTATTTCAAGATAATTCGTCATGCTTTGACACTGACACCTCGCGAAGCACCTCTGCGCTCTCTTGTTCAAGAGATGCGTGTCGAAACAGTAATAGGTGCTGAGTACGACCATCTCTCAGCGGGGTGTAACATCATGCTCATCGTCCGTTACCATAAATTGACTATTAGACGGTCACCATATGAAGGTTACTTCACTAGAGGCAGCCTTGCGCCATTAAAGGGCGGTACTCAAATCTGCAAATCAATAGAACAGGGGTGCAAAATAGGTGTTAATCGAATTAAGTAATAAAATAAAGGTCCCCAGAACCGGCAGATCTATTTAACGGTTTCAGTGTCGCTTCAACTGACGCCATCTGGAAAACGATCTTCTCCACCTAAGAATGGCGCCTGCCCGTCTGTTCAGGCGGCGCAAGCTTACGAAAGAGGGGAGACCGCAAGGTTTGCGCGTCGGCTTCTCTCGCGGGAAAGACCCCGCACGCACTGGGAAATACAGCTAAAACTGGCTGAGAAAAGAAAGAAGGCTGCAGGCACACGAACACAAAGCGAACAAAAGACATTCCCAGTTGGCAACGAAAGTATTCACGGGATTAAAAAGCGGAAAAGGGCGTCAGGAAACAAAAGCCATCGTCGTATCAGCCACGGAAGTGTGGGTGGTGGCATCGAGGGATACGCCTGGCCCTGGCCCATTGTAGCAATAATGGACGGGAGGAACGTCGAGTCCGCTCTAAGTCTGTGCCAACACGCCTTCGTGAACCCCACCGCTGCGACCCACAAGGAAAAATAAAAAATAAGGCAAAGAAATGGTAAACTGCGCCACCTAGCCTGCAGGCTGCCAACGAAAGCCTGGGATGCAATTTTGAAAATAAGTGTATTTATCTTTACAGCAAGTGCGCGCATGTGCGAAATATTGCAGCTACATATTTTGTTTCCTGGCCGCCTGTGCTACGTATTCTTATACTGATGTGTCACAGGAGGGTATATTTTCCGGGCTCCATACCTGATGAGCTTTATGCCAAGCGCGCTGCAAGGCCGCTGCGCGCTCCATGGTTCACGATACGCATGCTTGCCGTCATGCACGTTGCCCATAGCTTTTACAGAAAGCACTAGCAAGCGTACCGCCCGTACTCAAAGCTGCGGTACGGGAGGAGAAAAATTTAGTTTAGTTTCGTACTTGCAATACACTAAATTAGGGAACAAAATAAAAAAAGGTGACTTGCTTTTTCTTCTGCAATACGGGAAAATAGGGAACCGCTATGCCAGAAACTCGAGGCAATGAGATACTCGTGCTGATTGGATTGCTCTAACACACGCGGAACGCACATGCTTTCAATTAAAATATAAGCTCGAGTGGTTGTTAAATAAGCGTCTAATCCCACAGAAAGGGGTCTTGTTTCAAATTAGGTCGTCTGTATAACAAATAAACATACCAAAGTTTGGTGAAAACTCTCAAAAAAGAAAAATTGGCTGCGTGTCTGCTCACTTGGCTGCAAATGCCTTCGAAGGACGATAGTCATCTGCTGCCTCTGTCACGTAAATGTCTCTCTTCTGTCTCCCGGCCAGCTCTCATGCTCTCCCCATCCATTTCCATCCTCTCACGATGAACACGAACGAGGTTTGCTCAAGTCAATTCAATTTACCTGCGTTTTAGTGCTGGCGCCATGACTGGAACTTTAAATTTCTGTTGAACTTGGTACACTGCTACGAGGTCCAGTCTTACGCGAGCTCTTTTTGTATTTTTGTGCCAAGATATTGTTTTCAATGGGTATTTTTTTTTATTTTCTACCACAAATATCAAGCACAACTGCGAATACCAGTTCTGCATTGATGTTTTAATTGACATATGCCCAACAATCTTGACAAGTATGAAGTGATTTCTGAGATATAGTGGTTCAGAAAGGTTTTGGTTATACAAATTTCTCGTTTAAGAATTGTTCTAACTTTTGGACAGATGGCTGAATCGAGGGACAGACAGACAGACAGACAGACAGACAGACAGACAGACAGACAGACAGACAGACAGACAGACAGACAGACAGACAAAATATTCGTGTTTGAGTATCCCAAAAAGGTCTCGTCTTCAAAAAAATGGGAAAAGCCTGCGCTCTGACTGTTCTGCCTCAAACTACGTAGAAAGGCAACAGCCTTCAAACGATCCTTCGCAGAAGAGCCCACTCAAACAGGCGCAAAGGAGGAGCCGCGTTTCGAAACCCCTTCGAAAAGTGAAAAAACTCTCGGGACACTTAAGTCGGCTTACCTGCTCGAAGGCTAAATCTGGTGTGCTATTCTGACGGGAAGCTTCTATATACACGTTCACACCTCATCAACAGCAGTCATGCTATTTTTTCTTAATCCATACTTCTCCGCCCACATTATGTTTTGCTAATCTATCTTAATCTAGCTTAGGACCCCTTAACCTACCATATTCGAACTTAATCAACGGTAATCCCATTTTAACATATTTAAATTCCCCTTAAACTACCTTAATTGATTTCAATCTCACGTTGATCCACTTTTTTATCTTAATCCACCTTAATTTACCTACATACCACCGTGAGAGTTATTAGTATTCATCAGGATCCAATGATTACTAAGGCCTTATAGGTCTTGTGAAAAGGTTGAACTAGAATGACCCCGGCGCCAACACGAACGGTACGAAACCTAAGGAAGACTAAGGGCGCACCAAATCATCTTCGCCATGTTTAACAGGGGATGAGGTCTTACAGAAATAATGAATTATTGAATAGTAAGTTAAAATAGTGTTGTTTAGTGTAGATTAAGAAGAACCAAGATGAATTGGCTTAGACTAAGATGAAATAAGCGGAAATAATGAGTGATTAGTGACTTCATATTGATGGTAGACAAGGTGAGTTCGATAGGAATTATGCTCGATTAAGTTAAAGTAAGATAGCTTAACGCAACATTAAGGAGATTTAAGAGCAACTGGGAAGTTAGAAGATAGATTAAGATAATTAAATATATTGTAATTTCACCCTGCCAATAAACCCCACTATAATATATACATTATCGTCCTCGTCATCAACGTCCGGGTTGTGTCCGCTGCACGATGAAGGCATCTCCCAAAGATTTCCGGCGATGTCTATCGAATGCTAGCTGAAACTGGTCTTTTCCCCAAATATTCGTAGTTGATTCGACCATTGAAGGTATATTAGGTAGGAGAAATGCGGGACTGCAGCGGATTCAATAAGCTGCTACACACTTATACATGGCGAAGGGAAGAAAGAAGGCGATGCAGTGCACAGAGCTCACAAAGGGCTGTTGGGTGAGGTGAGGTGCACTCCGCCATCATCGGCGCAGAAAACACGTAGCTGTCGACACGGAACAGACTCATCTAATCACCGATGCTAGCCGCTCTTATGAAGACATCATGCCACCCCCGTTATGTATGAAGGGGCTGTATCTGGTACGAGAAGAGAAAATGCCAGGAAATTTTTTTTTTCTCTGTCATAATTATTGATCCGGCCAAAGGAGGCCGGGGAACTTGAGTGCCGGGTTTTATAAGCGTTACTTGAGCGGACAAGGAAACGGGGAGTTTAGTTTGAAGTCTCTGTGAAGTAGGCTGTGAAGAAACGAAAGCGGCAGATAATGCAGGCTGCCTAAACAAGTTCGAACCAAGTTCGAACCAAGGCCTCTTCAAGTGTTCAGGACGCGGCTATATTAAAGCGCTGCTCACTGAAAAATCGTTCGGTCGTACGGCTGGCAATACCACTTCCTGCAAAAATACAATGCGTATCGGAGATCATGATTAGGCCACCCATCCTGCTTTTTTTCATTCTGGCGTCCCTACGTTGGCTGAGGCATTCATAGTAGAAAATCTTTTTTCCTCAGTTTGAAAGAAAAACAAATTATAAGGAAAAGTAGAGAACAGGAAGAAAAGTAAAGGGCAGGTATTGTGAGATATGTCGCAATTTATCGAAACCTAAGCATTGTTTTTGACAAGTCTCTACGCGCTTCATACTGGGTCGTTATTCTGATTCTCGCGCCACGTAGGCCGGTTGTTCCAAGGCGTGGGCTAACGGAAGCAATTGCTTTCGCCGAAACACATCAACGGCATTCGTTTCAAACCTATGAACCCGCTGGAATTTCGCGGGAATTTTGAAATTGTTTGTTTGATTACATTAGGCTCCTCATCTAGTTTATTCAATTAGAAACTGGACAGGAAAACAGTACAAGTGGAATATAGCACCCTCGCTGGAGAGGAGCTGGGCATGTGGTAATTTTGATCTTCCAAAAGTACTAGCGTCACTGCATTTTAAGGGCGAAGCACCTTAGGTGCTCGGGCTATCGGCGTCTTGTATCCTTGTTATCGTTCGCCGTCGTATTTTTATTTGGTCACGGTACTAAAATATCGGGAAACTCGTTTTCCAAGGCCTCCGGCTGTAACGTAACGCGTACTAAAAGAACACACCGGGACACTCGTTTTTTTGCTCGCGCTTGCTTGCTTGCCTGTTTGCTTGTTTCGACTTCGCTCCGTACTCGCTTTAACAATAAAATTTTCCGTTCTACAATTCAAATTTCATCTCTCCTTCTTCGTAACTGGGATGTCGCGTATATCAGCACGCGCCGTGTTGCAAGACAGGGACTTACAATCTTTCAATACACTTATACACTGCATGCTTCGCCCTGCCCAAGGTTTCACGTTAGTGGAGATGGCCCGGTTTTTAAACACTGCTCCGCACTTCTTCCTTCTGCATACCGCGAAATACCATACACGCTCTTTCTTGGGTTGACGTAGCCCGAGAACTATAGGGTATTCCTGGCATCAGGCTCTTCCCAGCACATACCAAGGGCATGGAGTTGCTTACAACTGATCCTCGTGCACATTGTTTGTTCATTTTAATATATCCTGAAGTGGCGGCGTGTTGCCGTACAAAGCACGAAGTCGGCTTCTTTTAGCGCAATCCTCGACTGGGGGTTTGTTTCCCCTCGTTCGTTCTATTTGCTGGTCTCGCATTATTGTCGCCTCTTTGGGAATCCCGCTGTCTACCGCAGCTGTAGTACCGCAGCTGTAGTATAGGGGTCCTTACAAATTTGTTAGTCACCTGCATTTGCCATTGTTCCTTGCCCCACTCGACGCTTGGTGGTTTCTGTGATCTTTAGTTGTCCACCTACGTTGAACACCGCAACAACTGTACATTCCTCTCAGGTTGTTTGATGCCCACTCAAGTCACGTGCGCGTGGTAAATAGGCATCTCCTCATCAGACATAGTAGGATGGAAGAGTGCTGTTTTCCCGGTGATCAATTTAGAGTTTTCTTTTCGTGCGCTTCACGGTGACAGATTTTTTTCTTCGCAGCGAGAAATGCATAGAATGTGCGCATTTACCGAAATTTTTATCGGCATCAAATGCAATTACAAAGCTAATTAGGGACCACCCAATTTTTATATGTCCTAAAAATTCTCCTAATTTATCAAAACTTTCCCGAAAAAAATCATCTTCTTCTAGCACGCGTCACGTAAGAGACATTTGCTGGGCACAAACAGCCGCAGCTTTAGCGGAATCGCCGTAGCCAGCGGGTTTCATCTCTACGAGTTTAAAAAAAAATGTCGCCACAGCCTTTTAGTTTATCTGAACGAAATTATTTCGAAGTGATCAGCGAGGTCATTTTTATTTCTCACTAATGAAATGCCATGTTATTATCGGTACTACACTCACAAAAATAATAAAAAGATAAGAGAGTCACTTTTTTTAAACTTGGAATTCAGAAATGTGAACCTTTTTTTTTATACCTAAGCGAGACCGCATTTTTACTAACTAGCAAGCCATGACTTTGGCATGCTTCTTACTTAACGAACGACACACGCCCTTCGGCTTATTTTACCAAAGCCTGAAAAGTAACCGGCAGTGACGTTGCACTCAACTCACCACGGAACCAAGGACACGGAGTTAATCGCGAGAGTTTAAGGTGCTCGCAAATAAAACACGTGTGCTGAGCCGCGCTTTAAAAATGCAAAGTCAAGCAAACTTCGTTTCTTTTTCCAGGAAGGGCTTATCCGGCTAAGCCTTTTGGCGAGCCAGTATCGTTACTTCCGACCCGCCCGACATGTGATCATTAGGATTATGAAAGCCACGTGTCTCTCAAAAGTCTCTTTTTGCCCTGAGACAGTCACATGGGGAGAGTCATTACGATTTATTTTACGTCAGCAGAAAGTTTACAATGAGTTTCTCGTTTGCCTTTTGCATCTTTTTCTCGGAATCCATTACAGCATGCAGATTCTTTACGCTAGAAGAAAGGAACGGAAGTCCGTTTTGTGCCACGAGCCGTACTTTGGGGCACTGCCCCCCGAAACGTTGTTATTGCGGACATTATACTGTCCTTGTCCGTTGATCATGATTCGAATTTAATCTGACGGACCCATCGGGAGCTCTCCCGCCGTCCAGAGAGAGCGCCATTAGCAGTTCATAGTTCTTATTCATGTACAGCGGTGGATTATATTTGAAAGTTTATTGTTTATCCAAAAAGTATTCATTCTTATAATGATGCTAGACGTAGTTCGCGTGAAAAACGGAATTGGGGGATAGAGAAAGAAGGAAAAAAATGAATAAAAACAAAAGCAGCTGTATGGGGGGAATCGAAACAATAAATAAAAAGAACGACATGCGCAAGCACAGAATATGTTGATTTTGTTTATGTTGTTGTAGTGGGTATTTTCGGCTGTGCTTACTTATGAAATAACAATTGGCGCCATCCGTAGATGTGTAATTTGACATTGATATATTTGGGCATAATTTCTCTATTGGAAACTGTGAAATCATGCGCAAAATTTGTAATTGAATTGTCTTCATTACACTCTCCGTTCGGGTGACCGGGCGGAAACCAACCTGAATTTTCGGGTTTAAGTACTAGAAGAACGGCAATATTTTTAAATTTTGCACTGTCTATGCACGGGTACGGAGCGACAGAAAACCAAAGATCGGCAGAGCGTGTGCGGAGGCATGTGACATGAAGTCGAGCTGGTGCCGGTGGCGCTGCCTTCGAGCAGCTGCCGGCCGAGTTGTTCTGGAAGCTGCGGCAGCGCGGCCCCGCGCCGCCTGGCCTGCTCGGAATCCCAGCGGAAAATGGGGTATGCAGCCAGTGCAGGCCGAGTAGGCGCATAAGAGGATGGAATGGGAATGGGAATGGGAATGACGACAACGAAATGCCGGTGCTAGGAGCGAGTGACAGGCGAGTGACAGGCCGCCAATGCCGCTACAAGTGTAAGAAAACGTCACCGCTAAGACAGTAAGAATAAATTGCATGGTTCGCACAGCGTGAGAATGGCGTGCGAGAAACCGTGTTTTGGGCCTTCAAAGCCGTGGCAAGGGGTGCGCATTGGGCTGAGGAGTCTCAAGTTCGCGTGCGGGGATATGTTCACATATACTCAACGATTCACGAATGAGTCTTTCATTGTATTTTAGATGCGAAGCATCTCATGCTCGGGGCTGTGTCCCTCCCTCTCTCCCTTGTCGTCGTCGTTGTCCGCCGTCCGCACACCCACTGGGCATGCCTGGCCAGCCACCGCTGATGATGATTGTGGCAGGATGCCCCTAGGGATTGGCCAACCAAAGAATCGATCACGAGATAGCTTCGCGTTCAACCACCATTGTCATCTTCCCGTAGGGGAACCCTGAGTACCACACCCCCACTGCGCATGCCTGGCCAGGCACCGCTGATGATGATTGTGGAAGGATGCCCCTAGGGATTGGCCAACGAAAAAATCCATCACGAGATAGCTTCGCGTTCAACCAGCGTCGTCATCTTTCCGTAGGGGAACCCTGAGTAGTATGCGAGGCATTCCTCCTCTCCTCTCCGACACTCCTCTCCTTTCCGGCATTCCTCCTCTCCTCTCCGAAGCTCCTCTCCTCACCGGGATTGCGCAACGAATGGCAACACCTGCGGCTCCACACGTGATAATGCCGAGCAGCTTAGGGTTAGAGACGCGACGGTAGCCGCTGCATACTCCGCTGGGGGCGCAACTGTAGCTCCGTGGTATAAATGACACGCGCGCGCGCTCCGCTCCCCTCATTCTCCCGCAACGCCGCAATCCAAATGAAAACTAATATGAAGTTGAGTCGACCCCATGGCTGCTTCGCATACTACTCAGGGTTCCCATACGGGAAGATGGTGAAATTTGTTTTTGTAAAAACAAATTTGTCGTGAAACTTTCGCTTAAAAAGAGTCATGCGTTTTGTTTGTCTACTTTCGGGAGCGCAATTATGGATTCCTGGTCAGCATAATGCGACGCGCCACGCATCGCCCCCACGTGAAGTTTGGCCCTCCATAACTGTACACCTACTTGCTCTCAACTGTACACATGTTCGTTTTCTCGACCAAGACGACAAGCATAGTTTGCCTAGTTGGCAAGGATTTTGCTTGCAATGTTGCTTGCTACAAAATATTGCTAAGTATTGCTAAACAATATTGACATGTATGAACCCTCCCCGACAAATTTGTATTGTTTGAAGGGGTGTTGCCTATATATACTTGGTCTTCACCTGCGCTAATGGTCAATACACATCAACCACGCTAGTTAGTTTGAAGACTACAAGTATCCGTGCAGCTCGCGAACCGTGGATGGAAATGTAGTCTTAAACCGTTGAAACCCCGAGTGTACTAGAAGAAGAAGGCCAATGAGTAACAAAGCTTGACGAACTTCGGCCCAGGCTTTTGAAAGCTCCAACCCGTCTTTCAAACAATAGAACACAACCCGTTCATAAGCGTGGTAAATGCTAAAACAAAGGACGTTGAACTTCCCTTTTCTGTTCCTTCAAGTTGTTACGTATGGGCCCGCCGACGGGGTTTCTTTCATCACTCCTCAGCTGTGAGGCGAAGCCACTACGTGCGCCTTTCAAACAAGTCCCACCGTGTCGGTGACTCAGGTTTTCACGTTTCGACAAGCTTGGGTCAGACGCCTCGCTTTTGGCGCGCTTCAAACTGCGGCTGTTGCCAGCGGCACGTCGAGACGCGCCCCAAGGACACAGAGGCGCCGCGATCGCAGCGGAGTCCTCCTCTCTCCCCTCTCTCGGACTCAACGTGCGCCGATGCTACCGACTGTTTGCGAACTCTGGAAAGAGCGTTGTGTGTGTCTGTGACGTTCGTGGCGTGTGCACATTCTAGAGGGAACGCTGTTTTGACCGTCACCGCTTTTGGGTATAAATATAGCCGCCCAAGCGCTGTAGATCCATTCCTGTTTGAGCAGAGAATCCAGGCTGTCACTCTGCTCGAGACCTGTACTGTTACCTCGCCCGTCAGGGCATTGTTCTTTGGCTTCGGCTCACCTCTCGCTATGAAGTAAACAGTTACGTTAGCCTATGGCGTCTGGACTTCTTCACGGCTGCAACAGCGGCTGGCCGCTCGCTTTACATCACGCTGCCACACGTATGTCGGAGGCGACGGAGCTCGGCTCAGGTCGGCCCACCCGGTCGCAATAAAACCCAAATCCCATTGGCTTCGCAAGATGTGAGGCGGCAAAGACACTTCGAGCATTCGTCGTCCTTGTTCTCTTCCTCGCCTTTCTTCCTGAAACGCTTCGCACCATACGACTTAAGCCGCGAATTAGTGAAAACAAACGTTTATGAACAAAAATAAAAAAGAATATTGCTGAAATTAAGTGCACTTGTGAAATGCTTTCTATTTTGTTACGAGATTCAATATCTATGATTTTTATTCGGTGCTACCGTACCATCGCATAAATCCCTGTACTGGTAACTACTCCCGCACTAGCGAGGGGCCGCACTGCCTTTTGTAAATTGGCAGAATTTAGCATATATGTGGCAGCGATTGGTCGTCATCCGCTCAAATGAGGCGGTGACGTTTATTTCTCAAGAGCGAAGCGAAGGAATGCAGTGGTGGCCTCATGCCAGCGACGCATAAAAGGCAAGCTTTGAGCCAGGCCCATTCCTCAAAGGGTTGACGTGCCGCTGCGATCGGATATTTCCGTGCCGCTAAGGCCTGCATATTTATCAGGATTTCTTGTGGGCGTACAGTCCCATTCACCACATCGAATACACGTATGTGTGCGCCCGTAAGGCTCTTTCAACGGTTAACCACGAGACAACTCATTACGGTTGCAAACTGAGGTCTAGACTGACACTCTGGCCCGCAGACTTTCATGCTCAAGGAGGATTTTGCTTTACTTGTTACTTTTGTGTGCGTATTCGACCTTTGGGTGAGGGTCTTTTTTCTGCGAAATATTTTAATAAGCCTCTTGGCATCTATTACACTAGTTCCAGCCATCGTTAGCAGCTCTTTTAAACTTGCTGCCTGGTTTGCGACTTAAATCAGTAAATTAATTTGGTGACACGTCACAAATCGCGAATTGTAAAACTGAGTTAGCAAAGCCCGTTTAAGTTCGTTTATAAAGAAAACAGCAAGAGCAGATATGTATAAAATATAAAATAAATGCTTGCGTACTCCTTTTGAGCACATATTTTTATTTTACGGGCGCATGCAAACTTGAAACATTTGGAAATAACTTATCTTAGGTCCATCTTCTCATTACTAAAACATTCTCCATTCAGAAAGCCTAACCTTTCTTTCAGTTTTGATTACCACCTAATATGTGTCATTCTTTCACAAGTACCGTCAAAACGTCTTACGCGGGTGAACGCGAGAGCAACCATCATTTTTTACCGTGGTTGTATACATACCCGACAACAACAGTCAGAGGTCAGAGTTTACTGACGCAATCCACTAGGTGACCATGTCCAACACCTGCGGCATTGATCCCAGTGTGGAGAAAACGTCTCGCCAGGTGGCAGGATACTTCTTCCTGTGTCGACTTTGTAAGAGGCCCTTGCCGGCATTTAGGGATATGCTCTTTATCGTCAAGGGAAAATGGAACAAAACAAGGCGGGGAAAATACCGCTTCCAAATTTTTATGTTAAACTCAGAAACCATCATTTTCAAACAAATAAAAATGGAAATAACTCTCAATCGTCCGATTTTTCAGTTAACCTCAAATGTCACTTTGCCCTATTTGCATCTTTAAGCAGGGAGAACAAGCCCTGCAGCCGTCAGTCTTTATTAGAGTTCGCTGAAGTGTCCCGCAATTTTCTGAAGCACTTGAGAGAGGCGCCTGCTTTGTAAAATACGCATTACCCACACAGATAAACGCCACGCGATTCCGGTGAGCCTCTATGCGTTAAGGTAAGCTCTGTGTGTTAACTGCACGCGAATAAACACGAAAAAGCCGGCGCTGCGTAGCATACACGGAAGGTCCTACAACGAATGAACAACTTCGCTTAACTGTCATTAATGTCGCGTCATTACCATCGTACAACTTACCGCTCCAAAGCTACATTCATGACGTGTCATTGCGCCTCTTTACCGTACACTTGGTTCTTGCCCAGAGATTGAAAGTTCAGCTGCATGCTGCTTATGCTGAGCTTCTAGCCTATGAAAAACAAACGAATTACGCTACGCATGCCATTTAGGCGAAGGTTGTTTTGAACCTCGTAGCATAAAGTATGCTATGTACCTTTTATGCGGCGCCCCTGGTTTGACATTGAGGGGTAAGTATCTAAGGGTTCTTGAATTTCTTTCCATCAACACTACATTTTACTCTCTACGCAGCTCTGAGTGATGTTCCAAAATCACCAAACCCCTTTTAATGTGCAACGCACTTTCGATGTTTAACCAACTTTAAAAATACTTCCAATGCCAATCTGCTTTGCGTACCAACCCACTCACAACACTGGGTCATATCCTGGGATCAATCGCTTAAAGCTATATGCAGGGATTATTTGCAATTAATTATCTAACTCGTGAAGTACTGTCCTTATCATTAAAGTGCCAATAAAGCACGTATAGGTGCCAACGAGGGGCATCTACTGCAGTATTTTCGGGGATGAACTAATTGTGTATTTTATTATTCTTATTCACAAAGAAACCCCGCGAAATAACAAAAACACCTCGTGACGGCGCTCCCACCCCCAATCCTAAAGCAGCGCCCTCAAATAAGCTGATTAAAACCAGCTGCTATGCTTGTCAGATGACCGAAGAGACAGCGTATCACCATGATAATGGCATCCGTGAAAGGAGCAGCAATAGCAAGCTTCGCGGGGCGCGTGTGGCTGATAGGGTACAAACTCGGTCACGAGTTCTTTTTACTTTCTTTTCTTTTATTTTTGTTTTGGCTAACTCAGAGGCAGCCTGTTCAAGGGCACTGCTTTAAGTTGCGGGAGGGAGCACCGTCCCGTGGTATTTTTTCATATTTCGCAGAGTTTCTTTGTCAGTAACAATAAATGAGTACGCAATAAGTTCGTCGCTGAAAATACCGCAGTTAGATGCCTCTCGTGGGTACCTACAAGTCTGTAATTGCCACTTTAGGGATTAGGACAGTATTTCTCGTGTTAGATAATTATGTATAATTATATAATTAAGTCTCATTAACAAGAGCATTACCGGCCGCTGCACCAGTGTACTTACTGGAAACATTATGCACTGGGTTTTCTTTGAGCAACGCCATTGCTGTTTTTAGATGCGACCTTGGCGCGGCAGCTGTGCGCTCCGCCGCTCTCACCGCAGCGCCATCTGTGCGTCAGCGCGGTCAGCTCACTCCCGTCGCCATGCCAGCTGTGCGTTAGCGCGCAGCTTGCGATCGCGCTTGCGCTCGGTTAACACATGCGGATGCGCTGCTATGCGCTGCTATGCGCTGCTCTCTCTCGTTCCGCTGCATATAAACGCAGTAAGTGCGCCGCTCCGCTCAGTCGTTCCGCCGCCGGCGTTCCGATGACATCGCCCGATGATTTGAATAACGCAACGGCAACCCCCCATGCGTCGCATCTACCCCATGGTTCCCCTCGCGGAAAGATGGTGTAAATTTTTTTCTTAAATCTTGGTGCATGATAGTTGGTACTGTCTGTATAAGCTTTATAGTAGCGTGGGCATTATTTTTACTAAAAACAATGATGGCCGTTATTTTCCTAGTTACGGTAGTACCGGCCCTCTATGAACAGCGAACAAGTGATGAATTACTTCTGCCAGTAGCGGCAGGTCCCCATCCCCTGTAAAGGGTGCACTGCCTCATAAATGGTAATACTGTGGCAGAGCAAGTTGTAGAGGGAAGTGACAGGACAACCTCTTATTGAAATATTCTAAAACGTGCTTCCGACATTCCAAAATTTGGAGGAGGAGGGCAGTGATTGGCGGCTCATTAACAGCGGTGCTGTTTTACAAGCCGTAAGTTCGGTGTTCCAGGAAAAAATGCTGAGAAAATGCGGAGCGCTCGTGATCGTGTGCCTCACGGCGACCGCCGAGCGATCCCGGCACGAGCAGTGGCTTTAGCAAATAAACTATCTAAAACCATGAGGAGCGAGAAAATTTCGAGCGATCGTGAGCGCGTGCCTCGCGGCGGCTGCCGTGTTCGCGGCTTGCGTGGTGAGTTTAGCAAAAAAAAAAAGGAATTTAGGCTCTGTCGTCAAGCGCAAGCGTGCATGGAATGCTTCGCATGAGGAACACGACTATACCGATGCATATGGTGATGACTACTACTACCACAGTGAAAAGCAACCAGTGAAAAGTAAATAAACAGTTTTAAACGTACATATGCGTGGTGATGAGTCCTTGAGTGCTCCCGTATAAAGAACTCCTGCAGCTTCGCTATGGTTGAAGCCTTGCGCGACTTACTGCAAGCTTCGCCATTTGCGCTGGTGGAAGTCTGCGATTCCATCTATCCACTTCCATCCACCACTCCCCGCGAAGAAAGCTGCCGCCTGTTCGATGCATATGACGACGAGTACTAGCACTGCAAGAATTCAAATAAACAATGATACTGAAACTTAACTACGTGTCCGGCAATGCTCACCTACAAACTGCTTATGATATATGATGGTATCATTTAGTTCAACGTTTATTTTGTTTCTATTACTGCTTGTGTTTGTATCATCGGAACTTGTTTGGAAATAAAGAATAAAATCTTTGGCGCCATGTTATAGACATTAGTTTCGTAACGTGAAAGACCCAAGTTTCGATACCGACCAGTGGAAGCGATTTTTCACGAAGCCTCTGTTTAGGTGCGTCATGCCATGATCCCGGACGAACTGCGACGATAAGCCGGGTTCCTAAAGGGCTCCGCTCTTAAAAGTGAAAGGGGAATAATTAGGGTCGAAATCCAGAAACATTCGATCAGAGGAAGCCTCGTCAGCAACGCATTCACTGCAACCGAGTCTAAAAACGCACCTCTGTGGAAGCGGGAATTAATCCCCGCAATAGCTCCTCTGGTACTCGTTGGGAAATTCGAGGCACGTTGAGATACTCGTGGCTCTTCCTTAATTGCATCTCGACACTGCCCCTTTCCTCGACATGGATTCTTTTAGTTGCTGTCTCTCATGTTTCTTTTCTCCCTTGTCGTGGCTCTCAATGACACGTAAATTCTTCTTAGTTTACCAGGTGACACGAAATATCTTCGCGTATGTTTCTAATCCGCAAATTAATACTCGGGTTTTCTTTTAATCTGCAAATAGCTTCTGAGTTTGAACCCCGCACCCTCATAATTATGTATGGTGAATTATAAATATTCCCTCCAGTTCTACGCACCCGAAAAAGAAACTCACCACGCTCGTCACGTCCCTTTCAAAACCACCCACGCGTCTTAAGAACCCCGCAGGGCCCCACAGTTCACTTCATTCCCGTGCATGCATATCACGTGTTGCAGTAAGAAGAAAGAAGATGTGTCGGTCGTGCTTAGCCGGCAAACCAGCTCGCGTTTTTACCTCTGCTGTCTCCGAATGTCAGTACCCCGAGGGAACTAGCTTGGCAAATATCGTTTGTCCTCTAGTCTTTATATTCTGCTGTCGTCAAGAGCGCAGACAAACAAAACCCATCGCATTTGGTTTCGGTTCGTTAGAGGTAAACTTTTCAATCATATTCCCTTGCGTTTCTCTGTTCTGACTTATCTTAGGATCTGTATTTATTTCTCGTGTGTTTTTAAGTGAAATACGAGATGTGGCTTTTTTCAATCCATTGCTCGCCTGCCGAAACATGTGCGAGTTTCAACTGTGTGCGGTCTTGAAGGGGCACGGTAATCAGATGTAACCATGCGTTTACACTCTGTGTACTGCGTGCGAAAATAAACAAAACAATTTGGCAACCTTCGCAGTTGAGATAAGATGAGTGAAGAAGCAACTCAGCTGGTGGCCTTCACTGCCAGAAAAAGCAGCAGCATTGCTACAAGAAAATGACGTAGTTGTGATTGGTGGGGGGAGAGGGGAGGCGATTGGAAATCCATCTTATCGGTAGATCGGACTGTTGAAAAATAAAGAAGCGCAGGCAGGGGGCGACAGTAGGGGAAGAGGAAGAGGAAGATCGGGGCCGCTCGCTGCCTCGCTAGTGGACTCTATCACCACATCGGAAGCCAGACGCTGGTCTTCTTATGAACGGATCTGCGCCCTGCGAACGCGCGTACGCTTTTCCGCGAGCCAAGACTTGTCCGCAAGCCCCGTCCTGCAACCTAGGGCAGCCCTGTTTTCTACCTGAAACGCGACTTCGACCCTCTGCTCGCCTCCCGAGGAGGCGCGGCCAACGGTGTCCACAAAGGTCACGGGTGACATGCCGCCTGCTCGGGCAATGACTGTTGCACGGGTAGAGAAACACGACGACAAAGAGGGCGCTGCACGTTACAACGATGCTAAAGAAGACCCTGAGGGGCTCAGCCCGCGAGAGCGGCTCCTACGACCGCCCTACCCTGGTGTTTCCGTGATTGCCGTTATGGAGAAATCTCAGGGACCTTGCCAGGACCTCGCTGTCGCGTACGAGACTATTGTTTCCGATACGTCTGACCGGCCTTGCTGCAGCGCTGGCGTCGCCGACACGGCTCTCACTTCAGAGACGTCACGACGCCCCTTCCGGAATCATGATATTGCTAATTTGACTACTGGTTTGGAGACAACCGACCGGCCCTGCAGCGAACTTGGCGTCATCGATGCAACCCCCGTTTTGGAGTCGTCCATGCGACACAGTGGCGACCCTCGCATTCACGACTTGACTACCGCTCTGGAGACGTCGGACCCGTTCTGCCATGGCCCCAGCGTAGACGATGCGGCTCTTGTTTTGGAGTCCTCCGAGCTTCCCTGCAGCGACCCTTACGTCGGCGACGCATCCCTCGTTTCGCAAAAAATTCAGCAACCCGGTTTCGAGACAAATATATCTTTATTGGGTCCAGCAACGAAAACGCGATTCGTGCCGAACATGGACTCGCTTCAGGCAATAACGAAGCGCATGCTCCTCCGACGCTCCGTTAGCGAGCTTCGACGCCGGAAGCGAGCTTCGGCCGCACTCGTGCCAGCCCGGTGGGGAGGCATCCTCGTGGCGAAACAGAACAAATGCTTGTATGGTGACGACCCCTTCTTCAGCAAGCGCAACTCAATTGTGTACGAGCCTTTGTACCGTGTTGAGTCCAGCGAGAGCGAAATCCTATGGTTCGCAAAGAAAACTGACACACCGATGGAACACACATATTTCTTCATGGAAGAAGTATCAGACGTGGACGTGACGGCAATGCCATACTACTCTCCTGACGCTCTCCGCAAATTTGACCATCCGCATCAGCTCTTCCCATTCGATCCCGGTGGCTGCCTTCTGGTCGAAAACCTGGAGCATCGTTTCTCTTGACGGGTGACCATAGGAACATTCGCGATATTCACTTTTAGATCCTAAGTCACTTCGATGCAGCAACCCAGCAAGCGCTCGTTGCCCGTGACGCTGGCTATAGACATGTACCGAGATCGACGGCATCGAGGCACCCAGTCAAATGCTCCACTGAATCCCCCAGCCAGCCTACAAGCATTGCTAGTGTGAAATTATGCGCCGCCGGAAGTCGAACAACTGGTCGTAGTGAGGCCCGGACTTCTTCACTTCCCGTGCTGCTGCCAGCCCCAACCAACTTGGCGGCGGCGGGAGTGTGTTGAGAAATAAAGAAGCGCAGGCAGGGGGCGACAGTAGGAGAAGAGGAAGAGGAGGATCGGGGGCGCTCGCTGCCTGGGTAATCGACTTGATCACCTTAAGAATATGCGCGCCAAGCTCACTGCTTCGTCTGTACCACTTTCTTCGTGTTTCTGACTTCCAATTTTCATTAAATGGTGTTCGTTGTTACTTTTTTTTCTTTCTTTCTCTAATCTCCTTACTTTTATTTCTCTACTCATCTACTGCTAATCCATCCTAATAATTAAAAATTTTTCTTTCCCTTCAAAAATTACCTAATTTCTTTCGGTAAGGCGCCCATTTCCTGGCCGATCCCCCTGAGTGGGTACGCGCCATTGAACTGGAACCACCACCACCACCGCATCGGAAGCCAGACGCTGGTCTTCTTTCGTTACACGGACATTGATGCTGCCGAGCGCATGCGGGCTCTTTCAACCAAGAGAAAACCTACACTTCAGAGCCTACTTCATCATTAGGGGCAGCCGCAGAGCCTCCCCACCCAAACATCTACGCGACGACGCACACTCCCTACACCTGCTCGTCGGCTCCTCGCTTCCTGGCCACATCCCTTTTCCCTTCTTGGCCTAGCATTTCCTCCTCTACACTTTGCTCCGCTGATTTCTGAGCGCTGCTCGGTACGGCTGCAGCTCAAGCTAAAACCGATCCGCTGTTAGAAATGAGTTGTTTGCATATAGCACTGTTATGTAAGGCCGGAAAAATGACTTTATTTTCTTTGTTTACATGTGTGTATAATTTGGGGGTGGGGAGAATGGTTAATAAGGACTGCGTCTATGCAAAACACTCGTTGTTGGTTGAGCGCACGACAGCACGTGCTGATGAGTGACATTTATTCTACGGAAACTTCGGTGCTGATTCTGCTTTAATTTGTGCGTGTGTGTGGAGCAGCCTCGTCGAACATTTCTTGCCATGGCGCCCAAGCAACAACCACCCAACGAAGTTGCCAAACAGAAGCCGTCTTGCAAGCAATGAAGCCTCAAATAAACGCAATAGATTTTGAAAATGCAGGCTTAGTTGACTCACTCTTGCTGAATATTCTGTAAAATG
Organism: Haemaphysalis longicornis; assembly: GCF_048455015.1. Classification (NCBI taxonomy): domain Eukaryota; kingdom Metazoa; phylum Arthropoda; class Arachnida; order Ixodida; family Ixodidae; genus Haemaphysalis; species Haemaphysalis longicornis. The sequence continues at coordinate 66,475,100 of NW_027526361.1, read as the reverse complement.
ACCATTGCAATATGTGGGACATAACAAATAATAAGACATACATATGCCAACCTTTTGTTTTGCTTTAATAACGAAGATGTAACTTTATAGAACGACTCCGCTACAAAAATTCTCTCGAAATGCAGGAGCACGTCGCTGTATTAGCCCCATGAGAGGCACTGATTTACAGCAGCCATTTTTCCTTGTTTGCAATGGGACTGACTTCGAGTCCCCCTCCCTTCGCCCCTTTTTTGTCACTTTCCCTACAGCTTTTTCACGAAGTAAATGAGAGGCTGGTAATTATCGAAAACCAAAACGTTGTGCAATGATGGGTTGATTGATTGATTGTAGGGTTTAACGCGCCAACGCAACGGAGGCGATGAGGCGCGCCGTAGTGGAGGGCTCCGGATTAATTTTGACCACCTGGGGATCTTTATCGTGCGCCGAAATCTCGAACACGCGGGCGTTTTTGCTTTTCGCCTCCATCAGAAAAGCGGCCGCCGCGGCCGGGAAACGAACCCGCGACCTCGCGCTCAGCAGCGCAACGCCTTAGCCACTGAGCCACCGCGGCGGGTATGCAATAATGGGTGAATGGCTGAATAGTCCCAATGTCGACGCTTGCGATGGCTTTTTGTTTTTAAGGGGCAGTGCTAGTAACACTTTCTTTCAGGCAGTGAGTGAACAACTTTTTATTTTGCCAGATTTGTCGCTTAACCGTCGGTCAGGATTCCTTGGTCCCTGGCGGTGGTCGTGGCCATCTGGACGAGATGGGTCTGGACACCCGGGTCGGAGCTGAGTAGCGCGGTCTCCCACTGCTCCTTCGAACTTATGTTGAGGGCAGGCTGTCCTGCCTTACTGCGTTGCGGGTCATTTCTCCGGAGAGGGCAAGACCATACCATGTGATGTAGGTCAGCCCTGTCACCGCACGCCTTGCATTTACCTGAGTAGAGCCCTGGGTAACATCGCTGTAAGCCACTGGATTGGGGAAACAATCTGTCTGCAGCCGTCGCCACGCTACTGATTGCCATTTGCTCAGTGTCTTGTCTGGGGCTGGGTATGGTGCCCTTTCTAGTCTATAGTGGTCAACTATATCTCTGTAGTACACTAGCCCGTCCCTGCCTGACCGTCGTATCGAGTGAGCGTCTGTGTCAGCAGTTTCGACATCGGCTCGGTCAACGAAACCTCGAGCCGCGTCGTGCGCACACTCATTCCCGGCCAGGCCAGAGTGGGCCGGCGCCCATATCAGTTGTATTTTGCCCCCTCGCTCCATCGTCAAGCCGGATTTTAGAATTTGGGACGCTTCAGATGAGATGGATCCCCTTGCGTAGTTTAGAATGGCTGATTTGGAGTCGCTTACTATAACTTTGGTCTTGGAGGACGTGACCATTGCCAGCGCAATGGCCACCTCCTGGCCAACCTCCGGGTCCGTCGTTCGGACCGAGCCGGAGGTGAAGCAATCGCCCTGTCGATTCACTACCGCTAAGGCCATAGCGTCACGGCTCGTATATTCGGCAGGCAGTTTTTATTTTTTGTCTCTTCGTTTTGTGCCACAGGGCAAAACCCGTTATCATCAGTCCACAATGTAACTCCGTGATAGGCAGTCCCCAACGGGTACCTTTTTAAACTGCTGTTTTGCGGTTGTTACGAACGATTACTCTTGTTGGGCCAACGAAACGAAAGTCTGCCAATGGCGGTGAAATGGTTCTCCGACGTCATGGCATCACATGGATTGCCTGGACATCTAAAAATGCGGGAAAAGGGGGAAACACTTTGTCGGGTGGGTCTAAGTTTTTTGTCGCGCTTAGGTCAACATTACTGGGATCGAGTATTTCTTTCCCACCTTTTCTAAGGCTGGTCTTGCCTATGCATGATTGTCTAACAGTGTTTTAGATCCTGTAAAAAGTTTGGGCAAACGTTTTAGGGTTCCTTTAATGCTTATTTGGTACTTAATGCCGTGAAGACGTAGTTGTAGGCAAGAGTCACAAAAGGTGAGGGCTGAGAATATACTTTGACAACCGCGAAATATTTACAGGCGATGAAATGTAGTAACCCCAAGCATTTTAGTATTTCGCCACCCTCATGCTGAATGTACCCGCCTGCATGCGTGGGCTTTTCGACAATGTATAGATTGTGGGCTCGGTCCCTTTCGTCGTTGCATACTTTTGTGGCGCTTCTGAAGGAGAAATTTACGTCAGCTTAACATTATTTTAACATAACTTCAGTGACAAAACAATAGCTTGGATTTTATCAAGCCAGAAACAAGAGCGCTTGCGTGCTCACAACAGGCATTTATTGTGTACAGTTTTGTTTCATAGTTAACGCATTCTACGTTCAGACGCCGTATAATAAAAAGAGTACTTTTATTAGCTGCCTTCTACAACCCGTCAACATAGTTCAGTGGAAAAAGTACTTCGGTTCATGGGTCCTCGAGAACGTGACTACTGCCTCGACCACGAGATGTAAGGAATCCTCACGAAGAGGGAACATCTAGATAGGGGCCCCAAGTAGAATTCTTTGTGCGTTCCGACGGGCTTCCGCAGGCCCCCGTTTGGGTGGTGCGGTGGCGGGCTGCGCAAAGCAAGATTGATGACCACACAGCGCCTTTACATTGTGCTCCCCACATTCATTGTTCGTATTTTTTTATTCATGCGACACCACAGCAGCTCCTTCAGCGGCGCCGACTTGTTTCAGTTAGTTCACGTGCTTGAGTGAGCAGAACGGACAAGTTTACGTTTACTTGTGCTCGCTGCCATTCGAGCGAGACGCCAATCATCCACTAAGAGTTCCGCAGCGGTAATCTCGCTGTACGACCTTTCGCTTTTGCGCACTGAAGCAAATCATCTGAGCATCGGGGATCTAGATATGCGGATTAGGTAAAGTCCGTGCATCTTGACTCTTCAGATCCCTAAGTTGATCTGCTGGGTAACCCCAATCATGCACCCGCTCCTTTGCGCAAGTAGGTAATAGTGGGGACCATTAAGCCGTTGTCCAGGATATAATTTTCCCGAAACGGGAGGGGCTTCTATTTTGGTGTTTCCGGCCGTAAACCTCCGCTTGGCTCCACTGAAACTGAACTTTCATGAAGTTGCTTAGAAAGTACATACCTAATCCAAACTGTTAAGCTATTGACCCTCCGGGAAGGAGGGTTCAGAATTTATATTTGGTGAAAGAAGGGACGATCGACAGCAGACTCGCTTTCAAGGTATATTCAACAACTGCTAACCGAACCGGTAATTATTTCGCATCGCCAGTTAGTATTGGCTAACTATAACACGGGGCATGCATTACGGACCGGTCTTCTTGCGAAGTAATATGTTATCTCTGCTGGTTTGCTGTAGATGTTTAGTGCAATAATGACCGCCGGACCATATATGGCGACCTTTATAAAACCATTTAAATGTTTGTATTTAACGTATGCACTTTCTGCCTCACGCTTGAAGCTTATTTTGAAGGGTGGAATGGTTACCGAATAGTAAAGAAGGCGTATGTTTGTGAAATATGTTCTGTATCTCAGATTTGCTTTTACCACAGTCTCATCTTCGCCTTCTCTCAGAAACTATTTTCGATGATGATTGTTTTCGCAATTGTTCTCTTTTTTTGCCGACAGTAACCCGTTTACAACATAAAAAAAAAGAGAGTTACAACGCGAACATTTCGCCTCTATGAAATAGCAGCCCCAATTTCGGACTAGCCTTCAAACTTCAAATCTTTTGAGCCTCGCGTAAAATGTCACCGCCCTTCCACCTCATAAAGAAGGAAGTCCAGAGCAGCTGGCACTCTGAATGGATTTATGTTGGGCTTTAACTATATTGGGTATTCGGTATGTTAGATTAGAGGACATGGCGCTATCTCTACTTCACAGGCTGGGGACACAAACGGTTGGGGCGTAGAGACAATGACGTTTTATAATAGAGTGGCTACGCCAATCACGGCGCATTCAAGTTCAAATGCGCCGCACAGGTGGCCACCGGAGAGGGTGCGGCGTTGACCAATGTCAGGGGGGGAGGGAGAGACGCCGCAGGTGGCGGCGAGTATACACGACTCGAAAAACGCGGAGGCGATAAAGAGGTGGATAAAGTGGGGCTGTACGGGATAAGACGGAGAAGACACAGGACCAGCGCTTGTCCTGTGTTTTTGCAGTCTCGTCTCGTCCTTTGGCAGTCATAAATTAAGCCTGACCAACACGCCCAGATTTCCCTCTTGTTGCAGTTAAATAAGTGGGGCTGTAACCATACCCCCTCCGTTGATGGCCAGCTTCGCTGTGTAATACACAATGGGAGAAAACCAGATTGCAAAGACCAGGACACGCTAATCCATATAAAGTCGACTTCACCTTTGAACAATGAAGATTGCGGGAGAGCGATTTTTATAGTGGCAATATAAGCAGTCCTATATCAAAATCTGGTGGCGCTAAGACCTTTCTTTATTTTTGCGAATTTTTCCACACACTGAATAAACACCGCTGAGTGAGTAGTCCTCCGGCGCGAGACTCTGTGTTCATAGTTATATAGAGCTTCGCCGTAAAAAAAACAGCGTTCAATTTTACGGAATGTACAAGATTTAGCAGTGAGTGTTCTTGGGTCCACCATGAGTCACGTGTTTGCGTGGCGTCGTTCCTGGTGTTGTTTGAAGCCTCAAAGATCTATACGAATTTAAACATATAAATACGTACGGAAACCTTTAAATTTAAGGTAGCGAGCCAGACAGGCTCAAGTACGCCAGCAAGAAGAATTCTACTTAACTCAACCAAAGCGTACTCGCCTGTCAAATCAGATCTCTGCCGCCACCGCTGTTTCCGGTCGAATGCGGCGGCTTCAAGAGGATGAGAAGGGACGGGAGATAAAAAGCAAAAATAAAAAAAGGCTAAAGGTGGCAAAGTGGAAACTTAGGGCGTAGCCTTGTAGCAGATATAAAAATAATAGACGAAAGAAACGCCCCCGAACGTGACCGCCTTCAAGAGCCGACGAATCTTGCTTTTGCTACACTTATGCGCCTTTCCTAACATAGAAAGCGAAACAGAGTAGTATTGACAGCACGGACAACAGAATCTTTAAGGGGCGCAGGGAGTCCTCGGGTTTGTTCCTTTACTCATTTCCGTTGCCTGAAAAGTAGCGTGTTTTTAACCCCGTCGTACGATGTCTTTTCCGCGGCGATTCACGAAGCTAAGCGAAAATAGCAATGGCCAAGCGAACATAGAAAGCGGGGTGTCCAGACGTCATTGAGTGAAATGTTCTTTCGATGGTTTTGGCGGCTCCTTCGATAGACCAAACAAAAAACGAAAATGCTAACGAAAACGAAAACGAAAACGCCCGCTGCCGTTCGGCTTTACTGGACACTTGAAAGGTGTGTGTTAAATAAATAAAAAGACGTGGTGCGTGGAGGTGCAGGTTAGGAGAGAGACTGGCGGTGTTTTCTACTTTGAAGCGTCGTCCTTTTGCAGCACAAGAAACAAGAGACAATTAAACAATTAAATGCCTTGCTTGCGCAACAAAAAAGAAACGGCGTGCTGCAACGCCAAAGACACCTTGTCGGTGAATTCTGAGCAGGAATCTTCAGAAGGGGCATGGCGCAGTGTGACCATTGGACCCGATCCATTTTGCGTGTATGAGGCCATCCCAAATCTTCAACGCCCGCCCTTGTATCCCCGTACCCATAATCTATTATTGCCCTGATTGTGTCATCATGCCCCTGTTCTCAAACACCTCCGACCGCCCCCCCCCCCCCCTCCCCAATTCCCCAACCTTTTTTTCTGTCTCGCACGTCCCTTCAATATCCCGGCTAGGCTGCGTACGGGAAAAACACAGCTTTTGTGTTGTGTGCAACAGATATGAAACAAGCGTGACGTGTGCAGACGTCAATGCCTGTTTCATTCGCGCGTCAGACGGGACGCTTAAGGCGCCCAGTGGTGGACCTAAAACCACGGAAGCACTTCTGTACAGCTGCGACCCATGCATCTGCAAGGAAAGTTCGCCGCTGCGACCGCCGTTTCTAGCGACGCCAGCAAGGCAGCCGATTTCGCTCCCATTTCTTTTATTTCGTTGTTGTTTTTGTTCGCTTTTTTATGTATTTCCAGTTCGGATGGCGTGAACAAAACGTTTCTTTATGATTCCTTCCAAAAGCTTTAAAAGCTTTTCAGTTTGCATAGCATCAAAATTGTCAAAAACTGAGATTACAGTGCCTCACCAAATAAATGAGCTGCTGACGTTAGCGCGATAATTTCCGGGCAATAAAAAAACATACGCGCCTCTTGCTGCTTCGGCCATTACGTTTCATTGCATACTCACTATTGTCACAATATTTAAGCGCGCTTTTTTTGTTATTTTTTTTTCGTTGCAAGAAAAGCAAGTAAGGGATGCTAAGAATGTTTAGGAAAAGAGACGATTTGCGGAAAGAGGAAACTATCAAAAGAACGCAAAATACAACGAAAGATCAAGTTTACTTTATTTACACTGTATTTCGCAGACAGATGTCGCCAGCCACGTTATTGTTTTCTTTGTACCACGCATAGGTTTTTTCTTGAGCCCCGGGACAGACTTTCGGGATTCTGTCACAAGCCGGCATTCAGGGGTAACCCAACCTTGCCTCGAATAATTAAAAAACGTTTACGTATTAAACGCATGCTCTACCCGTTTAGTAAATAGCACCAGGGTTATGGTAAAGTCCAAAACCTAGTTGAAATCACAGCGCTACTTTCGCAGCCCTATGTGGATTTCCCTTTTTGTTTCCCTCGGGAAAGCGGCAAAACGAAAGAATTTATTTATGCACAAGTTAACCAAAGGATGCTTGCCTGCGCTCCTGAACACATGTGCACCAGACATGGGCACCAGCCCCATATTTGGGTTTTCTACATATTTTCGACGACTTCAAATTGAATTACAAATAGTGCGGCAGAAAAAAAAAACATCTGGAATCGGCAAAGGCATGCGCGGCGTAAGAAACTGTCAGGATATTTAATGGAAAAAATGATACATCTATCATTCCCTCGTCCTTCGTTTGTTCGCGCTGTTTTGCTTCAGTTCATACATGTAAGGTTGATCTGGTTTCTTGAGAGCAGGAAAACGTTCCCTTAAGAAATGAATAGCTTCCGTCAAAACTGATCTTCGAAAGATAACATCATTGCTCTAGTGTCTTCTATCGAAAAGTCACTCAATTCTGGCTGCACACCAACCGCCATTTTTCTGGTCATCAAAGCTGCCTTCGACATGGTCCTCCACGCAGCAATTGTTCCCGCTGTTGAAGATCATGGTCTCGGGGGCAGGATATACCTTGATGGACTGCAGCTCTTCATGTCTACTCCAAGCGGCCCACATGTTACTGCGCTGTAGAAAAGGGTGCACCACAAGGGGCTGTACTAAGCCCACTGCTATTCAACCTGACCCTTATTTCACTCAAGCGAGTCCTGCCGTGTGGAGTGAAGATAAGGTGTGCCTCACGCTCTCAACGATCTACACAGCAGCGCCTACAGAAAGCCCTCCATAACATTTCTAGCTACCTCGCAGCCAGTGGCCTTCAACTGTCCCCCGATAAGAACGCAGCCATGACCTTCACACGCAAAAACATGGATTGTTATCCACTGATTCTAGGCGGCCGTGCACTCCTATATGCCCGAGTTCAAAGATTTCTTTGAATTTTAATAGATTGCAACTGGACATGGTCATCCGAGGTAAACAGGTTATGGGCCCGCATTTCTTCGGCCACTATGGGTCTGAAATGTCTTGCGGGTTTACGCTGAGGCAGTGATTGCACTTCAATTGTTATGCTGCACAGCAGCTCCGTGGATGGCGTGCTGAGGTACAGCCTCCCTATCCTACAACGAATATCAGACACAAGCAAGGAGAGTGTTGAGGCAGCCAGGAACAACCATTTACGCATCTTTCTATGGCTTCCGAAGAGATCTTCGAGTGTCCTAACCCCTGCAGAGGCACGTTGTTTTCCTTTTAAAGTGATTAGGAAACAGGAGACTCTCCGTGTGCAGCTGAGGCATCGGCGTAACTCAAGAAATCACTGTTTAAGTCGACAAACCTCAACCTGCTCGAGCTCTGGATTCGCCCAAGCAATTGACGGTATACCCCTTTTAATTCCAAGCCAGCGCAAAGAAATTATGCCTCCACATTTCCCTTCTTGGAACGTTACTCCCTTCAAAATTCAGTGTCGCTTCCGTGAAATTGGCCCCAAGAAGGCAATGCCCCACACAGAAATACTACATATCGTGCGAGAATACATGCATAAAATGCATTCGGCTAGAACTCCCATATTTACGGATGGATCGTCGTCCCCGCAATGCTCTGCATCTGAAATGTCGTGCCACTTACTGGTGAAATGCTTTCGTTTCGTCTGGAGCAACTAACGGCATTTATAGCGGCTGAGCTCTATGCCCTTAAAGAAGCAAATGTTTACATCCTAAGCCACCAGCCGCATCAGTGGAGCATCTTTACAGATTCCAAGGCAGCTCTACAAGTTTTATCAAAAAGGAGCGGATCTTTCCCCAGCATACACCAGCCACCACTGCCTCCTACCTTCACCACCTAGCTTGCATTGCAAAACCGCAAAAATTGTGAGGCATTCTGCTCTGTAAAGGTAGATGACCAGCGAAGCTGAGGGGACGGAGAATTTCGAACAAAGGTACGAACCATTTCCGGAATCCGTTCTGCAACTACCCATTCCGCTACGTGATTAGCTCTCGGCAGATGGTCCGGAATCGGGGAGTAGAGGTATCTGTTCGTGGTCGCGATCCGGGTCGCGGTACATCTGAGCAGAGTATACACGTTGTGGGGATCCTGACGCCCAGGCCATTGCGCGATCACTGGGTTTGTGCCATCACGCGGCGCTTTTCCCCTCTCTCCTCCGAAATTCCGGCTCGTCTTGGCGCCTCTGTGTAGAGCCGAGCCGTCTCTCAAACTCTTGCGTGAGGTGAAGCCTGCAGAGACCGTTGCGGCGATAAAACACTGTCACGCAGCGGGCGCTCCGCCCTGGTAGCGGAGCTAACCTCACCTCATTGGTCCGTTTGAACGAGGCCCGAACCCGACTCTCACCGGGGAGGCGAACGCGCGCCCTGCGCGGGGGTCCGTTCGGGGAGACGCTTCCAGGACGCCGAAGGCGTTGGCCGAAGGTATGTGATGCTTTCTTTACCAACCGGCTGCAACTCTCTTGCGCCGGCGAAAGCCCACCAGCCCTTCCGGCTGCGGCCCGTGCCTAAGGCTGCTCCTGTTGCCCCTACGCTTGCATATAGTAAGGCCGTACCTACCACTCGACGATCACGCCGTGCAGTACGCGCCTGTGAGCGAATGGGCCCCGTCTCCCTCGCTGCTGCGAGCCGATCTGGCCAGCACGGCGATGCGCGCGCACACAACGTGCGTGCACCCCGGAATTTGCCCTGACAGAAGAGCCCACTGGCTCTGCGCCGACGAAACGTGCGCACTTGCGCGTGGCGCCCCATCGCCCCTTTCACTTAACGGGAAGTACGTACATGTGCTGTAAATTGTGTAATTAGGACTGTAAAATATGTGGCTAGAATGTTAGTATAAAATAAACGTCTTCCCTCCGTACCCTGGGCATATTCCTTTGTCGCCCCTTTCTCCACCTGCCCAACAGAGGCGGTGTTAAGTTGGCGCGATGGCGTTTCAGTATCGTGAGCGTGCTCAAATAGCTCGAACCCACGGTGGTTCCTCGCAGTGTGCATGAATGCCTGCCTTGCGCAATGATAGGATTATGCATATTGTGAGGTAGAGAGACCACAACGTATACACCTGGAAATTTATATATCTGGAATTTTTCGAACTCTCCGGCGTCCCAAAGGGCGCGGTGCTACGCCTTCCCTTTCCCTTTCCTCCCCCGCATCCGATCAGGATGAGACAGACGATGTGAAATTCATAAGGGAGAATGACGGCTTCCTGGTTTTCTGTCACGTGCTCGGCCGGAAGAGGTAAATTTGAGCTCCGGAGGACGCCTGCTTCGGCACCAGCCGCCTAAAAGTAAGCAAGACGCAAACAACCAACCAACCAACCAACTCACGCCTCGCTGTAAAACGCCTCGTTTCAAAGACACATGAATAAACCTGGGTTTACGGGCAGGCGTTTTTTTAAAGTAGGGGGGGGGGGGGGGGACTGCACAGAATCCTAGCTAAAACAGCTTCGCTGAAGAAATTTTCAGACTAGCTAGGGATCAAACCCAGACAGTTGGTGTCAGAATCTCAGCTTCTGTACCTCGAAGCCAAGCTGTCGGCCGGCGGGCTCGTTTTAGCAAGCAGTTACTCAAGAGAACAGTGTGACTGTTCAAAGTCGGTTAGCAAATGGCGTCAAGTTATACCGTAAGTGCCTGGCTTGAACCCACATTGAAACGAACTTGGGCTGCAGACGGCGAGAACATGCAAAGATGAATACTACTTCGTTGTCATTGAGCTATCGACACTACAACTTTTAGTGGACTGTCCGTGGTGACCTTTCAGTGCTTCTTACTACACTGTCGGTGCGTTTATTTCAATTACTGATGGTATAAATTGTTAGATCCCATTCTTAGTGACACTACAGTAAACATTGTTATAGAAGGCACTTGAAAGCAAGGTTGCATAGACAAATTGAAAAAATATATTCGTGTATGAACTAATCCACATTTACGCTTGGAGCATGCAAGGACGTCAGAGTATATATTAATCAAAACGGCGTTCTTCTTGTTCAAGCAGGGCTAGACTACCATGTGGTAGCAAATTTGCGGGAAGAAAAGGGGGGATAGGGGCAGTCCCCGGAATGTTTTTACGTGCTTAGAGGGTGTGCTTCTTTTAACAGCGGAGCCGTTGTAGCTGGCCGTAATGTGGGGCACATAGCGCGTACCGCGTTAAGAATACCCAAAAAAGGCCAAGCGCTCGTAAGCGCGTGCCTCGCGGGGACTGCCGAGCGTCCCAGGCACGCCCAGTGGCTTTAGCAAAAAAAAAAAAAAACAAAGGCAAAACCTTTCTGGAGCGAGAAAATGCCACGCTTGCAGAACACTAGCCCACTCCGTGTAATGGTTGCCATAAGGAACCCGACGATATCGGTGAATATGGCGATGACTTCTACTAGCGCAGTGCAAAGCGATGACGGAACATGTAAATAAACAGTTTCAAATTTATAGAGATGCATGGTGATGTGTCCTTCACTGCTCACGTAGAAAGAAATCCTGGAGCTTCGCAACGGTTCAAGCCTTGCTTGACTTAATGCCATCTTCCCCGTCTTTTTTTTTGTTTTCATTAACATTTGTTTTAGGGGATTTTATTGTTTGAATCTTTCTGGAAATGGCGCATTCGAGCAGGCAATGAAACGCCTAATGATCGGTGGAAAATGCACGAATTGCATTTGAATGTGAAAAGCTATCCATCTTGGGAGGCAAGCGTCATATGACGAATCCGGACAGCAGATTCTCGATGGGAACTTCTTTCTTGCCATCGCCCTTCCATAGCGCTCGTGAAAAGTCGCTACGGGGCTTCTTCAATCTTGCCTCCCTTGTATATGATCTCCGCCTCCCTCCTCACAATTTTTCTGGAAGCCCGCCAAGCGCAAGATTTGTGCCCCAGGGTTTTTCCTCGCGTGTGAAGCCTGATCTGAACGCCGAGATGCGTTAGGCGATACGAGCGCGCCTCTGCCAGTGGTACCCCAGAATTTACGAATTGCGCCATTAATCATCGTGAAACCATTTGGCGAACGCGTACGTTCACGGGCGGCTTGTTTCAACGTGGCCGGGGCGTGTTTCACATAGACGCACGCATGCCTGGCTCCTGTACTTCGGGAAACGTATTTTGCTTTCCTCATTTTTATTTGTTAGTACCAACGCCGCGCTTTGCTGTCGTGCCATTACAATCACATTGTCAGCTATAGGATAACTGTTCTTCTATACGTCTGCTGCTTTCAAAGATGTTTTTCCTCGATTACGAATGGTGTAAGAATCAGAAGAAGAAGTAAGAAGGGCTTGGTGGCCTTTAACGAGAGGATCGTCAATAAAAAGGGTGCCAGGGTGACCGTTTGAGCTGGTCTTTTTTTGTTACCTGTAACCTGGAAAGATAAATTAGGCACGATTGTTTTTATTTACAAGTGATGAATGGGCCTTTGAGCAGAACAGCCTGCTTCTGGCTTCGGCACTGTAGCAATGATACGGCGTATTATTCGGGTGACGGCGCAAGCACAATTAAAGTAGGGTGTAATCAACGTCATTACGACTCAGTGGAAAAGAAAATTACGGCAATGCAGACTGGATGAAACCGTACCTACGGCCTCAATAATTCGAGTGGGGCTAACATTATCGTCACCAGTAGGGGTTCATGGCTCTATGGGTTGTGACCTTTCGCTTTGAGAACGTCGACAACCGGTACGTACCTCTCGAACTACAATGAGTTAGACGTTGCTTGGAACGGCGTTTGGCCTAGCGTCAGGGTATTTTAATTTTTAATGCTGAATTCTTGCTTAATAACGTATACGCTCAGGTGCATAAGCCAGTGATGGAAATGCTGCCTTCGGAAGCACACGGCCATTTCATTGATTTCCGTTTGGTATTAACGTCGTATCCATACGCAAATCTCATATGCCTTTTCAAGGAGATTCGCCCATGACGATGCCAGCGGTTGTCCGATGCTCATGGGCAAATTGCAAATCTCCATTGCCTGCTACGTCCACATATCAACACCAAGAAGCATTCTGGGCGCTCAGTCGGACAGTAATATTGCAAGAAGTGCTTAGGCGCCCCAGGACCTCCTTATCGGTCTTGTGGTGCGAATAGGTCGAGGTTCCTGTTCTTTCTTACATTATTTTTGTGAAAATGTTCAATAGTCTCGTATCAGACTGCGAAAGACATTACTTCAGTGCTTTGTAGCTACTTGAAAGTCTTTCGAAACACACTTTTTATCAGACTTGGCCACCGATCCTAACACATCCATGCGGAGCGACCAACCATCCCGTCGTTCAACACCAAACTACTTTGTGCAGGTGTCTCTTTGGGCGTTTTCGTGGGTTTGGTACTGCCTCAGGCTGCAACATCCTTTTATGCAGCCTCGAATATATTCGCGTCTCGTTCCACCTTATTTTCACCTTTTGAGGTCTTACCTTTACTGCCACGTTATGCGCAACGAGCCAGAAAAACTCGGCGGCATGAATAGGAAGCAAATTAAAGCCGATGACGCAGGCAATCTAACAGCTCGCCTCTAACCAACCCAAAGCCACAGGATAGGATTGCTTAATTCGCGTTCATAAAGACCGGACGCACGAGAAGGACAAGAAGCAAGCACGTTTCAGCAACAAAATACAGTAAAGCTGCTCGCGAGGTTTGCGGGCATGTAATGAAAGCCGACGCCATACAAGGAAAGCAGGGTGCCAAGTAAGCGCGGCATGCAAATATGCTTTCCCGTCGCTGGTCGCAGGCAAGCCATTTGAATAGAAAAGTTAAGCGTGGTTGTCAGAGCGCGAGAAAACGTGGCAGTGGTTCTGGGAGTGACGGGGAGGCGCACAGTATAATACACTTTTTTTGCTAACGTGGCACTCCACAGAAAGTTCTGATTTATTCCACAACTGCGTGGCTTGCATATATGTTCATGGTTGGTAATTACTGGTTCATTGTAAACCAAAGTCAGAGTCTTTCGTAAACAACGCTTGGATCGTCGAAAACGAAGAGAACGGGTAATTAAAAAAACTCGGGAAGGATTTGGCAGAAGCACTGCGGGGAAAGATGGAGGTTCCGGAACGAAACGAAGGAAGAAGTGCGACGTGCGTCGCTAACAGCGGAGAATGATGAGAGCACGTGTAAAACTTAGTCCCTGCCGCAGGAACGTTCCCTCTGACGTGCGCAAACATTGAATAGGTCGCACTAAGGTAGCGACTTGAGCGACCTTATTGCAATAATGTAGTGAATGGGTCGCTGATGAGAAAGATTCTTTCTTTATTTTCTCCTACGGCCTCTTTTCTCACACTGTCTTCATTTCTTTCCTTTTCTTGTTGAGACTTTGTTGGATTTCTAGGTCCTTGTTGAATCCATTTCCCGCCTGATCTAAGTTTTGAGAGTAGAAACAATGTAAGTGTCAAAGTGTGTTTCGTTACTTTATAGTCACCCTTTATTGGCTGCGCATGCGTCAGTTGACTTCTGATAGGCTCTAAGGCTCGCTTTTTGCACGTTTGTGTTCTCTAAGGTAGTCTATGTCTTTGCTGCGCTGCACTGATTCCTGTTTGGGCCTGTAATACTCTTCGTCGAGGCAGCTATATTTCCTGCCGGAATCAGCGGAAGTCCGTGATACAATTTGATAAGATGCGATACAGCTGTTGCTTAGCGAGATTGCTGCAAAGGGTAACGGTCGTTGGAATTGCCAGAGGTTTCTGTCACAGGACAATCAAAAAGACTTCTTGGTGTCACCAAGCGACGGTCAAAGCTCAGAGATAGGAGAATAATAACTTCTGTAAAAAGCTCACATCTATAATTTCGTGAAGTATACGCTCAATATTGTTCGATTCGCCCCTGCATTACCAGCTAAACTGGGCATTTCTGCAATATCTACTGCGCTATAAATATCTTAAATATCGTTTCAGTTCACACGGTGAGCTGATGAGGAGCGACTGCTCTTTTTAAGGCAAGTTTCGCATTTCACCTGTACGCTGAGCGGTAGCTCCGCCAAAGCCTGCGGTAGTAGGCTACCGGAAGTTCATTATTCACGCTATTGACAGACAGAACAACTTTATTTGACCACAGCTGGGGCGACTAGGCCGGCGACGTCTTCTCCCTCGTCCGTCGTGCAGCAGGCCCCTTTTTGGGCAGGGGTACGGTGCCGTTGGCCAAGCGGGCCAGGTCTTCTTGAACTTGGAGGTTTGGGTTCACGCAGGGCGGTCTCCCAGCGCTCCTCGCTGGTGATAGTGAAGAGAATGGGGTGATATCGGTGCCTGGATAGTAAGATGCTATCACAGACCCATATGTTGTGGGATAGCGATGCGTGAGGGACCGAACAATATGGGTATGCGTCTATGTAGGTGTCGGGAAAGATCGCAGACATGATGGCAGGGATGGGTAAGGAGCGGGTCTGGAGCTGCCGATAGACGACCGCCAAGGATCGGGATAGGGATGAGTGAAGAGGAGAAAAAATGAAACGCTCCAACCGGTAATGGGCGAGGATATCCCCGTATGTGGGCAGTTTGTCCCGTATGAATGTCTCACTATCATTGGCGGCGCCATCGAGCCCTCGGAAGACCAACGCTCGAGCAGCTTCGTGGGGCGCTGAGTTTCCAGGTAGCGCGGTATGGGCGGGATCCCAGACGACAGTGATAGAGCGGGATCGAGTTTTCTATGCCTTCAAAACGACTGATAAATTTGCTGGGGAAACTTCCGCAAAGGAAATTTAGGATGGGTGATTTAGAGTCACTGATAATAGTTGCTTGAAGGTGGGGACTGTGGGTCATAGCCTACGCGATGCCTACCTTTTCTCCCGCTGTGGGGGATGTTGTAGGTAAGGAGGCGGAAGCCAGCTGGCTTGTTTCGAGTCAACCACCGCGGCTACAGCAGCCGCTCTGGTAGGATGGCTTGCTGCATCTGTCTGTAGAGTGGGGGAGCCTGGAGGGTACGCCTTTTGAAGGGCTTTCACGCGATCCAGTCTGCGATCCTAATTTTGTACGGGATGCATATTTTGAGGAACAGGTTTGCTTCGGAGCGTCTGGCGGATGGAAGGGGGAATGTCTACCAATTGCTGCTATTTGGAGGAGGGGGGTTAAAGGCCTAAGGAAGTAAGCAAGTGCCGACCGGTTGACTCTTAGTGAGTGTTTCTAATTGGGCGGTGCGTTGCGCCTCAACTATCTCGTCAAGGGAGTTGTGGACACCCAGTGCGAGGAGGCGGTCGTTGGATGTTTTTGGAGGGAGTCCGAGGGCTACCCTGAAACATTTACGCATCTCGCCATGGGTTTTGACTTGTTCGCTTAGTTTCATGGTTAGGAAGGGGGTCGAGTATGCTATTTGGGACAGGACAAAGGCTTGTATGAGTCGAATGAGGTTACCCTCCTTGACACCCTTATGCTTAGAAGGTATTCGAGATATTAGTCTGGTAGTTTGGTATTCCCCACGTTCAAGCTCTCGGATAGTGTCCAGATTGTGTGTCTTGCTATGAAGGCGCAAACCAAGAACCTTGATGGTGTCGACAGTAGGTATGATGTTGCCTGATTGGCTGTTAATCAAGATGTTGGGGGGGGGTCATGTGTGTTGGGCCAAAAGAGGAAAAGCTCCGACTTTTGTAGAGAGTAGGACAGGCCGCGGCTAGATATGTATGCTTCGATCACTTGGGTAGCTGTTTGAAGGGTGTCCTGAATGTTTGTGTCCGAACCCTTGGAGATCCAAAGAGTGATGTCATCTGCGTAAAGAGAATGGTGGAGGTCTGGTAGGGTCGATAATATTTTTATTTTCTTAAACAATTGGTCAGCACGAAATGCCCCTTCTTGTTTGCTCTTTTCATCAAAAGATACGTGCGACCTGAAGGCCTATTACGAACGTTGCCTCGAAACATTTGCAAACTTTCACTTCCGAAACGGGGCCATTTACCCCGTCCACACTCACGTATATACAAGACATCTTCCTTTTGATCCCCGATTCAACACTTTTGTTTATTTGAGGTGATGTTTCCATTTGACAAATAATTTTCACTTACACTAATATAACTATTACATGTTGGACGCCGTTAGGTATGCATTTTGTACTGATGCGGGGCGTGCACGGTTGCGGCTCTTTGGGATTTATGTCTTAATTCTGTTTCGGTTTATTCTCTCCGCGGTATTTTAATTTGGTATTCGTCATGATAGGATGGTCTATGATATTTACATTTTTGATTTCTTTAGTTCATTTTCACTATTTTAAGATTTATTTTTTATTTTTTGGTTGCTTAATTTACCCATCAGGCATTAGTTCCACTTACGCTATTGTAGCAAATAAACGCGACAAAATCACAAATTGGGAATTTTTTGGTTGAAGCAGGACACTACACGGTGGTGCTGAGAGGTAGTGGGCACAATGATTACGCATTAATACTCTGTGAAAAGAAAATGCTTGTATCTACATTGCATCAACAACTGGTTACAGATCCCACGTTTCCACAGGCAGAAAATGACCTTTCGCTGCTCGCCCACGCTAATGCGAGTCAGTTCCGGAACATTGTTCAGATTGTAATGAATACGCGAGACTGTGTGTGAGTTACCGATCTGACTCAGCGAACTTTGGTGCTCGACGAAATCCCTGCCTAGGAACGGACTTTTTTGCGCCGGATATTCACCCTGCACACGTAGCTGCGCAGCCATTTCTCTTCAGCCGACGGTAGGGTTGCGTTTTTTTTTTTTCTTGGAAGTGGCTACTTGAGATAACGCATCTCTTGCAAGCGCCCAAGTGGGTCACACTACGACAACGCAGACGCAGCCGGCAATGGTAGGGGGCACCACATGCACCGTTTCGTCTGCAATGCTTTGCAGCTTTTAGGGCACCGGAACTGAACGTTGTCGTCCTGGCTTACCTCTCCTTGTAACTCCTTCATTTTGCAATGAAAGCGGAAAATCACCGTCGTTCGAGAAAACAAAGTTTTCTTTTATTTTCCAAGACCGTAGACTTCTTTGCCAAAACCATAGATGGTTTAAATGCTTTTTAAGTATTTCGCAAGGAAACAGAGGATTTCTTAGGAACAAGGCTTGCAAGGCTACAGCCTCAAGCACGCGCCGGTTTCGCTAGATGCATGCGCGCGTGGTTTGAGCACATATTTCTTCTTTTTCTCTACCCCTCCCTTGTTTGTTTCATTTTGTTGTCCAGCACAGCTTTCCGATGAGGCAGTACAGAGTAAGTCGTTGTGGAAACGAGCATGTTCCCTTTTGTTACTGCGGCTTGCTTGATTCGCCGCTAGTTAGTGCTGTAGAGAGAGAGAGAGAGAGAGAGAGAGAGAGAGAGAGAGAGAGAGAGAGAGAGAGAGAGAGAGAGAGAGAGAGAGAAGGCTATCTTTGGCTTTCCTGCCGTT
Source organism: Haemaphysalis longicornis (assembly GCF_048455015.1). Taxonomy (NCBI): domain Eukaryota; kingdom Metazoa; phylum Arthropoda; class Arachnida; order Ixodida; family Ixodidae; genus Haemaphysalis; species Haemaphysalis longicornis. The sequence goes on along the minus strand of NW_027526361.1, from coordinate 66,457,150 downwards.
AGAGAAGTTCATAGGTTGCTCGTAGAAGAACAATGAGTGCTCGAGAATTTGTACGTAATGAGCGGGGTACCGAGTACGGCGCAACCCACCCAATGCTGACTGGCAACAACCATACCAAATGAGGAGTAATGAATACCGAAGATTAAATACATGTGAAGAACTATGCCTTTTGCGACATGATGCGACCTGAAATGACCAACAGACTAAAGGAAATGGAGGATGCCAATGAACGGTAATACTGGCTCTAAAGATAATCTCGCATTTCTTTTTCATACACAGCCACAAATGCACTGAATCCTACTACAATGAATTTCTCCTTAGGTTGCCAAGTTCTCGTCGTAATGACACTTCTGCCTGTGCTCGCACGTTCCCCAGTATTTTGACACCGTGAAGGATGGTGCTGCTCGAGAAATCATTGCAATAAATCGCCGAGTAAGTATTCAGCACGGTTGTAGTGAAATAACGCACTTTTTGTTCGTTCACAGATGCAGAGATCCATTTGTACGGTAAAGCAGTGCACACAAGAAAGGGTATCTGTTACAGATAACTTCTTCCAGGCTTTGCGCTGTATGAGGGGTTTCCATGAAAATTATTTGAGGAGAAGTGGCCTGCGAAAAATACTATTGATGTTTTCTCGGTTTAAAATCTTCTCAGTGTTGTGACACCGTCCCCGAAGCCATGGAAAAGCGACAGTGGTAGGTTGATGCCCTCACATCAATCAGTTTTTCTAAGATTGTAAGAAAACGACTGGTCTTCCCCAATTTGTTGGCGCTGCTTGGAAATTCAACGCGGGCATTGGTAGCGCACTTGCTGAAGGCCAGCGGGTGTCCGGAAAATGTGTTGTCATTTGCAAACAGATATAGCGTGAATAAACAGTCCCAAAAGTGGGGGGGGCTAACTGAGAGAATAAAATACATATCAACCACACTTTTAAGAGCATGCGTACCTTCGATGCGAAATATATTTTTATACGAAGCTACTTCTCGTTATTTTTCAAATTCTTGTTGATTTACGGCGTGCTTCCTTGTCTAGGTAGACCGTTGAGTAAAAGCCAGATTAGGGGAGCCCGAGAAAGCGCGGAGCATGCATTGAACATTCTAGCCTTGCATGAACTAGTCTTGTAAGCGGATAACGCGTACACAAGCCTTTGCCTACTGCAGATGACAGTGCTTGTTGTGGTTGTTCTTTACGTAAAGACTGCTTATTTTTCAAATGTAGCTAGTGGTAGACATATTACGTTAAAAACGTCGCGCACTTGCCCATCAAAGAGCAGTGATACGGTTGTTGAAAACGAGCACTTATTACTTTTAAGGTGTGGTAAAAGCCATCAGAATTTATGCACGTACTTAGCAAACTACTGAGATCGAGTGATCTGAGAGCTTGGTCGCAGGGTAGCAACAAACTCATCCCTAGAGACTCTTAGGTGCAATGAACAATACAAGTAAAAAAGCGGGAGTCGATTTATGGGAAGAAGTCTTACAACTGGGAAGATGTCAGTTTCGCCTAACCATGCTTCGGTCTGAAAAAGTAACAGCTGTAGTAGCAAGGTTCAACAAAAAGTGGTGCACATACGGGAACGACCTAGCCGTAGGCACGAAAATAGCAGGCGGGCTGCAAAGAATGACTACAATTTGTTTCCAGTCGCCTCGGGCGAGGGAAGACCCTGACCAGACTCAAAGGAAAGAGAGGAAGGCCAGCGGTGAGGTCGCCCCAGTGGGATCAATATATCTTGGGTATATATTGGGTAGCCCAATGGGGCCCCCCAATGAATTACGAGGGTCCCCGCCGTATTTGCCATTTCCCACTATGATAGGGGAACTTCGCGGTTTAATGGGGAGGAAGGCAAAGTGGCTTCGGTCAAGTCGCACCACGGGATGATCCGGCTGCCTCGCTTGTCTCAGAAGCGATAGCAACAGCATTGTAGTGTGCCAGTGATCCCCACTGAGCGCTTACTCGAAGAGCTGCGTAGGAAAATACTTTAAACGGACAATAAAGGGTGGAAATAACCTCGCCTGTATCGATGCATTACGGTGTCGAGAATCTAAATAAACGATTCTCGCAACTAGCAGTTTTTTTAATGAGGCAGGAAACTCCATAAACGTGAACAAAAGTGAGGACGCCCCGTACGCTTTTGCGTACTACAGTTTGTGACGTCACAAAAGTGGTGAAGGGTGAGACCTCATTGGAGAAGCATCTGTAGGCGTTTTCCTGAAATGAACAGTTCGTATGTGGTTGAGAACGCGAAATAAACGTGAATGAAAGCTTTAAGTGAGCTCATCGTACCTAAAAAACACGTGCTACGGCTTTTATGCACTGCGAGGCAAGCTGCTTCTCTCAATATGTAGTCAGCCATCGTACTCTAAGTTTCGTTTTCAAAAAGCAGTGGAGCGCAATTAACGAAGTCAATAACCTACGACGGTTGGCGCCCGAGCTTCTGCCAGCAATATACCCGACAGAAAGCAGCTAAAGCGCCTTCATTAGCATTGCCAAAAGTAGCAAGATGCTCTGCAGGTGGTTAAGCGGGCCTCCCGAGCTTCCAGTCTCCCGTTTTCCGCTTGCGGAAGAGGAGGTATTCGAGGAGGAGAAGTAACACTTTATTTAAAATGTTGTAAAACGCGCAAGGTTCGAACATAGTCACCGGTTACTGCGAGTGGTCAGCTGACCGATCCGCCCGTTCGTCTCGAGACGCCGTTGATAATCTGTAAAGCACGCGTCACTCTGCCCTTGGTACGTTTGAGCAAGGGGGGACCGTGGGTAACGACTACTGGACACGGCTGCCGTGAAGAGTGTTTATTTCATGCTAGGTTCGCGCCTTGCGGGATAAGATAATATGGGATGGCTGTGATTGCCAGTCGAGGTGAAGGGGAGGCGCCGTCCTGAACGACGCCAGCCGGGAGCTCGGGACGCCGCGCTTGATATTCGACGCGGTACTTGATGCTTCAAAAGCGGCTTCGCCGCAGCCCTCCATGCTCGGAGCTGGTTGGGTGGTGTATAGGACGCCGCCGTAGGCAGACACACCGGTCACTCGAGGATGTAAGCGCGCTTCTCATTCCGTCGGTAAAAAAACATAAAAGTCAAAGCCAGCCTCCTTGGCAAGAGAACATTTTGCAGTAGTCGGCCATGGCTTGGAGACGTAAAAGCTACCGATGCCAGCGTTTACACTCCGCAACGCACCGGGGCTTCACTCCTATTTTGTGACGCAATGGCTACGTCACGAAAAAATGAAAAGGAAGCGGGTAAGAGAAACGCTAGATTTATTTCCATATTTATCCGCAAATACCGCATCGTTGCTCGTCGAAAAAAATTTGAGAGAGTGATGAAACTTATGATCTTTCCGTTAAAACAAAATATTAGTCAGCCTTTGGTGTCCCCTTAAGTGGCTCCGATTCTAAACGACCTCTATGTGTTGCACTCATCATTACTCGTTGAGCCAATGTCCCTTATCCGCTGATGACTCATACGGGGGCACCACTTACCATCTTTGATTTGAGTATTTGATTTTTATTTCGTGTCAATTCCCAAAAAGAAAAAATACATCTCACAAAACGTGTATTTACAGTATCTCCTGCAAAAAGACACTTAAAAATTGGCTGCTACGCCATGACGTTTCTAAGCACCTTCCGTGCCATTTTTTTGTGGGTTTGGCCGTTTAGGAATTATACATGGCATACTATGTAGCCAGGAGTGCTTAAGCGACGATATTTAAGTAGACGTCCAAACTTCCAGCAATTCCTATATGGCTTACGTCGTCCCCCTCCTTTCGGTACGTAACATAATAAGCAAACGAAGAAATTGAAGTGCGGACGCAGATCCATTAGGACACGAGATAAGCCTGAGTGCCACAGGAGCTTAATGACCATAACGCGTACCGCCGAAATTCGAACGAAGATGCCCCGGGCATGGGTTATTCGTTTTGTATCCCCAACCTTGCCGTAACCCCTGAACTAAGAGCTACAAAGTTGCTGCTAATGAAGCTGCCTCGGCCAGGACGGCCGGTGCGGTAGCCTTGGGGCCGAGTCGGGGCACGTTATCTGTCGAAAAATGAGTGCAACGAACGGTAGCTTTATCTAAAGGAAACCGCGTTCTGTTGGGTGCATTACTTTTCAGCATGTCGTAAACAAAATTTCTGGAACTAGAAGCGCTATGAACGTAGGTAATGGACGCTATGGACGTACTATGGTATAGGTGACCGTGACTTACCATAAAATTTTCAATCAGTTTCCATCTCCGTATCTCCTTCTGTCAGCACATGCGCACACGCACGCACACAAACACATTTTCATGCAAAAACACGCGCACGCACACGCACACATGCAGACGCACAAAGGGACACACTCACACGCAAACACACATATATACGTAGACACATGCCCGTGATGTTCTCACTGATTCTGTCTATGTGCAGAGGGTGCACGTTTAATTGTGTAGAAATTCAGACGACTGAAAAGGATCACTTGCAAGTGGAACGACCAGCAGGCCACTGCTTGTATTCTGACCTATGCATAATTAAGAAGCTGTAGTTTATTTGTTATTTTATTTTTGTCATAAAAAATAAAGAAAAATGCGCTTAACGTCTTTATGGATGTTCTTCTCACAGCTTAAGATGTTTAGGCGAGCCCTAAAAAGGCGGTAACCTAACAAGAAATCTCGTTTTTATAGCTATGAAGAGAGAATTCATCCTGTTCGAACAAGTATCCTGGTGCTGTGTTGCAAAACCGGAAGTTGAGGATTTCTTAAACAGCAAAGAGTGCTGCCAGCTGCTATGGTAAATTAAGATAGTTGTTCGATAGACTTCCCAAGCCCGCTATGTCACGCTTCGCAGCTCCGGACACCGGGACTGTGGAGCTTTTGGAACCGGATAATCCGTACAAGCCGTACCCCGGGGTCAAATGTGTATGATTCCCATGTGGGGAGCAGGGGGGGGGGGGGGGGGAGAGAGAGAGAGAGAGAGAGAGAGAGAGGAGGGGACTCGTCAACTCAAGGAGGGGCAAATGTGTTTCTTTTCTTTGATATACGCTGCAGAAACCACGCACGCGGATGCCAAAATTTGTAAACGGATTGGGTACTGCCCCAGGCTTTTCATGTCTTAATAACAACATTCAAATAACGAGCACCTTTGCTGTGAATTTTACGTTTTTCGACTTCTAAAAATTGCATATCCAGAGAATTCTTAACGTGCTGGGTCTCCGTAAGGTGCATGAAAAGCATTACTTAGACGCATTTTGTGGTACGTTACCTACCCTACGTTAGCCTGGATACTTCTTATATAACAGGAGCTTTCATGTTTTATGACTGCCTCTGAATTCGATTAATGTTTGAAAATGTTAGTTCGTTAAATGCATTCGGAAGCGCTCAACGCTCTTTATTCCTCACCGCGAAAGAAGAGCCATTTCTAAATAATTTCGCTACGTCTAGACTTCTGCGTACATGCTGCAGCGTGCCTGTCGGGCCCTTTTTTTGCTTACTTGCTGCTCGCAGTCAAAGGAGGGGGTCTGGGGCCCATATGATATTTTACCACAGCCACCGACGCAGGCATTTGCCGTGCGAATAATGTACGGACCACTGTGATGCGACAGAATGACAAATGGTGCCCACTGGAGGAAAATATCTGCGCCATTATTCGATTTGACGTTACGCAGACGTGCCAAATCGAGGCCTAGGAAATAAAAAGGCAGATAAGAGAGCGATATAAATAGTACTTGGGGACCAAGAATTTATCTATTATTGAAATGTCATACAACTTACCCCCAATGGGCGCAACTTTTGGCTTTCTATCAAGTGGACAGTTGATTTGAAGTAATTAGAGTGGTGAATTTGGCAGATTTTTTTGCATCCTAAAGGCAAATAAAGCATTTTAGGAGAAACGCGGAATGCTTTTTGGTGAGCCCGTAACTGTAAAATTCTTTTTGCATCGTTTGTGTGAAGCTAGAAACTTGGACTATAGACCGATCCGGCTGGCATCTGCTATACTCCGGTACAAGTGAACAGAGAGTTTTAGCACTCCATATGCTCCGTGTTGTACGTGGTTACCATGTTGACCGGGGCCCGTCTGAGCACTTGCGCATTCGTCGCGGTAGGGTGAATTAGTTCCCTGGGCCGGCCCTCGCCTTGCCCGTGCATTGGTCACGGTGGGGTGCGCCTCCTCGCCGTTCCTCCTCGCCGTTCCGCGCGCGCAGGCGCAGTCGGATCCCGGTCATCACGGTAACGACGTATACGACGGAACAGAAGGACTGCTAAAACTCTCTAATAACGGCAAAGGAAATTTCCGCTGTTGCCTCATCATCGTAGCCGGATGTTACTCCGCGAGGCACAAGTAATGCGTTACTGATAGTATAATGATCTTGGCACGAGGCGTTTTCGTGATTGTTTGGACTTAATATGCTTATGAGCTACCGCAGCGACGACAAACGAACTACGCGAGAAAAAGCAGACGATATCACGCATTCATAGAAATCTCCTTTCAAAACGCGCGCGCCCGTTGACATCAGGAATCGTCGCTTGAGCTGAGTGATACTGTGCATGAGGTATTGCCGTTCCTAACTTCTTCCTGACTATAGAATGGCTTCAGATAAAGTTTTTACGTCTGGCAGAGCCCGGAGTTATTCTGGCGAACGACTAGCCCTTATGCAAAGTGTGCTTCCCTTTCGCGGCACCGTTTGCATGGTCTCTATGTTCAGGGATAGAACTTGAAAGCGGGGCAGGGAGTGTTCGGTGACATGGCGTATGCTGTTGATTCGGCACGGCCACATACTGTGGTGTGCCACGCTGCACACAAAGTGGGAACAAGGATGCTGAAGGAAGAAAGGAAAAAAAAATCTAGAAGTTAAAATATTATTCATTGTGTCATCGCAGGGGACGCAAAAACCGTGGACTTTGCTACTTTCTCTGGTATGCGTTTCGCGTGCGCTGCGAATCGTATCTGTTTTACCTTCGTTCGTGTAACAATGATTAAAAAAAATTACACCCGTGTGAAGCAAAAGCTTTTACCGCAAACTGTCTCCTTGTCCTAAATATGCCAGTTATTTCGCGCTAATTCAACAGCGATGGCGGGCTACTACGGTGGTGATCGGGCGAACGAGATAAAAGCTCTTAAACGATTTACGCACGTGTTTCGAATGCTGATAGGTTAGAGTTAGTTTTAATGCGTAGCATACCTTGCCGAGTACCCCCCCCCCCCTCCAAGCCAGGATCGTGTAACGCCCTGCATTTCCACAAAAATACAGATATCGCGGAAGTTCCACCTGCTGTCGCTGTAATGGCGTAAATGGAGATAACTGGTCGCATGATATTTCGAAATATTAAAAAGTAAGAAGACTTAAAAAATTACGGAAAATGGCGAACCGTTTAACGCCCTGCATTTCCACAGTGATGCAGATTTCGCGACAGTTCCAAATGTTATCGTTATAATAACGTAAATGTAGATGTAGATAATTGGTTGGAGGAAATCTTGAAAAAATAAAAAATCAGAAAAATATTTAAAAATTACCGGAAATGCCAAAACGTATAACGCATGGCATTTCCACAATAATGCAGATTTCGCGGAAGTTCCCCCACTAATTGTTACAATACCGTAAATGGAGATAATTGGTCAACCGAAATTTTGAAAAACTCAAAAAATAGGAAAAATAAAATTTATTGCGTCAAATGGCGAACCGTGTAACGCCCTGCATTTCCGCCATAATGCAGATTTCGGGAAAATTCCACCTGTAGTCGTTATAATAGGGTAAATGGAGATAATTGGTCAAAAAAATTCTGAAAAAACGTTAAATAAACAAAAATTTGAAAAAATACGGAAAATGGCAAATCGTACAACGGCCTTCATTTCCACAATAATGGAGGTTTTGTGAAACTTCCACCTATAATGGTTATATTAGCGTAAATGAGATAATTGCTAGAAAGAAGTTTTCGAACAATAAAAACTAAGTAAAATATAAGAATACAAAAAATAGCGAACCGTGTAACGCCCTGCATTTCCACAAAAATGCAGATTTCGCGAAAGTTTCACTTAACATTGTTGGAATAGCGGAAATGGAGATAATTTGGCCGACAGGATTTAGAAAAACCAAGAAATTTGGCTTGAGAAAACTTACACTCAAGACAAGCTGCATAAGAATGCTACGCATTCGTAGATAGTTCTCTGAATTTCTGCAGAATTTTGGGGGGGTTGCTTCTGTCGAAGTACAGAAAATGAACTGTAATGAAATATTTTTGTTCTGCATCTGACGTAGCGGGCTGTTCGTATGTTGTGAATTTTAAAATAACCTTCATTGCCAGAATCCCAGAAGGAATATTTAGTGCATTTTATTAACTCTAAGGAAGAAGAGGCGCTGCGCAATCCCAGATTACCGTTAATTTCGCTAAAGAAACGGAAAAATAAGTGATGTTGAACTGTTATTCTGTATGAGGACTTTTAGCTTTTGATAATCATTGACCACGGGTGCATGCTGCCAATTTTGTGTGTATGCATGTGAGACTGTGCGTATAAATGCGTGTGCACTGATGAAATTGGAAAAAGCATTGTGCTCGCCCTAGTATGAAATACGCAATTGAAACATTATGTGATATTATATATAATTAGTTTAAACAGTAATTTGAAAGGGCACCAGGCTCCTCAAAGCTTCACACAGTGGGTTTTTGTTAAGGTCAACACCCACCGAGTTTCCCGCAGTTTTCTTGAGATAAAATTCTCCCTTTACCACTAGTCATCTTATGACGTCATAATGGTTTCTCCTACATTAGATTGATGTCATCGTTATGAGCATGATAGGCGGCGTCCGTTTCTTGGAATCAATGTCTTTAGATCCTGATTCCTGGCTGCTAAAGGAAGCCTGCTTACTTTTTCTCAATAACTTCTTTGTGCTCTCTGTCCTGATGATTTCCACCATACAGGCTGGAGTAATATTCATTAATAATTGCATCTGCCCGCAGTGTCCGCTCTGGAGCATACAATATTATTTTGTAGGCAAAAAAATAACAACCTTCAAAAATCCCGGGGAGGTCGCGCAGTGATGCATCAGCGGAAAGAAACGTGGACCCGCCCTTGAGCCGAGCTTAACCACGGGGCCGTTAATCATTCCAGCACGACTTCCAGCACTTAAGGGCCCTTGGCCACCATGCCCTCAAGAAAAAAGCCGTCGCTACCATAACAGACAAAAGCCCTCACGTCGTCTATATTTGGCACACTGACGAGGTCCGCCGTCCATCTTGCGCCAACACAAAGGCTGTCGGGGCGGCGTCATTCTTCTGTCCAGGACACATGCGGCGTCATTATTTGCGCTTTTTCTCGGGGGCAGTATGGTCCACAGCGGAGGCGTAATGGCTCGAAATAGTTGTGACTAACCCTTTTAGGGTCTATTCGTTGCCGAAAGAACGTTCTCGTTCTGTATTTTAGTGAACCGAATTAGTGCGTTGCCAAGTAATAGTGATTTCGAGATAAGGTAACGACTTGATCTTCGGGGATCTTCTGTTGAAGTAATCTGTACATGCGCAAACGACAGCAGCCAGAATAATTATTTTCAAAGGCCCTACAACTTGGAAGGTTAGTGCAAATAAATGCGAACGTTGCGCGTTCTTCCAATCGGCCAGAAGTGGAGGTCTGTTCTGCGTGTAGCACTTCTTGTTGGATGGTGCAATAATTCGCACGGCCGCATTTTGTCATAAACGCAAAACAGCATTTCATGGGGATCGTAATGTTAATCATATTGGGTGTTTATTGGGTGTTTCATATTTTGGATGTACATCTAGCTTTCCCGTGGCATAGGATAATGCTGAGGGCATGTAGGGTAAGTGAATATTTTTATAAGTAACACAGACCTCATTAAATAGCGCTATTTTGGGTAAAAGTATGAGCAGAACACACAAAAAATTATATTCGCTCCGAAGCAGGGCACATTTAAAGATAACGAATCAAGGAAAACGTATTTTCCGCTCTACGTAATTTTCTTTATTTTGCTGTGCGTTGCCCTCACTTAACGAAAATTAAAACGGAGGTCACGGGATAAAAGAATTATCTTAGGCAGAAATATATGTCAAGGTGCCCTCTCTAACACCAATAAACACCACTGCTTTTGTTGTTTCTAGCAATCAAATAGTGTCCAGTGCCACCTCTGCAATGTTGGATATAAGATGACCCAACTAAATTACCAGCATCTAGTGTAAACAAAAGCATCACAAAAGTTTCACCCAGTGTGCGGGTTCATTCATTCCTTTTTGACGGTCATCCGGTTACGCGAAAAAAAAAAAACTGTGGTTGATTCGTCGTTCATAGGAATAAGTAAAACACAAAAGTGAAATGTGCAGCGAAATCTGCAGCTGAGCATGATTTTCGGCTTGGCGGCTGTCTCGTGGGTGCGCTTGGCGAGCGACGTCCTGCTGGCGAGGAGCTTCGGAATAGGTGTACCGGCGTCATTTCCGTTGCGGATATGACTTGAGTGAAATCTTGGGGTACCGCGGCATAAAACACTTTCGTGTTAACATATAAAGCCTGAAAACGAACAACCCTAAGTATAACGTACTCCTATTAAAAAAGGTTTCTTCCCCGCAAGAAGACCCTGTGTGCAGGGGTGCACCCTTTACAGGCCGCTAGCTTCGTGTACTGGCGTCACTTCCGTGACGGATGTGACGTCAGCGAAATCTTCATGTAACCGGGAATAAAACACTTTCGTTTTAAAATGTTTTTGTGCCGGTACCAACTTTCTATACATGCCGGTTTCATGCACTTCTCGTCCTCCTCAGAGAAAGATCAGTTGGAATACGTATCATGTATTGTGTCCTGCAGAAATAACCACTACCGGCGTCTAGAAATGCTCTTTGCGCTACAGAGTTTTTAGACCACCGTAGATTATGAAGGGAGAAAACCACGCAGAGGTAGAAATATGCAGAAAGTAAAGTTATACGGTTATTGTGGCGTGATCAATGCGAGCGTCGCTGTCTGAGAATATAAAATAGCCGGCCGCGTCCGGAAAATGACAGCAAAATTACCAATACACTCAATGAAACCTTTTGTATTGTAGGTGCGCATAACCATATTCGCATGTCTTCACATTTTGTGCCTTTTCTCCCTGCTTCGAAAGAGGAATGAACGCAACAATACCTTTAACGCCCTTACCAATCTCAGTGTTATGTCTTAACGCAGTCGTAATCATTATCCTCATCAATATCACATTAATTACTATCATAGTGTCTGAACACTCGTCACACTGAACACATCTGCATTTCGGGCTCCGCAACTGAAGTCACAACTTCTAGAAGTACGGAATAAGAGCAGATAACCGACGCCATGTGGACGCCTGGAGCCTACATTTTTTTCTGTATCCGCCTTAGTAATGTAATGTAGGCACGTCCGCATGAAATATGCCGTGGTAGTACCCAGGCAACATGCACAAAATGTCTCTAAGCGAATGAATCTACCCACATTATTCTATGGCTGTATTGCTTTAAGACTACGAAGTATGACCGGTAATGGCATGCGGACGAAAGAGTGCAGACAACGGAGCTCGCAGCACCCTTGGTGAAAGGAGAACGGTGACGTCGCGAACCACCGGCGGGGACTAAAGGAGCGTAAGGCTTCCTAGGCTTCCTCATTATCTTGCGTCAACAAACCGGAAGCTTCGAGAAAGCGCTCCTTTCTTAATTGAAGGAGAAACTTACCCGGTCGGTGGCAACGGCGGCGCTGCTGGGAACGCGTGGCAGCTTCGGAAGCCGTGGAGAGCGCACACCGACGGTTCCCGGTGGATAAACGCCCAGCCGCTTTCATAGTACTCACCTCCCCACGGGATGAGAATACGAGACAATGGCGTGAGATAATAATGACCAACTTCACCCGCCAGCCGCTTCTTCATTTGTGCAGCGGGCGAGGAAATTACCCCCGTATAGAGGAGCCCTATTGGGCCGAAGGATGGCGAAGAAACCGAACAAAAGAATAAGAGGGTAGGTGGAATGAGAAAAATTAGGCAGCAAACGTGAGAAGCTCAAAAAATTTCTGGGGCCTGTGGGAAACTTGAAAGGCTTTGTGCATACAGGAATGCCTGAATAAACCCGTTTGTTATGCGGGCAAATTTTGTGAAACACATGCGCGGGTATTTCACCGATAGGAGAACTTCGACACAGTGCTTGGTCGTTCGTGGTTTCGTAGATTCATAGACGGGAAAACACGTGTTTTTTTTTTTTTCGTTAAGGCAGACCAACTTCCAGGACCAGCAAGGATACGGAAGCTAAAACATTATAGTCCGGTATGGGAACGTAGTGATAACAAGTCAAAACAAACGCATTCTGCACGCCTTTTGTTAACTAATTAGGGACAAGTAGAGCCACTTCTAAGGAACGCTTATCATTATTATATTGCAGTCGGTGAGTAAACGCTCCCCAAATAACTCAGGAAGTCTAACTCAGGAAGTCTAAAAGATGTGTTCTTCTACGCAGAAATAGCTTTGTATGGCGGCGTCGCCTTTTGTAGCCGACGCCTGCTTTTATGCTTTGTTTATCTCGCTTTCCTTTCTCGTACTGGCGTATGATTACGTTGTTTCCTGATTCTGTTTATTGCCAACTCTAATAAAACTTCACCCGTTGCTAGTCAGCGCTCGTGTCTGTTTGCCCTATCTCGGTCCACGTTTATCGCACTGTTTTCTGAGGTGTCATGTGTACCAGCCCAAAGAAGCTTTAGTACGCAGAAATAGCATTATAACACAGGTTCAGCATTCGTTGACGAAACCTCGACTGGGCATTCCTTGTTTCAGTGATGCAGTCCTATCGGAAAATGCACGCACCGCTACTGCACACACGTCTAAAATCAGTCCCTCTTTGTAATCAAACATTAACACCGCAATCACAGTATTATGAGATGCACTTATAACATACTTGCTTTGCATACCTCTACGGACACGCAATGCTAAGGATCATTAACCCAAACTGCGTTGCCTGACCTGGGCCATAAGCGGAGCTAATAACGATCTCGGGCACGGAAGCTCCGCTCAAACATACAACTCGCTACATAATAGCAGCCGGCTTTCTTTGCGTTCGACCCCCCCCCCCTCTCTCTCTCTCTCTCTCTCTCTCTCTCTCTCTCTCTCTCTCTCTCTCTCTCTCTCTCTCTCTCTCTCTCTCTCTGTGTGTGTGTGTCTGTCTGTCTGTCTCTCACTGGGAGAAAGAAACAGTGAGCTTTGGGAGTGTTGGACCACCGGTAAAGCTAGACGCATTATCGATGTATATACGGCACTGCGACAAATTGGTATCTGATTTGGAGAAACATGATGCCGAGGGCACACGAACGTCCCTTAGCAAAATAGAATAGCAACGTAGCCCGCTGTATTGTTGGTACAAGGCGCAGCGCCGAATACGCAGCTCCGAAAAGGACAAGGATCTGGCACGCTGTTTTGTCTAAACGCAGGCATGTTTTTTTTTTTTTTTTTTCGCGGATGTGCCCGCAGGGAGAAAATGCGAAAAACATGCTCGCCTTTCTGGCCTCTGCTGACACACCATTTATATTGTTTTTTTTTTTCTACTTCCCTTTCCACGTGTATCTTGCTTGGAACAACCAGCATCTAAGAAGCTCGTGTAGGCACCACTTATCTTCCTGACTTTTTTTTTTTTGCTGCTTTGGCCTGCAGAACACGTACTATCTGAATCGGGACGTAGCCAACTTTTAATGGTGTTGCCTTGGCATAGTCCAGTCTTATGGCACGGTGTGGCACAGGAATAGAAAAAGCGACTCGAGCAAGAATTGCAGTCTCCTCGTTGGCACACTTTTTAGCGTAGAGCGCTGTTTTGTGAGTAGGGCCTCCTTGCTCGGTGCATCGCTGCTAAGAACACCTTACGGGGCTTTGAAAAATGCAGCGCTTGCAATATTTTCGATTATCTCCCCTCCCCAGCTTGCTTACTTCTTTTACTGCGAAGAATTGCGCTAGGTTATGACCAAAATTGCTTGCGTCTATCGGAATGCGTGGACAGAGAATCACACACGCTCGCTCGAGAGCGACTTTACAATATTCAACGTTTGAAAATAATAATATTGTTATGAGATGGCACAGTCGACGGCACAGTCGGTACTCCATTTGAATGGAACGTTTTTCCTCAGAAGACATGTCAGAGGATGGGCTATGTCAGCAAAGCCAGGGATAAAACGGCGAAAATAGGAGCAAAGTCCCAAGAAACTGCGAAGTTCCTTCGCAGAGGTGGGTTCTTTAAAGCAGCTAACGGCTCGTATCTTGTGTGGATCGGGTCTGACGCCATGTTTGTCGACAACGAGGCCTAAGACAAGAGTTTGCCGCTCTCCGAATCGACATTTTTTTGAGTTCAAGATGAGACCAGCCTTTTCTAAACAGTCCAAAACAGTGGCCAAGCGCGTGTTGTGTTCCCGAAATGTGCGACCAAAAATGACGATATCGTCGAGGTAGCACATGCACACTTCCCACTTGAGGCCCCGAAGTACCGTATCCATGAAACGCTCAAACGTAGCAGGGGCGTTACAGAGTCCAAAGGGCATAACATTAAATTCAAATAGTCCATCGGGTGTGATAAACGCTGTTTTTTCTTTATGGTCGGGGTTCACGGGAATTTGCCAGTAGCCTGATCGCAAGTCAACTGAAGAGAAGTACGAAGCCGAATGAAGACAATCTATTGCATCATCTATGCGGGGAAGAGGGTAGACGTCTTTTTTAGTAATTTCATTGAGGCGCCGATAGTCAACACAGAAGCGCCATGACCCGTCTTTCTTTCTGACCAATATCACCGGAGCTGCCCAGGGACTTGAAGACTCTTGAATCACGCCATTCTGCAACATGTCTCGTACTTGTTCATTGATAATCTTGCGCTCGGATGGTGAAACGCGGTACGGCTTTTGTCGAATGGGCTGGGCTTCCCCAGTATGTATTGAATGGTGGGTCCGTGTGGGCGGTATTGACGAGCATCGACGTGTTCGCCCGAAGTCAAATACGCGTGAGTATTGTGCAAGCACGGCAACCAACGCATGGCATTTTTCTGGTTCAAGGGATTCGTCGATCATACTTTGCAATTTGGCAGGGTCCACCGGGGAAGGATCAGTGGACGGATTTATGGCTTCGGACAAAACTCCTACTGAAGTTGAAACATATTCGATCGCTTCGGCAAGTTTCAGCCCGCGTGGAAGTAGAGTGGGTTCGGGCGAAGAGTTGATAGTCCACACAGAGGTTTGTCCCCTGTTTACCGTAACAACCGATCGAGGCACCAATACATTTTTCTTTGCACGGTTTAGGGGAATCGGCTCCAGCAAAGCTTCAAATTTATCCAGATCAGTTCCCGTGCAAAGGACTGACACGAATGCGGCTGACCGCGCCAGCATGATGGTGTCGCTCAATACGCAGAGTGTGCGGGTGGTATCGGGAGAAGAATCTTCTACAAGGGCAGAGAGGGCGGTCCCGTCCACATATATCTCCCCATTACGACAGTCAACTGTGGCACCACACTGCTTCAAGAAGTCTAGACCTAAAATCACATCGTGAGTTGACCGCGGCAATACTGCAAACTCCGCCCTGAATGTGTGGCCGCCAAACGAAACAGTCACTGAGCAGATTCCAAGTGGGCATAGGGACTCACCACCGACACCTTGAAATGTTACCATTTTGTCCCAGTGAAACATTACTTTGCGGCCAAGGCGGGATTTAAACGCGGAACTCATTACCGACACTGTTGCGCCCGTATCAATCAAAGCCATCGTTCGGGTGCCATCGACTAATACTTCCACTGTGTTTTTTAGCATTGATACAGGCGAAGGTAGTTCCCAGTTAGGCTGTCCGGTAAGAGGCATTTCACGTGACAGTTGTGCCGCGGCCTCACCTCCATTAGCCGCGCTGGCTAGTTTTCCGGCGGCGGTGACCGACGCCGGGGTGATGGTGAACGCCGCTGTCGTGAAGCGGGTGGGGTCAAGCTGCGGTCAGAAGCCGGTGAATTGCGGCGCGGTGGTGCCTCGGAGAACAAAGCTGTTGGCAGGCGAGTGTCGTAGCGGGCAATTCGGGCGTTCGGGCGGTTCCACATGGGAGTTTGCTGGTACCGTGGCGCTTGGCGGCGACAGCGGCAGTAGCGAGAAATGTGTCCCTCAAAACCACAGTTGTAGCAAACGGGAAGGTCACGCTCACGGGGAGGGAAGGATCTCTCGTAGACGCCATCAAAACGGCGATCATAAGCCGGGCGCTGAAGACGCTGGTCGTAAGTTGGACGTTGAGGGCGCCGAGAGAACTGCTGGACATCGTGGCTGTAGCGTGGTGAATCCCAATTGTCGAGGCGCTGCGGGCTTTCATTGCGAGGCGTATAGCTCGGATCACGGAACTGAGCACTCGAAGGGGAGAGGCTATTGGCCTGTACATCTTGCAGCACGTAACTTTCGTGAACGTGCAAGCCGTCAGTATAGCGCCGAGGCTCTTGGTGTCGCAGCAACTCCTCGCGGACGATGCGCCGGATAGTTTCAGCGAAGTCCGGTGGTGGGGTCACATCAACGCTTGCCACAGTAGTTACATTAGCCAAGCGACCGAACTTTGGCGTAATACGACGCTTCTTCAACGCCTCGAAGGTTCGACAGTGCTGGACAACGTCTGACGCGGATTCCAACTTTTCACCCCCTATCAAAAAGTTGTAGGCGTCTTCAGCGATCCCCTTCAATAAGTGACCCACTTTATCGTCCTCAGACATTTGCGCGTCGACGAGTCTGCAGAGCTTTAGCACCTCTTCAATGTAGGTGGTGCATGTCTCACCTGGGACTTGGGCGCGATGCAGCAACGTCTGTTCAGCCTGCTTCTTCTTTCCGACGGAGTCGCCAAAGCGGGCTGAAATTTCTTCGACGAAACGGTCCCAGGTTGTGAGCTTGCTTTCGTTGTTCTCAAACCAGGTCAGGGCAGTCTCATCTAGCGAGAACACGACGTTCGCGAGTTGTGCAGCGGTATCCCAGCGGTTGTACCGGCTCACTCGCCGATAGTGCGTCAGCCATTCCTCAACGTCCTCATCGGCGTTCCCAGTAAACATTCGGGGCTCTCGAGGGGGATGCCAGCCAGGCGTGGGGGCCGGTACAGTGTTCCCACGTTGAGGCATCGTAGGAGACAGCGGTGGCAGACCCGCGACACGTCGGCTGCGGCGGAAATCCTGAAGGCCCGACGTGGCGTACCCAGCACCTCCACCAAACTGTTATGAGATGGATTTATTTACAGTGAGGTCGGACGGTGTAGGACGAGCGCAGATGGTAGAGCGGTCCGTGAATGATGGTGCCAAGCCGGAGTGCAACCTCGTTCTCCTCTTCTTCCAATAAGCTTGCTCAGATGGTTGACCGTTGAAATGTCATAAACGCATCCGCGAATATACGGCACTGATGGTGTGCGTAACATTATCTAAATTGGCCGCTGAGAGTACTGTATTATTGCGCCGAGTTTTCTTCAATTGTCCTAAATAGTTCACACTTGTTTTAAACTTTACAGAATTTCTGTTAGCGTGGTTACATAAAATGGCTGTCTCTCTTGTTTTATTTAATCCCGGAACAAATTATACTAGGGATAATTTAGAAATATTTCTAACGAAGCTACACGTGTGTGCGGGTTTGTTCGAACAATATCGTAAGTCGACATATATAACTCAATACTGTTATCCTCCATTACAGCTTCGCTGGTATTTCATCTTCAAGAATTAGTCATTCCAGACGGACGCGTGCATCCGTGCCTAACTAGAACAGATAGAAAATGAAAGCCCTTCCACTAAAGTTATTTGTTGTTTTTGTAAGGCACGAATGTGCACCTTGATCTTTTTCAGGATTGACTCATTTTTATGCACTTTTAGCTGTTTATTTTTTATTCGTACCATTACAGTACTTACATACCTTTTGTAAGATGGCGTGTTACTCAAACGCGTAAAGTTTTAAAGTATTCTGCCGTGCTTTCTGTTTTATTCGCGCTCCTCCGGTGCAACATAGGTAAATTTACATTAAGCAACCGAATGCTTCAGTACGTTCAATGTACGGGATTTGGCTGCTAGAATTCTTATTTCATTTTGAGGCTGGCAGCAACGGGCTCTATAGGGATCATCAAAGCTGTACTCGATGGTTTTACTGTTTTTGTTTAAGTTCGTTATCTCGAAAGCGTCTTTCTTTCATCCGCTTTACGTAGCTCAACCTATATATCTGAAGAAGACTGCGCAATATATCCCGCATAATTTAACAGTGCTGAACAGATTTTGATTGTTACAGGTAGTCCCAGCTTTCTCGCGAAAATAAAAAGCAAAAATTGCAATTGTTTTGATGCTTCTTACCCCTTACTCTGATTTAGTCTTTCAATACCCAGAGCTAGCAGCCCTTTTGAGAAATACCAAACGGGCGTTATCTAGCGTTGCTTCACCATTTAAGCAACGTATTTTGCACAATGTTTGTTGGGCGTACAATGCAACCTAATTTAGAACTGCAGCCGCCAACACGTTTAATCTACTTAGCATGGACTTGTGAAATCGGGCTCCACGCTGTCGCTCTTTTGTCTTATCTTAGCTTTTTTTCTTGCGGGCGAAACGTTTGCAAAGGTTGCAAGCATTGCTCTTTTTGTAATCTTTTTATTTGCGCTGAAGATACAAGAGGGCGCCCTTTACGTAAAGGTCATTAGAGGCTTTTGTGATGCTCCGTGCAACAGCTGGTTCAGGCGACTTCGTCTTGGGACGAAATCAAGCGACAGCTCGTTCTCTAGTTGTAGATGAAGCAAGAGGCACGTAGTGTGCGATTCTTTGTAAAAACTTGGGCGCCTGACGTCATGTTGTGTGGCCATTCAGAGACCAGTGACGACGGTGGCGTCAACTGTGACTAGTGGGTAAAATATTCAGCTGTGTATATATTTTTATTTTCCCCTTTTATCGGAGACAGAATACTTTACGTGTAATGGGGGGGGGCATGAGTCCTTGATTTATTGCTTGACCCTGAGAAAAGTTTCTATTTGTTGCCGGCTAGGGGCCGGTGGGCATATCACTATATCTTACGCTGTAGTTGTGCGATTTATATATTTAATGCGCGGTACATTACCCTATGCACCGTATTGTCCAGAAAAACTTGTACAGTTTCAAAATTGGGTCAGCTAGGACGGATGGCTAAATGCTTGTGAGGAAGGGTGATGGTATGTTTAGCAGATTCTGCATAAGGGGCTCTACTGATCCAACAGTGCTTCAGATGCCTGACTCACGTGCACAGGCGTGCGCCGTACAGATGTGCTAACAGCCATATATTAATCCTCAAAAACCAGGCGCAGTCATTGTTGTTTGTGCGAAGGAAGATTACAAGGAGAGAAGCGAGCAGGAAGGCCGAGAAGTTGGCCATGGCGTAGAGCCCGGTTTGCTACTCGGGCTGTTCAGGGGATGAAAGAGAGGGCAGGCAAAAAGGAGAGCTTAAGAGCCCCGGCAAAAGTGGAAAGGGTGACATAGTGATGGGGACACAGGTGAGAAGAGGGAAGGGAAGAGTGCATTGAGATCATCAACAAAAGTATGCCACGCAATAGGGATCCCACTGGCCTGTACCTACATAAAGGTTTGGCCAAAAAGGTGAATTGAGCCCGAAACTGCAGCAATTTAGCGCGAACACTAACTTAAAGCCAGACGCGGGCATGATGAAATAACATATTCGCCCCTGTCATTGCGTCCGTGGCCAACATCGCCCTGCCCGTCACGTGATTTATACCGTTATCCTTATAGACTCCACCCAATGTCTTCGAGAAAGCGGCCTTGTCGCACATGCGAAGTGGATTGTTGTAGGCCAAGCGTGAGTTGCCTAATTTATTTAAACACTGACTTCTAGCGATGGCTGGAAGTGATATTACAGTAAAACGACAGTAGTGACTTTACTGTAACGATTACAGGTGAAAGTTTCGCGAAATCTGCATTATTGTGGAAATGTAGGGCGTTACAAAGTTCGCCATTTTCCGTAATTTTTTTATGTATTTTTTAATTTCAGGTTTTTCAAAATTTTGTTTGACCAATCATCTCATTGAGGCTAATGTAACAATTACGTGTGAAACATTTGCGAAATCTCCATTATTGTGAAAATTTCATGCGTTTTGCCATTTTCCGTGTTTGTTATATTTTGGTATTTCTTAGATTTTCAAAATTTCTTTTGACTAATTATTTTCAATTACGCTATTATAACGATTACAGGCGGAACATTTGTGAAATCGTCATTATTGTGGAAAGGCAGCGCATTACACGGTTCAACATTTTCCGTAATTTTTTTATATTTTTCCTATATCTTCGCTTTTCAACATTTTTTTTCTACAATTATTTCCATTTACGCTATTATAGTGATTACAGGCGAAACTTTTGCGAAATCTGCATTATTGGGGCAACGCAGGGCGTTACACGCTTAGGCTTTTTCGGTGTGTTTTATAATATTGTTATTTTTTAGTTTTTCAAAATTGCGGGTTACCTATTATCACCATTTACGCTATTATTACTATTGCAGTTGCACCTCCGCGATATCTGCATTTTTGTGGAAATGCAGGGCGTTACACGGTTCTGGCTGTGTCGGTACTCGGCAAAGTTTGCTACGCATTAAAAGCCTCCACCGCTAATGCCAAAGATGAAAAGGCACCCTGCTTCGGAGAGCTCACCGTGGCCTCCAAATTCTCTAGAATCCATTATAGATAATTGGAATAATGGCTACGAGTGTGCCAATACTTCCTGAAACGACTTGCAGATCGCGCCACCCATCCTTCGAGTCGATGAAGAAGAGCTCGTGGAAGTCTACAATCCTGAGGATGACTTTGCATCCACCACTCGCCGCGAAGAAGACGACGACCTCTTCGATGCATATGACGACGATTGATAGCACCGCAACTGTGCATATAAACAATGATACTGAAATTTCACTGTGTCCGACATTGCTCACCTACAACACCTTCGCCTATTGGTTATGCGCATGAGTGCAAGCTTCCCTGAATTTTTTAGTATTATGCCTCGGGCTCACTGCGAATGAATGGTTTAGTGCGCAGACAACGCTATCAGCTTACACAAATAGCCTTCGAGCTGAGTGCTCATGCTGTAATTCTATCCAAATATAAAAAGAAACCGGAAGCAGATGTGTTCTGATCATGTATCCGCCCTTCCACAAATGCTTTGCAAGCACCGAGGATGCTTGCTTCGTTCTATAGCGCAAAACAAACATACCGGCCACAGGCATTAATAGAATTTCGCACTAACCGCGATAAATGAAGCCCATTTTCCTAAGCATGTGCCTGCTCCGTAGTGGCTAACATCCCCTGCTCATCCCTTCCGTTTCAGTCGCATCGGATGATAACCTCAGAGAGAACACAGGTCCCATGAGATGTGTCCGGTAGAAGTGGCCCAATGCATGACTGTGCCTTTTTATGCGGAGTATATGGAGGCACTCTGCGTCACTTCCAGAGCCCTTAAACGCCAAGTGATTTTACCGGAACGAACCCAACGTATAAACAATATTCAGGCCTAGTTTAGTGCTTGTACCCCTTTCTATGCGAGCAGGTCGAAGGATGGCGTGTTCGGGAGAAATTGGAAGCGAAGAGCGTCTGCGGCGGGCGTTGGATTCGTGTGGAGTGCGAGAATTGGATGGGGAGCTCAAGAGAAAACCCCATTAGAGCAGCCGCACGTGACCGCGCTTCTCAAATATGCACTTACGGCACGAGCACGCTCAGGCTTTTCGGGAAACGCTTAATGTGTGCCACTCCCTTTTCGCCATCGGCGAAACTCCATTAATTGGGATTTTGCCCTTTCGCCTCAACGCACTCTCATCCTCTCTTTCTATCTCTTGTAATGTATTCTTCCCCTCTCTTCGCCAGGCTTCATCGGTCAGCTGAGTCAAGTAAAACTTAGCCAAGCTCGTATATCAGCTCTGGCGTGAGAAGCAACGGTTTAAGACAGCTCATAAGTGCATGCCACAAGCGCTTGCGACTTTGGGTAGCTGACAGGGATGGGCGTGGGCCGCCCGTGTGAAGCCGTCATAAGCTGACGTATTCCGGCGATCGAGCCTCGGCTACACTTTTAACGCGTTGCGTTAATAGCAGAACATCCGTCTTCATCTGCGGCGTTGACAGTGCTTGAAAAATCCCGTAGCGCCACCTTGCGGCGCCCGCATAAACGCCCGGGATCGTAAGGTGCTGTCCGAACAGATAGCGCGCGAGCCGGAGCGGAAAGTTTTCACCGATCGCGGGCGTCGCTCGAGGGGTGCGTTGGCGTCAGCGCTAGGGTATAATGCGCCGTAGTGCGCTCTCGCTCTTTATAAAGGTATGGTGGGTTCTCTGCTGTATATCTCCGCCAGGAGCCCTTCAGAGTCTTTCAATTATGATATGACTGCTTTGTTAGCCCTTACATCGAGACCTTAGTTACAACCAATTAAACATTGATAAATCATTTTTTTTATTTTCTCGGATACCTTTATGTATTACGTGTATTGTTTAAATACTGATATCAGCATTTGTGTGACCAGAATAAATGCGCAAATATTTCTAATATAATATTTGCACGAAGCATGTTCTATTAACGTTGTTCTGTGTGCTTGCGTGTTAAGAGTGGCTATGGAGAGAGGAGTTTCGGGGCTAAGCGCCGCTTCGTTATGCAACATATACCCTGCACCAAAGCGAAATGCCTATTTGTTGTAGGCGTAAGGGTGCGCAGTGCTTTTTCACGTCACGTGCGCTAGTCTACTAGGATATTTTGGTTTCAGCAAGAATGTTCCCGGCCCGATTGTACATTTATCAAAAGGCGTGCACCGTCGCAAATAGTTTCTTCGATTTGCCCGTCCGGAATAGTCGCAATACGTAATGGGCCGTCCAGGACTGCTCTTAGCATGAGGATCCTATGTGTAAAAGAAAGCGTAGGGGAGTAAGGGACTCGGCAGCAATAGTTTCTTCTTCATTCTGGTTGTATAAGTGAACACAGGAACGACAAGCCTGGTTGGCCTGAAGAAATGGACTGCCGCGATCCATGGTCGTGATCCCTTCGCCGTTGACGGTGGGAGCCTAACGCGAACCAGAATGGGCTTTCCTACCTTTCACGTCGAACGCTCCAGAATAATTGGAACGAATGG
This sequence comes from Haemaphysalis longicornis, assembly GCF_048455015.1. Taxonomy (NCBI): domain Eukaryota; kingdom Metazoa; phylum Arthropoda; class Arachnida; order Ixodida; family Ixodidae; genus Haemaphysalis; species Haemaphysalis longicornis. The sequence continues at coordinate 66,434,121 of NW_027526361.1, read as the reverse complement.
CTTCCGGAGAACCCAAAAGATCCAGCATTCGTATTCGCAGGGAGTTGCCGGCCTTTTCGTGCTCGAAAAGGCTCCTATGCTGAGTCCCCTGAGGTCCGCCCCGTGCAACTGCACAGGACCTAATCGAATTCAAACGGGCGGAACTGCACTAGACGCCGATGTAGCAGCTCGGTTCAGGAACTTCCGATGCGAGTTTCTTGCTTGCCAATCACCAACTAGTAGTACCCACATCCACTTCGGTCTCTGTCTTTTCTCTCTCCACCTCTCCTTCTTTTAGGGGTGGAGCCCCTTAGGGGCTCGGGCTGTTGTCGTCTCATGTCATCGTCGTTACATGTCGTCGTAAGGTCATGTAGCCACGCTACTAAAACACCGGAACAGTCGCTTCCCAATGCCTCGCGCTAGAACGTAATGCTTACTAAAAGAACGCACCAGGACACTCGTTTCCCAACGCCTCTCCCTAGAACACCTCGTGCATCAAAGATACGAGATACGTGCATCAAAGATACGAGAAACAAACATACCGGCAACAGGCATTAATAGAATACCGGCAACAGGAATTTATAGAACTGCGATAAATGAAGCACGAAACTGTATATGCGTGCTTAGTTTCGTGCTTAGTTACAACCGTTGACGGTTTCATAAGCATGTGCCTGCTCTGTAGTGGCTAACATCACCTGCTCAGCCCTTTCGTTTCAGTCGCATCGGATGATAACCTTTGTAAGCAAAGCTCTATACCTCTAACCCCAAACTGTTTCATATACACGGGAAAAAACGCCGAGGCGCAAAGAACGCACTTATACAAGGCATGTGGGTGGAAGCCCGCAGGTTCCACCCACAGACCACCTGTTTTTGAGGGCGGTAAAAAAATGAGAAAAAGACAACCAAATGTTCTGCTCCGGTAGCGTGTGTTCCGCAACTTGCCGGCGATAATAAGATACGTATAATGGACAAATAAGTAAAAATTAGTAGTAGGTGGGGATAGAAGGGTCGAATTGCATGTCCGTATTTTGTTTTGTAAGAATTTTCCCTTGCTGTGCATAAATTTTACCGTCGTTTTATATCTACAAACCGAGGGTCCCACTAAAGTCTTTGACTCTGGGACCCTAATCTGTATATCCTGGATTTTGTAACAACTTATTTTTGGAAATAATAAAACTTAAAACGGGAAACTTGAATTAAACATGGGTTTCATGGGAATCCCGAACCCGAGATTCGCCCTTATAAAGCAACCATTCGCCTTGAATGCACCGCCACTTCAGCCTAATTGACAGGGGTGCGTGCGCCGGGAAGACAAGGCTACCTCGGTTACGGTGTCAGCCCGCGCTCGTGCTGGGCGAGGCTAATTGCTCGAGGTAGTTTCCTGCTCGATGATTAGATTGCGCTCAGATTGGGTTCCTTCCTCCCTCTCTTTTTCAAAGCTAACGCTTTGTTGATACAAGAAAAGCAATAGACAAAAGAAAGCGCCGAAATCGTCTTTATGCTCTCTGTTTTTCTTTTCATTTTTGCCTTGTTTCCTTCACTGAAGCATGAGCAGCTTTCGAAGACGCGAGGGGAGGCAAAAGGAAGAAAACGAAAAAAAAAAACATGTTCAACTATTTGTCTCCGAGAACGTGTGGCGAGAAGTTTTAAACCCCGCTTTAGAAGTCGGCATGCCTGCATGTTATCTACGAAGCTCCAAACATAAAATATAATTTAGTTTTTAAAATAACGCTCGGCGGTACTGTAGTCGTAGATCTTGTGACGCACAGAAGGGTCTACACGACGAGAGATACGCGCTGGTGAAAAGTGTTCCCTAAGGTATTTATGGCCATCTGTACCAGTAAAAAGGCTGTCACGAGCCTCAAACGTGTGCCGCGAAACGGTATCTATAGCCCTAAAATCTCAGCGTGCCACCGCTACTAACTAGGCCCCGCATCGTTTGGCACGTTAGGTCGTCTAGCTTCGTTGCACATGCTTCGTAGACTGTTTTTAACTCGCCCATGCGTCCTCACCTGCTTTGTCGAAAGTCCGTCGACACCGGTGCTTTCCGATCATCCGTCCCGGAGTCATCACGAACCGTTCGAGGTGCAATCCGGTATTTCTTTTTCAAGTGTATTGCCATGGCTATCATGGGAAAGTGAAGCGCTACTGAAGGCGATTCAAGGACAAGTGCTATAAACGACACGTTTAGCGCGAAGCGAGTGTAAAAACAGTACAAAAACAGTTAAACCGGTGAATAGGTATTATTTGTAACAGGTTATGTTATATTTTGATTTTGTTAATTCCCGCTTGTGATCCTTTGCTCAGAGTCGGTACGATCATTGTTGCCATAGGAGTGATCCCAACTGGTACGCGTACCAACCTTAAAATGCCGCCTTTCAATAACTATGTATGGTGCGGGGTTTTCAACAGCGGAGCTGTTTAGCAAATCGAAATTTTTCGTGTACGCAGTTAAAAATACCAAGAAATTTCTGAGCGGGCTCACGTCAGCGCAGGCACGTGAGCGCGGGCCTTGCCGCGACCACTGGGCAGTTAACAAAACGAAGAAAATGTCTTTCGCTCGTGTGTGCGGGCACCGCGATGACCGCGCAGCAGCCCCTGCGCACGGTTGTCAAGCCAAGCATACCCACTAAGGGAGATTGCCCAAAAAAAACTCAAGCGTTTGCCGTAATCGTGGCAACACTTTCTCGGAACGAGAAAGATCTGCCGTTAATGTGGCAACACTTGTTCGGAACGAGAAAGACACACAGCGTACGCCCCTCCAAGATGATGTCCAATGATTATCACTTCCAAACAAATGAAAGAAGCTCGCACTTACAGCAACAATGATTGAGTAAAGGTCGTTGCGGCAGTGAAGAGGCAGCAAATCGGCGGCAATCGTGAACCTAAACAGTGGTGTTGGTCGTGAAGGTTGGGTACAGCTTCGCTACCATCAAGCCTTGCGCTTTAGTGTAAGCTTCCTTAATTTTCTTTTAGTTTTACCTAGGAAAATGTGCAGTGAAACATTTTACCGTCAGAAATTTGCATGCAATGACAGCTTTACTCCTTTTTTTCATGGAATGCACCTTATTTAGACTCGCCTTGTTCAAAAAATACGGCAATACGAAGAAAATAGAAGAAATACAATGAGAGTACATAAACGACACAGATACTTCTTACTTGACGATACCCGTAAGAATATTGTACAAAATCTATTCGATAAAAAGCTGGCAGCGCCTTCTAGGTAGCTGAAAACACGTCCAATTTATAACTCTGATACCACCTACTCGGCCATGAAGGCTGCGGCCTATGAAAGTATTGTCTCACTATGTCTGATAATTCTCAGGAGGAGGAGGAGGCAAAACGTTTGTTGAGAAAAAAAAAAAGAACGGTGGGCGGCGTCCTCAGCTCAGAAATATTTTTTTTTTTTTTTGCCGGCCTCTGTTGTTTGAGCACAGTATTGCCAGGGAAGTGTGTTTTTTGCGAAAAGAAAGAAAGAAAACTATGCCTGGGAAGACAAGACCCCTAACCCCCATTTGGATCGCTCACACATCTACGTTGCCGGACACAAGAGCCCCATGTTCGTTCACGGTTGGACTTTATTAGCGAAGCCAACTTTTTAATCTTCACCTGATAACTTTTATGTCTTAATACAGATATCTAAACATCCCCCCTTTGATGCCCTGCAGCAATGTAACTGCCTGAAAAAAAGAAATGACCCGGCGTAAACGACAGCTTGTTCAACCGGCTGTCTTCGGTATAGCTGAAGAGTTGGGCACGGCGTTCTTTCGCTTTGGTTTTTTTTTTTTTTTTCCCACTGGCTGTAGCCGAAGGTAAAGAGAACATGCAGGCAGAGGCAATTTGTGAACAGAGTCCTCCGTGATGAAGCCTCAATGATGGAGACAAAGTTTGCAGACGCGATGTCGAAAACCCAAAATGACATTCTCTATTTTTTTTATCTATACGTGGTAATGTTCGTCGTAATGAAGCATTTCGTCTGCTGCTCTTCAGTATAGAACTTAGCAAGTTTATGAGCACTGTTGATTTTGACGAACCCGACGGCGACTTACTAGAATTGTTTCTTGAACCGAATTGGAACTTTACGAAATCCCAAGGTTGCGACACACCCAATTGTGTGTCGTCCGCGATGAAACCGAATTTTTTTCTGAAAAGAGTACATCGGGCCACCGTCACGGAGGCACTTTCTTAAAAGCAACAGGCTGCTGGTGGTTTCTATCACCAGCAGTTCTATTGACGAATTCAATAAAGGGCTGAAGAGCAAGTAGAAAAAAAAAAAAATCTGGGCTCGTCTCGGGCATCACATAAAGTCATCTCTCTCTTTCTCTCTCTCTGGGCTCGATGCCATCGGTACGGCTATCTCCTGTGGTATTCTGAGGTAACTGCACTTTAAAGTCTACTTTATGTTATTCTGTGGCGCTGGCGTAATGGCTCCTATATCAACACTGGGAAGTTCTCGTCTTGAAAGAGTCTAACAGCTATAAGGTGGGCCTGGGGTGCAAAATCGCATCGATGGAGTTCGGCTTCGAGAATTTGAACACAGTCGGTATAGTTTCGTAGCAAACTGTCGAAGTTAGACACGCGGATTTTAAGAGAGTCTTTGAGCGTGTTGCAGCTTTTATTCAGCCAAACCTTGTACACAAGCTTTGTTGCAGTCGTTGTATACAACAGTGGGCTATAATAGTTTGTGATACTCTTTTAACGCCAAATAGTATCGCAGCTTATTTCAATGGTGGACGAACGTGATTGTTGATACCCCATTTGGAAATCGTATTTTAAGTTGAAACTTGCATCGGATTTTTACTTTGCAAATATTCTTCGCAATGACATCCGCTGTGAGACTCACTAATTTTTTTTTTGGTATTAACGAATGCTATTCACACTGACATAAATTAAAATAGCCCAACTCACCAAGTGCGAACTGTTTTTGGCAAAGAATCTGATAAAAAAACACATCGAATTTTGAAGGAATCAGGAGGCGTCAAAAAGGACACTATTTCTGCTGTACTCTTTATTTGTAACAGGCGTGGTTAACCAAGCTTGTAACCAGACTTGCGTGTTAATGTAGGTCAGCATCTTAAGTTCGTAATTCCCGCTTTTTCGCCTTGTTTATGAGGGTTTACTAAATCTACTTCGCTGACTTCCTTGCGTGTTAATTTATCTTTTCTGCTCGCGTCTCCCGTTACGGCTGACATCGCCAGAAAACCGTGTGCTAAATAGGCACAATATGTTTTCCCCCTCGTAAAGCTTACAGTACGGTTATATAACTGTTCTACCTCTTCCGCTGCTAATAGTTCCTCTTCGTCTCAAAAGAGACGCAAAACGTTCCACCAGAACTCAAACATCACCACCCAGGAGAAAGGCGTAAATGGACTGGTCACAGTGTATCCTTGCCAGAGATGTGTTTCCGGAATGGTTCACACGTTTTTTTTGTTTTGTTTTTTTTTCTGGGTTCATTTCTTTTTCCTTTCTTTGTTTTGGTATTCCGCACTAAAATTACTGAACACGTTATCTTCAGCTTCCACTAACGGAGGGGGTTCTTCTGTGCCTTTCCTTCTCGTGGGGGAGGAGTACGTTGCGGTGGCGGTACCGCGAGAAAAGATAACTCAAGGGCGCCTAGTTTAACGGTCGCAAGGCTCGGCATGGTCTTCGTCTTTCGTAATGGTCACTGCGCTTCCCTTCGCTTCCCTGTCAGAGCTGTCACGTTCCCTGTTCGCTCTTAACAACGTACAGGGGGGACGAGCCACTAGGTCGTTATGGCCGGTTCTCGATCTGCAAGGTAGCCCTCGTGAGAACACACCGCGGAATTGACGCATCTGGCCGTTAAAAGGTCCACGTTCATGCATCCAGGCTGGTACCGCGCTCTTCTCCCATTTGTCACCCCGTAAAGCTATTCGATTACAGAGCCCTTCGCCGGAGCTTCTTTCGCACGTAAAGCAGATGCCCTTTCTAGGGCGACATCAAGGCGAGAATTCGATCTGTCTGTCTGTCTGTCTGTCTGTCTGTCTGTCTGTCTGTCTGTCTGTCACCTCAACCCGTCAATGAGGTTACTGCAAGACCTGCTGAATAGTGAATAAGTAATTGGCCAATGGTGACCAATCAGTGAACCACCGGCGAACCAACCGGTGTCGCGTGACTCGCGGTTGGATCATGTGATCAGGATAGGGGAAAGCAGAAGGTCAGGTAGAGGGAAGATGGACAGGACGGGGGACAGAAGAGTAGCACTGACAGAGAGAGAAAAGAGACGGCAGAGAGGGAATAGATAAGGAAGAGTAAGGAGCAGAAGATGCTAAAAATAGTGTAGTAAATGGGGTCAAAGGGAAGGCAGTTACTAGGGGCGGCGAAGTGGATGAGGACGCTTGCTAATAGCGGGGTGATACAGTGGACAAAAAAGAAGAAAAGGGGCCGTGGAGAACTGGTGATAGGAAATAACATAACTTTAACAAATGATAAAGATTCCTCCATTCTCCGGTCATTCCGTGCATTCGTTCCTTACCAGCTTCGCGAGATCCCGGTTAGTGTGGGTCCCTGGTCGCGCAGAGATGATCTTCAATGAACTGGCCGACCAATTAGCCAATTTGTCTCTTGGGGGTTCTGGCGTCGTGAATTGCCCAATTGACAGTTTTCTGGTGGGAGCGAGGTTCAGGCGCCTTCAAATTTTACAAATTAATCGGTAGGATGCCCTTCGTTCATGTTCCGACTGTATTCACTCCTCTCACTTATGGAAGCCTAAATTCTGCGAATCTCGTAAATGTGGGGTGGCAATAACAAAATTTTGATGGAGAATTCCCCTTAAAATTTTTATCTACACAAAGCTGGTCAGGCTTTATCTCCTCAATGTCCTTTCTGCAAGGCTCCCGAAAATATAGAACGCTTTCTTTTATATTGCCGCAGCTTTTCCTCGAAGCGACGCACACACCGTCAATACAAGTTTAATCGGCTTAATCTCCCGTTACTTCCACCGCTGTTCTTTCTCTGGGCGCTTCCGTCCTAGGAGTTTGCCACAGAGATGATGTGCTCGCATTTCACTCCTTTGTTGCGGCGACAGGCCGCATGCCCTGCTAGACAGCTATTTCTTCATTTGTGATTTTTTTTCCCGACTACTCTGTTATATCCAAAGATTTATTTTTCTTGTCTCAATCTTTTCTCTTACTCTATTCTTTTTTGTCTATAAAATAACCAGGGTCACAACCTAATCATTACAGGCAGCTCCTTGACCAATTCAAGCGTGGGTATGCGCCATGATTCAAAGGACCAACCAACCAACCAACCAACCAACCGACCGACCGACCGACCGACCGACCGACATAGGAGCAGGGAGAGAGGAAGGGGGGCGTAACGAAACGAGGTAGAATGAGATTGAAAGATGGGGTAAGAAAGGAGAGAGGAAAATATTAAAAATAGTCGTGGAAGGGAGTTGATGGCATGGTGGGGCAGCCATCAGTTGGCCACCATCGGCAAGGGCTCGGTGTATAATATCGTGAGCCGCGGTATGAGTTGACTTATAACCGGGGATGGCGTCGTGTCCGGTATCCCAGACGATGCGAATGTCAGGGGTCGTCGAACAGTTTTTGGGAGTGAGTAGGGCTGATGGAGAGATGCAGCCAATCTAGTAGTTCCGGCAGGCTGTCTGCAAGTCAGTGAGATTAGTGACTGGTTCAGGGCGGAAAGTGGCGGCCAACGCAAGGAAGGTTTTTTGAGCGACATCGATTTAGGTTGTGGTACTAGTGGCGGCATTGATGCATTTGCCTGTGTGTGTGACTGCACAGGCTACGTGGCCGGCGCTCCCACTGTAGGGGGTAGCATCTGTGTATAGGGTGGTGGTGTCGCTCCCGTATCGCGCAGTCAGGGCTCGAGCACAAGCAGCCCGGCGGCGAATGTGGTAGTTGGCGTGCATATCCTGAGGGATTGGTGCTAGCGGGATGCAATCTGGCCGGGCTAGAAGGGTGCGTTTGTTTCTTCCTCCGGGGGTATCGGGTGGTGTCCTAATGCTACTGTAAGGTCTGGTCGACCTGTGGGAGTCAATTGCAGGCGGCTTAGCTGAGCTGAGTGATGTACTGCTCGCAGCTCTTCCCACGTGTTGTGAACTCCAAATCGAGTAGTTTTGGGTCTCAGTGGCAATGGGGAGGCCAAGAACAGTTCTGTACGCTTGGAAAATCATGGTGTTGAGTCGAAACGTTTCTGTTGCTTTGAGAGCGAGGCATGGGGTTCCATAGGTAATGCGGTTATTAAGCAAAGGTGGTCCTATTCGGAGGTATCTTGCCCTTTAAGACTTTGGTGGCGGGGAAAGATGCGCTGCAAAAGGTGCATTATATGTGACAGGGTTTTATGTAGCGGAGAAATTGTGTGCAGTCTTGAGCCGTTTTTCGGTATCGTGAGACCAATCACACGCAGATGCTAGACGTTGGAGACTGGCTACCTTGCAATGATAGGTCTGGTTCGGGTATACCTCGAGCAGATTTGTGAGAAGGCTGGGACTGGAACATCAGCAAAGCCGATTTTCGAATTGCCGCCTGCAGTCCTGGTGTCTGGAGGTAGTGATTGGTAATGGTAACCGCTTGCTGCATAACATCTTGCTGTTCTCCGATGGAGCCAGTACGCGTCCAGACGGCCAGGGCGTCCGCGTATAACACGTGTTTAAAGGGACACTGAAGTGAATTTGTCAAGCTCCCGTTTTTGCTTGCACTGTGTAGACTGGCTGAAATTAGCACACTTTTCATCGTTTATCCGGTTGACAAATCGGTAATTATTTTATAAAGCCAGAAAGAAGAAAAACTACCATGCGCGGTCTGCGGCGGCCGCACCAACTAAACGCTGTGACGTCGAGAGGAGGGGCACCGTGATTGGACGATGTCCAAGATTAGCATTCAAACAAGTTTCGGTTTCGGTTCTGTAAAACAACATGCTTGACATCTGACGGCATCGTTGGATGGGCATTCTCTATATCTCAATAATCACCATACCGCGCTTTTGCCATATTTTCGGCTGTAAAATGCCTAAGATAAGCCTCCCAGGACGGCTTGGAATCGTAACAATCTCTAGCCGAGGCCTACGCAGTGGATGAATGCCATCCGCGTCCCCGCAGACGCTCAAATGCATGCGCTTTCCCCCCATATTTGGAGCTTGCCTCGCTCATGCCTGTATCGTAAAAAGCGTGTTCGCACCAGGCCAAGGGTCTGTTGATTCTGGCCTGTGCCCACTGCCCGCAAGCAGTCGGTGCTTATGGCAACAGCACGCCAACGAGAACTCGCTAGCGCGGCAGTGCCAGCCTGCGCGAGTTCTGTGGACTAGTTCGTGGAGCAATGAACGTTGCGGCCCAAAAAAAGGTGAACTCAGTAACGAAAACATCGGCGAAAAACAAAAAAGTTAACTCATATATATAAAAAAAAAGCACGTACCCGCGGCGATGCGAACTTGTGACTGGCAGAACACTTGCGATGACATACCTAGCACCCCAGACGAGTAGGCCACAGGCCGCCGCTGGCGCTGATTGAAAAGATAAGGTATATAATGTATAACCAGTTTACACTTTTATTTAGTTTTAGTATTTCAAGCAGCTTAGGTGACTATTTGTTGTATTGCGCTCGTGCAGTAAGCGTCCCCCGAGTTTCCACAATAGCTCACGTCTAGCAATTGCATTTCGTAGACGGGAAAGCGTTCGCAGATGCGTAGTCGTGCTGCTGACCGCTCTGCTTGTTCGCCCAGTGCAAAAAAGTGCTTCCCGCACCCTAGTTTTACGCTGTACGGTAAAAATATCAGTTGATTTTATTTCCTTAGTACCTATATTGACTTCGCTCACTCTTCTCCCCCTTCAAGAGGCCTTATATTTTCCTACTGGCGTACCAGTCAGCGAAGCGTCGCATGTGCGCTTGTGCAGCGCTTGTGTGAAGCGACCTTGACTTGGAGCTAGATACAGTGTACAAACTAACAAAGTAAATAAAGGCGCATTCTTCCATTCCCAAACGTGTTGTGGCTTAGTTTCAACTGATCGAGCGAATTGCGACGACCCGTTGGCGGCCGGCGGACTAAACGGTGGGCCGACTGACTCGGTCGCGGAGGGTCGGCGACCCGTGCAGTAGCAGCCAATTGTGAGCTCCTCTCCTGCTGACGTCACACGAAAACGCCACAGAAAATGGGCGAGCGCAAAGAGAGGAGGACAGCATTTTCGAATTGATTTTTCTACTAAATAAATTCGCGTAAACGCGCACAGAGTGGTCGAAACAGGGCCCAGGGACTCCGGACTACAGTTTGCGCTCGTAATCCCGCATTGTTTACAAATCACTTCAGTGTCCCTTTAATATGTGTTATTGACTGACATTTCGGTGGGAGGAATCTTCATGGCGAGCAGGAGGATGTTGTTAGGGCCTCCACCCTGTGAGAAGCATCGTTAGTCCACGTTACCTTGATGCTGAAGCTTGCAAAATGGGAGCGGCATTCAGTGCGAATAAATAAATAAATAAATAAATAAACCATTAAATAAAATAAATAAATAAATAAACAAATAAATAAATAAATAAATAAATAAATAAATAAATGTACGTTTGTGTCCCTGATCGCGATGAAATACTGAGAAAGTGGATCAGAATTAGGCACGCGGCAATTATGTAGCTGATGAAAAGAAATAGGCTTAAAATGAAATAAATTTAGCTGCTAAGACTGCTCTTCCCATCAGTCAGACGAAAAATATAGAAAAAAATCTGCAGAGCAGTTGGTGATAAAGAATATGACGGAAGGAACTACGTAGTTTCCGGTTCCTCCTTGACATTTTCAGTGCGCTTATAATCTAATGCAAATCTGCCGGGACGGAGACACAGAGCCAGTCATACGACAAAATTAGGGCGCACACGCTGATCGCAAACTGAAAGGTGGCCAATGAAGTTTCCGCAATCAAGTTGGTAAAAAGTTGGATCTTCCCATGCAGGGCTAGAAATGGACGCAAAGCGAAGCATTGATACCACGTTCCCTGTGTACCACGTCTCGCTCTTCTCGCAAGACGCCTGCGCAGAGGTCACGGGTCGTCAAGAAAACCAGCGCTGTCGCGAGGCTCATGAAGAAAAGTAACCCGTGTGGTTTCAACCGATAGGTAAACAATCTGCGTTCAAGGCTGGACCGCAAATCAGCGTTGGCGAGGTTCGAAATGAACCAGGAGCGGCGCATCAGCATGAAACGGAACGAGGAGTTCAAGGTGCCACTCAACGGGGTTCTTTGCGCAAGCATCGTCCATAAGGAACGTGTTACAGGACGCAGGAAGGGATCGGTTTGCGCTGCAACGCTCGTGCCAGAACATTGAAGGATACTGCCTGTACCCCTTAAGCAGACGTGAACGTTGCGCGCGCGCGAGTGTGTTGAGTCTCCCGATTGGTATGCGTCAGTAATCATCAGCATCATCATGTAGATTTCCAGTGCGAGTAAATCTGCAATCCCTGGTAAGGGCAGCCACGGCCCAGGACTGGCTTGCGTCGTTCTTCCGCTACACCCTACTGCCATGACGACCAGGCGTTGTTGCTGCGCTTGCCCCTTCTGGGCGTAGTACTAACGACGTTGGCCGTCTTTCTTCGCAACCCTCGTGGTCTTGACTCACGTCTTTGATCCAGCGTGTATTCGCGGTCCACATCACGTTTCGCAGTGTAGCGGGGACGCTCCTGTTCCGCACGGCTCTTCTTGCGGGTCTGGGCGTCCTCAGCGCTGAGTTAACATTCGCGTATTTACGCACTCGTTCTGCATACGTGGCCATCACGCTGTCCATATACAATCTGTAAACGCACAGCACGCGCCATAGGCGTAAACTTGGAAACGCCGGGTGGGATCCGCGGAGGCGAGCGCCATCATGTGGGGTTCCTAGCGCGTGCAAGGAAGACCACAGCAAGACCTGGAAAGTAGGAACAAGAGGTAGAACATGCTTCGCAAGAAAAACAGGCATGTTCTGCGTTTAGGTCCAGACTTTTATTGAATGTCAGATACATGGTTGTGAGGCTTAGTGAGGTAGAGGCAGCGGCGGGTGCTTTGTTCAACCCTTTCGGCCCTGATTTTTTTAATTCAAGCAAAGCAATGTTTTCTGTGTGTTTTCCTAAATTTTAGGCTCCCATAAGCCCACAAACAAAAAATGGAGCTGGAAGTAAAAGTAATTACAGATTTATTAATGAGACAATTAAACAAGACATCTGGGAATTAGAAATTTTATGTAGAGCAACAACATCACTTTTGCACATTTTCCTAAACCTAACGACCACGTGAACCTGAAAACAAAAAAATCACCTTTATAGTGCACGTATTTATAGATTTACAAGCTTGGGAATAAAACTAAGACCGCCATTTTTTTTCAGCCTCAGTGTCGTAATTTCGAATTCACCGGAGCTTTTTCTTGTTTGTAGCGAGTAAGTCCACTAAAACGAAACAGCAGTAATATCTGCCGCAATTGGCATCATTGAAGGACAATTCCCCCAAAACTAGCAGTTTTGCTTTCGTTCTCTATGTGCTAGAGGAACTGTTAGGTGATGGCGTCAATTGACACCACCAGGGCCGAAAGCAACAGCTGATTTGATAACAGCACCCGTGGCGAGACACCTCTGTAAAGGGTGCACCGCCTCATAAAGAGCCACACTTGCGCAAAGCAAGCTTTGAAGAAAGCTCGTTTACGTCTCAGCTTGTTAGTGAACTGATGAAGACACCTTTGCAGCCAGCGGATAGATGAGCGAAATGGGGATTTGGGGGAGGGGAAGTATCCTTATCTCCCAGAAACGGAGAACAAACAAATTAAAATTAACTGCAAAATAGCGCGTCAATTTTGCCAAACGGTAACCGGAAGACACACTTGAACAAATTGTCGGAAGTGGTAGTCGCATGCTACAGAATAATTGGAGTTCTTATGGTACAGATCATTATCAAATACTTATGCAGTGTCTACGGGCTGGCTATTTCAGTGGTGAAAGGCAACAGAAAGCAGTCAACTGTGATAGCATTTGACTGCGCGAAAAAGTTTAATTTTGAGTAATGAGCTAGGCAGAAGAGAACACCTACAGCCGGCCTGATGCGAGATTAATAAAAGCGGCGTCGCAGCTTTTGTAGAGGCACCACTCCTTGTTATAAGTGAATTTCATTTAAAACGATGTAGTGTAAATGAATAAGCTCCACCTCCACACTAATTACTCCGCACCCCAAATTTGGCAAGCCTTTGAAGGTAATCAGGTGGTTTGAAAACATAGGCGCAATTTCAGCGTAATTTTTAAAAAAGGCCTTTATATTAAGAAATACAGAATATGGTTAAAGTTTTGTTTATTTTTTGCAAAATAATTTATTCGCTCTCTTCGCGACATGTACAGTTCCTTCTCTTGAAGTTTGTTGCGATTCGCTTCGCGTTGAATGAGCTGTCGCGCTCACGTCATGAATACGTGTCAGGCTATGGCATCATTCATTGCTGAAATCTTCTCTTCGGTGCATGTTGGTGTGTAATAAATTTCTGGGAAAGAGTGATGGGCGCCATTTTCAGGGGGTACATCACGTTGTGAACACGAGATAAAGAATGTCCAGCGAACACAGACGGGATTGCTGACTATTCAGCCGCATTTTATGATGAGGCGTGGGCCAGCGCATAGTTTATGCTCTCCATTTTTGTCGGCGTGCGAACACTGTCGTGTTAATGGGGGCAGAGGTAAAAAGCTTCGCTGCAAAAAAGATATTTCCCTCCTTTGCCGCACCTCGACTCGGGCCAATAACGCTTATTTATCATCAACGTCACCATTCCTACCTTGCCCGACATAAGGTGTCTGTAACTCTGTACTCATGCCTATATACATGTGCACCTTGCCTGATTTAGAACAAGTGTACAATTTTCTGAGGGAGAAAGCTGGGCCAGTTGGTTGATAGTCTCTGAAGTGTGAACCATTGTATAAGACGCTACACAAGGAAAGAATATAGACACGGACGGCAGCAGTGCTGTCCGTGTCTGTATTCTTCTTTTGTGTAGCGTCTTAAACACTGGTTCCCACTTCAAAGTGTGCAATCTTGTACCCCTGCTTATAAGTCTATGAAGAAATCTCAACAGTAGTCCGTTAGAAACAGTAGGCACATTTCAGAAATCATCTCTTCTAGTTTATTCGCCTTAATAATAAAAATTACGAAATCACAGAAGTGACCAACAGGTTAATGCTAAGTTGGAAGGCATTTGTGGCACAGAAATAATTTACATGAGCCTCAGGTGCATACGCCATTAAACACAGGCTCAAAGAGTGTCGCTCGGTTAGATAGTGGAAGTCAATGTAGGCTACATTCTGAGATTCCTAATAGCACAAGGTTCGGGTGTTACCAGATATAAAGCTATCGGTGAAAAGAAAGCGTTTTAGGATGCGGAAACCGGTAATACATGCCCAAAATTACCTGCACAAAATTTGAAAGAAGGCGCCTACAGGAAAATAGAGAGAAAGCTTTGTTAAAGACTGAAGAGATCAGCTGCGCCAAGTATAGGGCTTGCTACTTCAGAAGCTATAGGAAGGTACGTGTTCAGAAAATTACGGAAGCTAGACAGAAGATAAATTCTATACGGAGGCTGCTGAAGTGGTTCGTAAATGCTCTTTGTCAATTTTGCAAGTTCTCTTGTGTTTTTTCGGGGAAAATTTCAGAACAGTTCCTATCTCTTCTACTTTTATTAGCACTACATTCTGCGGAAGTTTATTCAACCACCTAAATGAAGTGAGAAACGCCGTTCCTTAGAAGAGGCGCCCCTAACCTTTCATTAAAAATGCGAGAAACTTGTTAATTTTTCTTCCATTCTGACAGTAATAGGTAATTTTAGTTCTCGGTAAACTTGGTTAGTCCTGACAGTAGTTCAAGCTGCGTGCTTTAGAGCCGCTAAACATCATATGGAGAAAACGTTTTGTATGTACCAACAAAAGGGTCAGAGCTGTGCCTACCTAATTTCATAGAGCAGAAGCAAATATAGATGACGGAAAAGAAATGTGCCGCATGAAAACATTCGTTCTCCTTGAGGTTCCAGAATTTTACTCGAGGCATCTTCTTTTCCCACCTCGTCTGTCTTTTTAGTGCCTTCGCTATCCTTAAGCGGAGCGCCCCGCTTTTACAAGGGAATAATTTTCTCGGCTGCTCCGCAAAGAGAGAAGCGGTTGGCTGCAGAAGTGCGTCAATATTATCTCGTGCCATTGTCGTATGTCTATGCCCTGCAGAGGCGAGGACGGCGGAGTTGGTGAGCGTTTCTGAATGGGCACGGCCGACGTTCTTCCTTCAACTGCCGATTCTGTTAAAGCTTTCCGTGATGCCTACACCGCCATCGTCGGCTACAGCCTGGTTGGTTGGTTTCTTTTTCTAATAAAGATAGGACAGTTTATCCGAGGAGGGGAGTTTGTCGACGCAAGATAATCAGAGCGGCTCGGAAATCTCCCCTTTCTCTCGACTACTCGGTAGTCTGTTTGGCGATGCGACGCATGTCTTGTGGCCAGATGTGTGGCCAGTTTTCCACGCTACTTGGGTGCCACACCACTACCGGGCTTCATTCTGACCTAAACGGTTTTGGGAAATACAGTGCTCTCAATAAGTAGTGTCGAAAGCAGAATTCGATCTTGAAGCAACGTTATGTACCGGTTTTCTGCATTCCGTCGGGGTGTAGTTGTGCTCTTCATAAGAAAAAAGGTATTACAAGGTATTACACTGCTGATGTCTTTGCGACGTCAACCATGTGCGTTAAAGGTTTTGTTATGAACTCTTTGGCTACGGCGAACCCAATGCAGTTGTGTCTATAGCAAGACGGATGTTAAAACAACTGAGTATGGTGAGAGCTATGAAAATAATAACGGTGAAAGGCAACGATTGTTGTTGTTAAATCTTTTATTCAAAAAGGGAAGGCCGGAGGCCTTGGGTGGGGGGGGGGGGGGGAGTTGGAAGGGGAGGATTCATGGTTGAAGGGGGCTCGTATAAGTTCCTGGTATTAGGGAGGCGGGTCAGTTTTTCACAGGACAATTGTTGAGCATTGGATGGTCAATTCATTGGTGTAGAACATCGCTATATAACTCGCGCTAGACCGCTCTTAGTGGCGAACCGTATTATAAGGTTAAGGGTGTGTTCATCTAATATGAGGGGATCGATACGGGTTGAGGGATCTGGGTTTGGGGAAGTGAAATTCCGGTATCAAGAGAATTTGGGGCATATCCAGACCAGGTGGTGCAAATCAGCCTTGACGGCTTGCTCACAGTATGGACATTTTGGGTTGATGTGGGGGTAGCACCATTTGCAAATTGTTTCCGGTGAAAATGATGCATCTGTATAGAATTTGTTAATAAATATTTCTTGGGTTCTTGTAAGGGAAGTTCTGTTGGAAACGTGATCCTTCGGCGTAAGTTGCTTGAGTCGGAGTTTCTATTCGTGTTCGTACCGGTGTATGCGAATGGCGGGGGTTACGCTGGTATTCCGTCACGATTTTGATTCAGGCATCCGAATAAACATGCAATTTTTTTAGACCTTCCACGCAAATAGCAGGCACACCGGACCCCAAGGCAGAAAATTCGTGACTACTATTTATATTACCGCAGAACATGTTTCATTGCTTTACTGTGTGCCTTGTAACAAATTTATGCTATGTGGCCCAGACGAGCTTCAGTTTCTTCCTAGATATCCGCCACTCTGGTGGCTGCATTTTGTTCTCTTCCCACCGAAACGATTCTGGGTTCTCTCGGAGTTCTTTGGCGAATTGCACCTATGGGGCGGAAAAAAGCATAAAATGGTATTCCCATCCTGAAGCGCTTCCTTCGAAAGCGTGGCAACTACCCCGGTGGCGACACACGAGATATTGGAGCTACCATCCGAGATCGAAGTAAATTACTCGGCCCCATGGCCTGCAATGGTGATGAATAGTCCATTCCGAGAGGAAAGTCAAGCTATAGAAGACTGCTTTATTAAAGAACGCTTGGAAATACCCGTTAGCATGACTCCAAGCATGAAGGAAACGCATTATGGAGAAGCGACCCTGATAGTGGACGACCGAAGTGAATGGGACATAGGCAAAGCTGTAGAACAAACTCATTTCAAGAATTGGTAAGACAGACCCAGTAACACCCAGTAAGACACATTTATTCGCAGTCTAATCTCACTGGCAGATTTATCTGGGGTCTTATGTTCCCTAGGGTATATGACGCTTGTCGGAAACTTGTAAGACAGCGAATGAGACTCTAAATAAGACCGCAATAAAACTGTGAATAAGCTTGCTCTGAGCAGTCTTATTCACAGACTTATGCTGACCCGCCCAGTAGGGCTAATTTATTCGTGTGTGAGACGAGGAACCCGAAGCCCGCTCGTGACTAATTCCTCACGCGACAAAGCGTGCGTCGAGGTTCCGCCAGTGTGACACCGCACTCCGGTAGCATAACGTTGCGCGAGCTGTCATGAGTGGCAATTAGGAGTCCGCACAAGACGGGCGCACCGCATAGCAGACGATTTCGCAACAGCTGCGCTGCTTAGCAGACGATTTCAAAGCACGCCACCGGTTCATGATTCATGCCTCGGAAACTCGCTGCAAGCGTAGGACCTCTATCGCGCAGGGAAAGCATGGGGAAAGCGTGCATTGCAAACTACAGTGAACTAGTTCACTATACTGCAAACGGCGCAGAGAGGCCGCGTCGCGTGAGTTGACCTGTTACCAGATCCTTCTAAATGATTCGTAATAGCGCTCACATAAGCCTCCCAATGAGCCAAATTTATATAACTGGGCCGATAATAGTTCAAACAAAGCGCTTCCTCTTGGCCGGCCACGCCAAAGCGACAGTATTATTGCCCATCCCTTTCTCTTACCTAGGGCCCCTCCCTTGCGCGTCTAGGTAAGCCCACAGGCTAGGTTAGGGAGCAGTCTCATTGAAGTCTATAGGGACAGCAAGTACCTAGACGCGCACGAGAGGGATCTAAAGGAAAAGCGGGAAATACGCAGCAAAACTGCTTGTTGCCGCCGCTGGCGTTGGGCAAACACTTATTTCGAACCATAATTGGATAAATTCAAGACTCGTTGGCCATCAGGCGGCGTATTTGGGCCCTGTCAGAAATACGTTACAATGGCCCGCCATCGTCAGTAGGTCAGCTCACGCGGCCGCGCCGTCGGGCCTCGTAGCCCGGCCGCGTAAACGAAGTCACAAACAAAAATCTTCTGCTACAAAGCGTGAGCCAGAGAAACCCACTGGGCGGGCTGACGCGAAAGGCCCGCAGGTTGGCTCACGTTGTCGCAACACGAGTCGTGCTTTTCGCCTCGGCGAGAATTAGACAGTTGCGAATTGGCTTCGGGTTCATCGTCGTATACTCGGATGCAACGAGCCCTCCAGCGGCTCACGCCGCCTGGAACGGCGACACGATTGCAATACGCGCTGCCTAGTCGGTAGCTCGCTTACCGAGGGCTGCAGCTGCAGCTGCAGCTGCAGGTGACAAGATTGTGTCTGACCCTGAAGGCGTGTGTGAACTTTTCGCACGTCATTTTTCTTCGACATACTCGACCTCTCCCGACAGCGGCAGCGAACTGGATTTCGATTCTCACGGTCCTGTATTGCCAATCCCCAACGTAACCGAAAACGATGTTGTGTCCGCCATCCGCAAACTCCCATCGAAAAAGTCGGCAGGTTGTGACAGCATCCCTTGCTTCATCGTGAAGGGTTGTTGCACTGTTTTTGCCCCTTTGCTCTGTCACAGCATACGTATGTCACTGGTTGAGAAACATTTTCCAACTGACTGGAAAATTGGTTCCATCTTCCCTTTGCACAAATCCGGAAGCGCCACAATCCCAGCAAACTATAGGCCAATCTCTCTTCTGTCTTCATTTTCCAAAGTCTTCGAAAAGGTCTTGCATCGATACCTTTTATCAGCTATGCATCCACTAATTCATTTCAACCAACACGGATTCATGCCCGGAAGGTCGGTAGATTCAAATCTTGCCTGTTTTCTAAACGGCATCGGCCCTCCAGTACTGTCTCGCCAACAGGTAGATACAGTATATTTTGACTGTAGCAAGGCCTTCGACATTGTTAATCACGATCTACTACTTCGCAAATTGTCCGCATACAGTCTTTCCCTTGAGTTCTGCCAGTGGTTCGGCAGCTACTTAAGAGGCAGGTCCAATTGTGTTAGTTACGAAGGCGCTACTTCCCGGCCCTTCCCGATGACCTCAGGGGTACCCCAAGGCTCGACACTGGGCCCTCTCCTTTTTAACATTTTTGTTAATGACATACACCCCGCTATTAAGCACTGTTCGCTCTCCCAGTATGCCGACGATATGAAGCTCTATCGCGCTATTTCTTCACCTTACGATCGTGTACTGCTGCAAAAAGACATCAACGCAGTTTCTGCATGGTGTGACTGCAACTATTTAAAACTTAACCTCTCGAAAACCATCGTAATATCATACACTCGCAAGTCTTCCCCGCTCACTTTTACGTACTTGCTGCTCGGTGAACCTGTAAAACGCGCTACCGTAGTGCGGGATTTGGGCGTAATGATGGATGCGAAACTGCTCTTTAACGCGCATGTGAACTATCTGACCAACTCCTGTCTCCGTACGCTTGGCGTAATTTCCCGCGCGACCAGGGATTTCACCGACCGATCATGCTTTATTTCACTGTATCGCGCTCTCATTTTGCCCAAGCTCGACTTTGCTAGTGCAATTTGGAATTGTTTAAGCCCTTCGTCCTCCCTTCGACTAGAAAGGATTCAGAAGCGCTTTACTAGAACCGTATTTTCTCGCCACTCACCTATGAACCGATATGAGCACGGTGGGCTTCGGAAGATCTTGAATTTAGATGAGCTATCAGCGAGGCGCTCCAGGCGCGACCTGGATTTTCTGTTTAATTGTATTCACTCGAAGTTCGACTGCCCTTGCCTCGTAAGCTCTGTCCATCTGCGAGTACCAAGCAGACCACTACGGCCGCATGGATGCTTTGATGTAGACAGATCAATGAGTTTGGCACCAGCCAGCCGGTGCCAGCTCACCTATAACAGTATGTTTCTATCTCCTATAGACGTTTTTTGCAGCGATTTGGTACTGTTTAAGCGCTCTCTGAAATGTATGATATTTTGAATACGCATGCTGTGGACAGGTCGCTCCTGCACTTCTCTCCCTGCTCTCGTGTTTCCTCACATACAGCGCTACCTTCGAGCCTTTACCGTTCAAAAATGTTTGTGTCTCCTTCGATAGCACTACACTTTTGTATATATCTATCTGCACTTCCACATTTACCAATTTTTGATTTATACGCTGCCCATATTTGTACTGTTTGTATTCCTTGTATCCATGCATCTATGTATGTTGCCTGTTCGTATTCCTTGTACCTATGTATGCGGTGCATCACCCGAGAAGGCCCTGTGCTGTTGGTGAGCACTTCAAATAAATAAATAAATAAATAAATAAATAAATACATAAATAAATAAATAAATAAATAATCGCTCTGTATAATATAGCCGAATGTTGATATCATGCATGCCTTCACGCGCAAAACAACTCAACTGCTCAAGCATAATCCGCAATTAAAGTACAAACCCAAACACTCAAGCTTCGGAACCACCACTTTCGAAGGAACTGATGGAAAAACGCGGTCTGCGCAGCTTCTTTTTGAAAACGCAATTTTATTTAAAACTCACTGGCAGCAGTATTCCAGGCTGTGATGTTTTGTGAACAGTTTTGTAAGCCCACAGGCTTACACAGCTCCGCAATAAATGCCTTTTCGTTGTGTCTGAGTTATAGGGCATAATTTTATATTAACAAAATACATTTGTTCAGTCGTTTCCGCACCGCCTTTTCGTAGCCACTGCGCCGACAGCCGACATAGCAGACGATCACACATTCAAACCACGCGCTCGGCCGCCCGATGTCTGCTCGGGACAAATATCGGGTCGCAGACGATGATTCTTGTCTATTTTTGTTTGACGTGAGGGAGCAAAAAAGCCGCGCTACCCGGGGTAAACAAGCACACACCCATAGCGCACAGCGAAAGTTGAAAACGGTCTGTCTGCAACCGTCGCTGCCGCATCAAAATATTAGGCCTTGCGGCTTCCGGCACCGGCGTTGTCCTGCCCTTTCCTCCTTCTCTCCCGACGGTGTTTCCAGCGGCGTCGAACAGGTCGAAACGCCACCTCTATAGGGCTTCTTCACTCCTTTTTCGCGGTATGGAGGTTGATCTTTATAATGAAATGACCGACCACGTCAGCGTAACTCTGCGCATAAGACTGCTCGGAGCAGGCTTATTCACAGTCTTATTGTGTTCTTATTTAGAGTCTCATTCGCTGTCTTATAAGCTTCCGAAAGCGTCTTATAGCCTAGGGAACATGACACCCGTATGATACTGCTAATAAGATTGGACGGCAAATAAATCTGCCTTATTGGGCTTCGAGCAAGCGGGCTCAGGTGTTGGGTGCGCTCGCATCAAGAAAAAAATAATGTGGTTAGGGAGGTACCGGGAATCGAACCCGAGACCTTTGCCCCATGAAACCGGTAACCTAGCCACTGGGCGACCCCAAATGCTCCAGGGCATCGCCTCCTTTACTACTACAATGCCTGCAGCGTCATCTCAAAGCATGCCGCCCCTTGCCCTCTCCTACTGCGTCTGAATTCCGCGTGGTGGCGCCACCCAGCGATCCTCCCGCTACCGATCCTCTCCCGCTAGGTCGCATGGTAGCAGACGATCCGCGGGCAAACCGTGCACTGAGCATCCCCGCTTTTTGCCAGTAAACGGCTTCATATGTTACGTATTTTATGCAGAAATGCATTATAGTCGGGGGTTGTCGTGCGTCCCTTGGCCGGCGTGCGCAGCGCGTCTGATGATGATTGTGGCATGATGCCCCTAGGGATTGGCCAACCAAACAATCCATCACGAGATAGCTTCGCGTTCAACCACCATCGTCATCTTCCCGTAGGGGAACCGCTGAAGAAGAAGAAGGAGAAGAAGACAAAGCTGCAAAGAGGAGGGCTGCGTGAGTTTTGGCTACCGTTATCCTCCTCGGCCGGCGCATCTTCCCGATCTGAACCCGGTCGAAGAGCGGCTCATCGCGCCTCGACTCCCCCTCATGAGCATCAGGCGGCTGACTCGAGGCAACCGGCAGTTTGGAATCAAGGGACAGGCGGTGAACGTGCCCATCGACGTATCGAAGGTTGTGCGGTGCCTTCCTCGCATGGTACCCAAAGACGTTGAGTTCGACGTTCGCATTTCTGCATCCTCACAATCCCCCTCGGGGAGGTGCGGGGGAATTTTTGTTTTACAATATCTGTGAGCATAACTCCCGCTAAAGTCGTGTAATACCTGCCCATTAAACAAGCGGCGATGTTTTGCTCGTGAAACTTAAAACCGAATACGATATTGTTGCCGCCCATTCTTGAGCGGGCCGAAGAAGGATCCGGATGCCTCCAATCATTAGTTCTCAGTGAACGAAGTTCTGAACGCACAATGGGCAAAGAACATTTCTAGAAAGAACAGGGAACCTAACTCAACGTCCAGTTACTCGATGGTCTGCAGTCTTCACTTTCGGCCGGAAGACTCTCGGAGTAACAGGAAAAGAAGTAAGATGCTGTGCCTAGTTTTTTCCCGCACTAACCTTTGTACATGAGGCCACAGTCGAAAAGAGAAGCAAGGGACGATGTCAGCAGCAGTAAGCAAAAAAAAAAAAAAAAAAGCGCGAATCCGCACCGGCAAGATCGGCAAGATACCAAACGCTGCAGCTAGTGCGACTGCTGCTTGCCTTGAAGACGTTTTCTGATGTGATGCTTTCGGATCGTCGGTCGCTTACGAAGCCCCTGAAAGCATGCTTCAAACACAGCGTTCAGCTCATCTCATCAATTCCAGTCTTGGTGTGTGAAAATCCCGACGAAGCTAGGTCATCGGCGATGCTTGGTGGAACTCATATCTAGAAACTTTATTAAGCCGCTGCTGACCAACCACGCATTTTGATACGACCGACAAGAATGCAGTGAGAAGGATATATATTACACAAAAGCCCTCTGCATGGAAAGTTCTGAAGCTTTGCAAAATCATCCTTCCGCTCATATGTACTCGCAGTGTAATGTAACAAGTCGCACTTTTGTTTTACATCTGTTTTGTTTCTGTTCATGTTCATTGTTCTTGAGCTGGCGGATGCCGTTTAATTTGTTTGAATTTTCCATAAGCGTGTGTGTGTTGCCCGTCTCAGTCATATTGTTGACAAATGAGACTGGCAGCTTCACCACTGCTGTTTCACGCGCGGAAATTAACGCAACTTTTCAGAACATCTGAGAGCATCAAACTGTGAA
This sequence comes from Haemaphysalis longicornis, assembly GCF_048455015.1. Classification (NCBI taxonomy): domain Eukaryota; kingdom Metazoa; phylum Arthropoda; class Arachnida; order Ixodida; family Ixodidae; genus Haemaphysalis; species Haemaphysalis longicornis. The sequence goes on along the minus strand of NW_027526361.1, from coordinate 66,410,897 downwards.
GAAAAAGGATTACAGATAGGAGTTGGAGCTGCCCATTAGAAGTAGCCCATAAGTACGCCAAAGAACGACAGAACCGATATACAATTAAAGCTGGCCGGTAGACTGTCCGAGCGGAGCCAGTGCGAGCGAAACAAGATCAACGCACTCACACGCGAGGCGTTCAAGGCGGCACTCGGACTCCTCAACCGCTCGAGCACCGAGACGTTTCTGGCCCTGGAGGTGAACAACACACTGGAGGAGATCGCGGAAGCGCAGAGGACCGCCCAGATCTCGATGCTATCGGAAACGAGAACGCGCAGACAGACACTGAACGATCTTCGTCTGACACCGATAGAGGAGGGAGCCGAAAACGAACAGGTGCCTGTGCCGGAAGCCACAGGCAGACAGTTCCGGGTATGCCCGGTACCGAAAAACATGAAGGCACGTGTGTCCGAGCGTGTAAGAGAGTGACTTGTGCCGAGTGTGCCAGAAGGAGAGAGCCATCTGGGACTATCAAAAACCCACGCGAAGCGTCGACAGCGACAATGGTCCCGCCGCACCTCGAAGCCGCAGCGGGACGCTGCGACCAGGAACAGCAGACCAAGGCCGTCCAGCAGATCTCGGCGGCCCTCGAAAGGCAACGACCAAGCAAAACCGACGAAAGGTTACCGCCCCAACAAAGGGGCAGGCGAAGCCGACCGAAGGCAGTAGCGAGGCCGGAGCCAAAGTAGAGGGACAAGTCGTCGAGAAGACGTCACGGCCGCGTCGCGGTAAAACCCCCGCACGAGGGGATCTAACCGAGCAGCAGGCACTTTAATAAAGTTGTTCTATCTCTCTCTCTCTCTCTCTCTCTCTCTCTCTCTCTCTCTCTCTCTCTCTCTCTCTCTCTCTCTCTCTCTCTCTCTCATTTAATGATTGCTCAATAAAGCACTCTGGAAAGGAGCAAAGTTACTTAAAATGACAACAAAAACACAGGCAAACAACTTTTATCTTAGAATGTACTTCAGACGAAAGCAAAATCGCGCACAAACACCCGGCATTAACGGACGCCGCAACCGCCACCGAGGATCGGTTACTTGCGACACCGCGCGGTGGCTGACTCAAATAGGTCGGCGATCTGGCAGCAATGGGAACCGGCGCGACGCCGCACGCATTGAAGTAAAGGAGGCGATGCCGCCCGGGGCCACGGGGTTAGCAGCGGCGGGGAACAATAATAATACGTGCCGCCAAATGGAATGACCAAAAAAAAAAAAAAAAAACGCTTCCCGTGGTCAGAACAGAACCTTCGTCCCTCGCGTTATGAAACAGGCGTCTCTCTGATTTTGCTATTACTGCTTCGGGGTGCACACCATCTCCTTTGGGTTCGTAGCGCGGGCGTGGAACGGTGAACGGTGGCTGAATTGGCTGAAATTGGCTGAAATTGGCGTAATTGGCTGAAATTGGCTGAACGGTGGCTGAATTGAAGTGGACTTCGGCTTCCGATTTTGGCAGTTATGATTATGGACTTTACGAGGGTGGATAGTGAACTTTGATTTAACTCCGTTTGGTTGAGGAAAGCTTAACTTTTAACCATATTTCTCTTAAGAAAGGGCCAATCCTTAGAAAATCCAACTTAAACGTCAACTGCAACGCAAATTTATCTGCCCCAAATTCTGTTTCAATGGTTCTGTTTCTGTTTCACCACCAAAGTCTCTTGTGACCTTATTTTAAACTCCCCCCGCGCGCAGTATTTTAGGGCGCCGCCCTTTGGCGGTCGTCTCTTCGCTGAGCCGCGTTATCGGCGTAGCCGGATGAACGATGGCAAGGCCGAAAAGTGAAAGAAAGCAAAGGAGGAGCGCTCTTCGAAAGTGTGCGGCGGGGGAGGGGGGGGGGGGGGCAGTATGGTGTGCCCGCACGAGACGCTCGTCTGCGCGACGCTGGCGAAAACGTGAGGGGGCCGTGCCAGTGACGATGGTGTGCGTTCCCTGCCTAAGACGCGGGTCGCAGTCCCTTCCTGAGACGCACTTCGCGCCGCCGACGCAGAGGGTTATCATCGCTGCCGTCGAGAGAACCCACGCGTGAGTGCTACCTCAGCGCACTGGTGCTGTGCCCAAACATCGCATTAGGGAGTATCGTAATCGCCAGCCAATTTGTTATTAAAACCACCACTACAGCCGACGCAGCACCTAGCGGAATGTCGGCGCAACTGGTCGCCACTGTGGCGAACTTCCAGATGTGACGTTAGAGTGGACTGCCGTGCTGCCGTCGTATCTCCTCAGCAGCCATTTTACGTGCGGCCTCACGCGAGTGAGCAGCGTAATTAGTCCCTCTTCATGGATAATTGCTTTCACGCGTTTCGGAAATGCGAGAAGCCGAAGGAGCTCTCGATTACCGAGGCAAAAAGAGCAAATTCGAAGAGTGCCGGGCCAGTCGACGCGAGCAATACGCGTCGGCGAGCGAGTACGGCAGTTGCAGAACGGCTGATTTCGTGGTCGCGATGGCTGCAGGAAGCTCCCGGGCGACTCTACGAGGACGTGAGACGCGAGTACGGTCTACGCGAGACGATGCGCTCTTTGTGCGGCTGCTCGGTGCGTCGGCGCGGGAAGGAGTACTGAGATAAAGCTTAGCCTTGGGTATGCTGTCTTTTTGGCACACCGACGCCGTACAATTTGTTTACAGATAGTTCTAATAAAACACCGGTTATGGCTGCTTTCTAAAACCACGCGCCTTTGGTAGGACAGCCGGCCGAAATTCCTAATTGTGTACAACTCCACGCTGAACTGATTTCGACAAGGGACGAATAACTAAATGTATGTTATACCCAATGTTATGTCGGCTCTCCCGTGCCTCACCGGGTACTACCGCAGGAATACATTATCGCCTAGACAAAATTAACGGAGCCAGAACTGCGGTCTTGCTTTGCTAAAGGCCGAGCGGAGGCTCTATAATAAGAAGCCGAATTGTCTCACTATTCCTCCGGCTGTCATGAACAGGCACCGGAAATTCAAAAATAACTAAGAAGGCAGCCAGATGCCTAATGAGTGGGGAAGAATTCCTCGGGGTCTTTCGGTGCGTTTGTAGTCTCCCCTTAGGCCTTCGCACTCGCTAACAGCCACCCGTGTGAAGTCTCTGACACACCGGAGACCATACGCCATCTTCTATGCGAATGTCCACGTTTTTCATCGGCTAGAAGGCAACTCTCCTCAACTTTACGGAAGCTCGATTCTCGGCGGCCGTTCTCTGAGGAGAAAATCCTGGGCCGCTGGCCTCCACCGTCATCTACGCACAAGGCGACTGTCAAGTCTCGATGCCGTTTATTGCAGGAACCAGAAAGAGTCCAGCCGCTGGCTGCGGCTAAAACATGGCGTCGGGTCAGCTGCGAGCCAGAGGAGTGCTACATATCGGTACGTTATGTACCGGGTTAGTGTGCACGTGCCCACGAATGGGAGAAGACGAAGACGCGCGCCAGAGCATGCAGCTGACCCGACGCCATGTTTTAGCCGCAGCCAGCGGCTGGACTCTTTCTGGTTCCTGCAATAAACGGCATCGTGACCTGACAGCGACAAAAGCGCACCTGCGCTTTCTGAAAAGAACCAACTTGCACAGAAGTCTGTAGCACAAAAGACTATTATCCATGAAGTCAATGAACTCTATCTCCTATAGTGTCGTAACGCTGGCCACACCTCTTTACGCTCTGTCCTTGCCTTCCCCTTCTTTTACTGTTTTCATCTTTTTTTTTCCTATTTCTGCCCTTGCCCACGTGTAGGATAGCAAACTAGGCCACAACCTGGTTGAAATTCCTGCCTTTCCTTTACCTTTATTCGTTCCTTCCTAACAGCCGCCACGCGCAGAGCATGCGGGCGCTCCTGAGAGCACGAGGGCACATTTCGCCGATCCCGAACGAGCACTCAGCGGGTGAGCCAAAACACCGGCACATGTGTCGGTCAGAAGACACTACAAGGGGAAGTTGGGGACTGAATACGCTCGAGAAGAAGCCTCCAGGGGCCCTGCCGTCCGCCAAGGCGGACTCTTGTCAAGCCTACTCGTGCCCATGAATCAGCAAGGACGTGCATGCACTCTGCGCTGATCTGAGGCCCACGCCCAACGCGTGGCTTACGAGAATGCCTGTCCCGCACGACGCTGGCCTCGGCGGGCCCCATATAAAAAACTAAAATCAGATCAATATTGATTGATTGTGGGGGTTTAACGCGCCGACGCAACGCAGGCGATGAGGCGCGCCGTAGTGGAGGGCTCCGGATTAATTTTGACCACCTGGGGATCTTTAACGTGCGCCGAAATCTCGTACACACGGGCGTTTTTGCTTTTCGCCTCCATCAGAAAAGCGGCCGCCGCGGCCGGGAATCGAACCCGCGACCTTGTGCTCAGCAGCGCAACGCCTTAGCCACTGAGCCACCGCGGCGGGTAAAATCAGATCAATATTACTCACTGAGTCGTCGGTGCAATGTTCAACGGTGTTAAATCGCCGTGACACAGGAAAGACATACTCCGTCTACGCTTCAGGGGCTTAAGATATGGCGTGAAACGTTGCGGCTGCTTGGTGCTGGTCAGCTTCAGCTAGAAGGCGACACTGTCAATGCTTCGAAATGGGTATTCCCTCATGTCGTGGCCCGTCTGACCATTTTGGTTTTTGCCGAGAGTGATATCAATTTGGTTTTTGCCGAGAGTGATATCAATCAATCAATCAATCAATCAATCAATCAATCAATCAATCAATCAATCAATCAATCAATCAATCAATCAATCAATCAATCAATCAAAATCAGCTCTCCGTGCCGCCATTTGCGTGGGCTGTCGCTCCGCACAGTGGCGGTGGAGCCAGGTCACGTGGTCATTCTTGAGATCAAAACGGCCGCGGTGACCGCACCTAAAAGTTCCATCACCCAGCTAGTCGAAAACTAAAGCCTCCACGACAGAAACTGAGGCAGAAAAATAAAATGCTTGCGTGCTTGATTAGTTAAACCAGCATGCTTAAATTGAAAAGAATTGATTGATTTAGGGTTTAACGCCCCGATGAAACGCGGGTGATGGAGTGCGCTGGAGTGAAGTGCTCCGGATTAATTTTAACCACCTGGGGATCTTTAACGTGCGCCGTAATCTCGTACACACTGGCGTTTTTGCTTTTTGCCTCCATCAGAAAAGCGGCCGCCGCGACCCGGAATCGAACCTGCGTCCTTGTGATCGGCAGCGCGTCTTAGCCACTGAGCCACCACGCCAGGTATAAAAAAGAAGACCGCGTCTCTACTTTCTGTTAAAAGCCACAAGCTAAATAGCGTTCCTTTCGCATTTATTCCTGTTCTTCCAGGGCAGCATTGGCAAGCAAAGCAAAAGGGATTACTGAGCATTTTCCGATAGCTTCATAATTAAATGATCCCCGTTTTAAATGCAGCTAACCAATCACGAGAACAGTTTTGATTGATTGATTGATTATGGGGTTTAATGCGCCATCTTTACACAGGCGATGGGACGCGCCGTAGTGGAGGGCTCAGGATCAATTTTGACCCCCTGCGAATCTTTAACGTGCGCAGATATCACGAACACACTGAACGCAACCACACAGCTACAGTCACCTCACCGGGCGATTTTAAACCGCCAACGTCTTCATGACGCATCAGAATTATGCATTTTGTTCTGCACCCGTGACATTGTCGCGCGTTTAAACCACGTTGAGTGAATACAACCATAAACAATAAGCTAGACATTTTAGCGAGATGATTTCGACGAGCCTTCGGACCGCGCAATCACGGCGACGATCGTAATATTCAATGCATAGTTGATGCGGCTCATTCTCACACGTTAACCAAATGCGGGTTTGCCTGCAAATTTAAGGCACCAACTCCAAGCCTCACTGGCCAGTTCCTCATCTCGGCCGGGCCATGCCCGCAGGGGCGTTCGGTATGTCCGCCCCCCACCCCCTCACCACCGTCCACGGGCGGTCCTTAATTAAAGGAAAGACGTCAGGCGGCTACGTGGCGCACTTTGATCCTCCGCCTTCATCGCGAGGTAATTGGCTCCATCTCAGATTACTTCGGCATATTAAACTTTGACCAGTGCTGGCAGCAGTACGCGCTGCACCGCGGCTTAGTCAGCTATTACCCTTGACCTTTCATCGGCAGCAGGAGCAGCAGAGTCAACGCGCTGTCTTTATCATGCGGCGTCGCACCGACAGCGCGAGCGGCTCCCTTCGCTTGAGCTGTCCAAAAGCTCACTCGGCTAGCCAGATGACGTCACGGAAGTGGCCCCTCAATTCAGAGTAGCGCAGGTACAACACCTTTACACCTGCCTGCTGCTGTTTAGTTGTTGTTGAAATCGGTGCACGGACAGTGCTACCCCTGTGATTTTACGACTACGTTTGCGTACACGGGCGCGAGCTGTACGGTGGTTGCTCCTCTCTTAAATATGTTGAGCACTTATGTCCATCTTTCACTTTTTGCAAATTTCTTGCCACCCTTTCATGAGTGTGTTCATTTCTTCTGAAGCGTTGAATGGGCCTACACTACTTTACTTTCCTTTAGTGACTAGGGTTTCGGGTGGCTCTAGACTAATCTGGCTTCATTGTTCTAATAATAGAAATGGTGCGCGAGTTGTCGTTACAAGCAGTAACGTGCCTTGCTATGTCGTTCCAATGTCGGTGAGATTGGCAATAGTTGAAGAAAGAAAGCGAGATGACGTTTTGGGGTGTCGTGATGCGGATAATGCTCTTACGCCGGGATACAGGGTTTGGAAAATACTTTGGGCGTCGGAATATGCGACGAAAGGAGGGACTTGTCCACGCGTGCTACTGGCTGTCAATGTAGCTTGTAGACGAGAAAAAACAGGTTTTGGGTTTATTTTTTTGCTGCTGAATCATTTTTGGGGCCTGCCCTTGCGTATAATTGTCACTGCTAGGGCTGTTGTTATAATTTAAAATCAAATTCCTCGAGAGTACAAAAATACATACAGGGATAGAAACACCGCAAGATTTTGTCGTGAATATTCAGCTGTTTCGTTGTTTTTGGGCATTCTTAGCTTTGGGAAACCTGTAACAGCAGCCATCTGCCACACTCAATGAACGTCAACAAAGCAACTTACCATACGAACTATTCAAATAATTTGTTTGATTGTCTATGGATTGGCAGGAATCTGCATCGCCGGTTTTCTGTTGCGGCTCCCACTACACAAAACGGCATTGTCAGTCTGCTCACAAGCGCACTTCCTGAGCAGTATCTGCAGTAAAAGAGTCGTTACGTCATCGTTTGCTTTCTGGCCACTGTTGTTCGTGCTCCTGGTGACTCTAGCTGAAGAATAGAGGCAGAAAGGGAGAGTTTTATTAGCCCTGAAGTAGAGAGATTGAGAGATTGGGCTCTCTTTTCCGCGTTAGTCAGCCGAGAAATCTTGGTCCCTGATGGCTTCTTCAACCACCTGGACAAGGCGTAGCTGCATTAGAGGATCGAAGCTGCGGAGCAGGGTTTCCCAGTGCTCTAAATGTTGGATATCTATGGATAGTAGGGGGTCTTGTTCCATGGTTTTCATTGCCATTTCTACATAATGTGCGTGAGGACTGCGCGGTGGCCGCAGTGTTTGCACTTATCCGAGAATATTTTTGGGTGGAAGTGACTATTGGCCAACGTGTTCCGGTACGTATTTGACAAGTCGGTTGTTTGGAAGCTGCATTTGTTTTGAATCTGTAAAAGGCAGCTACGATGTTTCAATGCGAAACAGGCTGGAGACTACCCTACCAATTCCAACATGACCCGTATTCCCTCCTGTTCCTTCAATTGCGTCATGCTAGCACTATGTGCTACAATATAGGCATACGCCTATTTCGGCCTCTAGGAGCTGTCCTATCACATATTTTATTTTTGTAAATGTTTATGCATTATGACGTTGCTCCACATTACCCGAAATTTTCCCTTCAGTTTGCGTGTGCGTATTGATATAAACAACAAAATTTGACAATATTTCGCAATATTACTTTTGCGAAAAAATTAGAATCAAGAGAGGCAACGGGTACCTTCAGGTCCCGGCACCACACATACGCACATATATACATTTGGGGTGTCTCTGCGTTGGGTACGGTTTTTGACCAGTGGGCGCATAGTTTTGTCTGTTATTTTATCCTTTATAAAGAGTACTTGAAAGCGATATCAAACATAACTTGCCCTGCACATTCTATGGAATCCATGATACGAGGGCTAAATTCTGCGGCTGTAACAGATACTAAGCTCAAATAAAAACGCTTCATTAAAAGCAGTTTATTACATTACATTACGTGTAAGTTTGTTTTCAACGTAGTAACACCTCCTTGGTGGAGGCAGACCATATATTTCGGCTGCATTTCATTTTTATTCTTATTCAATCAGGCTTCGTTCTATTTTAGTGCGTCCCCCTGAAACGCCAAACTGCCAAGGGCAACATTACCATGTTTCGCTTCACGCACGAAACTTTGACTTGTGCATTAATTTCCTGGGCATTCCCTCCGCATGTAGTTTATGTTTTGCGGCCCCAAGAAGCAGGAGTTTTGTGTCGTACAAGTCCCAACCAGGGTAAGAGAAAGAGGAGGAAAGTCGACCAGGGAAGGGGAAGCGAGAAGCTGCACTTCCCGGTTGCACCACCATAAATTCTGTTGGAGTGTCACTCGGACAAATAAATGGCTCTCGATCTGTCACGAAGGACGCACTTTTTTACGACACCTTCAAGGTACGAAGAAAATGTTCACATTGTTTCATTGCATCGGTAGGGAGTGCACGTTTTTAACTCCTACGAATTTACGAGAAATAAAATGGAAACGCTACTTAAATCAAATGAAATCTGTCACTGTCATTGAATGGATACTGCTAGGATGTGGCGGAGAACGTTTTGTCCTTACACCTGGGAGGCGTGGGCACTACCCTGTGTCCATCGTTTCTGCAGCGCGACTCTCTCCCATTTTGATTGCAAGAATGTGCGTAACGAATGGCCGGCAGAAATCAAGCTCTCGTTTGTTCTCTTTTTCTTAGCGTACCTGTTTACCTTTTATTCATGCACTCCGCTTTAATTGGGATGTGGATGAATCTTGTTTGGAGGCTACGGGGGCATGAATACGTAATATTAGCTCTTCCTGTGTTTGCTTTATTTCGATACTCTAATCTTGGTGCACGCATGTGCACCAAGATTCACAGTTATCACTACGAGGCGATGCGAGCGACCGCGGCCGCTACGGGTGCACCAATGTGCGATAAAAAAATACAATGGTTATACTAGCACAATCTTTTAATGCGATAGCTTTAGAGGTCCTAGTAGGCGAAAATCTGTCGTAATCTGTCCGAAAAAAATCTGTCCGGAAAATTGACGACTGGGGAATGGGAACAACTGCACAGAAATAGTGTCTGGTGAATTTGTATTGCACGTAGCCTTGCCTACCGAGCGGGGTTCAGGCAACAGGCCTTCCAAAACACAATTGCTCAGAATGTTGCACTGCAGACACGGGTTTTACTTAAGCACCAGGCGTAGAACATAAAGTGGAAAACTCAAGTGCCCTTGACTCTGGAGAAAACCAGAGTCAAGGTCACACGAGCGGCAGACAGTTATCTTACGGCAAGGTGAGACAACGAGCTGTAGTTCGTTTGGTGTCGTGAACCGTCGATAATGGTAGCGGCTGGGCCTTGCTGGCTGGAAACTCCCCGGGCTGGCGACTTCGCCGTTGACGATTGCTCCGCTGACCGCCACCGGAGCGCCACCACCTCTGCGATTTTGTAGCGTCCAACCTAACTGCCGTGCCCCTTCTACCATCACTTCATTTAGGATCTCCGCCGATAGATGGCGCTGGCGGCTGGCACAGGTTGGTTTAAATGATTGGACAAGGCAATAGGAGAGTTCACAAAAGAGAATCCCTACAGGGTCTAGGATTCTAACCCTGAGCCTACGGAACGCGAGTTCGAGACGCATCTTCTGCCCCACGGTCGATCCTTGATCCAGCTAATTAGAGATAGAGCACGGTGAATACGGAGGGTCCTTCGACTTGGAAACTTGTTTCAGAGGCATGTATTTAGGCCCGTAAGAGTAATCTGTGCGTGCTAAATTAAGAAGTAGCGAAGCACGTTCACGCTAATAGCGTATACCTAGGGCTAGAAAAGGTCAATAACAATTAAACAAAGACGAAAATAACGTAAAGGGAAAATTATCTATGATGCTAATGGGAGGACACAACCGCAAAGCAAGATTTTCCTTAGGCAAAAAACACTTTGCCCAGCCATATTTCGTTCGTTTGATGCGAAAAAGTATATATTAATAAATTCTCAGACGATGTAGCCTACACGGCAGAAATCCTCACAGACGGTACAAACCAACATAGCTTTGTGTTGCCCATATTGCTATACAAGCACACCTGCCACATGCTTAGCTGGACTAGCGGTGCTTTTGCCTCTTCTCGCAATGTACAGAACCCAAGCCGTGAACAGCTAGGCTGTAAAAGAACACGGTCGCGTGCTGTAATTTCAGCTGAGAAATCGGTGGGGCTGATTCCTAATAAGTGCGTTATCTTTCATATACAGTAACCCATCGTTATAACAAATTTCTTTGTAAAGCAAAATGGCCTTGATATGAGCGAGCTTCGTTAAAAGCGGGTGTGACGTGCTCTCCACACACCGCCTTTAGAACGTGAAGCATTTAGCATAACACGAGATAGCCGCTTCGAAAGCACGATTTCAAATAAAATGATTGACATATAACAAGGCTACACTTCTTTTGCGCAATGACTTCGCGGGGGCCGACAAGCAACGGAATTTGAAGAAATGCGGGGTGCTAGTAAAAGCACGCTGTGCCTGAAACGACGTGTACGGCGCGAAGTATGCTACGCGATACCTACGGGCGTGTTCTGGTCTTTATAGGGCTTTATTTTAAAAGCGAAAGCTTTCTTAATGGGACCGACGGTATTCTCTCAAAAAATTAATGCTCCTCCCCATACAGCGGTTGGTCGATCGATGTGGCCTGATAAGATTTCTGGACACGCGGCGAGTACGCGTAACAGGGCTTCCATGGTGTAAAAACAGTCACTTGAATATCGCAAAAAAGGAACGGTTCTGAAGAAGACAATACACGCGTCATTCATGAAGAAGGAGCACAAAAATATACCTTTATCTCTCAAACCACGTATCGTGCACATTTAGACCGTTCGTGGAAGCGTTTACTTCGTGCACCAAAAATCGTCGCGTGGGGTCGTTCTACGTTTGACGTACTTGCAGTGAAGGTTGGATGCACTCTTAGCTTTTGCGCTTCTATAAACAATCTTTAGGAGGGGCTGGTAACTGTTTAATCGGCATGATCACAGTTTTTCTGCACGCTCTTGTTTGTTCCTGTTTTAAACAAACTTAAATCACCATGGAAAATCTGCAACAAAAAACTATGCCTCGTTGGCAAAGCTGCTCGTCTTACATCCAACGTTGAGAACAATGGCGGCTGAGTAGTGGTCTTGAACTGTTGTGACCTGGGACGAAGGTTTTAATGGATTTAAATTACCGCGAACTCCCCCTTTATTAGCTTCCGCTATGCGAACATCAAACACCAACGTTATTTTTTTTTTGTTATCGCAATGTTGTATCATGCATCGTAATTAAATCTCACAATGCATTGCTTGGAAAAAATATGGCTACCCTAACTATTCTGGTTTACATGCCCAATTTGTATAGACGCAGCTGCCGCTGGGTGGTCGCGCAACACTGTGTCTTGAGAAACTGAGTCTGCATACATGTGATAAGTATAAAGACTACAAAATTCTAGAGCGCTCCCCAAAAAATCTGAACGGGTATGCATTACCATAGCGTAATGACTTACGACAAAGCAAAAAATGGCACTACGCTGTCCCGCAGATTGTCATTCTGATGCCATTCTGAACTTTCCCTATTTCATTTGTATGCGAGCCTACATGGAGGCGTTTCCTAGCAACAGATGCGTATTACCTTCCTCGGCTCGCTGATCTTAAAAAGATGCAGGACTCGGAGGTTAAATAATAACAAATGCCCCTTGCTTACATTTGGTTTTCTCATGGGTACCGAACGGTGGACTCCGTAATGCCAGTTCACAGTACCGCAACAGGGCTATGGGAAAGAGTCTGGAATGGCTGGTTGAAGAATCAGCAACAGTCAGCCATGGCTGGTATAGCAGGTATGTTTAAAGCCTCCAAATACCCTACTCAGCGACTGTCATGGATGTCACGTGTTGTCTGAGCCTCCCTGCGCTGTTGTTTGTAGACTAAAACACTGAAACAAAAGCAGAAACGAACCTCAAGTGAGCTTTTCTATTCCTGGTTTAAGATCCTTGTTTTTTCTCATACTTGTGTGACTGCTTGGCGCCGAGCTCTTTTGAAAGAGTGGCTTCCATTATGCGGCAAGTTATTCTCACTACTTTTTTTTTTCGAACAAGAAGTTGAGACATCACTGCTATAGAATTGATTCTTCTATATTTTTTTTTCTGTAGGACTGCACAGTGTCGCATATAAAGATAGGGATCTCCTGTAGAAGTTTGGACGCATTTCTTCGAAGACGGGCTCTCAGTGACTGGGAAAAGAATAGAGATCGTTGCTTGCGTGCTTTGCAGCCTAACTTAAAGGCGAAATTACTTTTACCCTCGGGTGGTTTTGGTTTTGTGGTTAATATTGTTGATGTGCGCCGACGGTATCCGCTCCTTCTAAGTAAATGTTGCGTTAGCTATGCTGAGCAGCGCTTTAAATGTTTTGTGGAAGTCTGGTTTCAGTTTTATGGCAGCTGAATCCAAGCCTGAAGGCCGTGCTTTACAGTAAAGCTTCCATATTATAGTAGACTTCAAGCAGGTTTTGTTGTGACGTACATGATGGCAACAAAGTGGGGGCAAGCATGCAAAGCCACTGCTATATATGTAGATGTATATAAAGACGTGTACTAGAGTATATTAAAACGTCCACATTCTCATCCCTAAAGCGTCGTCCAACACTCCAGTGCTGATAGAGGGAACCATGTGGGAATGTATGACTTTGCTAGAATAACATCAGCAACTGTATGACATGTGCCGGAGCACCAGTGTATACGTCTAACGTTTCGCATCGAAGTCTTAGGCGACGGTTGGAGCACGTTGAGCAAAACGAGTAATTTTTGGACGTTAGCCCCTAAAGAGCAACGTTAGGCCTAAGAACATAAGTTTAGGCCACACGTTAGGTCCTACACAATGATTTCCAGTCATAGAAACCCATAAAAGCGACTATATCCCGACGTATTCAAAGATTCATAGACTACGAAGTCGCGTCGATTCTAACATCATTCAGGTTACGAATCGGTTACAATTTGAATGCCAGATGGAATATTTTTGCCCCAGCGATGAGCCTGGAGATCTGGAGTCTCCCATTGGAAGAAGCTGGTTGCTAGCAAACGTTTCGTCCGGCTGTCTCCTAGAATCACCAAGTTCTACATTGAGCTGCAAAGCCTTAGAGCTGTTCGTCGGCGCGCCGAACGAATGTACAGACGAATGAAGCCTCTTCAAGATTTTAAAGATGCCAGAAGGACGGCGAAGGAGACCTAACACCGCATTATCCAAGTGCAAGCACAACACTGGATAACCTTTTGTGAATCTCTCTGCCCTCGACTGTCTCTGTCTGGAATATGGAGAACCGTGCGAGGGCTATTGGCCCTCATACAACAGCGCTTCCCATTCAATGTCTTGGCCTTTCGTCGAAAGCGCGGAGAGCTCGAGGAACAAGAGGGCTTTTGCGATCGGATCGCCAGTAGAACTGGCCCTTTTGGTCCATCACTTGCCACTGATATTCCCGCGTCGCGGGATTCTCGGTTGGACGTCTCGTTTTTTATGGAAGAATTGCAGGCGGCATTGGCTCTGTGCAAGCAATCGTCATCTCATGGGCCATATGGAGTCACCCATGCCACTACGTGTCGCAATCTATAAACACCCCACCTTCTACTCCCGCTTCCCCCACTCGACCTTGATTTGATTGACTGTAGGGTATAACGCGCCGACGCAACGCAGGCGATGAGGCGCGCCGTAGTGGAGGGCTCCGAATTAATTTTGACCACCTGGGGATCTTTAACGTGCGCCGAAATCTCGTACACACGGGCGTTTTTGCTTTTCGCCTCCATCAGAAAAGCGACCGCCGTGGCCGGGAATCGAACTCGCGACCTCGTGCTCAGCAGCGCAACGCCTTAGCCACTGAGCCACCGCGGCGGTCCCCCACTCGACCTAGCGTTTTCCTGTTGCAATAAAGGCTATCTCTCTCAATCTCTCTGTCACCTTGGCAATGAAGCCCGGCACGCCATTACGAAATATTTCAACGAACCAGGGTGCAATGCCATAGACCCTGAAAAATGGAGGTCCAGCCGCCTTGTTCCGTTCCTGAAGCCTGGAAAACCGATGCTGAACCCGGCGGCATACCGATCCATAGCACTTGCCAGTTGCGTTGAAAAGCTCACGGAAAAAGCTATCCTTGCATATCTGGAGTGGTTCCTCGAGCACCGCAACGTTTACGCCGAAGTCATGGCTGGTTTCTGTCGAGGCCATTCGTCCATTGATTGCGTCATTGGCCTGGGAGCTTTTGTGCAGCAGCGGAGACCTGTCAACCGCATTTGCGCTGCGCTGTTTCTAAACATGAAAGAAGCTTATGACAACGTATAGCATGATGCCATTCTAAAGCACTACAAGCAGTGGGGCTTGGAGGCCCCGTGTACTGGTTGCGCCGAGTCACTTCTCGGAGAGGTCAGTCTTTCTAATGACTCACAATGACCCAATGTCAACTCGCTATACCCACCACGGTGTGCGCGAGGGAGGTGTCTTGAGCGCCAGGTTGCTCTACTTCAAACTAATCGGACTAGCAAGCTCCCTTCCAAGAATGATTGTTCATCTGTCTATTTACGCGAATGATATCTGCATTTGGGCAGATGGACTGACTCGAGGACACGTGCACGCGCTCCTGCAAAAGGCGACAGACTTAATCTATTCCTATTTGCATAGAAAGTGTTGGAAGTGTCTAGCAGCAAGAGCACAACGCTTGAGTTCTCACGGAAGCCTATATATACATACCATTGCTCAATTAATGGCGAAAAGATCTCCTATGTGAAATATCCTGAGTTCTCGGCGTGGTTTTCCACAGAGACCTTTTTTTTAGTCCTCACACATGGTGTTTGATGAAGTGGCTGTGTGCAATGGCCCATGTTCCTCAGTTTATTGGTGGCAAAACTTGGGGAACGCCGATGAAATCAATGTTGGCGCTATACAACGCACTATTCTTGGAGTCCCTACAGCACAGCCTACCTATACTTTCTTGGAACTGCCTCAAAAATATTCCGGAACTGAAGGCACACGAGTGCAGTGCGTCCGAACTTACCTTGGCTTACCACGGTGGACGTACACAGCTGTAACTATTGTTGTGGCTTGTGATCAACCTTTGTCCACTTACGTGACAACTGATGCGTTTAGGGAGCATATTAGGCACTTAACCAGACGGCCTGATCATCAACTTGCGAGTAGGCCATATATATGCTCCCATGCGCCTTTCGCAAAGGTTGTAGCTGCCCCCATCGTCAGCACGCTGTCCACTATACACCTGCGATGAGGCGGCTGCTCCCGCTTTGGTATACGACGCAGCCTCGATCATGCCTTACTATCCGAGGCTTAACGAAGAAGCGAGATTTTCCCACACACGCACTACAGCAGCAAACTCTCGCTTATCTGCACGAGAGATACAGTGACCCCAGCTTTATTTACACCGATGGTTCCGTAACAACATCTTCTGCGTCCGGCGCCGTTGCGATTCCACGAATGTAGATGTCCACAGTATTCAAGATAGCTCATCCCACCACTTTCACGGCTCTGTTCATCATCATTATTATAGCGAATTTCGTTTTTAGGAAATTCTAGACGTTTTCGTTGATGCTGGCTCCTTATAGTAGTCCTAATACTCGCTAAATTAGTTTATTCCTCCGGCCACTTTATTAGTAGAAGTGCAAGAAACAATGACTGATCAGCTTATAAAATTCGTTACATCGATGTTAACTGCCGCAACGCCTGCGTTACAAAGACGTCGCCAACACGTGGGCTTAAACTTCAACAGGGGTGGCAATAGGGAATTGAAAAAAAACTTAATTAAATAAGGAATTTGTTACATAGAGATTTGTTACATCCAGGTTTATCTGTAGGGCAATCTTTATGTCAGGCATCACTGCAGGTATGATCGGGGCGAGAGGATTGCTCTTTCTCGAGCTAAGTAGTCCTCAATCGTGTCATGCTTCCCTTGAATACGTGACCAGCGATGAGGAAGAAGAAAACGCTGTCAGGCATTATATACTAATAAACTGTAGGAGCAAAAGCGCGATGTATTTTTGGCAACCCGAAGAAAGGCATGCGTGATGAGGGATCCTTGAGAGTTCGCTGGTGCGTGCCTTCGGGTTCTCGAGTGCTGCCTGCGGCGTTCCTCCCTGAAGAGGCGCGCGTGCTTGGAGATGCAGACGTGATTCCCGGCAAGCGAGCGGCGCGTTCGCAAGTGCACGGAGACGTGGATATAAAACGCACTGGAGCTCAGCAAAGGTTTAACAGAAGGTTTAACAAGCCTTGTAATCCAAGGCATTCGGCATGGCTTTCATCCAATCTTCGAGCAATGAAACACCTGGCGACAGGGCTTGAGGAAATATGTCCACGCCCATGGGAAACGCCATGGGGCTATAGGAGCCTCATTAGTAGTCAAGACATGTGCCATTGACACAGTAGAGGCCGGTCAGAAGACTAGCCGGTCAAAATTAATATTTAAGAATAACAATATTAATGAGGCTTGAAGTTGTTCGGAAGTAAAGTTTCATGCGTTTGTCTAGCTTCATAGCGCATGAGCACGCATCATTCACAAGAAATAGGGGGAAAAAGCAGACAAAATAAAAAAGGTTGAATAAACCAAGGAATCGAGGTGGTAATTGTCACGACAGCGAAAGACGTGGCAGTCGGACCCATAAAATGGGCCTTCGCGTCTCTCCAACTGACCTTGGAAGAAACCTCCGGCCAGGTACAATGACAAGTGAGCGGTAGAAAAGTCGGCAAAATGCGCTAAATAAATTACGTCCAATGGTGCAACCCATTGCTTCGCAAATGTGCTCGTTGTATACAATGCCAGCCCACAATTCAGGAACCGCGGGAAGTAAAGAATCAGAAGGGTGGGAGGCAAGAAAGTACTGAACAAGCTACCGACGCACGAACACCGACGTGTATCGCTCCGGCGCACCCATACACGTTGTTCGTGTCGTTCACACTGAAACGAAAGCAAGCACGAAGCCAAGCGGAATTGGACGGCTTTGTCGGAGAACTCCCTCTAAAAGCGCGGGAAGGTGTTCCGACTGAAAACTTTGCATTTTGTTGCGCACTCGCGTATTCGCGCAACAGATAGTTGGGTATATCTCTGTACCCCAGTTGCCAAATCATCACGGTGATTTGAATCTCTCTGACGTGGGTCTCAGCATTTGGAGCATGAATTTCGGCACTGAATAGATCGCAGAAGCGTGGTGGTCACAGCGTCTGGCAAGTTGTTCGCGAGCGGAAATCGATGGCTCGCCGCTGCCGTGTCTTTTTCTGCTATTATATCGCCTCGGGGCCTTTGCTCGTACGTAAATTACGAAGCCGGCGAGCGCACTATGCATATCGGCTTTTAGACGCTCGGTTAACCAACGATATTGAGCGGAAGAGAATGGCGCTGAACATACAGACAGTGGCAATCAGTCACTCGCAAAATGACCGACCACCATCCCCTTCAGATTCAAATTTTAACCCTGCCCTGAACCAGCGAACAATGCATGCCTTTTTTTTTGTTTGTTTTAGAAGAAAGTGGGGCAGGGATGATAGTCAATAAAAGTACGCAGCGGAAAAGCACCATTGTATTTTTTTTTCTCTGACAAAGCGAAAAAGCTGAACCGTGCATGGTTCTTCCGTGGGGCACAGCATATGCACTCCGCGTCGCCAGCTCTGCGAGCTGATGACATCTTTTCGTTAAGGGAGTGCCGAGGCTCCTTGCCGAACCTTGGAAATGAGTGGGAGCTCTGACACGGTGCTGATGAGGGAAAGCCTTAACACCAATCTGTTCAAGTTTGTGCCTCCTGTAAGTGCAGAGGAATTCGCACAACTCAGAACAATTGCCGTTTGACTGTTGAAATTGATCTCCCCCTATTATGAAACAGGGCATATGTGTAAGTCCTCGGCGTATTTACGAAGCCTTTAGTAGGTACTTGAAGCAAGAGGCAGCCACGAAGGCGGGAAATAACAAAGCAAGACATTCTTGTTGTGATGGAAGCGGAT
This sequence comes from Haemaphysalis longicornis, assembly GCF_048455015.1. Taxonomy (NCBI): domain Eukaryota; kingdom Metazoa; phylum Arthropoda; class Arachnida; order Ixodida; family Ixodidae; genus Haemaphysalis; species Haemaphysalis longicornis. The sequence goes on along the minus strand of NW_027526361.1, from coordinate 66,392,660 downwards.
CTCGGGCGTAAGTGGATGGAAAAACGGGACCAGAGGACATAGAAATAATTATGCCCGAACCCATTTAAAGAGATGTTTTGTAGTATTTTGTAGTTTTGTAGTAGTAATATTTATACCACTGCTGGCAATTAAGAGCGGTTCATGATAAAGTTGACGATTGCGATAGACATCCTTAGGCGGACGCTGCAACGTACGTGCGTGTGTACATACAAAAATTTTAATTTTTCGCTCATGGGTTGGCATGCAATATTAGTAAAAAAATCCTGAAAATAGTTAAGCAAACACATATACGAGGGAAACGAAAATAGCAGATACACAGCGGGAGAGGCATTTTGTCTGCGACACCACCGATGAAAGTTATGGTTTCTTGCTCAAGCTTCCCCGATACTTTTTAGATGAAACATCTCTTGTTCGGGGCTATGTCCGGCGTCCGTTCGTTGAACGCACCTCTCCCCCTACACTTTAAAAAAACAAATACTTAGCGGCGCCCGGTTTCGATTCCACGTCTCTCTGGCCACAACGGGAGGTACGCGGTGCTCTTCCCACTACGCTACAAACCCGGGGCTGGAGCAAGTGCTACGAACGCGCCTTATGTCCTGGCTCATTCAAATTACGTCAAGAAGCTACTGATACAACGAAAGCACGCGAAGCTGAAAGTCAACGGAAACGACGAACTGAACACTTTAGAGGAGGATGTTGAATTTCCCGTGGGAAAGCTGTTGCGGGAAGCGCCACGCGCCTTGTAGCTCAACCAGCCCCGTCCTCAGCGCCACTGGTGCTGATTGTGGCAGGATGCCCCTAGGGATTGGCCAACCAAAGAATCCATGACGAGATAGGTTCGCGTTGAACCACAGTCGTCATCTTCCCGTAGGGGAACCGATGAAGAAGGAGAAGAATACAAAGCTGCGACGAGGAGGGCGTGTACATTGCTCTCAGCCGGTGCACCAACGTCAACAACCTTTACCTCACCAACGCTGACGGAGACTACCGATTCTACCACAGAGACGACAACATCGACAAGAACATGATGGACGAGTTTCGGCGCCTCAAGAACCACCGCCTACTCACCGTAACACAACAGTACTTGCGTGCCTTTGCCACCCGTGTGGACCCGGATGCGGAATTCCCTCTGGCGCTAGTAAACTCCAGATCACTCATCACTCAACATAATGGCAACACAATGGAACCACAAGGAACCGCCACGATGCTTCGCATCCTCATCAGGGTTCCCCACGGGAAGATGGTGTAATTTTTTTTCACGCGCCACCTAACTTGGCGCTACGACAACTGCCGTCGTGTTCCCCTGAGGCCGATGGTGTTCTCTATAGCGTTTGACTGCAAGTGCTCCCAGAGTATATTAGGCGCGATAAATTTGAAACGACGTGCATGGTACAGTTTTCCTATGGTCCTCTGCAACGAGAATTCCCTTGGTAGTTGAACGGGAAATCTATCTGGCTACTATTACGTTGGTGCACCAGTTATCCACAACAGTGCCCCACTTCCCCCTCTACCCTGTATTTTCTTCAGCACCTTATCACACCACGCGCCGTAGAGCAGCGCTTTCTATAGTAATTTGGAGCTAAAGTGGTTACCTGTAGCAGTGGTGAAACCAGTGGCAATGTTTCATTCAATCGAACGTCAATATTGCGAACTGGTCGGAAACTAGTAAACTTTCCAATCCATCAACAGCGAAGCTGTTTAATACATCGTTAGGGTGTGTTGTCCGCAGTTAAAAACACAAAGAAAATGACGAGCGCACGTGAGCGCGTTCCTCGCGGCGAAATCGGCAGACCAATTTGTCGCTTGCCACGCCATTGCGACGAATTGGTCTGCTTATTTCCATGCCCGTACTACTATCCTTTGGGGCCACATCACTGGGATATTGTCACCGAGGGGCGGCTGCAGCCATTCATGCATACGTTTCCGAGACCAGGCGCCTGCCCTGTTAGCTTGATTCTTGCATGTACTTTTTCCCGTCCAAAGATCTCATTCGTTCTATCCCAAACTCTACTTACAACTTTCAACCAAGTCTATTTTCTTTCTTTCTGCACATAAATCGCTAGGTTTATAATATTCCAGTGTTTCAAGCGGCCGCATTAGCCCTTCTCACACCCGATTCCTGGCCAATCCTTCACGTGGGTAAGTGCGAAGTCACCGGGAACAACAACAAGAACAACGACCGTCCGGCAGTTAAAAAAACCACGAAAATTCCGAGCCGTAGTGTGTGCGTGGCTTGTAAAGACCGCTCAGTGTCCCCAGTGGCGCATTTCCAAACGCGTCGCTGCACAGAGCACCCACGTTACATGTTTGTAAGCACGATGCAGAATGGTAAGTTAACGTGGTTCTTGGCGGCGCCCCTAACATTAATCGATTTAAAACATATCAAATCACCATTATCAACAAAACAGCACGTAGATTAGAGTTTAAAAAATTTAGGAAAAAAAATTAAGGTCTAAAAAAACTAAGAGATACACGTGATGGGACTTGAACCCAAGCCGTCAGCGCCAGTACTTGGCACTCTAAATCGAGACAAGAGGCGCTGAAAAGAATAGCGCGCGCAGGGACATCACACAGGTCACGTGGGTGCTCTGTGCAGCAACGCGTTTGTAAACACGCTCCCCGGTGCACGTTTGCCAAGGAAAGCACACCCACTTAGGGAGATTTCCCAATATTGGCCAAAAAAAAAAAAAAGCTCCAGCGTTCGCCGTAATCTTGGCAACACTTGCTCGGAATGAGAAAGAGTCTAGCGTTCACCGTAACCGTGAGAACGCTTGCTCGGAACAAGAAAGACACGTCACGCTGCACGCCCCGCCAAGGTGATGTCCACTAATAATCAGTTCCAAAAAAAATGAAGGAAGCAGATGGGTTCACTAAAGGGCCAGTTGGTGCTTAATAATAATAAGAAAAACAGCGCAAAATACAGGAAAAAAGAAAGGAACCACAAACCACAGGCGCTGACGAACAATTTAGCGTTTTATCCCATCAGGAGCGCTTTATTTTTATCGTTATGTTTGTTCTTTTTCGTCCTTTTGTCTCTTCGTATATATGTTAGCCGTTGGCAAAAATCCAAAGGCACCAAGAATGCACTTATACACTCCATGCTTCTCCCCTGCTCTGGTTTCAGGTTAGTGGAAATGGCCCGGGATTTTTATTCAATCTCTTTGGTCAGATGGAGTTGAAAAGGCGAGGGTCGGCCTATATGCTATTTGACTGTTAATAGATTGATTTTTCTTTCTGTGCAGCATTCTGTGAAGAGGAGAGAGAGTTTGGGGAAGGAAGGGGGTCGCATCGACTTAAGTTGGAAGTTGAATGAACTATTATTTATTATGAAACTCAAAATAAGCTAAAACGCAGTCTTTGTAGCATGCAAATAGCATGAAAGCTTTGCGATATCAAATTTTCCCACTTACAACAATCTGAGTTTTCAATCAGTGGCCAGTGAAGAAGTCGTTAATCACCAGTAGCCGTCCATGTCTATATATCGTCGGAAACCGTATTGAATGCTACAGGAAGTCGCACAAAGGCTATCTCGCTTGTGCCTACGGCAAGCTGCAGCTGCGGGAATATGATCTTTGGCACGCCGTGAGTTATGGAACGACGAAAAAGAGGCCTGGTATTGAGGAGAGTTTCTCTTCATTCTACGGAACAATTAACGCTCAACGTGCTCCGCTGATTACTTTAAAAAAAAACACTACGAACAAAACAGGTTATGCGCGCCTAACTTGCATTACACAAAACGCGTCACGTCAATTCTATTAGGAATGGAGATCGCATTACCCATTATTCTATCGCCAGCACAGTCCTTGTGGCGCAGGCGTATTCTTCTTGGCTAGGCAGCTCCGCCGTCATTAATTATGCGTCACGTCGCCAAAGACGGAAGGCTAAATTAAAGACGCTTAACTACCCTCGTTATTTCCAGTCTATGACTTCCTCCCCCCCGAAACGTAGTCTTCTCGTGTGCTTTGCTAGCGGCATAAGATGGTTAAGCTGAGTTGTGATTGCGAGTTTGCAACTGGTAACCTGCTAGCCGACACAATCTGTGCAGACTGTGTGTGGTTATCCGGGGTTACTTACGTGTTTGCAAGCTCGTTAAAAGTATCTCCGCGTGCGAACGATGAATATTCAATTAATCTGTTTATTAAGCAAGTTCGCTGTATATTTCATGCGCTCTAATATGCGTGGCTGACTTATTGTCACGGCTGCCGTTCGATGAAAAGAAACGACTGATTGATTGATTGTGGGTTTAACGCGCCGACGCAACGCAGGCGATGAGGCGCGCCGTAGTGGAGGGCTCCGGATTAATTTTGACCACCTGGGGATCTTTATCGTGCGCCGAAATCTCGTACACACGGGCGTTTTTGCTTTTCGCCTCCATCAGAAAAGCGGCCGCCGTGGCCGGGAATCGAACCCGCGACCTCGTGCTCAGCAGCGCAACGCCATAGCCACTGAGCCACCACGGCGGGTGAAAAGAAACGACTGTCCACGCGTTTTCTTCATGAGTGCTCCAGTTAATGTAGTAATTTGAACAAGGCACTCTGCGAAATTAAAACTAATCATCTCAAGCAAGAGCTCAGCATGGAAAACGAGGCATTTGACTTAAAGAGATTTGCATTTCTATGCCGCAGAAACTGTACACAAGACTAACCATGCAAAATAAACGTTCTTTAAGAAGAAAAGTAAAAAAGCGATTTAACAAAAATCTACGTTGTTATAACAGTCAGCTTATTCACAAAGACTCGGAAAACACGCATAGGTTTTTTTTTCAGGTAGGCTGTAGGGAAACGCAACAAGGCTGTATTGAGTGCCTCAGAAAAAACAAACAAGGCCCATAACCACAAACTCCTGATCCCTTTATTTTATTAGGAACTTATTATTTAAATGTCCTGGACTTGTTGGCTCTACAAACGCAAAAGACATGTAAAGAGCTGATTACACGTCTTGCGTTAAAGTCAAAATGGTTTTACAAACATTTTTTTATCATGTTTTCAGGCACTTCAAACCGAAGCGATGCCACGCCAACGCAAGTAATGCTGGCGGAATGACTCCAACCGAGCTCTATGTTGTTCAAATTACTAGATTCACTAACATTGTGGTTCTTGAGCACGAAATGCACCCTTGCTTAAAAGGCTGTGATTCTGAATCCTTCCGAGCTAAATACTGCTAAACCAGCAAAATAGAGGGGGGCTGAAAATAGCTACAAACCACTAAGAAATACTACCCAATCAGGAAATGTAATGACTGGTATCAAGTGGGAAATGCGGCAGCGTTCCGGATTCTTTCGTTTCGAAAAGTGGAAGGCTACTTCACCTGAACTTGAAATCCAATCAGGCGTCGGCTATGCAAAATGTTTTCCAAGCGTTTTAAATCGAAGCTTTAGTGTCCTCTCTCATGCCGTTGTACGACAGTACTCCGTTCAGTAAAGCCAACTTTCCATGACGATGATGATGAGGTAGCCTTTATTGCAACAGGAAGACGCTAGGTCAAGTGGACGAAAGCGGGTGTTTGCGGCTTGGGACATCTTGAATACGGACAGTTGATACCGAAGCTGCTGTGCTCCTTGAGAAGTCGGGGGAGGCCGCGTGGGGTGAGGGGAGCCGGCCCACGGCTCTAAACTGTTCGCGCTAGACCATTCTGTTTTAGAATATAAGGGTTGATGTATGAGGAGGGGGCATTTGGATGAGGGTTGAAGGTTCCGTAGCTCACGAATTACGGACAGTGCCAAATTAGGTGCTGGAGATTGGCTACTGTGAGTGAGGTGCAGGAGGGGCATCGAGGCGGCAGAGATGGGGTGTACGATTTACAAAATGTCTCTGGGGTTAGGCTAGCATTGGCACAACATTTGCTTATAAAAATGTAGGCTGATCTTCGGAGAGAGGGCAGAGCTGATAAAAAGCCGGTTGGAGTGAGGGCCTTGGGGCGGTCTTTATTTTTCTTTCGTACCGTAGAAGCTGTATGATTGATTGATTGTAGGGTTTAACGCGCCGACGCAGCGCAGGCGATGAGGCGCGCCGTAGTGGAGGGCTCCGGATTAATTTCGACCACCTGGGGATCTTTAACGTGCGCCGAAATCTCGTACACATGGGCGTTTTTGCTTTTCGCCTCCATCAGAAAAGCGGCCGCCGCGGCCGGGAATCGAACCCGCGACCTCGTGGTAGAAGCTGTATGGCTTGCCTTTCTATTCCCTGAGAGACATCAGAATATTATTTTACCGGGGAGCGTCTATGCCTTATCATTCGGCAGCCGGGGTGGAAAAACAACAAAACAAACGCACAAACAAGAAAAACAAGCCGCGCATACATGCGCAACGGACAGCCCCGGTCTCTGGCTCGCCGGCAAGTGAATAGCAAAAAATAACTCCCACCGCGGTGCGGCCGCCAGAAAATTTCAGCCTTCTATGGGGGGCCGCGTAACTCTCACTGTACTAGGCGACAAAAGACTCCAGAAGGTGGAAAGAGGGATGATAGGCAAGCAGACTGCGGCGGACGTTTCGTGTGTTGTTTTTCTTCCGCGTTAGTGCGGCTATAAAAATACCGCCCGTACAGAAACCAACGAGCCGCGTTGGGATGTTGTTTTACCACGGCGGCTTTTCTCCGTGCGCGCGTCGCCATTAGCGACCCGCGTCTTTCAAGTATCCACGTTTTCTCGGGTTTCTTAATTTCCGTCTTCGTCACCGGATGGCCTGGCCTACACCGAAGCAATTCTCGCGGGTAGCCAACTTCGCCTCCGAGATGGCGGTGCATCATCGGCTCGGTCGGTGCATATCGCAGGACTTTCGTGTCTTACATATGCATCGAACTGTTCCTGCTTTTAATTAATTCCTCTACTTTGTAACATTTGTTGTTAACGCTCCTAGATTGTATCATTTCTGTACCGTTGACTCTCACGAAACTGTATTATTGTGAGCTAACTCTCGCCTATTTTTTGTGTTCTTGTGCCTATACCATACCTTGCCTGCTGAAATATATTTCTCTTTTTGGATTTAGGTTCAAGGCTCTGCATTGTTTTCTGCTCTCCTTTTGTCGAAAGACGCGCATAAGATCCACTCGTCACCGGTGATTTGTGCAGTCGATGGATTTGCTTTGCTCGACAGAGCTTACTCGCTCATCTTCTCGGCAAGGCCCCTAGAAACGGTGACACAGCAAAAAGGTTAAACTATCTGGGAGATATATAAAACTTTTGCCATTACATCAGACCATGAAAGAGAGGGTGCGGGTTTTTCTTTTATTACGCTCAACAAGCGCATGATAGTTCTACGAGCAATCTTTTAAAGCCCAGCAGGTGCCGCCGACTTGACCTTCGCAAGCTTCGCATACAACCCTTCCATCACTCTCCCCCCACCCTTTCGAGGAGGAGGAATAAACTTTTATTGAATCCCAATCTGACTCCGTGTGTGGTGGCAGGCCAGTGGGAGACTCCTTATTCCAGGAGTTCCTGGCTCGGGCTGGCCATCCGGAGCCATCTCACCAGGTTAAGCTGGGAGCCGGGATCAGAGCTGTACAGCTGCGCCGCCGACTGCGAAGGGGAAGGGTGGAGATTGGGAGGTAGGTCAGGTGTGTGGGAGCATTCCCATACGATGTGGTAAAGGGTACCTATTTCAGGGCAAAACTTGCACTGGAGTGAGGGAGAGGTGGGGAAGATCAAATGCCATAATGTATTGTGAGGGAAGATCCGAGTTTCAGGTTGGCGGAGAGTGATTTCATCAGCCTTTGTTAAAGAGGGGTGACGTGTCGGGAAGGTGCGACGAGACATGCTATAATGTGCGAGAATGTCGTTGTAGGTGAGTACGTGGTGGGCGTCCAGTGTAGGAGGAGGGGGGGTAGGGAGCAATGACCCGGTGTATCATTTCTCGGGCCGCCTCGTGCGCCTCTTCATTGCCGGCCAACCCACAATGGCCAGGAGTCCATAGAGTGTGGCACTCCTCGGGGAGGTAAGTGGAGTGTTCGATGTTGTGTAGGACAGTGCGAGAAAGTAGACCTTTTTGAAGATGCCGGCAGGCTTCCTCCGAGTCCGTTTTTACTGTCACGTAGTCGCGACCAGTGGAGGTAAGGGAGAGCGCAATGGCTGTCTCTTCAGCTTCAGTTTGTGTTGAGGCACACGTGGAGGCAGTGGCGATAATGCGTTTTTGTCTGTCGACAGTGGCGACGGCATAAGTTGATTGGTTTAGATATTGGGATGCGTCCACGTACAGCGTGTCCGGAATATGCTGGAAGTGGGTGCGGATGTGGTTGGTGCGGGCGGTGCGACGTCCATCGCGGATGCCTGGGTGCATGTTCTGGGGTAGCGGGGCGACTTCAATGCGAGCGCGCAGTAGTGGGGGAAGGGGGGGGGGGGATGGCAAGCCACGCGGGGAGGCTGAGTTGGGTTCGGAAAGCCCAGGCGAGCTAAGGTACTACAGCCAGTGGGCGTAAGCTTAATGCGTTGAAATTGCGAAGTTCGCTGGGCTTCACACAGCTCTGTCCAAGTATTATGTATTTCCAGGCGTAAGAACAAGAACAAGTAGAGGTGTTAGTCGGGAGGCCGAGTGCAGTTTTTCTCCTGCTACTTGTAGTTAACTGTAAAATCATATGTCAGTGTTCTGTCCTAATGTAAACATGAACGTCCTTTTCGTGTATGTCTCTGTAAATGTCTCCAGCGCAATCCCCTCAAACGAAAATGAGGAAGTATCAAGCTTCGTTGTATTATACCGGATCTCTTGTTTTACTTACTCTGGCAAGGCCGGTGGCATTTTGACTTTCTTCTGCTTCCCATTTTTGTTCTTCTCAAAGAGGAAACGAGACAGATGACACCCGGAACTAGCCAGACGTATATCAGAAGTGAACGGAAAACGTAACAGGCGAGCTATAGAAGTCAAATAGCTAAGCATAACGGAGTAAACCAGGTCTCAAAACAGGCGAACAATGATCGAGAGAATGATGGCTTTGCGGGACGGCTGGGTACGGACGTTTGGAGGCGGTGGTGAAGCGGCGTTCCTCCCTTCCCGCACCAAAGCAGGCTTTTTTACCGGCAGACGCGTTCATCTTGCCACTGCTCTGGAGAGACCGGTCATAACGGGGAAGCGGCTGGTCGCCCCGGTGAGATGTAATGAGGGAAGAATGACCGTGGCGGCTCCGACAGTAAAGGGAAGCCTGCGGCGCCCAAATGGCCCTAACGATGACGAGGATGGTGCCTGGCGCCGAGTGGGAACAAGTCGGGCGCCGTTGAGTGGTCATCCTCTCTCTGGCTGTCTACCTCCTCTCTCCCCCAAAGGTGAGCTAGTGGCACAGAGTCGTTGCTTTCAGCAGATGAAAGCACTGAGGTTCCTCCGGTTAGAATGTGCCAGGTAAACGGCTGCATGAGTATGAAAATGGTGAAAACTTTTGATTATTACAGAGAGGACAGTGAAAACGTGTACACGTTGTAAGTGTTTCACTTTATAATCGCTAGGCATTTGTCGCGGTGAACGCAACGCTTCGCCGTGTGTCAGTGCCGTATAGCGTTTCGTACCCGCTTACGTTTATGAGGATAAGGCAATAACGGCAGGGAAATAAACACGTTCATAGAACTATAATGGGAGCTACAGTTTCTTAGAAATATGAACAATACCCAGACCGTTTGACACTGGGTAAAAAATGAAAATATAAGCAGGGTAGCGAATGGGGACTTTTGGAGGGCGTGGTCATACTATTGGAAGAGCAAACAAGGGACAAAGGCGAACAAAAAATCACCGATTGTTACAAAGGCTGGTTTCACATAATTAGGAGTTAGATGTAGCTGACACCTCTGTGTTCAAGTTACCTCCGTATTTCACATCTTGGCACTCTTATCTCCGATCTACCGCCAGATATCTATAGCCAAATATATCTATCGTATCTATTGCCGTAGTCGGCGCTGGTCGCTTTTCCTTACTCTTTTGTTTTTGTTGGCTTAGATGGCTCTGTACTCCACAAAACGGCATGCAAGCAAGGTGTGTGACGCTAAGCTATCGTTAAACATGTAGCAGTCCGTCAAAACCCGCGACTCCAATTTTTTTTTATTCAACGTCGCTGTATTTGCTGCTATCAGTTTAAAGAAGGTAGAAGAGGCTCATACTGTCAGGGGCACAACTATTCGTTCGCACATCCTGAAATACCTATGGCATTAGGAATAAAAGTGTAACTCGCCGGGCGTCGTTTGTCTTAGTGATCGATTCGGCGTCTGCGGTGGCAGTTGAAGTTGCTGATCGGTTTATTCGAACAGCGAGAGACTGCTGCTGAAAATTAGCTCCGTGGTGCCGTCCTGGAGAACTGCAACGCAATTGTTATGGTGCGGCCAACCCAGTGTAAAAAATGGGGTGGCCATTCCTGCGCGTTTCTCGCGAACGGGCCTGCGCCGCATCTGGCAAATCCCAGAGAGAGAGAGAGAGAGAGAGAGAGAGAGAGAGAGAGAGAGAGAGAGAGAGAGAGAGAGAGAGATACTTCATTACGCAATAATGTGAGAGTGGTTCCTCAGTCCAGGAGCCCATGTGCTGTCCAGGCTGCCGTGGCCCTGGTCACAAGCAGGAGTTGGTCCTCAGGTCGACAGCTGGACAGCAGTATCTCCCACTGCTCAAGGGAAGGGGACGGTTTAAGGGGTGGAAGGTCCGAGTTTTTTGTGCAGTCGAATAATATGTGTGCAAAGTTCCTGGCAGAATTTACACTTATCAGAGTACTCTTTTCAACAATCACGTAAGGTGAGTGTGTTACGATGCATCCAATTTCCCTGTGGGGAAAAAAAAAAGAAATCAAACTCCGGCAAATTCAAGGAGGCATTTTTCCCACAGGGAAATTGGATGCATCGTAACACACTCAACCTACGTGATTGTTGAAAACCTTAATGAACCTTAATGATTCCTCGTTTCACCGAGAAGCTGGTTATAACAAGTTACAGAAAATTTTGTGGAAGAAATAGTCAACCCAGCACTATTACAAGTTATTTAAAAAAAGTTTAGGTCATTAGAATTAAATCGAAACGTAGGCATTTTCTGATGGGTTCCGGGAACGCGCTATCTCATCATCCATGGCATTTTCCGCGAGCAGATCGAATAAGGAGTAGCACTTGCTCGGGTAGCTGCGTTCGGGCATTGTCTGGAAAGGAGCTCGACCCCACTTGACTTAAAAAATTATGACTCATTTGTAAGTTAATGGTGTGCCACGAGCTGTGACCACCTGGACATACTATTAACCGACCAATAGTAACGTCATGTCTGTTGGACTCTTGGCCGTTACCATAAAGAATGCACAAGGAAATAAAGAAATTGTATAACGGGATCTTGAAGGGGTCAAAGTATGCTCCATCCTCCTCAGTATCATTACGAAGACGAATGTGCGGAGCATGCTTATGTGGAAGTCGGATACGCCGATGTGGTGAACACCAGATAGGAATTTTGGCTCTACAAATTGTGCCAAAATAATTTTGCCAATAAAAGACAGTCGATAAGATATGCAATGTTTTTTTTTTTCATCCGGACTTTCACAAAAACAATGTAAATGATCGCGGTCTGTTGAACGGATGTTGCAATAAGCAGTAATATTCTTTGTTTAAATGCCTGCATCAAATTCAGTATGCTTCTTTTCTGAAGAGGCGTATGTATTGTGCGCGCCAATTATCGAGGTTCCGACGCTTCAAATAATCGTGGGTTGTAGTCTTCCTCTGCCTTTTGTGTAGTTTCATGACAAGCAAGTCCCCACCTTAGTGGCAAAGCCGTGCTGCTCGGAGCCAGGTGACGCGACAAGCCAGGCTTAAACGGAACCTTACCGTCGGGGGCAAAAAAAAAATAATAATAAAAAAAAATCTTTGCGAAGGACACGAAACATCTTTTTTTTGTGGTTGGCCATTAGGTCGTTTATGAGATTCGCCAGTAGGGTAACCGGTGATAGAGGCCCCGGGATTATAGTTGATTCTGAGAGAAGTCCGGATAGGGTCCCGATATGCCATCTTCGAAAAAAAAAATCAGCAGACAACGGCGCCTTCTTTTTTCAGTTGAGTTCACCGCAGCCGAGACAAACGCAGGGGTGTCGCAAGGACCAGTTTCGCAAAGACCGGTGAAGTTCGCGGCGTAACCTTCGCAGCCAATCAAAGTCGGTAGCGCTAGGGTAGCCGTAGACTGGAAAGCAGCCGGCAAAATGCTTTATTACGGGAGAAAAGTCGGAATTGCGAATGGCAAAACAACCAAACAGGTCTTTTCGGGTTTTAGACATGTCGTTGCGGGACTACGTGTCTATACGTTAGGTTTAACCCCTCCGGCGGTAGTGTCCACACGCCGGGGCAATCTCCTGAAATCCTGGTTTCGCACACGCCGATAGCTAGCGAAAGAAAGAGGGCAGTGTGGCCCACTCTTTCCGAGATTCCGTCTCGAACAGGTTGGCCACTGTATCTTCTATAGTATGGCTTCATTTTTTTCTTCTTAGGGATGCTTGTAGTTTTGAGCCTAAAGAATTTTACGAAGAAGCAAAATTCTCTGGCGTCATGCTGTCTGAACAACGCGGAAGGGTCATCTTGTGCCGAAAAGAGAAAGTTGGGGGCAAAGACGAGAAGAAATGCCACTCTGCATTGATGCCGACTGCGTCTGTTATTGAGTGCACGTTTTCATAGTGAGAAAGCAGACCACACTTGAAAATAATTGTCCTGAATAAAAAAAAATTGTTCGCAAACCTTCGCAATTGAGATGCGAAGAATAAGAAAACACCGAGCTGGTGGTCTTCATTACCCTTAACCTGGCTTTTATTCAAGTTTCACAATTCACCCTTCTAAAGTAAACAATCCAAACTGCCAAATTCCGAAACTGAGGTCCAATTCAACTCAGCCAAAGTGAAAGCCAACGCCCGCTCTACAAGCCCAAAGAAAAGGCTGTGAGCCCCGAAACCGGAGATAGCGCAATCGGATACACACAACTTTCGTAACGAAAGGAACCCGGGTTCGATTCCGACAACGGGAAGCGTTTCTCTTTATTGAGGTGCGCATTCTAAGCCCTGCTCGTGGGCTCCTTGCCTCCTCGCCAATTTTCTTCACACTTCGTGGCCTAGAATTTTCCCCCTCCCCACTTGGCTGACCTGAATTTCCTGTTAACCATTCGCGCGGACAGAAGAAAGACCCGCTGTTCAAAACTTGATCGCGTATCTGCCCACTTCGCTGCAAATGTCGTCGAAACGCGGTAGTCTTTAGCTGCCTCTGACACAATAATGCCTTTATTTTTCTCTCCAGCCGCCTTTTCATGCTCTCCCCTCCCTTACATTATTCCACAATCAATACGTAGTGAGTGAGTGCAGTGAGTGCATAACTTTATTGTGCCCGAGACGGTGGGAGGGAAGAATTGAGGTGGGAGTCCCCATCATACTTTACCCCTCAGACGGCGGCCAGGAGTCTTTGCGCCCTGGCGGCGTCTTTGGCCATCTGGACGGCCCGGAGTTGAACGTCCGGGTCTGAACTGAGCAGCACGGTCTCCCACTGCTCCGAGGAAGTGGTCCAATGCTTGAGTTGTGGTCTTGACTTTAAGGGGGCACGCCCATAAGATGTGTTGAAGCTCGGCCCTTGTTGAACATAATTTACTCTTATTTTCGTATACCCAGGGGTAAGAATGACTGCACGTTGCCGGGTTCGGAAGATTGTAGGATTGAAGTAGACGCCACACTACTGCCTGCCACTTTCCCCATGGAGGTGCGATGAGCTGCGGGATATCTGGCCCTCCCTAAACTGTAATGATGAATTATCTCCGTATACGTCACCATGCGGCCCCTACCCCCCGTGCTGAACGATGTCTCAGTTTTTTCGGGGTATTCTCAGGAGCTCAGATCTCGAGCTACCTCGTGAGTGTTTTTGTTCCCCGGAAGTGCAGAGTGCGCCAGTGTCCATATACTTCGGACCCCTCGGAGTTTTAATTGTTTGAATCCTGCTCAAGTTATTTCAATTTTCTCGCGTTACACTGCTCTCGCGTTACACTGCTCTCGCGTTACACATGAACGTTTAGTTACTTTTTAACTTGTAACACTGCCACGAGGTTCAGGCTCCCGCGAGCCCTTTTTCTATTTTTGGGTCAAAACCTTGTTTTCGAAGGGTATTTTTATTTGCTATCCTAAGAGTCCAGCGCTTGTTTATGTTCAATTAAAAGAGCACTATGAATACCAGTTGTGCATTAATGTTTTGCCTCAAGTAGGCCTAATATTGTTTTTATTCAGCAAACTTGACAAGTATAAAGTATGTTTCCAGATTGAGCCGTTCAAAAATGTTTTGGCTTCATAAATTTCTCGTCGAAGAATTGCTTGTAACTTTTGGCTGGATGGCTCTATCGAGGGACAGACAGACAGGCAGACATACAGACTTCCAGACGGACAGAGAGGACAAATGTCTGGGTTTAAGTAAAAGTAGAAAGGCTAACTACAGCGAATCATTACTTTTTTACTGCCTGCATTCTAGAATTGTGCGCCTTTCCAAAAGACGCATTACCAGTGGTCTCTGCTTATTTACTGCTGGTTGTGCCAGGGTCTAAGAACGCGACACGGTTCAAGCCTGCTTCCACGAAGAACACATGACAGGGAGCTCGCTTCTGCTCCTCACAAAAGCGCTGTGTTGTTTCGCACACGGCGTACGTCGGGTAGAGAGGTGGATCCTCTACATCAGACTATTGAATATTAGTGCAACAAATTTGCTTGCTTGACGGCCTCTGAGTTTTTTCCATTATGAATCCATAAATGCACGAATGCGTGATACCGAGGGAACGCAATTCATGCACACTTCTCAGGGTAAAAGATGAGAACGCAGTATTTTAGGCATTTTCTCATCGTGAAAATTTCTGTCTGGAATGTGGTGCGAATGTTTCAATGGTTTTGTCCGAAGGCCCACATACGCATGCTACCTGGATACAGCAAAATGTGGACACCTTTGTGCAAGAAAGCTAGGAGGTGTATGCGACGTATCCTAAAAAGCATAGGGCTCAAGACGCCACCCATGGGAGCTCCTTGCGTGAGGGATATTTGGTTGTTTCGCCATCACTGGTACCATTGTAGACGTGGTGGTTACAGCTGTTGGGAGGAAGAGCAGCCATCCTAAAAGAAGAGCTGCCATGCGGCGTCAATGGCAATACCTGTCAAACCGCTAGCTCGGAGAGGCAGACATCAGTTAAAGGTTGATTTTATAGAACCGGCGTTTGCACTAGTTACAATGCTGATCTATAAAACCCGTACAGCAGCCCAAACCGGTGAACAAAGCAGGCCAGCGGTGAAAATAGGCGCGCAAGAAAAACTGCACAGGCTGTGTTCTCAGTTCCCTTGCGAGAGTGGACTTAGCAGTGAAAGAATATTGTTCATGGGCGTATTATAGGTAGCTTTCTCGCTCTATGAACTCCCTCATTAACTCCCCCTTATTTAACTCCCCATTAGCTCCCCCTCATTTTTGTCCCCTCGCTTCATTTCGCATCTTTCCCAAATCATGCTGATGCTTCGCATGAGGGATGTAAAAAGAGAAACAAAGCGGAGAAGACAGTCAATTTTAGGGAGGGGGGGGGGGGGTTAAAGGGCAACTACTCCAGCCAATCGGCATCACGTAGCTCGAGCTCGGGCTGTCACCGCAATTGCTAGCATCACCTCCTGCACCACCGGCACTTCGGTCAATTACCCTGGAGTCACGGTGCGCCCATGGCAAATTGGCAGCGCGAACTGGCACATTCCAGGTGCGATGCGCCTGTTGATGCATGTTCAATTCAAAGCCACTTCTCTCGTTGTAATTGCGGCTTTATTATTCCCCTCAACCTTCAGGGCGCGATTTGGAAGCCAGGCTGCCGTAATCAGGCTGTTTTTGTATTATTGGGAACACGGTTAGGATTCACAGCGGGGTGGTTCCTGTGTGTGTCTCTGGGGGTGACCCGAGAGCGCATTCCAGCGCCCTAACAGATTACGGCGATCACGCGGTGTGCAATTATCCGACAACAAAAGTAAAGGAAAAAGACCACCTGATCTCCTAATTAAATCAGTTCTCTTAGGGGCGGGGTGCCAGTTATCGCGGCTAATTATAGTGATTCGCGTTTTTAATCGAGAAGTAGGTGACCTCATGGTAAGAAGCTCCGATGATTGTCTTAAATGAACTTTGCGGAGCTCCAAAATCTTTTATAGCAGTCGCCTAAATCAGCAATGGTGCATTGTGAAAACAAAAGACACTTAGCGAGTTCACCGCGTAGCTTTGATTGCAACGTTTTTTTCTTGCCGTCGCCTGTTCAAGAAACGAGAAAAAATAACCCGAGACTAATACTATTAGGAGTGCTCCGTGCGGATAGAACAAATATCCACCTGGAGGCGATATTTACTCGTCTTTCTAAACAAAACCGCAGTGTGATTGCCAATAGAATGAACGGCTACCTTTATGGCTCGTGCCAGTACGCTCCTGTCTTCGGACACCAACACCGTTCACTGTTACATTTGCTATTAATATCTTTCATGCTGTAATCGTACATGTCACAGCCAAAAATACCTGCATGAGTTATTATTCTTCCCACGCTGTCTGGCTGCACATGTAGGTTGTATTCATTTACACGGCCGAAAGCGCTCTGCTGGCGGTGAACCACGACCCAGCCCAATATGGCCTTAAACCATACCTCAAGGCTTCATAATGTGTTGCGAAAGCTTTGAATCCGAAGTATTCAGCTCTTCTTTGGGCGTTACTTATTCCTTCACCGCTGAAGCACTCGCTTTGTGTCTGCGCGCCTTTTTGTAGCTTATTTCTGTAGTTTGACGTGTCTTGGGTTTGTTTCCTGCACTCCCAGCCGGGGCGCCCTAATTTAACTTTACAATTTAAGTGTATGACAGGGCTTTCGTCTGTGCTCACTTGAAGCTAGACCGGTGCTAAAACAGGCCAGTCTTTAAAATTTTTCCCAAGGGGATTGCAGAAACGAAGAACTCGGCAGTACTACTGAGGCCGACAATTGAAAATTGGAATGTTTTAGCATTCGCTTCTTCGGAGACTCGAGAAAAGTGACACACACAGAGCCTGCCAGAATAAAGTATGAGCGACTTGTTTCCCCGATTGCGCCAACGCACCTACTTGCAGTTGTAGCAGTATGCTATCTTTGTTCTGGCCCAAGGGTTGTTTATTTTTCTATTTTGTGTTTTCATTGTATCACTATCTTAGACCGAGAAATAACTCAGAATAACTGCCAAGACAAGGGGGTGTTCCGGTTAAAATGCGCATAGAATGAGCTAACCGCATTGCGGGTGGCCTGTCTTGGCAGTGTACTGGTGGTTAAAAGGACTCTTCTGTCTGCAAAGCGATTGAGGAACAAATACACGCGACCTCTGCACGTGCGTAAGGGTGTAGAGACTCGGAAGGACGGGCCAGCGCACTTGGCCTGGTTGGCCTGGCTGATTGGCGGGCAGTTATAGACGCCTTTAGTTTTATTCTCACAGTGTTGCCAGGTGCCGTAGCGCTGATACTGAGACGTTTAAGTTTTCACTACCTGTATATGTCCCCATGAACGAGAAGCGAGGGGGGAAGCGGAGCTGTAAAACCTGATGAACTAAATAATCACTTATTCAGCCTCTCAGCTAAAATAAAGCCGCCGTTCAACTTGAGAAGCAAAGGCAATGTTAATCCTGTTGTTATAGCATCCTTTTCCTTAAGAGTACGGTTTGGTCAAAGCGATAGACTTGTTTTGTCAAGGAAACGAGAGGAATCGATGTTTGCTGTTAATGTTGCTCGAACTTTATTATGATTCACGCTCGCGAGACTGCTCTAAATAAATTCAACCTATGAGAAGACGTTCTTGGTACAACGGGACGGACGAGGAAGATATTTCGTGGGAGGTCCGAAAGAAACACTGTCGTCTTTTGACGGCACAGTTGCAATGAAGAAAGAAAATACGCGATGAATTTTTAGTATTTGTGCATCTAATGATGGTGCATAAAAGAAGCAACAGTAAACAGCGGCACGTGATATGCTGCAATTTTTGCCTCCGGCTTAACTATCTCACCTGCAAGTCAGCCCGCCTGCAGTTAAACCAACGTTGGAGTTTCTAGAAAAGGGAGAAAACGCAACACATGGTGCATGCTACCAAAATTCACGGGAAGAGTATTGCTGAGCGCAGAGCACTCGGCCACATTCTTCCACATAACAGAAGCCCCCTGCACTGTGCTATTTTAGTCATAATAGTGATAGGCTCCTGGATCTCTGTTGCGGCCACCGTTTAAAGACATAATTGTGGTAGGGGTACACAAGTCAGCCATGTTATAAAAAAACCGAGACGAAGAGGTGATGCGGAAGCTTTCTTGTGACCTGGATGGTGTTGCGTTCACCGTATCCGCGCACACACACATGCAGCTGTTGAACTTGTCTGCGGAAACCCATCTTTCTGCTCTTTCCTGCGTCCTTGCACTCTATGGCCCGAAGCGTACACTCTAAGAAAAAAAATTCCGCCATCTCCACGAAGTGAATGATGATGAGAGGGGCGAAGCTCCAATGCTTATCGGTAAAAGCGTGAAACATTCGCCCGCACACCATTTGAAGACTCGGCACGTTGTTGTAGGGGTGTTTTTATGTACACTTATATACATGGTGTTTATTATTTACATATCGATGCAATTATATACACTTATATACACACAAGATGTAATCATTTACATATCGATGAAATTATACACAAGGATTACATTATTGATTACAAAGCTGTGGGAAGCGCTTTCCTTTGAAGGGCTCGCAGGCGACGAACGACAACCTCTTCTTCTTCCTCTTCTCCATTCCTCCCCTGTACTACCACGGCAGCGCTACCCGAGCGAGGCTTGTTATTCGAGGAAGGCGTATCGAGCTGATCGGTTTGAGGATCGTAGAAGTAAACATAGGTAGGCTACGGTGGCTGTGTGCGCTCACAATGCGCTAAAATAACCAAGACATTACCTACCGAGCCCCAGAACTGCGGTTAGTGAGACATGACGCCGTCCGTATGCGCGGCTTCCATCCGTCGCGGGAGGCTTTCTGCGCGAACGCTTTCTGCGCGAACGCGCCGCCGTTCACAATGAACACGCAAGCATGCAGCGGCGCCTACAGAATGTGCGCCAAACACATGGCTGGCGAGCTCTGCATTTGCGTGGCGAACAGATGGGGATAAAAAAAAGAGAGTGAGATGACAAGTAAGCAGCACACCGCAGGGGCGGTGTTGCACAGAGTCGTCGTGTACGCCAGATCGGCGAAAGCCGCTGGGCAACGAAGAACGGTTTCGTTTTCGGCGGCGCCGCCGACGGCAGATCGCAGACGACACAGCAGAATATTCCCTCCTCTTTTCGGTGTTTCGTAGAGGCCGTACAAAGGCGCTACGTATAATGAGCTAAAGGGAGAGGCTCGCTGGGCCGGGGGAGAAAACCTAAGATTCCCTTCCTTTTTCTACCCTTTTTTTTAGAGTTTAGCATCAATGCCATTCGAAGCTCTGAGAAGAGGGTATACGTCCAACAGGCTGGGGCTCAAGACCCGGTTGCAAACGCAGAGGGTAAAGATGACGGGCAGCTCCACAGAGGTAGGTGAAAGTGGAGATAAAAAAAAGGGGGGGGGGGGGGGTTGGGTTAAGGTAGAGAATCGTGAGCTTCGCCGAGGCAATTGACTTAAATTCTTGATCAGAACATTAATGATCGTTTTCCATCAGAGCTCGCCGTGTCTTGTGAGGCTAGGAACGTGGCGTATGTTGAAGGCTGGCTGCTCTCGCTCTGGGCGTTCATCGGCATGCACTCGACAAAACTGGCCAGTGCGAAAGCAGACAGGGTGGTAATTAATGAGAGCGCCTATGGCTTCCAGGGTCGTCTATATTTGCTTTGACTCGTGAACGAAGAGTGTTTCTTTATTTCCTATTTTTTCTCTTCCAATAAATAAAGAAACAAGAAATCTGTGAGAACGGCCGCCTTTAGCGACATTTCTCTCTGGCAGGTAGCGCGTATACTAGGATGGGCGAGGGACGTTCAAAAACGACCGAAATGGGAATGGGGAGAGGGGGCTTGACTTAGAAAAAGCGAAGGACATTGATAGCAGAAAAGCTGCAGATTGACAGAGATAAAAAAAAGAGAAAAAGAGTAGAAGCTAGCTCAACTGGGTGCTTTGGTGGGTTCGATGAATGGGATTTTGTTTTTCTAACCTTTTTTCTTGCCGGTTTCTTCACTCAGCGATGACGGCCTTTCCCTCAGGAAGGGCAAAGCGGGTAGTGGAGACGCCGCCCGGACTTATAGGTTCCTTTTATCACGTTATTTACTGATGCTGAAGTTGGGCCGCCCAGGCAGCTGGGGCGTCGACGTTCTGCCTCAATCGATCATCGACAACAATGATAGATGCTCCGAGGTGTAACCACCGCCAGTTTTTCTTACTACGTTATCCGAAGCTGTGGCGCTGACCTCAACTTTTCTTAGGCTCGACAAGACTTTGTGAGAGCCTATTTTTAACCTCTACCACTTTCCGCGCCCCCTGGTGCCGTTTTCACTCCAGGGAAGCCCTGTCAGTGCGAAACCTACTTCAACCGTGCAAGATAAAGTAAGAGCTGGCCATCATCGAGCAGGCCAACCACCACTGCTATCATCAGGGTAAAAAGAATACCACGATCGGGAAATTCATCGTGCTCTTCATTCGCGTGCTGGTTCTCTGAACTTTTGTTTAATGAACTACTCCCCCGACTGACGTTCTGCCGCAACGCGTCTATATATTCTGCCCGTTTTACTTGCGTTCGGAATCCCATTGCGAACTGTTATGTTATCTATCTCTCTTTTTAAAATAGGTATCAAGGGTATCTATGCCTGTCATTCGCGCTTGCTTCGTTAGTTTCCGTCTCCATTGTTTGCGTCGTAAGGAAGCTGAAGCTCAAACATAGAAAAAACCTTTGTGGCCTCTGACTAACCTGAAATAAGCCATGTTGACTGATAGATAGCTTCTACAAGCAAACCCTATTTCCCACCCTTGTACTGCTGGCTTCTTCGGTTCTTGCTACCTGCGCCATTTTGGCGCAAAAGTGTTGCAGCGTATGCAACTTAAGAGCGTATGCAACAGCAACGCCTGAAGTAGGAAGTTTTCATATAGGATCCTGGAAATGGTGTCGATGGTGCAAGTTTTATTGGAGCAAACGGAGAGGCTGGAAGCCTGATCAGTCCTAAAAGTGGGAGGAATAGTTATCTGAAATAAAACAATTCAGGTTTAACTTAGGGGCGATGGCTGCAATTGTCAATAAAAAGGTATAGAGCGTAATAAAGAAATGCAAAATACTAGGAAACCTATACCGATTCCTTGAAAAAGGGTGGTGACAATCAACTGGAAGAAACATTAGGTAAACAGCTATTGGCATTTATTTCTGCGTCCTTTGCTCACTTCAATGCTGAGAAGCTTCCATGTGGCGCTGCTTTACGAATGTATCATCTCGCGAAAGCGAGGTCCAAACTAAAACACGAAAGCAAAATATAAAACGAGGAGTACTCCTTCATAAGCGCATCAGTGAAGCGCAATACTCGGGGTTGCCGCGAACCGAAGCGTCCTTCAGCTGTTGTTACCAATGAGCCTGCCGCTGGGCTTTGTTTCCACACTCCTCAGCTGTGCGGCAAAGCCTCCACTATGTGCGCCTTTCAAGCAGGCCCTCCCTGTCGGTGACTCTCACTTGCAGCTGGCAATTCAAGCTGCGGCTTGCCTGGATCTCTGGCGCCTATCTATCGGCGCGATCAAACTTCGATGGCATGCCGACGCAACACACGCAGAGACCTGTCCCAAGGACACGGAGGCCCCGCGTCTGCTACGGAGACCTCCTCTCTCCCCTCTCTCGGACTCAGCGTGCACCTCTACTACCGACTGCTCACGAACTCTGGAAAGAGTGTTGTGTGTGTCTGTGCCGTTCGTGACGTGTGCAAAATCTAGAGGGAACACTTGTTTCGACCGTTAGCGCTTTGGGTATAAATAAGACCCCTCCAAGCGCTGTAGTTCATTCTTGTTTGAGCAGTGAATCAATGCTGTCACTCTGCTCGATTCCTGTACTGTAACCTCGCCTGTCGGGGCATTTTTCTTTGGCTTCGGCTCATCTCTCGCTACGAAGTAAACAGTTACGTTTGCCTGCGGCTTCTGGACTTCTTCACGGCTGCAACATTGGCTGGCCGCTCACTTCAAACCACGCTACCAAACGTATGTCGGAGGCGACGGAGCTCGGCTCGGGTCGGCCTTCCCGTACGCAGCAACGGGTTGTCAGCGGTGCGATGACAACGTCGCCACACCGCCTTGCACCAGCGGAAGGTAGGGAAAATCGGTATATCGTGTTTATACAAGCACTGCAAAGGTCATCTGGCCGTGTCAACCCGAAAGAGCCCAGAATGTTGTGATCGGGAATTACTGAGGGAAAAGTAGACGGAGGGAAGAAGAGAAATTTATGGAAGCGCTGCCTCTTTCCAGACAGACAAGCATAACGAAGTGCGGCGTGCGAAGCGGGAGTGGCCCATCATCTGTGCTTGCATAGCTGCACCCGGAGGAAATGCACCGGTCGTCAGGGCATGTCGTCATTCGTTCGTTCTGAGTTTTCACCCCCGTTGTTAGGGCCCCGCACTTAAACCGTTCGGGGATATTCAGAGCCTGATGTGCTCCCTGATGAAAGCGTGTTCAGAGGTAAGGGCAATTCTCCCACTTCTCCAGCCGGTGGAGAACTACTTCGCTAGTAACACTCTAGGAAATGATTTTTGTCTACTTATCGCCTCCCATTTCCTAGATTGACGCTTTGTGATTAGATCTAACAGAGATTCTCGGTAGCTAGCGTGCAAATGCGTGGGTTCTTTCAAACTGGGTGCGGGGTCCTTATGTTGGCTAAAAAGTAGAGCAAGGGGAATCATCATGGCAGAGAAATTGCGAAAGTACGGTGGAGTTGAGTGCCATGCAGCGACTCCTATCAGTGCCTACGATAGTACGATCAGTGCCTACGATGTAAACGACTTTCACGTTAACTCGTTGTCCCATTTTCTTGAGGCCTTGTTAACGTGAAAGTCGTTTTCAGCGCTCCTGACGAGTTGTCCCATCTGGCTAGCAGTACCTGTCTCGTAAAGCGACGTGGGGTCCAATGCACTGTCAAACACAGAACACAGTTCGTAGAATGTGTTCAAAATGTAGTATATAGAATTCCTTTGTCGTGCGGCGCGAGCTACGTGGGACAAATGGGCAGATGCCCCAATGAGCGCCTACGGGAGTATGCCAAGAATGAGCGTAATGAGAAAGAAGGTTTTTTGTCACAGCATGTCACCACGTGTAGGTGTTGCACTGCGCAGTTCCCTGGCACCACAGTAGTCGAGATAATTAAGGACAAGCAAGCGCGCTTAATCAGTGAGGCAGCTCAGATGGTGCGTGGAAGGAAAGACAGTGTCAGCAAACCGTCGGTTGCGTTATCTGACCGTGAACTACATTTCCTGCAATGTGATGCCATGCGCGACAGGCCACTGTGATTGTCAAAATGTTTGGCGCGTGTTCGGCGTACTCGCTCTTTCTTTGTCAGTATTTTTGTTTTTGTTTCTTTTCCCTCTTTTCATTGTTCCTTCTAAGGCTAAGCTTATATATTTGCCGTCATGTGAATAAAGAACCAGTTGGACGTGAGCTCTCGTCCGTGTGTATTCTTTCTGTCCTGTGTGTTTCTGCAGCGCTACATTTGATTACAAAAGATATCGTGCGTTGGCTAACAAAACAGTAGCAGCCCGCAGTGTGACAAGAAAACATAAATTCTGATAACTACAAAACAGACGCCCCGTTAGATTTCCGGCCATGGCGGCCTCTTTCTGCTGGAGGTGAAATGCAAAAACGCCCATATGTAGGGATATTTCAGCCCTCGTTAAAGATTCCCAGGTGATCAAAAATTAATCCCGAGCCCTCCACAACGGCGCGCCTCATCGCCTTCGTTGCGTCGGCGCGTTGAACCCTACAATCGATCAACAAAACAGACGCTGTTAACCGTTAGACTCCATACACGTACTTAAAAAAAAAGGTGCTACCATGTGAATCATGTAAAGGAGCATGACTGATAACGCCACTAAATACCCGGCGAAAAAAAAATACAGGCCAAGCCGATAGGGATAAGGATGGTAGAAAGTGAGGCTTAAAAAGAGGAACAAAGAAGCAACTTTATTTCACTTTAAAGGACGGCTGTGGCGATTACGGGAAGTGGGGAGGCCTTCGAGAGGGGGTCCAGACGATCAAGAACAAATGCGGGCAGCCCATTCCATGATCCTTAGAAGTGTGGGAGCGGAGGGGACTATTGCCGTGTCGGCCGCAGAATAGATTAATCTGCTCTGGCCTCCTTGAGGCCCCCGTGGAACCACGAGCGGGGTCCCCGGATCAAGCATGGCTCTAATCGCTTCCGCCCTTGGGGGCTCGTTAAACGCGGTAGGGGGCTATTGATTGCGTCTGCGAAGTGGAAAAAAATTCGTACGTATCAATTTCTGTCTTTAGCTCTCGTATTTTCTTTCCCCCACCAAGCAACATACTAACGCGGATTGCGAGCCACTTCCCCCTTCGGCCACGAGATGTGTTCCGTGCAAAACGGGTTCGTGCTTGAGTGCAAACACACCCATACATGCGTTGCATACTCGCAAGGGTATGTATGTATATATGTAATATGTATGTATATGTGTATGCTGTTAATCGCAGTGATGGCTCAGAGGTACAGCACCCGCCTCGTATGCGGGAGGTACCGGGTTCGAATCCTGGTGCCGCCGGGCAGCCACCGGTTTATTTAATGGGTACAGGCGTCCCTGGTCGAGTGCGGAACCTTGAAAGGGGAATTCACGTCTGCAAAGCTGCCTTTACCCTTGCGAGGGGCCCCTGACCCTTGTCAATCTAACGGGGCCCCCGGCCTTCATGCCGCGTTGCGCGATTGCCGGGGGTGAAAGAGTCGGGCGCATGTCCTGCCACAGGCGGTTGAAAGTTGAGCGTCCACCGTGGCTGTGGAAGACGCCATGTGCATTCGTGTGCCTTGGTGGCACCGGGCACCTTACCGGTAAAATAGGTACAAGCGACTCCCCGACCTGGTGCTCAACCCTTTTGCGGGACTACAACGCTTGGGAAGTTCACCCGGCTTGTACGGGAAATCGCCCCTGTGGAAAGGGGCGGCTGCAAAAACGCAGGAACTTTTTTGTATGTATATATGTGTGTATGTATGTATGTATGTATGTATGTATGTATGTATGTATGTATGTATGTATGTGTGTATGTATGTTCATGAGCTTTTGTTAAACGGAGCCTCAAGGCCTCAAGAAACTGGGAAAATATGTTCTGTTTGTTATGACTTCCGTTAACAGAAAGAATAGGGTTAGCTAACATTGCCGAACACAAAACATACAGTCATGAACAAATATAAATAATCATCATCATGAGCCTGTTTGTGTCCACTGCAGGACGAAAGCCTCTCCCAAAGATTTCCAACCACGCCTATCGAGTTCGAGCTGAGTCCCTGTTTTCCCCCCCAAATTTTCGTAGCTCATCTCGCCAACGAGTTCTTCGCCGACACTTAGTGCGTTTGCGGTCATTGGCAGCCACTCGGATGGTCCACCTGTTTTACCTCATTAGCATTACGTGGCCAGCCCTTGCCCATCTCCTTCGCTGATTTTGAACTAGAATGTCCTCCCCCTTGGTCTGTTCCCTAATCCATGCGGCTGTTTTCCTGTCCCTCAACGTGTATATTAACGTGTATTGGTATATTTCGACAGCCAAATTTTCAAACCTTATTACTGCGCTTAAGTGATGCGTCAATTTCTTTTGCAATGAAAGGAATCACGCTCTTTGTGTGTTCCAGTTCGTATTTCGTGTTGACATTTCAGTTGTCCATGTCTGTACGTTATACGGAGAGCGGAACACTACCAGGAAAATACAGGGAGATTGTGTTTGCTTTGGCGCTAAAGGAAGACACGTCGGCGCAAAAAAAAAATAATAACCGAGGGATAACGACAATATTCCAAATAAGATTCGCATAGAAACGTTTATATTACATGAACCTCTCCCGGCACATTTACAGTTTTAGGGCACGATTAGAGGCAAAGCTTGTAGTGAAATGACCTTACGATCACAAACAAACCCCATCGGTTCTGCCAAATTAGCTCTTAGTTCTCATCAGGAAAGGTAAGCATTACGGGTTGTCAATCCGGCTTGTCAATCGGGTTGCCAATAAGGGTTGTCGATTGTGTTGTCAATACGGGTTGTGAATCGGTTTGTATTCGGGAAAAAACGGCAAGTGAGGGGAAAGCATCCCGTTTGCTAGGCCTTACAAAGTATTGCTGCTTCTTAGAAGATAGGAGCCATAATAACGTTTGTGGCGTTAACAAAAGAAGCGGCCACCGCCCACATCCAGGTTACTCTAGGTGAAATATTGCGCACTTCTTCGTCTGGAGACCATGCTGTCGCAATTAGGCGAAGGGGAAGCCCCATTTGGCCCAACCTTTGCTGACGGTTTTCCGGCGTGGTTCCGACATCGCGAGGGTAGCGCCATCACTGGTGAAGGTCGAAGCCTAGGAAGGCCGCCCTTTCTTCCTCCTGTACACTCCACACCCCCCCCCCCCCCCCCCCCGGGGTAGACGAGATCCTTTTGCGAAAAAGGGCTAGCGCAGACACACCATTCCCGACAAGGGAAGAGCGATATTGCGCTTAGCTTTGTCTCCGGCGGGGAGATAGCTTGGCCAAGCACGGTCCTTTGATCACGGAGGCTGCCGCGGCCTCGAGTCGCCTTTAGATCATTGCGAGCAAGGTGGACTGGAAACAGGGGCCGGATAATTTGGGTCTGCGACTCCCTCGAAAAGGAATTCACGGAGGGGAATGGTCATCTTTTCCTAGGCATGTTTTGCGATTTTCATACTCGCAGAAAGGATGGCTTGGTCTTCCCTCTTTTCGGTCGGCTTGCTTAATGATAACAATGGAATATTTCTCATCTGGAATATTACAAAACTCGCAGCCTTTAGGTTTCTCGGCTTTTACGAGAATAGTGCTACGTGTTCCGGGTGCGTAAAATCACCCACCTAGGGAACAATTCAGGCAGCCAGCTGTATTGTATATGAGCGCGGCGAATGTATTCTGAGCAGACGAATTGCTCGCGGCTTTCCGCCAATGGTATCCGCCTTGTTTGTGTCGGTGACTTCAATATAAACGTCTTAGAAGATAGTGCAACAGTCACCGACTTTTGCACTACACTTAGTTCAGTTGCATTTCTAAACATAAGAAAAACACCTACGCGTGTCACAGCAACCAGTACGTCTGCCCTTGACCTGTTGATTACAAACGTTGAAAATGTAGTTTTTTCTGCCGGTACTATAGCATCAAGCCTAAGTGATCATTGTCCAGTTTTTATGATATATGTTAACAAAACAAAAAAAAAAAAACCAGAAGCATCACTTTGAGGCTATCAAAACTCAGCTTTTGTCTGCGGAAGCTGTAGAATCGTTTAAAGGCGAAATAAGTGCATGTGACTGGTCGTTTTTATATAATGTAAATTCGGCAAATGGCGCCTATTCTGAGTTTGTGTAAACTTTTCTCGCCATTTACAATAGGCGCTTTCCGTTCACAACCTTCACGCAATCCAAGAAAATGAGAAAGCCTTGGGTAACGCAAGCTCACCCGAAAAAGGGTCAAACGAAAAAACAAACTGTACCGCACATTCTTGCGAACAGGACTGCCAACGACGCTGCAGGAATTCAAGAAGCAGTTTAATCTACTCAAGAAATAACTAAGGCGAGCAAAGGCTAATTATTATCATTCTCTGTTCGCAGATATAAATAACGAGCACCTGGATACTGCGTGGAAAGCTACAAACCGTGTTTTGGTGTGGGGTCGGAATCATTGCACACACGACAAAATCCTGGTAAATGGTCGCAAAGTAATCGGTAGGGACATTGCTAATCAATTTAAGATGTACTTTATCAACATCACAATTCAGTCACATGTTCGGCCGTTTATCGAAGAGTCCGAATGTGTTCAAAACAATAATATTGGAAGAATTTTATTCATCCGACAGATGTAAACGAAATTTATCGAACATTTATGAACCTGAACAATAGCAAAGCTTTGGACATCAACGACATGCAGATTTTTTATTGAGTGGATGTTTGCCGTTATGGGGATAAGACGAGTTTTAAATGTTCGGCTTCAAAGTAGTTAGCGCAGCGCGTAAGCACAGCGTTTAACGTCATTTTCTCGCAATTATTTAAAAAAATTAACTGGTTTTTACTACGTCATGTCTCGGGTCTCAGGAGGACATTCCTTTTCTCTCACCATCGTTTGTTCTGCAGAAGAAGATACCACCTAGCGGTCATGGGAAGATGACACGCCTCAACCTGCTCCATACGTCGGTGAATACGACTATCATGCTTCGATTCAGGATTTCGTTGTACTCAGTCGACGCGCGCAATGAAGTTCTCACACACCATTTTCCAGTTTCCCTTTTAAAGCAGTTTCTTGATCTGGTAGACTATTTAAACTTGAGAAAAGACTACCTAGTTATACAAAGCACCCTGGTTCGATTACGACGGTTCTGGGCTTTCCTCTACAGGAGAGCAGACCCGTCGTTCTCAACTGCTCCAGCAAGGCCGTATAAGAGCCCGAACAGTGCAGTTGAGTGAAGGGTGAAAGTGTCACACGGAGTGAGGATTTATGGGTATCGGGGGATCATTTATTCAGGGGGCGGGGAGAATAAATTTCCATAGCCTGTTGATTTGGGTAAAACCAAGTAAGGCTGGCCGATAATTCACACCAAAGGACAAAAAAAATGAAAGTGAACGAAGAGATGCAACTATATTGAAGCAGTAAATATGTCTTTTATGGATATTACTAAGCTTTCGCCTTCACAGCACGTAAGTGAACTGAGAAATTTCAATTTCTTTCTACTCGCTTTGCCGCAAGAGTGCATGAAAGCACACAGTTTTTGAAGCTGTTTACGAACATCTATTGATTTGGTGTACAGTTTTGACGTGATGTTATAGACTGCATATTTTCAAGGGTGTGATGTAGGCAGGTCAAATAACTCCACCCTTTGAAGACTGCAGAACTTGGACATCGCCACCTTTATACACTACAAAAACGGATATACCGGTAGAACAGCGCATTCGTTGAGGTGCTCTGAAGGATGACACGTTTCGAGAAATTTGGTGGGAGTTTAAAGAATTGGACAAGTCCCAGACAGACTGACCATAAATAGACCAGCACCATGTCCAATTCAATATTACGGCTTGCCGGGCATTTTTTACCTTTGCGTACGTCTTCGGTAACTACACCTTAGAGCCTTGCGGATACCCACATCACAAGGGCAACCAAATATACACAAGTAATATGACGCCTCAGAAATGCGAATTTTAAAAACGAGCCTTAGGCATCAATTAAAAATCTGCATCAAAGGCAGCAATAAAATGAAAACTGGGCTATACTCTAGTCTTTAAAGAATTACAGTTGTTAACATAGTCAAGAAAATCGAGTATATAAATGCATTTAGACCACAATAGCATTGTCTAATTTTATACATATAATCTTGGTGTACTAAAAACATACCTTCTTAGTAATCGTTTTTGGTTAGTCCCTCTTTTATGAAGATAGGTGTTATCAAGCAACTTAAGTCTTAGTACTTTCCCGTGTGCTCAAAGAAGCGTCCAACCTATCCGCAAGAAAAGGGGAGCAAGGGTGGTGGCCAACTGTCGGGGTTGATTGAAAGCATCCTGTAAGTGTCTCTGCTACTTTTCCTGTTGCTCTCAGTCCCACGTCAAAGCGGCCTGCAGTAACCAAGAGTGGACGCGCCGCTTATCAGCGGCCGCCAGGCGCTGCCATCAACCTGTCCACGCGTGCACAGAGTATGGCAGCCAGCCGGTCCCAGATGAAAGCCACGTACAAACGGTTGCCCCTAAGTTGCCATGAGTTCAATGGCACGTAAACAAAATAACAACATGTACATCGGAACGCGTAGCCAGGTAGGTATACCCACTTCTGACACCATGATTAGCTACCATTTTCTCTTCCGTCTCACGCCTTGAAGGACACCGCCGTCGGCTGTTGGCGATTTCATCCGCACGGCTGACTGAACTAGTCTTTTTTCTGGGGGGTACTGCGGCTCTCATCCAGCACTGCTATTTCCAACACGTTCCTTCAATATAACTGCACCGGTCGTAACACCACTGCATCACTACTTATTGCCCTTAAGTTTGCTGCTGTTATTTTTTTCCGCGTGACGGTCACTCCACAGGCTGGCTTATTGCCTTGCAGAAGCTGCAATTGCACACAGTAGAAATCGAGTACCATGTAGGCGTTTCTATTTTGCCCTCAGACGTTTGTTTGAGTGGTCGGGCAGCTCTTTTATACGGTCTTGTTTGCTGCACTTATTACACAATGTGACGTAATCCTGGCTCCAGGGGAAAAATTATACCACTATTCAGGTCTGAATTCGGCAGGGTTAGGTTCGGTCAGAATCTTTTGCATCGGAAGAGGTTAAAAGTTTGTCAGAATTAATGCGTAGAGAACTTTTCCTACTCAGGCCGTATACCCCGCATTCCCTACACCACACCCTCCCCCACTTCCCGCACCTCTACCACCACCCGTTAACCCCCCAACTCCCCAACCCGCGAAGGTCGCGTCATCGAAATATTCACGCCACCGATGACCGCAAGGCTGCATTTCAATTTATCGCTCAATCTCGAGGATGAAACAATGCACGGTACGTTACGAAAGCTATACAACACCTGAACCAAGTACAATACGGAAAATCCTGACTAATATCGACTGATTTAGTATAGGTTGCAAAACGGCGCGCACTACGCAGTCTACTTCGTGTTCATACCGATGTGGCATTATGTTCTTTAAGGCGTATTGAATTTTTGCAATGCTAACTGTTTTGGTAACGGAGTCCTTGGATGTAACGCAAATTCGTAAAAGACAGAACAGGAAATCAAGTAACATTAGTGACAATCACTGTTTTGAGAATTCAATGCTAACGCTATTTCCCTCAGACTATAGCCGCCGACAGAATTTTCCGAATGGGCGCACATAAAAACTCCGCGTCTTTTATATTTACTGTTCACTAGGGGAATTCCCAGCTCTTGCTAGTGCCAGTATAAATTTCGTCAAAACACTTTTTGTTGATGCGAACGAGCCCAAACGTCAAACTTTCTTCTTTCGGCACTCGAAGCTCCCACTTTTTTTTTCGAGTGTCCTTACTCTAACATCTTTGTTTTCTTGTGGTTTTGCGGTAATTATTTCTGGTTCGTTTCAAACTGTGCGACTTTAAAGGGCACCTCACTTGATAACGAAACTCACTTCTCATGTGGCTGCCAGAAACACTACAACTGAAATGAACCCAACTACGCGCGACAAGCTAAATTGCAAAATAAAAGTGGGAACAACGTCAAAGTCGATTACTGCACCGCTCACTTCTTCGCGCTAACTCTCAGTTGCCACCAGCTTTCCAGCGGCACAAGAACATTTGGGAGTAGAAAAATTTCAGCTTCAAAGACCCCTTTCTTCCGCGCGAGAGAAGCGCGCAGGGACGTATCCCATCTCCCGACTAACCGCACCGCTGCCTCGCTGATCTCCCTGCCGGCCGAACTGAAAGAAGCAAATACGGCAGATAAAAAGTGCGAGGAGGGATTATGCTTATGAAGTTCAGACAGGCTTCAAGGGAACACAATTTAATCAGATGCCTCTGAGTTTCTTTATTTGCTGCTCTGGAGGATCCATGCTTCGGTTTTTCTTAACCACTAACTTTAACACACCGACAAAAAGTAATCATCTCACCCTCATTACTGTGGCGAATCAACGATCTCCCTAAAAAAAAAACGGGAAACAAAATAAAGCATAGGCCAGTGTTTACTTTTTCCTTTGTTGCACATAAGTAAAAAAAAAAACACCTGTAATAAACGTAATTTCGGTGCGGCACGGATTTCTAAGAGTTTCAAATAAAAGGAAACGCGCTTGAAAGGCTCTCTCCATGTCCCAGCCTTGGCGGTGGCATATCAACTGTGCGACGTCAGTGTCAAACGTTCTTTAGAGCCACAATGCGGTTTTAGGCTGGCGCTAAATTTTCATCCTTAAAACTTTAAAATTTTCTTTTAAGCTGTAAGCTCAGGACGTCGGTTAATTTCACAGCCGCATGCCAGGTTGCGGGTTGAGTAGCAATGTTAGTATGTTCATTTTGAGGGGATCCCACTGACAGCTCTCATACAAAGGTTTCGCAGTGGGATATTCTTGAGGCCTCTAAATCAATCCTCAAATTGGCACCTCGTTCATGTTTTAAATCTTTAGCGTATGAGCAGAATCGTGGTAAGTCGGAGAGCAACAGATAACTTTTCTCGTCAACACTAGCAGCTACATGCAGGAGTGTCATAGGGCAGAGGTGACATTCTCTAGAAGCTACACAACCTGTCTGGCTTTTTTACTTGATATCTCCGCAGTTTCGATTGGCGGTGCGGCCACTTTTTTGCAGTTTTTCACACCGGCTCCGAAAGGTTACTTATCCAGTATTTATCACTTTGATATCTCTCTAGTTTGGGAGGGCGCTTTTTGAGGACTTTACAGTATGTATATTTACTGGGTATGCGCGGTGTTTATGCAGAAGCACATATCGCAACCACTATAGCCTTGTTTCGAAGGACCGGCTAGTGTGCTGCCATAATTAAGCTATTGGAAAAAAAAGGAAAACTTTTACTTTTGAAAGAGTAGCTTTTGCACTTCCAGAAAAACATTTTAATAAAAATAATAAATTGTTTCTCGGACAATTCGCCAATATTGTCACCACTGTTCTAAAGACGGTAATGGAAGCACAATTCATGACGGTTTCCATAATAGTTTTTTAAAGACATTATCTTTGTTATCGCATTAGGGTTTTCAATTGGGCATCCCAAAACTACGAACTTGATTAGAGAAAATTTCAAATTTGGCACAGGCGAGAAAAAGAAACGGAGCCTCCAGTTTTATATGGACTTTTAGAGCTTGAGAACATGAATCATCACTTTGTGCAAAGATATATACCGTGTTTACTTGATTCTTGCCCCCCCCCCCCCTTTTTTTTGTTTCCAGACTCGCGATGCATAAAGTTATGGGGGTGATTATATTCGAAAAAAATAAATTGTCCTTGTCCCAAGGACATTTTTCGCGGCCGTATCACGAAGAGACGGGCGCGAGGAAAACAGTTTTGTGTAGCAGATATTCCAAAGAAAAACAGGTACAGACAGTGAACGTCGAATACTCTTACGGATACCGCTTACGTCGGATACTGAGTCCACCTCACTACCATTCGAGTCCGTTGTGCCGCCTAGGCCACCGCTCTCAGGGGCCCCCAGGACGCCGTCTTCTGTCTCATTGAAGTGGTTTGTAGTTGAAAACTTTATAAATGACTTGGCCACAACATCAACTCAGGCCCGCTTCCAGGCGTCTAAAGTCCACCTTGGGATGGTTGCTTAGAAAATGGGGTGCTTAACTTCGCATGCAGACTTTTTCTCCTTTTTTTCGAAAGTACGGGGGGGGGGGTGCTTAGAATCACAGAAATACGGTATTTTGGTGTGGTCTTCTGGCTCTGCAGTACCCCTGGTTATACACAACAATGGTGGGCGCGATTCGCAGGTATGTATCAACAGGCCGCTGTAGCATATTTAAGGCATCTCAACAAAGAAATTTCAGACTATTATATGTGTAATTTGTTATAACTGTTTGTTAAACACCGAGAGGACTACAAAATAATTCGTTTCGGTTTACGACGCATAGTTTTTTTTTGTGGGCGCATAAGCTAACATTCTTCTCACAATAAATTTCGCAGAAGGTGCATCGAAATGCGAAAGAATTTATCGTTCACTACGCTCCTCCAGCTTAATTTCTTTCTTGAGAACGTGTTTATGTTTTTCGTTTCACGTAATGGGTAAACATCTTGGTAAAGCCATCGCTCCAGCATGGCCTCCGACAGGTTTAGATACAACTGCGGAACTTGTCGCAGCCGATACAGCGCGTAATTACTCCTCATGTTTACTCATCGCGGCACCGGTTTTTACTACAACCCTTCTCCCCCCTTTGTGTTGGCAGACCACCATTTGCATTCTGTCTCATTTACTCATCTCAGCTGGGATTTTTTTCGGCACACTGACCTCGCTTTTTCTTATGCTGACTTCATTCCCATATCCTTACTTCTACCTGAATCCGTTTCACTCTAAAAGTTGGCTCCGTTCTCCGTGTTCTTCCTTTCAGGGGCGTCCAGGATATAGCATTCCATCCGGCGACAGAATAAGGAGGAGTAGAGGGATCCGCGTAATACACGGCTCACTCTAGCTCCCAGTTTGCCGCTTGAGTTACTAGCCGGCCTGTTTGTCTTCCAGCCAGCACCGCAGCGATGGCAAGAAAAAAAAACTCGAGAATTATGCATGCCACCAAATTATTCAGGATAACGATGCCGAGTGCGGTGCGCAACGCCTGCAGCCGCGAGGCCCAGCGCACTGCGGTGGTACTCGTCCGCTCTCCCATTCTTCTACACCGCCATACCGACGCGGCACGCGGTAACAAGGAATGCCTGTGAAGCTCCATTAGATGGGAATATAAATGCAGGACGAAGCTGGTGAGCAAAACGCGCAACGCTGCAAGGGAGGGTGAAAGTGAGTGTTTTGCGTCCATATGTGCAGGCAGGGAACGAGTTTATTGAAAGTTTCCAGCAAAACACTAATTCTCTTCCTCTTGAACAGCTTCGAAGCAGTTCTCAACGCGCATACACCAAAAACTATCTTGTAACCAAAATGCGGAGGCCATCTTCTACAAAACTGCCCGTTGCGGAGCAAGTGTGGATTAGAGTTAACCAAGGCAAGGGCTCCTCCCTTGGGTCATTGGTGCTTGACTCCCTTCCTTCGCGTTGCGGAAGCACCGTATTCGTTTATCTCTCTCATCAACTGAAAAAGATAAATAACTCAGCTAACCTTGGATATGCAAAGCAAAAGCTTGGCTTAGTCTGGTTGAGTCTCGGTTTCGCTTGATTAAACCTTTGATTTAGCTGTATTGCCGACCACGTCTCAAAGCCGTTCGGTTCCGTGCAACGCTTACAGACGGAGGCCGGGCGAACGCGGCGTTCATTCATGGCGAACGCACCGTTCTCTTCGCCGGGCGCGAGACGAGTCACGTTGCCCGAAGCGACCCAGTGCCGCATGCATGGGAGGCTGCGGGGGTGGTTGGCTGCCTCGGCCGATGCGGCGACGGCGACTATACTGTCGGCGCCCGCAGGCGCCAACAGCGGGCCCGGCGAATCAGGCGATCCGCTTCGAAGGGTGGGTCGCCGGGGGTCTGTCTCCCGTCAAAAGGCCATTTGCGCATCCTCCACGAAGTCGCTGGACGAAAGTAGTAAAGCGTCGCATTAAAAATGAAAAATACAAACGTATACTGCTGGCCTATCCTCGCAGAAGGCGCCTCAGCATACGCCTGTGTCAGGTCGTTCTCCGGTGTTTCTGGGGCTTTTCACTGCCCCAAATGTTTTTTTTTTTGCTATACCCAAGGAAGGGAGACAAGCGAGCTGCGATTCCCGTGTTCCCTCCCAATCAGTCACTGACAGGAGTGATGAATATTTTCTTCTCGAGGCCTTGCCATCACCAATTACTCTACCTCGGTGTCGGCTTTAACTTTTCCTTACATCGCCAGGATCGCCGGTGATCTAGCACTTGGCCTTGTTGTCCTTATAAAGTTACTCCCCTCGCTGTCTAGCCTGGTTTTCCCGCCGACCCTTGCACTGCTTCCTTCTGGCTTTCTTCCAGCGGCCAAACGAGCCTCGCTGCCCTTTTGAACACAAAATGTATTTCAAAATTCAGCAAAAAGTAAAAGATCTCTATCGTTTCAAACGCATACGCCGCCACCTCCACAAAAGGGAGCATGAAATATTGATATCAGAAAATGCCTGCCTTCGTTCCGCGCGCCTTGTAATAGTGCTGTTTACCTACTCGAAAAGTTTCGAAACCGGCAAAATGCAGTTATGCTGGCGGGCGCGACGCCGTTCTACGCTGAACATTATGCACGCGTATAATATTACGTTTTTTTTATTTGCAGGTCAAAGCTTGTCCTCATATGTTATTCTAACTTTCTTTTAAGCAAATTTAGCTGGATCTCTTGTGATGCTTTCAGAAGTTGGTGATGTGTATATTGAACGTGGTTGTTTTAGCAGACGAGCGTCAAAGTTAAGCGAAACATTTGATAAACGTGACTGGCCGGAAATAAATCATACTGACTTTGATGTATGGCTTACGTCAATCACAAACTCCCGGCGATACTCGCATCACTAGTTCCGTTTCTTTTTTTCAGTGCTTCAGTCTTGAGGTTCTTTTCCTAGCCGTCACCTCCCGGCCGTAAAGTGGGTGAAATCGAGCTGGCGATGTTGCGTGAACGCGCCCCGATGAAAGTTTTTAAAGGGGGCCGAGCCGGCATTGTATTTTAAAGCAGGCAACCCGGCGGAAATTGGCACGAGAAAGCGAAGCAGGTCAATTCATCTCGACGCCATGGAAAGCAAAAAAGAAAAGCGTGGCCCGTGAAAAATCAAGCGGTCGGAGCAAACGCTCATGACGGCATCTATGCTCTGATGCAGGAATGCGCTCGAGATTTGTGGGGGGGATTGAAAATGGCCGATGCTCCCGCCGCGGTGGCTAGGTGGCCAAGGCGTTGTGCAGCTGAGCCCAAAGCTGTGGGTTCGATTCCCGGCCGCGGCGGCTGGTTTTCTGCTGGAGGCGAAAAGCGAAAACGCCCGTTTGTTCGAGATTTTGGAGCACGTTAAAGATCCCCAGGTGGTCAAAGTTAATCCGGAGCCCTCCACTACGGCGTGCCGCATCGCTTGCGTAGCGGCTGTGCGTTAAACCACATAATCAATCAATGATAATGTCAGATGAGGCGTGGGATTACGAGTTCAATGATCACTCAAATATGTTCAAGCATACCACGTTGTGAAAGCATTCTTTAAATATTGGATGGTTGGCCAATGAGACTCACACGACTCTCGTGCGTCAGCATTATTTCTCGCCTGTTTCGCCTGTTTTGCACGGTCCCGTCTTGCGCGGATCGACAAGATAGGCACTCACCGACGGTTTGAAATGAATCTTTATCATCGACGGACGGTGGTTACTTTTCTCGTCCGTCACTTCCGCGGTTGCACGTCTTCATTGCAAAGCCTCGAAATTCTTCCGTGGCTGCCCTTGTACAAAATCGCTCGTACCGCTTGTTGAAGGTAGCAGATGGAACAAAAAACAAACCACCTTTCCCGACAAACGGAAGCCGCGCAGGTGTCAACAGCCGAGATGTCAGCATTTGCTAACAACTCTCTGCTGTGCCGCATTCCACTGAGCTCCCGCGCTGCTTCCCCCTTCCTAGCCCTGCTCCCTCCGCCTTACGAGGACAGATGGGCTGAGCCGATCAGTACTGTTTCTAGCCGCAGGCAGACAAAAACCACGCAAAGCATTCGCTCGGACGCTTATTTCCGGTGGAAAGGCATCGCCCATCACGGCGTCCTATGATTGGCTCGTCAGGCGTTAGCAGCGCCGGCGATGGAGGCGCCTCGAGTGGGATGGTCCGTGTACACCTGGGGGGCTTTGCTCGGAGGTAAACAACGTTTCCTCCTCTGCCGATGTTTCGTGCGGCACAGGAAAGGACGTTTTGCTCGTAACGCTGCAACACTTCTGGTAACGATCCCTCGGCCACCACGCACTCTGATTGCCTGATCGTAGCACGGCCGCAGTGACGCTTGCTGTAGCATTCGCGCGAGTGTGCGCATCCCTGGAGGGTAAATGAGGCGTCCGTATGAGCTTGTCGGTGCAGGCTGATGAAGGTCATAACGCGAAAGAGAGAAAGCGGGGAGAAAAAAGTTTAGGCGCAGTTAGCTGCCGCGCTCAACGTTACTGTGCCCGCAAGTGTGCGCGGTCGCGCCAGCTTATCTTTTAAGTGCGAATGCACTTTATAAGCGACCCCAAACCATCCACCGCCGGCGGCGTTGGCGTCCGCAGTGCTCCTCTATATTTGAAAAAGAAACAGCATCCGGCGCCAGGTTTCGATCCGAGGACTTTGCGGCCGCAGCGCGACGCTCTACCGACCAAGCCACGGACGCGACGGTGATATCAGTGTTAGACGCGCCTTATATCTTTAACGCATTCAAACTACGTCGTCAGCGGCGTGCGTTGGCGACTCAGCGGCGTTATAGCGGCTTGATAACTGCGTGGTGTACACGTGATACTACAAACCCGATGGAAGAGATGGAAGAGAAGGCGGCGAGGCGGTGGGCTGCGGGGGCCGAGCGCAAGCGCCGCAAGCGGGCCGACAACCGTGCATTCGCACTTTCACATTCTCCCCCTCGGGGAAATGCGGGGGAATTTTTTTGTTTTGTCCGCCTTGCACGAGAAAAAGCCTCCATTACACTCTTATTATGACGATTTGTGTGCCTGAAATAAACAGCGCAGAGAAACGCTTCTTTTGGGCGATTGAAGTGAATCGGCCTCTCACAGGATTACCGCGGGTGTACCCCTGTACCCTGCTGATAGTCGTCCAAGAGAGCGCTAGCAGTTTGACACGAGTCTTCTACGGGAATGGGTCACCATTAGGGGGGGGGGGGAGGGGGGGGTAAACACGTGGCGGTGCTTTAATAAATGACATCTAGGGGGCATCTCCCTCGTCTCAGCGGGAAGTGCTAGCAGCATTTTTTAATTACCTCTACGACATCCGTGTCGCTAAGATGATATAGGACTAAAACCTCACACTATGCAACCATCCATAGATTTTTCATGTGACACCCAAAGTCTCAAACACACAAGCTACCTGGGTCTTTTTTTTTTCTTTTTTACTTCTTGTATTTCCTTCTTCCTTTTCTCTCTGCCATCTTACTTCTTATTGTGACTTTATTCCCTTGCCGGCAGACCTCTCTACTGGCCTATTATAGAGAGCTTTCTCTCTCTAGGGGCGAAGGAAAACTTGCGAAGCTTGCACTAAGTTGCGCAAGGCTTAAACCATAGCAAAGCTGCAGGGTTTCTTTCTGCGCGAGCACTTACGGAGAAATCACCGCGCATTTCTTGAAGTTTGAAATTGACCCACCGCGGTGGCTCAGTGGCTAAGGCGTTGCGCTGTTGAGCACGAGGTCGCGGGTTCGATTCCCTGCCACGGCGGCCGCTTTTCTGATGGAGGCGAAAAGCAAAAACGCCCGTGTGTACGAGATTTCAGCGCACGTTAAATATCCCCAGGTGGTCAAAATTAATCCGGAGCCCTCCACTACGACGCGCCTCATCGCCTGCGTTGCGTCGGTGCGTTAAACAGTACAATCAAATGAATCGAGTTTGAAATTGCTTATTTACATGTTATGTCGTCGCTTTGAAGTGTGCTAGAAGTAGCTATCGTCATATGAATCGATATAGTCGGATTCCTTATGCCGATCACTACCTGCGCGGTAGCGCTTGACGACAGCTGGGGCCCAGCGGCGGCGCATACGTGCACGACGCATGCGCGGCGTTCCTGAAGTCGCGTCGAGATTCCGTGGAGCAGGTGTTGCGACATCTGTCGCGTCTTCGGTTGTTGGGAAACGGGAGGCGCTCCTTGGTATTTTCGCCATTCTTTTTTTTTTACTGCGCGAGCCGGGGACGCTCGCCGCTCACTGCGTGGCACGCGCTCACGAGCGCGCGGCATTTTCTTTGTATTTTTAACGCGTTGAGGCCAGCGTACACGCAGCGAACTTTTACGACGAAGTTCGCTCGGCAGAACGCTGTATGTTCGCCTGGCTGAACAACATGGGGTGAAGACGCGGCGCCTGCCGCCGCTGGTTTGCTCTCCCTGTGGCTAGCTGAACCTCCTGGCCTACAATCAATGGCGGCATTCAGTAAATAGTCCCAGTGAAGAAGCTTCCCGCTTGGGTTGTACGTCGTTTGACGATTCTGCGTGAGGGCGTTTCTTCTACTACAACATTCTTTCTCAGTTCCCAAAAACTGTAGCGATTTTGGGAACTGAAAACGAATATTCCAGTGAAAAAAAAAAAAAAAAAAGAACGGACGTGCCCAGATGAGATTCGAAAAAGCGACTCCCAGAACATGAACCCGGCATATTACCTTTCGTCGACCTCAATCTCTTTAATTATTATTGTAGTCCACCTCAACAGATGGCGTCTTCGTGCCAATACAGCATGTCAAACTAGACCTTAAATACACGTGGCTGCCTGCTTCTAGTTTTTTACAGTATTTGAGAGGCCCTCACAGTCTTACCGCCTGTTCATCTCTCGCCCATCTTGCAGACAGGTACCACGTTGCGGGTAATAGAAGTGATGCAGCCAGATCGCCTCTATGTATTCTACTAAAGGCTATCGTACCTGCCTTCCTCGGCTGCACAAACCATGGCAGTTGGGTCGGGACCGTGTTTCGCTTGTGGTATGAGCTATCAGAATCACGCGACTGCACTTGTTGCAACCTAAGTTTCCTCAAATGATCTCAGATTTGCAGTTCCTTTTTTTTAAGTTCGAGTAGCTGCCAGCCAAGCGTACGTTTATCACACTATTCCAAACGGTCCGTCCGCGCACACGCCATCAAGGGGAAATAGGAAGACCTGATTGGTTCCTTCGGTGTGCCGCTTCGCCGGCGCTCCGCCACCGACGAATTTTCCTGCCCCTGCTAGATCGGCGGCGGACGACTATTTTTTCGCAGCCGTGATGAAGGCGCACGCCGCCGGTCATTGTTCGTCGTTTTTTGTCGCATATTCGCTCCATATATTCTGGCCTTTACGCCGCACACATTACGACCAGCTGCAGCAGCTCCGCTGTTAACTGTAGAGCACGCAGCTGTAGCGTACAGCTGCACCACACATTTGCACTGAAAAGTGACAGCTCACGTAAACTTTTTATCGTATAGCGTGGAGGGCCCCGTGGCGAGTGCAAGCAGGCGTTGGCGGCGGCGTTGACCATGGCCGAGAAATCGGTATGAGCACGAAAACTTGTAACGCCGCCTACACGCACCCACTGAAAACCCCCGGATCGTGATGCGCTGCCTCCGCGGATGGCGTGCAAGACGAGCGGAAATTTCACACCGCTCGCGGGCGCCGCTAGGAGGTACGATTTTGTCAGAGTCAGGGTGCAGTGCGCCATAGTGTTTTCACTAACTACGGTTCATAGACGTCTAAGTGGAAGCTGTGTGCTGTTAGTGCATTTCCACAGAAGTTCCATTCCTCGGTGCTGTTATTGATAATGAACCGCCCATATGTCTTCTTCGAAGGAGAGACTGGTAGCTATTGCTTATACTTTCAAATTTCTCTGTAGCTGAAAATGGGCATCGGGTATTGTCACAAACCCCCGTTGCCCACTCGTGAAAACAATGCAGGCGCGACAAAAGTTATTTATATTTGCAGGGTGGCCGGCCCGTGCGTGTGTGACGAAGTTGCTGGAGTGAATGAGAGGTCACAGGGGTGCACGAATACGTTTTAAACCAAATATTTTTACTGCAGGAACAAGATGAGATTACATGGGGACAGACAGAGCACGACAAAAAAGAAGAAAAGAAATCATTTACGCGGACATCGACTTTGTGCACGCAGGCACTAAGTAAGGGATGCCATACAATGTGCGCACGTGCGCGCTGAGCAGCTAACGCACGGAGTTAACTAGACATGAAACAACTAAAAAAACAAATACACAACGGGGGAATACACAGACACTCTCTGGGGAGGCTTACATCTTAACTCTAAGCAACAACAACGAAAAAAAGAACATAGCAGGTACGAAAGCTGTACGCGACACAGGAAAAACTAAGAGGAGGCATACGTCTTAACCCTAGGAGAGGCTATGGGTAACCGCGAGCTCAATGAGGGAAAGTCAGGGCGAAGTCGAGTCGGCTTCGCCGGGCAGCCGCCTACGTTTTTCAGGGATCCGGGGTGCGGAGTCTGGTCGGCCTTGAGACCCGCGACGACGAGGCGAACTCGATCTCGTAGATGAGGCACTGGTCGTTCCACCGCGGGCCTACCGACGGACTTCGCTAAAGCCGCGTCAACCCCGGACCATTCCAGCCTCTTGCACGTTGAAAAATTTCCGTTCGACTGTCCCAAGCTACGGCTCACACCCCCTTAAATAAACTTCCCCCGATCGACTGACTGTCCCGCACATCTGTTCCCTCTTTCCCTGGGCCACCGCCACCATGCCGCATCTGCGAGTGCAGGGCTGTTTGCGTGATTGTGACGTCGCCTTCCCGGAATCGGAGACGCCAGAGCTGCACAATTCTGGTTCCCCCTTACGCACTGACCTCACTTCCCAAGGAATCAGGATAGCCGCGAGCGAGCCGAACTGCTGCGACCCTGCCACGTACCCTCTTCGGAGAAGCGACAACGAAAGGCAGGAGAAAGAAAAAACAAATGCAGGGAAAGTGGACGGGGTGACTCAGGTGCCGAAGCGCGACCAAAAATGGCCGTCTCCTACCGAGGAAGCCGTCATGTCGGCCACCCGAATGAAAAAATTGAGGGACTGCAGCCGGCCGTTTCTGACAGGTGATGCTGCAGCTTTGCCATACTTCTTTGGCTTCCTGTGTTATAACTTGCTCGAGATCTTAAATATTTGCCCTATAAATGTTCGGACAGTCAGAAGATTTATTCACACGCCATTGTATGTTAAAGCTGTTTCCAACACTCCTTTTCACACCAAAGTACCATCCATTGGCGTTGAAAGTGTACACTGTGTTGCCGTTTAATCCTTGAAGCTCTCACTGCTTAAATTATGGCATTTTTGATGTATGAGGCAGTTGGTGTACAGCAGAAAGCAGGTGTGTAACTGTTGTTAGGTTTGAAAAGAAATATTCCCAAAAATACTGGTACCAAATTCTTCAAAAACACTTGGGCTTCTCCTGCAACTCATTTTTGAAGCGAAAAAGCATAATTTACGGGCCCTGATGCTTCGCCCAGTAATTTATGTAAGAATTCAGCATGTATGCAAACTATTTCCCAGACTGAACACTGTTTCATGAGATACCAGTGCAGGGACTTGCGCCTTCATGATCTAAAGTGGAGTGGATATTCGCGGGAAGGTATTGGTAAACCAGATAATCATGAGAAAGATATTTTCGATAACTTCTGCATACCTGATAAATAAATAAATAAATAAATAAATAAATAAATAAATAAATAAATAAATAAATAAATAAATAAATAAATAAATAAATAAATAAATAAATAAATAAATAAATAAACACATAAATAAATAAATAAATAAAAATTTACCGCGACGATTGACTGCTTCCACTGTTCTTCACTTCAGTTAGCCACGAAATTCGCAGTACGTCGTACTGTGGACCGTAAAGGTTTTTTTTAACAAATCAACAAAATTTCAATTTCTTCGTCAATGTTCCCTTTCAAGCCAGTTCCTAAGGAAACAAAACTTTGGAATGAATGGAAGCATCCTCACACGCTTTTGTCTATTTGTTTTGAGCCTAGGTTAAAAGAACTGCTCAATGACCTGGCGTATTTGTATAGCGACCCTTCAAGAACAGCGTTCACGCTAAAATCTTTCTTATCGGGAGCATATTTGTACGTGCCGCCAGGCGAGCTTTTAAACAATTAAGATTGCTTCAGAAGAAAAACGACTGCTCTGGACAGTTGAAAAAATGGCGGGTCACGCATGCTTCATTCTCGAAGAACAGATGCAATCCAACTGCCAGGTGAGGGAGATTTGTGTGGACATAAGGGTCCACTGCTGTAAAACTCAAATAAAGAAAAGTAAACATTGCGCGTGTTCCCCGTCCCGATGTATGTTTATTCATTTTTTCGGCAATTCAAGGCTCGCGGGAGCACGCTACATGGATAAATCTTGTCGTAAGCGGCAGAGCGTTGGAACGCCTGCACGGTTCCTCTTTTAGAGTACAGACAACTTTTTCCGAGTAGCTGCCATTTTTTGTCCATAGAACGCTGCTCCTTTAGGATTTGAGAAGCGCACGCTCATGAGCCATACATTCACCCTGACAAGGATTTACAAGGACACAATTGGCATTTTTTTATTCGAAAGTTCTCTCCGTCGCTCGAAACTAGTAGAGACGAGTGGGGCTAAATGTATTGAAACAGGCTGTTCTGAGTGAGAACGTCTAAAAGGCTGTGGTACAACCCACAGACACAGAGTCTGCAGTCTAGCAGCCGGCCTCGATTTATTCCCAGACTGATTAATACTCAATGAAAAGATCTTTCCACCAGGAACAAGCAATTAACCGAGACCCTTACTTGTTAAAATTGCTGTTATGGCACAGGCAAAATGGTCATACCTTGTATAATGTCGATGTGAGGGTTTCCGGCTTCAAACGAAAGTTGAGCCTTGGGTGGCGAGGGCGGTGACAGCTTTTTCAACAACATAAAGCCGAAGCTGTTCTTAGCGATATCGATTAGCAAGGGCTGTTAAGCCGCCAAAAAACGGAAACGGTATAGGAATTCCGCTAGAGATCGTGAGCTGAGTGCCCTCCGGTTGGCATATGCCTGCCCCTGCGCTGTATGTCCAAGGGATGGTACTGTGTGCGCTCTGGCCAGTGCTGCCATTTCCATACAATCTGTCATCAACCGAATCATCTGCTTCTTGCGGCACGCATATGTACTGGTGACCTGAAATTTGTGCCGTACATATATTCCCTGATCACTGGCGTGCGCAGTCCTTCCGGCACAGCGATGTCGAAAATGACGAGAAAAAGTTCTGTAATTTGTCGCATTTTCTCGTGTCGCACTGTCGTCTTGTCGGATTCTTGTCGTGACGTGATTCTGATGTTGTGCCTACGTCGTATTCCTGTCCTTATTTTGATGTTCCGTCGTGCGCATTCCTGTCTTGTCATGATTTTGATGTTTCACCAGTAGTTGCATATGGTTTGAATGTATTGCCTATTGTGAAGAGTAGCGTAAATGGCAGTTCTGTTGTGATTGCACGAATAATTGTCGTTGAGGTAATTGACTTGGTCGTTACTACAGACATGTGTGTGGTAACAACAGATGGATTTGTCGTGAAAACAGGACTTCTGTTGTCA
Organism: Haemaphysalis longicornis; assembly: GCF_048455015.1. Taxonomy (NCBI): domain Eukaryota; kingdom Metazoa; phylum Arthropoda; class Arachnida; order Ixodida; family Ixodidae; genus Haemaphysalis; species Haemaphysalis longicornis. The sequence continues at coordinate 66,347,763 of NW_027526361.1, read as the reverse complement.
CAACAAAGGTTTTTTTCTGTCGTCCGACAGAAATTCTGGTTAGGTTTTTGCGGTATACCTGTTGTGAATTTAGACTGGGGTACAACTATATAAAGAAGCTGTTTTGAACAGTGTCACAAATGATAGCCTCGAATGAGGTTACCTTCAGGGCAACAGAAACTTCTGGAGTAACCAAATATTAGTTGTAGCAGAAAGAAGGCATCTGATATAAAAGTATTTGCAGGTAATGTTTTTGTTTTTGTTTTGTTTCACAGGGCTATGAAGAACTCTGGTAGCGGTAGGCTACGAAGTAGCATAAATTACCAAGAAATGTCTAATCTGTGCGGCGGTGCCATGCAACAAACTGACGTCTTTTTGCCGCCACCGGAAAAAAAATATCTTGAAGCGGCCGGAAATCGAACAAACTACCTTGTGCTTTAAAACACAATGGCGTCACGTGTTTAGATTTGGTGCCATTATGTCCTCCGCCTATTTAAATGTTTCGCTTTTATAATGAAACCAGCCAGAACCCTTCAGTTTTCTCAAAGCACTGATTTGCCATTTCTGCGGTGCGTGATTGCTTGCTGTCAGCGCATCCCTAATAAAAAGCCGTGCATGGGGCAGTATCGGTTGATCACAGTTGCCTATTTTTCGGCTGTTCACTTTTAAATGACGGGCAACAAAGCTAAGTAAAAGTTAGGTTAACTACTCATTCGAACGAGTCCGTCACAACAGAATATGATGACTGGGGATGGATGGTCACACCTAATTACTCACTGCTGCGAATAAAGAAAAAAATGGTTGTGCTCTAGCTGCTCAAGAAGGGCAATCACGTGTTGTTTACTTCGTACTCATACTACTAGTTGGGGCTTTGAGCTTGAACCTTCGCGTTCCACTTGGGGGATCACCAGCGTCTATTTTCAAAAGTGGGAACAGACGTGGTGTTTGCCACTAACGAGAACACTGAATTAGTGAACAGAAGGTCGGGATGATGACGACGACGGCGATGTGCCATGACGTACGTACAGGCACGGACAAATATCTGCTTGGAGACAGACTCACAACATATTTTAGGATAAAATATCGCATGCAAGTGGGCAGTGGTGTGTAGACATCTAAAAGAAACAGCGCGAGATGCGGACAAAGAGAGAAGCAGGCCAGACGAGTCATCTGCCCCTTTCATTCTTGTCTTTTGTTCTTAGCTGTTGCTGAACTTGTCCGGCTTGCCATGCTTCTTCATACATTTGATATATTTGGCTAAACATCTTTGGTGCAATTTTTTTGGAAGATCAGAACATGATATGCTATGCGTAGATGGTGGCAGCCGAAGTTAATTGCTTTATTGTATAAAGGGCAAGGGGGCTCCAAAACTGCAACAGAGTCAATTGTACACAAAATGCTACCACGAATGCTGCCAGTGCAGGAAACTGGCAACACACATCTCTGCAAAGCGTTAATAAAGGGTGCCCAGTGCATCGTGTTGCTAGTAGGTGGTGGTAGTAGCGCCTTTTGGTTCTCCTCTGGAGACCCGACTTGAAATCATATTGCATCGTACATGTGTTTTTTTATTAACCTTTTTAGCGGCATCCATTTTCATTACCGGGCAACAACTACAACCACAACGAACACGACGGCTTCTCTCAAAATGAAGTGCCTTAATGACCATTAGCCTTGAAAGACAAATGAGAGAGAGAGAGAGAGAGAGAGAGAGAGAGAGAGAGAGAGAGAGAGAGAGAGAGAGAGAGAGAGAGAGAGAGAGAGAGAGAGAGAGAGAGAGAGAGAGAGAAACATTTACTCAAAAAGCCGGCTGGTGGTGCCGGCTGCTTACAGTGCTGCTGCGACCCGGAGACCTCGGGAGTTGAGTAGCACCTGATCCGAGACCTCGGAGCTCCTCAAGGCCTGATGCCAGGCCTGGTGGATAAGGAGGAATGGGTAGATGTAACAGGGTCGTGCCAAGAGCAGTGGATGCTTTGCCCCTTCTTTTTGACCACACGCAGGGCTCGAGCCCCCGGCCCCTGTTTTCGTCTCTCCCGTAGCCTTGCCTCGGCTTCATTTCTAGTCATTTGGGGCAAACGCAGGGAGCGTGGCTGACATTAAATAGGAGCACAGCGCTGCTCCTTGATCTTCCCGGCTGTCAGCTTCGGCGTTAGCCTCATGTTCTTTATTTCTTGTATATAAGCTCAGCGCATACAATCGGGTTGATTGGCCAGTGGCGATGACGGCAGCCGCGGAATGCTCGCGTCCAGCCGATTCATGATTAAACAGTTTTCATTTGGCCGCGACGTCATCATGCCCACCCACAACTCACACGTACACATTTAGGGAAACCGAGGAAGGACAGCAGCAGTTAGAGGCTCCCGCCCGAGCCCGGAATTTCTTTTAGCAGAGACTTCGACACATTCACGCATGCGTCCACTTTCAAAGCTTCTAAGGAGAGATGCTTATGCATTTCAGCGTCATGACAGCAAGATTAGCTGCCCCTTAACTTTTCGTGCCAGCCGCAGCAATGCACGCCACGGGTCATGGTAAAAAGCCCTTGCGATAACCCAGAACGCAAGCGCTCGGTCACTACACCCTCCTCGCTCTAGACGACATGTCGAAACGGAACAGCCGTTACAGCCACCCGTTTTAGTTTTGATTGATTGTAGGGTTTTAACGCGCCGACGCAACGCAGGCGATGAGGCGCGCCGTAGTGGAGGGCTCCGGATTAATTTTGACCACCTGGGGATCTTTAACGTGCGCCGAAATCTCGTACACACGGGCGTTTTTGCTTTCGCCTCCATCAGAAAAGCGGCCGCCGCGGCCGGGAATCGAACCCGCGACCTCGTGCTCAGTAGCGCAACCGTTTTAGTTTTCTTGCATGTCCTATGTAGTAGGGGCAATACTTTAGCACATCAATATAAATGCCCATAGGAGTCCGTTTATTCTGTTCCTTTATACGCTTCCTCCATTCCTTGTTTCCTGCCGCCTACTTCCCTCAGGGGTTCAGGCAATATCGTTACAACTCTCACTGCTGCTTTTTCCAAGCCTATTCATTTCGCTTCCCTCATATTTACTTATTTATTTTGCTTCTATATGACCATGCAAACGTATTTTTGTAACGCTTGGGCTTCTGGTTAAACACAAGCCGGGCCTAGCCAAGCCGATGGCTTCGTGCCCTCGTTCCATTCGCCAGTCGGCGCCTGACTTGATGGAGTAGGCCCCACGTGGTTTTCCTATGCACTCACGTATTCAAGACAGGCTCGTGGAGGCTATCGGATACTCCCTCTACGCGCAGAGAAACATTTTTCAGCCTGGCACGTCGGGCGAGAGCTGCGGATAAACGGGGGTGAAATCCGAGCAAGAAGGATCGTGTCTTCCCACGCGCCGACCGCGAGACCATAGCAAGCTGTCCTCCCGTTCTCCTTCTTCCTGCTTTTCCCCATCCTTCTGGCTTCTCATTCTCATCCTCCTGCCAATGTTGGGCTTCTGCAGATGCCTCCTGCGTAAACGCTCCACTTCTTTCCATCACATTCGTTCGTTTCAGGGTTTCTTTCCTGTTCATCTACTGCGTGGTGATGCTTTTCCGTGGACTATAAGAAATAAAGAGATATCCTGCAATTTTTTATCGCAGATTTTTTTCTCGCGTCACTTCTGATTTCGCTAAAACATTTCTTTTCCAAGCTGGTCTGATATGAACAGAGTATTTCAGAAAGGGGGGCTGTTTTCTTTTTTTATTCATCTTGCCCCAGTAAAATACTTGCACCTGAAACGGAGTGTTGGGAGTGGTCGGTAAACGAACGTGGTTCCCTTGCGTGCACGTGCTCGTAACTGCGCATTTGCTGAAGTGTCGATTCGCCCACGCGTGTCTTTTGTTTCGCACGTGCGTCTGGCCGCGTTGGAAGGGACCTTTAGTTGCAGTTTATCACGTTATTTTTGTGTTAGGCAAACATATTACACACGCCTAAGGCAGAAACTTGGGAAAGCCGGTTATTAACTGACTGCATTTCACTGGCGGAAGAATACGGGGAAGGGGGGGGGGGGGGGCAAAAATAAGGACACAGTGCGTTCGCTAGTGAAATAAACTTAGATACGCCAGGTGCTGACCATTTCTGCTGGTCTTTTCGTAAAGAAAGGTGCCCTCATGTATCGAAGTTTTGGAGTTTTTTTCATTTCAAAATAACTACGAAATAACTATGCTGCTATGTTCAAAAAACGGGCTGTGTTTTTAGAAGGTACGTTTACTCAACTTTTTATTCAGAAGCAACGAGCGAAAATACCTAGAAAAAATCAAGAAGTATATTACCAAAATGAACACAGATAAGGAGAAGGAGAGGGAGAAAAATACTATCTTTACATATTATTTAACAACAAAAGCTAAAGCAAATGCAGAAAAAAGGCGGTGAGTGCCACAACGAGAGTGGCAAGGCTCGTAAAGCATGCGCTGACAGAAGCCCCGAAGGCACGTTGCACCGTTTACGCACACAGTAGAGAAAACAGCAGAACTTTCTCCACTAATTACTTTCGGATATGGGTCGTAAAGCTACCCGCCTAATGTCCAGGCATTCACGGCGCGTGAGGCTGGCCTGGTGTGGACGCGGCCGCTCATATGACGGCTCTAACCGCTGACCATCTCAGTGGCGGAAACTCCTGGCCGCTGCGGTAACGCCTGGCACCCGAAGGCCGCATAACTGCAGTCTCTGCGGCAATCACGTAGGCGGTTCTTTTTGTTCAAAGCGTTTGTGCGAACAGAACATATATCGGCGAGGTCCGTGCCGCGGGAGCCTAGGCACCACGCGACACGAACGGGGCCGAGTTGGCGAGAGACCTGGGATGGTACTGGCCGGGGAAGATGGTGATGATCGCAGTAAGCCGCACCAGACTGTCCCCTTCAGGTCAAGTGTTCTACTCGCGAGGAACATACGCGCACTTAGTAACAATATTCTTCTACATGAAGTAGGCAACCTTTCTTCCCAGTGTCTACACACAAGAAGTTTCTCTGATTTCATGTCTGCAGGTCGGTTGCGCAGTCAGACGCGTCCAAATTTTCGCAGCGTTTCAGTTTTAACAGCACAGCTGTTTAAGTTTGTAGTTCGAGTGTTACCAGAAAATACCAGAAAACTCAGGCCATACGAGCGCGCGTGAGCATGCGCCTAGTGAAAAGCTCCCGGCGTCGCCCAGGCTTGCGCGTGGGCTCGCACCATGTGAAAAGCTCGCCACAAATATCCCCCAAAACATCGAGCGCACGTGAGCGTGTTCCTCGTAAGCAGCGCCCGGCGTCGGCCAGCTCGACCTTCGAGAATACTGTGCCCAGCATTCGTGGCGTGACCTCTCGCGTTCTCTTCTCGTCGGCAGTTTACGTGCGTTCGCGCCTGAAGTGGGGAGCATAGACTCCGAGTTCGTGAAGCCGAGTGCCGCGGGGTACAGAGCGGGCTAAAGCTGTCCACTTTGGGAGAGATGTGAAAGCCTGCAGAAAAAATGACCCGAGCCTGCTATTCATGGAGAACTTTAAGCGGCAAGTTCGGAAATCCCTGTGAGGTTGAACAGCCGGTTCTCCGACGAAGGGAGATGGGCCGCCGGCTCCGCAGTTTCTCCTGTCTTGCACCACTAGTGCAAGCTGCGCCAATATTTTTTTTTCTTTTTTTTTGGTAGCTGCTGTGTGCTGCGAGTTGTTCGCTAAGACTGGGTGCTTATAGATGATTTTTGTCATGACTGGACAATATTATGTGAAACAATGGGCATTACTCGAACACCTAGACTTTTCGTTGCTACAAACGTCATTCCTAGAGTGCCTACAGTTTTGAAGTCGCGGCTATTTGGAATGTACCTTTCAATGGAACATTTGAATGGACCATTACACTGCTGTGACGACACCCTGTGCGGCTGCGAATGTGCTCTGCGTTCCCGACCGAAAAGTACTGGCGGTGGTGGTGGTGGTGATGATGTTTACTGACGGGTGGACCTAGCCTTGCGTGGTATGCCGGCAATTGCTCACCCGATCAGCACCTTTTTACCGCTATGCGCGGGAATTCACCATGACTCACCGAGGTTTGTGACACGTAAAAATTTCAGGATCAAACGAAAGATGTCCCTCCTCGTGATCCAATGGCCTTGAGGGAAAATTAAATCGTTCAAAGAGGCGTGCGGAGCGGCCATCCTTCGCAGTTCTTTAAACAAAGCTAACCGCTCCCCCGCACGCTCTCGGCAGTCCATAATAAAATGACCGTTGTCGCCTGTAGCACCACACGTTCCACACAGAGGTGAAGCGATAATGTTCAGCTTATGGAGCCACGCCGGTGTCCGCGCTGAGTTGGTCCGGATGCGGAACAGTAAGGTTGCCTCTGTCCTCTTCATTCCTTTTGTGACACAAGGTCGATGTTGTGGTCGCCAAAGAGAGCGGAAATGATCTTGTATGATTGTTTTTAAAATGCGCCGTTCATCTGGAGCCACCTTCAGAAGACGAGTGCACGATGTCGCTTCACGAGCCAACTGGTCTGCAGCCTCGTTTCCAAGCACTCCTACGTGGGAAGCGAACGCAAAATCCGTTTTCCTTTATCTGCTGAAGAAGACGCAGGGAACGTTGGCAAATTTTATCCGCTGGAAATCCAAGCTGCAAGAGTTGTAGGGCCGACTTGGAATTCGTTAGAATTACCGAATGTTGCACCCGAAACGATTTGATCTTTTTCAAGGCCGCCTCGATCGCTATGCACTCTGCCGTTGTTGATGACGTCAACTGGTCAATGCGAGCCGCCCAGGAAACGTTCATGGCGGGAATCACAAAGGCCGCTGCGCTGGTATCGGCTTCTCTGTCGACAGATCCATCCGTGAACACATGAACACAATCTCTGTACGACCGGTCCAAGTGCGCTCAACATCAATGGATACCGATTTCTACCATGCTTGACTCATAATTTTGATGGAAGGTAATTTTGTCTGATATATATAGTTCAAAGAACGTTGAAATAGCCGTGACGGTGTAGAGCTTCTATTTCGGATTAGGTTAACTTGGCTTTAGCTTGACTCAAGTTCCAGATGTCCCGGTATCGCAAAATTCACCGAAGTCCATGGCACATTCAAGGAAAGCGTAAAGATATATCGTTGCCGAAATGATGACCAAACAATATGCGTAGCCGAAACGATTCTCGTTCAGGTATTACTTTAGCCATGACACTGATATTGGTTGCAAAGGAATTAAAGTTTGACCTATGAGTACACATAGTATAATGAAGGCAAACTCCAAGCTCTTTCGAGGCGAAAATAATCCTGGGCCATCTCCACTAACGTGAAACCTGGCGTGGAGCGAAGCATGCAGTGTATAAGTGCATTCTTGGCGTTTTGGCGTTTTTGCCCACGGATAAGAAACCTTTGGGAGTAGAGGTATACAGCGTAGCTGTAAAATTATCGTGCATTTGTAGCACGAAGTGTTCTAGCCCTAGGCGTTAGAAAACGAGTGTCCCGGTGTGTTCTTTAAGTGCTCGGTTTTGCCCACGGAGGTGAAACTTTCTAGCGCGGGGCCTTGGAAAACGTGTGTCCCGGTGTTTTACTACCGTGACTACATAAAACGACGACGACGACAGGAGGCGCCGACAGCAGGAGCTCCTAAGGGGTTTCGCCCCTAAAAGAAACGATGGACCTATTCCACAAAATTGGGAGAGCCTATAGCCTGAAATGTTCTCCTCTTGCGGGGTGGGGACTAAGATTATGGAAACGCTCATTTCATCTCCGGACGTGGAGAACTAATAAACTTTCTGAAGGCATTGCTACATTCTCCCTTCCTCTTCTTCTACCATGGATGGTGACGCTGTGCACTTTACAACTGCGCACTTTACTGCGCAGTTTTACTGCGCACTTTATAAGTCGTACAGGCACACCGCACCAGTGCGAGAAGACAGACGCCTGCAGGCACGTACGCAGGCAGACCATCACGCGAAGGGACTTAAACGAGCGTAATTAACTATTCAGGTGTGCACCGGCTTGCTAGCGCGGCACACGCAAGCGAACCCAAACTACCTCAGGGCTTGCTCCTAGCGGCTGCCTCAGAAGCCAATCCTGTAGCGTTTTTGTACACAATTACGAAGCTCCGCCAGGTTACGTGCCCGTCCCTATCGTAATAGTATGAGAATGGGACGTTTTCCCCGCTTATATGCCCCTGACCAGCCAGCACCACACAATGTCACGCACGCAGATAAGGCGGCACTCACACTGGTGCGCCGGCCAGCCTCCCATTCACAGTGCACGTGGCAACACTTAAGTCCTCCCTGCTCACCACTTCAGCCGTAGGTTGATCTTTAAGAGTGAATTTAACGACAGCTACGGGGTGCTTCCTCATGTCACATGGGTGCATCGTACTTGTGTGATTTTTTTTTTTGCGCTATTCAGCAGCTGATTAGGTTTCGATTCTGTACCTGTAGGTGTCTGCTGTCGCATGCAAGCAAAGGTGAGGCGTCGTGGCATCGACAGAATTGCGAATTGCATCTGGCGCTTTGAGAAATTTTTGCTTTCAAGCCACCGTTGCCCGACCGCACCCCATGAAAATTTTGTTAAACTGCGGTAGGCCAATGCCATGGGATAGGAATAGCTCTATTTGTATGAAGTTCGGCACAATCAGTAACGAGCTATTCAATTTAAGTATAACGTTAGATATTTATTAGGAAATTCGCGACGATCTCAAGAGAAATAATACTCTCACAACAGCTCAAATTTTGTCCGGTGTCTCGAGTGACTCTCACAAGCCTGAATGGAAGACGTCTCGTTTCCCTTCATACCATGAGTGCAGGGTTGATGTCTGCTAACGCCGTCTGGGACATAACACGCTCAAACAAGCAATTTACGCTTGCTCGCACGCAGAGATACGCCTGCTCCCAATCCAGTCTGTCAATTCGGATGGACAGCAAAGCAAGAGTAGCGCAGGCCACAAAGAAGGATTAATGAAGCGCCTCAGTCGAAACATTCGAAAGAAACCAAACACGATTGTTTGAAACTTGTGACTCCTCATACTTCTCAGCAAGTTATCCAATAAGAATTGCAAGGAATACAATTTATCCCAGCTCACAAAAAAGGGCTGTCCTTGTTACGGTTGGTTTTAAATGGTTTGAGAGCGGTGGCGTCATGTTATTTGTATCATGAGTGTCATTTATGATACCTCTCAAGACCGAACTTCCGAATGTTTTGTTGTGATTTTGCCAATCCAACTTTGTATACTCTGTTCCGAACTAGTTCTGGTAAAACTCCGGTTACGACCTCTTTTTGTAACCATACCATTTCCGTAGGCCTTATATTGACAGCAGAGGCGTATTTCGGAACGCTTGAAACTTCACGGCGAACACGTTTTGGCAAGTAAATCAAGCTCCACGGGAAAATAAGGTTGCCTAACGGACAATAGTCGTAAGATTTTTACCAGATAGAGTCACCTCGGTTTATACCAAGTCCGCGGGAACCACGAAACACTTAGAATTAATCGAACTTCCAACTAAACAAACACTGACCGCTTTAGCCTTATACCGCAACGCGTCTCCCTTGTTGGTTCCGTACAGATTCCTGATACGTGCAAAGTAGCATCAGTTCTCTGCCGATACTTTTATTTATCCCCACAAAATACTAAGCCTTCGAGAAAAATGTACGCGGAAACACCAAAATTGAAACGCACGCTGTGGAAACACAGGGTTGTGCATGTGTGGCAGCATGCCTAACCGGTTGTTCAACGATGGCATCGTTCTTTCGGCCCTTTCACTGCTTACATGGATGTACACCTATTTAGGCTGTTCTTCACAATCTCAAATTGATTCAGTGTCAAATTTGGAGTAGCCGAAATAAGCCTATCGAGAGATATGGCGTTACACGTAAACTTATAACAATATTTTCAAACAATAATGTTGTACTCGGCGTTTGAAAAAAAGACGTCTATACAGTCGCTTTATGCATAAGGATTTCACAGGAGTACCGGCTACCTGGAAAAGCACCAGTTTTGGGTAAGAGGGCACCAAAGTAGGGAGTGCATCTGCCGCGCAAGCAATGTGCATGTTAAAGTGCCCTCGTCTTGATTTGCACAAATGTGTCGCCTAAATGACTTTTCCGAAACTCGCTTGAGCCTTATATCTTTTGCTTTCTCGCTACCATGGTGTTATTACAGCGAATATTGTTAAAATTATATCAGTTGCTTATAAACAACAACGGTAATGTAAAACCAGAGTCCTTCAATGCTTTTCTGATCACGAAACGTCTGCGTGACGATACGGTACAGCTTCATATGTGGACCAAAGTTCCCGCGTGGCGGCGCTGCGAGTGCGGGGCAGCTGTAACAGAAAAAAAAGTATTTTGTGCCTAATGAACTTTTTGTGCCAGCCCTCAGCAGCGCTAATAATAAACCAGGAGTATAAAACACAGGTATATTAGTTCTTTTTGGTAAGATGACATGTCAACACCCTGCTACATAGGGGAAACCAATAGCAATAATCAATCATCACCAAATGTCTTGAAAGCGTGCGGCCACAAGTGCGTTTGGTCACGATCTTTGGTGTTTGTTGCGCAATACACTTTGTTCGCTTGCTGGAAACGGAGACGATGTAAACTAGGGTGCGTCAGATGTCCTGCATTCCTTGTTGCCACTCTGGCTGTCGTACTACGTGGGAAATTCCTCGCTGTTCTGCTCCCCTGGCGACCACGAACAGCGCGACAGGGGGAAGCGAGCGATTCCACGACGACTTCAGTTTCCAGTCGAAGTATGCGTGCGTGTGAGGGAAATATTTTGAATTTATGGATGTTATTATAGCTGATTAGTTTAGGATAAACGGCCAATCTGTTCTCCTCCAGCGCGAGAACCCAAGCTCCGCGTCGGCGTCGGCCACCGGATATTCGAATACCACCCGGGGTATCTGACGAAGCCGAAGACCCGGTCGTAGTCACAAAGAGTAAACCCACACGCACAACGACGTCGCTTGTTGTCACGTAACAACGACAAAACTGGGGCTACTCTATGTATGATGTCTTCCATGATATTTGTATGGTGTCTGTTATTTTCTTATATCCATCCCGCTATTGCCACAAACATAAGTAAATAAACACTTGTACAGCACAGCCGTGGGGAGCTTGTGTAGTAGCTTCTGCACGCGCTTGGCAGTTGCCTGCTACGGCCAGGCAGCAGTCGAAGCTTCCTCTCATCTGTGTTGCCCACTACGGATGACAGAAAGCGGAGGCCACATATTTATTCTAATTAGTTACTTCGATCTCTGAGAAGCCGGCGTGCTAGCTGTGACTGCATGTTCTTGTAAACTTGCCCTTTGGGTGTGTGGGTGGTTAACGCTTTGCGGGTGAGTTTTTATTAGTGGACACCCTGCCTATGTGCTCACCCTAACAGTCACCCAAGGCTGTGATATATTCCTCTCCCCCCCTCCTCTCCGCCCGCCCTATATGATGCTTCCATTTCTTTAGCGTTTTTTCCGATGTCCTTGCTTATTTTATAATTGTAGATTTGTACTTATTTATAATATATTGCATCGCTATACAATCGCTTAGATGCAGCGCTAAACCAACGAGCTAAAATACCGGCTTTGTATACCTATTTGCGGAGGGCACTAGATCACCCCGGGCTGTGTACCACTTTAATTTCGGCGCTAGTAAACTCGTATCACCTAGGCGGCAAATCAAAGGTCAGTCAAAAACTGGAAACGTCAAACGACCGCCCTCCCAAAGCGAAAACTTCGCCGTGCTTGTCACTACTAACGAACACCGCAACTTGCATTTATTTATTTATTTATTTATTTATTTATTTATTTATTTATTTATTTATTTATTTATTTATTTATTTATTTATTTATTTATTTATTTATTTATTTATTTATTTATTTATTTATTTATTTATTTATTTATTTATTTATTTATTTATTTATTTATTATACCCTCAGGGACTTGAAGGCATTACAGAGGGTAGTGGGTAATACACAAACACAGTAAGTGAAATTAGAGGCAATAAAAGCACAAAACATTTTCTAATTATACAATGTTAGCTACGTAACAAAAGAAATAAGTACAGTAAACGATATTATGGGCAGGTAAGCACAAACAATTCTTAATATACAATGTTAGCTAAGGTGCTTTTGAACAATACCGCATTTTGTATACACGCAATGGAGTCGGGAAGGTGGTTCAAGTCTGTGGCTGTCCGCGGAAAAAACGACTGTGAGAACACGTTAGTCCGTGCATGGGGTATCCTGACTTTATTTGACTGGTCTAAACGAGCAAAAATGTAATCAGGCGCTTGGATGAATTGACTGCGTAGTTTAGGATGATAGAATATTTTTTGGAAAAGTCACAGACGAAGAACGTTACGACGAGACGCTAGAGATGGTGGGTTACGGCTCAATTTAATGTGTGTGACACTGGCGGTATGGTTATAATCGGATAGTATGTAACGGGCCGCGTTATTATGAACTAATTCTACTTCTTGAGTCAAATTGACTTGGCTTGAATCTTACAGTGATGCCGCATATTCAGGCTTTGGCCGAACCGGCGTCTTGTAAAGTCGTAGTTTTAGTGAAGAAGGTGCTCTTGAAAAATTACGTCGAAGGTGTCCTAATGCCTGGTTAGCGTTATTGACGATATAATACGTGTGAATGTTTCATGTAAGGTCAGCTGAAAGGTGAACACCTAGGTATTTATAACATGACACATTTTCTATAAGGGGGTTATTAATAGAGTGCGAAGGTAGCTCTTGAGTAGTTCGGGGCGCACGCATGTACTTGCACTTGTTAGTGTTTAGCTCCATGCACCAGATTTTACACCAAGATGATAGAGCGTTTAGATCTGCTTGTAATTTTATGACGTCGTTATCAGAGATTATTTGTCGATAAATTACACAATCATCGGCGAAATATTGATGTGGGAAGAAACGCAAAATGGTAAATCGTTAATATAAATTAGAAAAAGTAGAGGACCCTATACTGAGCCCTGGGTAACACGCGTGGTATTGGCTCTATCTCGCAGCAAAGCTACACGACAATAATTGACAGAATAATAATATACATAGTTTGCTCGCGTTTTTACGGTTAGAAATGAAAAGCAGAAGAATTTAGGCCCGTTGCTGATGGAGAAACAGCCTGCGACCAAGCATAGCAACAGGCCGGCGCGGCCTTCTTGTTGACAGGGGTGATCCTTGCGGCATCTTTTGTCTCTGAATGAAACTTCGGCATACGTTTCGGGACCAGAAAAGCGTTGAAGTACTCTGGCCTTACCTCGCCGTTGCCTCGGCGCGCCCGGGTGGGACTCGTGTCGCAACCTGTTGGCGGCGCGATGTAGCAGGTACAAGCACAGCAACGCGTCCCGGGGCGGCTCGCTTTACCGCTTGTTACGACGACTGTTGGGAACTTTACGGTGAGAGGAGGAGGAGGAGTAAACATTTATTGAGCAAAAGGGCGGGAGTGAGGGGTGGTGGTCAGCTTCCTACGTCCAGGAGGCCGCGAGCGTTTGCTGATTCCAGGGCCCGTTGCACAAGCGCTTTTTGGCGCTCCGGTGCCGAGCTGGTCAGCGCAGACTCCCACTGCTCAGGGGAAGGGGAGGGGACGGTGTCAGGGTTGCGTGGGCAGGAGTAGACGAGGTGATAGGTTGTGAGAGGAGTGTCGCAATGCGGGCGGTTGTAGGGATATGTGGATGGAGATATGTGTGCGAGGATGGTGTGGTTGTAAAAGGTGTCAGTTTGTAGTCGGCGGTAGATATATTCCTCGTAGTTAGATAACGTGTGGTGGGGGGGGAGGATATGTTTTTCTCGTGTGGGTGTAATGTGACAAGAGTGAGCTGTAGCTGTTGTCGAGGGGTGCCAGGTGGGTAGCTCCACTGTCCGTGCCTCTCAGGGTAGCTTGCATTGAGGATGGGAATGCCCGGGAGTGGAGTTCTCGGGCGGAAGCGTGTGCCGCTTCGTTCCCAGCAAGACCCGAGTGACCAGGAGTCCAGACAATGGATACTTCTATGTCTTCAGGCAATCGCTGTAGAATTGGGATGGCCTGGGGTGGTGCCAGCCCAGCTTGGTACATTCGGCAGTCTTCCTGACAGTCCGAGATGATGGTAAGATAGGGTTGATTGTGAGAAGAGAAGAATTATTGCGAAAATGAAAGAAGGCAAAAGGCCGAGAATCGATAACGTCAATCAACTTCTGAATTAGCTTCCCACAAGCGATACCACACAAGATGAACAGTGGCTACCTAACCAGTTCAAACTTTGTGAGCAAACGCTGGTCTCGCTGCTCCCTCCGCTATCTTGAAGCTTCACCGCAAAGCCAGTGGGCAAGTGTAGATTGTACGCACTTTAACGGCGGTAGGTTCATTGCTCTTTGGGGGGATAAAGACGTCACCCTGCAGAACACTTCACCGAGTCTCGAAGCATAACCACGCAGAAAACTTTGCCCAGTCTCCAAGCGTAACCCCGCATAAACTTAGCCGAAACAAAAATAAGCAAAGTGGGGCCGCCTGCTTCTTTGTTTGCCGAGACTTCGTGCAACTCGTGCGAAGCTACCGTAAGTTTTTTAACGACAAGCGTCCTTTAGAAAGCTATATGTGGCTATCCATGCCATCTACACAAATTGGTTGACGTATGCTGTGACAAAGTCCTGGTATGCCCGCAGGTTAAACTCAACGAACTGCTAGCATCTCTAAATGGTGCAACGTGTGCTTCAGGAAAGAAAATTCGATCTTGGCCACGAGATTGAAAGAAACTAGAAAGTAGTGCGGGGCTTAGGTAGCCTGAGGGGAAGTTGCCACGCATATGTAGTGTCAGGAAAGCCGGCCCGGTTTGAGACATAAATGTAGATCAACGCGCGTAACAACAACAAAACAGGACAGCTCCCACAAACTCAGTGAATACAGCAATAATGTCTTCTTCTATGCAGCAGAATATCCTGCCAAACTTCATCTTAGCAATTTTTTTTCGCTTCATGTATGTACAGTGCGCAACACCCTTGTCTATAACACTGAGTTCAACTTCGAATGGTTACCTCTCAAAACTGCGGACTCAAACTTGCCACAAAACACGTTGAGGTCAAAATACATGGTCAGCACTTCAGAAGGACAGAATAGTTTTCTTCAAATGTTTTTCGGCAAAGGCAAGGTAAGGCTATAAGTACGAAACCTGTGTTATAGACAAGGGTGTTGCCCTCTGTACGCAACGCACACGCGGCGATGTAGTGGTAGCTCCATCCTCCACCGGTGACAAGCACGCCAGAGGCAATTCTAACGGCTGAGGGGCTTTGAAACCAGAATACTTAGCGCCAGAAATTCTCTCTTCAGGATTCTTTCTACCGTATGCCTGGTCGTGGCAGAGTATCCACAATCCGGTGATTCTTGCGCTTGAACCATCCCTCCCTTGCCAGTCTTTTTTTTCTGAGCGGCAGCCCGGCATCGTCCTGCGTACGACCAAGATAAGAGCTATTGCAAGTACCAGCGAGCAAAGGAAGCAGTTATAAACCTTGTTTTGGTCCCTAGTATTTGTTGCGAAGCACCTTAGGACCTCGCAATGTCCGTCCGTTGTCGTCCGTGGGCACATCAGTATAAACCGAATATGTGTATGTCAAACCGCCTAAAAGGTTGCAAAACGCGGCAAAAAGCAAAAACCATAAGTATAAAATCTAATTCGCAAAAAAAAAGGTTAGAGAGAGAGAAAGGTTGAGCAGTTTCGCGTGGCTCCTTGAGAGCCGTGCTGCGCCTGCACTAGGAGCATTGGACTGCATTGCATTGGATTCAGTCATATTTGGATTGGATTGGATTGAAATGAATTTGATTGTATTGGATTGGATTGGATTTGAATTGGATTGAAATAGAATGAATTGGATTAAATTAAAATGAATAGGATTGGATTGGATCGAAATTGTATATACTGTACACACGCGTTGTCACTCATTTACATGCGCGAGTCGGCAATGTCACGGAGGATTTACGGTAAGAACGATCCCCAGAGCGTGGTCCACTCGACATGATTCCCTTCGTGTAGATGTGTGAATTTTTTTTCTCTGCAGAAACCCTTTTCGCGAAACAGGCCTGTTGCACTTCTGGGTTTTTGTGCGAACGCACTTTATGTTACGGTTGCTAGCTGTTCTCGTGAGGTCTGCGTCCGGGAATTTCTTTATCCTCGCAGTTCCGCGTTCATACACTGTCTGCGGGGCTGCTTATTGATTTGGGCCCTTGTTCGACCATGGCGGTATCTTGGTGCCAAGAGCGGACCTCAATTTTTCTCTCTTTAGGGAGCCTAATAAATGATGCATAAAGAAGCCTCTCGCTTTTGCGAATCGCTTAGACTTTACCTTTATCTTCTCCTCTTGCTTGTTTTTGGCAGGGTGAGGGAATAGGAGCGCGTGCTCTCAGGTCTTGTATTTTTTTCTTGAGTGAATAACGAAGTCGTGGGAAGTGTCCTAAGATAGGAAGGCTAAGGCAGCGCTTTGCTCTTCCTTTTTTTGATGATTAATCTAAACCCGGAAAGGAAGTTGATTTTTCGCCGTAAACATGAATGCAACAGGAAAGCTGCGGTGCAGAGAAGTGCTTGTTGAAGTGGAAAATTAAATTGAACGAAATTGACTTTTCTAGCGAGTATAGAAAACGTAAAGTAAATAGTTTCGGAAAGAACGTTCATGCAAATCTTTGAGGGCGTCTCGGGAATAGCTGCCACAAAATGCTAAGTGATAACGAGCCCGCAATAAACAATGCCACGCTTGATATTCTAAGTTGTGAGTAATTTCCAAATAAAGGCATTCAGTAGTTCTACTTTGTGCACTTGGTTTTTAGTTCGCATTACAAATTACAGAATGCATCCGCCACAAAAAGAAGAGTAAACCTCCACGGTGAAGATACAACGATATATTGAGCTAGTGAGAGAAGGAAATTTGCGGATGGGACTAAAATCGGATTAGCTAGTTAACATAGCAACGTTTACAAACGCAACTTTCGAGCAAGACTGCACAAGAAGGCGCTTATAGTGGCAGCTCGAATAATGAATAATCAGACTGATACGTTTTAATAGAAGAGCTGGTAATGTTATTTCGCGGTTTGTTTTTGTCAAGCACACGGCTCGATTAACGAGTAACATCCTTAGTTCATCATTCTCACTATGTTACGCTGGATAACGCTCCTGTTGACAGCAGTTTGGTTAGAAAGCGTCGTTTAATGCAGAGGGAAGTTTTTGCGCAGCACTAGTGAACGATATATCAGGTATCAAACGGGTATGTAGATTGTTTTTGTTTCTAGTTCGAAGCAGTGTAACAAAGATGACTGATATTTGGCTTTCGGATGTTGCCGTACCTATACGCGCATAACCCGTCCCAATCTGCGTCGGTGAAGGTAATCACAGAAGGCTGTTCCTGCTGGCACCTGGGGTACTAGGCACCGGTTAGTAACGTCCTACGAGATTTCGCTTTCACACTCAGTTCTCCATACATTAAAAAATCTTCACCACGGGCAGTGCGGCACTCGAGCCTTGCGGCGGTTAGAAGTTGGAGAATGCCCGTAGCCCAGATGTTCTGCAACTCTCACTGCACGTTGTGTTTAATGGGTAGCTCTACACTGCGACTCAGTACTTTGCCAGAATCTCAAGCAGCAAGTCCCGACAGAGACACAGAGAGGGAGAGAGACAACGAAAAGAGGTAAAAGAAACTTTGTGCGAGGCTGGCGTCAGCAGGGCTGAGAAAATTGGGCCAAGGAAGGGCTCGCATACAGGGGCACAGGCAGCGGGGGAGCTGTCGCGGGCATAGTCGTCATGACGAATGATGCTCCTCGCCTGCGTGGTTGCTTCTACCCGCCTCTGTGTCACCGCTGAGTAATTATGGCGCGCTTGCGCTTGCCGCAACCCCACGCCGCCGAGTGTCTTCTGAGTTGGTCGCTGCGACTGCCGCGCCCCATTTTTATGATGATGAGTGCAAGTACACGCTTGCTGGCTGGGTCCGCTTTGCTCGGTTGGACGCTGATCGTAGGGGTTTGTGCCGTTATACGGATGCACCTTGCCGCCTACCCGCTTTCCCGCGATGCTTCTGTCTTTTGCTTAGGCATAAGGAAAACAAGGAGGCGTGAAGAGTTGTTGCGCCAAGCTCCTGCGTTTGGCCGACAAGCGTCTGGGAATAGTTATGGCGTGGTGATTGTCTTCGGGTAGTACGCGAGCCGGTCAAAGCTCGGCGCCAGTGCTTGGGCCTCCGCGCAAGGTCCTCAAGATACCAGGGCTTCAATTTTCTGGATCCCATTGGGCGCTCATTGCGTGCGTTCTCCTGGCGAGACACAACTAGTCCCTGATGGGCTCGGGACAAGGAGCGGATAGGTGTTATTGGGAGCGAACGCTGTCGGGGCCGGCGTTGAAGCGCATGCAGTGTGTTCGTACAAAAGAACGAAGTTGTAATGGGTGAATATTCTCTGGGCTTCTCTATAGGTAAAAATGGTGTGTGAAACTGCAGCTAAAATGTATTTTCGACGAAGAGGATACACCAGCCGAGAGTATTGGTACTAATTGGGTCTTAATGAGCATGTCATAAAACGTTCGATTACGGGCTTCTGGTAGGAGTTTCAACCTGTAAAAGAGCGCATGGTTTGCGTTGTAGATCTCAGAAGCCCTATTGTCGACTTGGGATTTTCCCGGGAATTCACCTTACCGTTTCAATTAGGTGGTCACCGACGTATGCACGCACACTTGTGACGAAGATACGTGTACTTTGTCGCTCGGTTTCTTACAAAAATTTCCTCTAATGTGGACAATAATACACAATGACGGAATAACAAACGGTATAATAACTATGAATACTCAAGTTAAACTTGTCAAAGTCAACACATTTTTGTGGTTAACATAACTGTTATGATCACCGGTGTTATTGATAATATTAACCTGTCTCAAAATGCATGCAGATGGCACGTTTGTAACGGAGTAGCACAATTGAGTGGCTTTTCAATGCAAAACAGCAAAGTGTTTCATGGCAAGTGTTTCATGGCAAGTGT
Source organism: Haemaphysalis longicornis (assembly GCF_048455015.1). Taxonomy (NCBI): domain Eukaryota; kingdom Metazoa; phylum Arthropoda; class Arachnida; order Ixodida; family Ixodidae; genus Haemaphysalis; species Haemaphysalis longicornis. The sequence continues at coordinate 66,328,861 of NW_027526361.1, read as the reverse complement.
TTCATCCTGATTATTTTGATGGCAATCCCCGCAGTCGAGTTGTCTACTTCCGCGCCCACGCCACAAGACAAAAATTACGCCCACCTCCACTCGCGGGAACCCTGGTGGGATGCGACGCTGAGGGGGGTTCAAGCGCAAGCGGAGAGCAACCGTCGACCGAAAGGCCGCCGGAGAGCGGCACACCGGTTATATGCGCAGCGCGCCCGAAGGAGAGGAGACCGTGGTGAGAGAGAGAGAGTACTGGACATGCGCAGCACTGCGCGCTGCGCCGCCCACCGGCGGAGTGAGAGCGCGCTGGGCCGCACACCCGCAGATGTTGAGAGGGAGTGTTCGCTCTCACCTGGGCACGCGCCGGCGCCAGTGCGTCTGCCGCGGCTATGACGCAACACAATCCACTTTAATCCAATCCAATCCAAATCCAATCCAATCCAAGTCAAGCCAAGGCAAGCCAAGCCAATCGAATCCAATCCAATGCCCCTCGCGAGAGAGTGTTCGCTATCGGAGAGGAGAGGGGGAGAGTGGAGGATAGATGCAGCCTTGCGGACAACAACAACGGACGCACGCAGGAAGGCGACGGTGCGGACAACAACAACGGACGCACGCAGGAAGGACAGGGCCGCCGATAAGAGATGGTCTCAGCGTCGCATCTAAAAACATTAGTACGACAAGGCGCGGCACTAAATTGCTCTGCACTTAAAACTGGGAGAAATGGAAGTAGCACAGACATGCTTTCCTCAACTGTTAAGAATTTGTTTCATTAGTTCGACCGCAAAAATCACCTTCATGGAGGTTTTTTCCATGCAGGGTGCCCTCGCTCGACGTTGACTGCAGCGCCGCCGAGCGAAGGCAGCAGAAGCTACCGAAGTATGATTTCTGTGATCATGAATGGAAGGAGTGATCATGAATGGAAGGAAAGAAACGCAAAAAATCCTCGTTGCCGTTGCACGATGTCGCGTGCAAGTTTGAATAGAAAGGGTGGCGATCGCTCTCGTTTCATCGCTTCGTCGCGTCGCTTCGTCGCAAGTGTGAACGGGCCTTAAGAATGGCCTGGCTTACGCGCTGGCGGATGACGGTATTGCGACGCGATGAGTGAGCTTGAAAGATGTAGAATTGTAGAGCTTTCGCTCTCAAAGAGCAGTGGTATGGCAGCTGGTACTTTGATTGAACTTTTTGCTACTATCTATAGAATAAGTGGTGGTGGGACCTCTATTGCTTCTGAGCATCGGACCCCGATGACTCTCAAGTATTACTTGTGGGTAAGAATATATATTTCGCCACTGGTTTCTTTAGAGAGTGTATCTGTAGCCCGCAATTCAATGAAAGACACCTTTTGAAGCGAGTTCAAAATACAACAGAATTTTCTATGTCCTTATTCGATTTCAGTTCTAGAAACCATCAAAAACCTGAAGTGCGCGGTAAAGTACAAGCCATTCAACGAGTGGACATCGTGTAGCCACTTTAACGTCCCTAGAACATTCGAGGCCCAGTAAAAAGAAGAAACTACAGTTTATCATGCTTGGGCTAACAATTTCATGGTGTCACATGTACGAAGTGCGGCATAGTCTCTACTGTTACTGTTTTATAGTCATGTGGCCTCCCACAGCTAACCTTCAGCCATCAAGGCACTGATGCGGCTGTTACTACTACCATATGCTTCGCAGCCTTATTGACTCTCGTGGACCGTTTAGTTTGTCCCATGGTGTGAAGCGGAATAAAACACACGGACGAAGAAGTAGGCAGGACTTCTCCGTCCGTTAAAATAATCTTCATACTGAAGATTATTTTATTTGACCCGAGCGTATAAACACCATGATTTATTGCAAATTGGGAACAGAAGGCGGTGATGTAGAGGCGTAACAAGCAAATGTATACATGATCGTCGTGTTTGTGTGAGCAATAACTGACAGATTACCCAGCATCTAGCTAAAAAAGCGCATTTATCATCAAGGGTTGTGTCAACATCCAAAATACAAAACGTTTGGCCCTTTTAACAGACCGTTCCATTGTTATTGTATATTGGGTTGGCGTATTTAAAATACAAATTGAATCATATGTACTTGCACTACAAAGTAGGAGCAGCACAAAACCATTACTGGAAAAGAAGGACCACTGGTCACGATCGACGAAAGGTATGGTGTGGGAAGGAAATGGACAATAAACAAATTGTCGTAATTTATAACGGCTTGGTTCGTTGAATAAATCAGACATTACTAATACGCGGCGCATCGACAGCAGCCAGCCCCATTTTTTAGCGAGGTTCGAAAACGTCTGTCAAGTACACGGGAGCTAAGGTTGTTTGCGTACTGCTTCTAGCCCCGTAAAAAAAAAAAAAATTACGCCCACCTCCCCTCGCGGGAACCCTGGTGTGATACGACGCTGAGGGGGGTTCTAGCGCAAGCGGAGAGCAACCGTCGACCGAAAGGCAGCCGGAGAGCGGCACACCGGTTATATGCGCAGCGTGCCCGAAGGAGAGGAGACCGCGAAGAGAGAGAGTGCCGCGGCTATGACGCAGCACAATCCAACACAATCCACTTTAATCCAATCCAATCCAAATCCAATCCAATCCAAGTCAAGCAAACCCAATCCAATCGAATCCAATCCAATGCCCCTCGCGAGAGAGTGTTCGCTATCGGAGAGGAGAGGGGGAGAGTGGCTGCGGACAACAACAACGGACGCACGCGGACAACGGACCCACGCAGGAAGGACAGGGCCGCCGACAAGAGATGCTCTGAGCGTCGCATCTAATAATTGCGAAAGAAAGAGTGCCACTCATATCGCAATTAGTGAATTCCCAAAGGATTACTTCAAACGCGGCCAATACTAGGGCATCTCTAGGCAGATTTTTCAGACGCACAATTGTCGGGAAGGGTTATACTAGTGCTCCCCATATTGCAGTATTTTTGCTTATACAGCGTTTTGCGCGCCGTTTTAAACGTCGCCGGTTCTACAGGGCTTGTGTTAAAAAAAGTACAAAGCCACAGCTTTTTTACAACCTTATGATCGGACCTTCAATTCGGACCCACCTCATTCGCCCTTCACCACCTGCCAATCAATCCCTACACCGAACTACGGCAGATATTAGATCAGCGTGGTCACCGAAGGAGGATAAAAAACATTTTTTAGGGTGTGGTAATACCAACTCAGGTGACGAAACTCGGGGCTCGTACGTCTCTGGCCGTAAAGACGCACGCACCCCACATCACAATGTCACAGATTACGGGAGTGGATATGTTGCAGGTTGCATCTTCCTGCCAAAAGAACTCTTTATTTTCCGAAGGAGCGGCCTCTATTTCGACTACCTTTACTGCATTGGGTGTTTTCTTCTCGCCTAGAACTTTGCTGTCTCTTCCCAAAAGTGAGCAACTCTGGTCAGGAAAACACACGACGTGGTCAATGGGCGCAAGGAAAATGTTTACCGGAGAGAGGTTTTGTGGCCGCGGTCCGTGACTCCGGAGCAGTGCGGGTACCGGATTTCTCCACGACTTCCGGACACAGTCGCAATGCGACGACGAAGTCGTAAAACGCGCGCAAGGCATTCTGAACGGCGGCGAATCACCAGTTCCGTCTCGGCAACGCTTTCATTGGAAGGAAAACGAGAGCTCGTAAATGCTGCCTAACGGCAACTCACACTATAAGCAAACGAAGAGCAAGAGAAAAAAACAAGTGAAAGTAAAGGAAGGTTAGAAGATGCTACACGAAACGCGTCAACCCTGCTGCATATTCAGCGGGAGAAGTACACTTCGCGAAGGAATCCGACCCCGCTTCACTCGGAAGGCGCTCCAGGGTTGACCCACTCGGGGGAAATCAGCCAGGCGCCTTTCGTCGTGTCCCCTTTTTAATCTTCCGCTTTCCCACCTATTCCAACACCAAACTGTCCCGTCATAAAGGTTCTTTTTCTTTTTTTGTATTTCATGGTGGGGAGGGATAACATTCTTGGGAGTGGTCGAATTCGGCTATTTCCTACGATGCGTAAGCCTGGAGGGCCATTATTTCTAAGTGAATATGTGCCACCTCATGAAATCGACGCGACAGGGTATTGCAAATTAAACTTCAGAAAGTGAACCAAATTTCAGTTATTTACAGAAAGATAAATTTCTCCTCCTTTATTAGAAATACACAGAAATTCATCTGAAACCAAGCGCACTGATGTTATGCAACAAAGCTTTACTGTAACGTAAAGCATCCCGGAGTGCCGTCTCCTTCTTCTTCTTGCTCTTCTTCTTCTTCATCATCATCATCAGCAGCAGCATCAGCAGCAGCAGCAGCAGAAGCCTACTCAGGTCTACTGCTGGACCAAACCCTCTTCCATTGACCTCCGACCGCTCCTGTTCTCCCCTGCTCGAATCAACAATTCACCCCGAATTACTTCAATTCATCTCTCCGTCCGGGTAATGACCTTCCCCTTCTTCTATACCCATCTTTTGGTATCCGCTCTGTACCCCTGATAGTCCACCGAATGTCGGCTGGTCTCACCACATGGACAGCCGAAGTCCATTTCTTCTTCTTTATTAACCTTTGTTATCTTCTACTCTAGTTTTTTCGCTGATCAAGGTAGCTTGTTTCTGTAACTAAGTATTATTCCTAGCATTTTTCGTTCGATCGCCCGATGAGCCGACCGATTTTTGCTTTCTAGTGGTTTAGTAAGGTGCCACATTTCAGCTCCGTATGCCATGACCGGCAATATGCACTGGTTGTGGATTTTTCTGTTCAGTGACAAAGGTAGCTTACTCTTCATTATTCTGGAGTGCTTGCCGAGGGCTCCTGAGCCCATACCTATTCTGCGCCGGATTTCTTTGTCGTAGTTGGGGTCAGCACTAAGCATTCGTTCGAGGTAGTTGTATTCTTTTACGTCTTATAGCGTTTCGTTTCCTAAGCGGAAGATGGCGTTTTTGGCTTGGTTATTCTTTATTACTTTAGAATTATTCCTATTTATTTCCAGCCACACAACCGTGCTTTCTGAATGTAGTTCCTCAAGCATTACTTTCATGTGTTCTGCAGTCTCACTCAGCAAGACTATGTCGTCCGCAAAGGTCAAATCACTCAAGTATTCCCTGTTTATCCTTAATCGTGTGTTTTCCCAGTCAAGCTTCCTAAATGCCTTCTCTAGACATACGGTGAATAGTTTTGGCGAGATGGTGTACCCCTGTCTTACCCTCTTTTGGATCGGAAATTTGTCGCTATACTCGGTTACAACTCAAGAACGGCACCACCTCATGTAGTGTATCACTCCGCCAAAATGCCGGACCCGTGACGTCAGTGCGCGCACGTTTTGAAAGGGGTTTGCTATCAATGCGTGATATCGTCTGCCTTGTCTCACGCAGTTTGTTTGTCGTCACTGGAGTCGTTTATAAGCATATTAAGTCCAAAAAATCACGGGAACGGCTCACGCCCTGTTCAAAATATTCCCAGTAACGCCCTACTTGCGCCGCGCTGAGAAACATCCGGCTACGGTGATAAGGCACAGCGGCAGCTTGCGGTGCCGTGCTTAAGTTGTCACCGAGTATAGTAGTGGTGGGTTATCCTGCTCGTGCATTCTTCATATATGTCTTCTAGAAATCTTCTGTAGGCCTCCTCTATTCCCTGGTCTTTTAGTGCTCCTAGCACGGCTGCGGCGAGTACGGAATCAAACACTTTCTCATAGTCTACAACTGCCATGTAAAGGGGTTTGGTATATTCTGCGGATTTTTCTATCGCTTGATTGACGACATGGATGTAATACATGGTTGAGTAAACTTTCCTAAACCCAGACTGCTCTCAGGGCTGGTGGGAATATAAAGTGTCACATATACGGCTGACTATAACTTGGTAAACAGCTTGTAAACAAGTGAGAGTAGGCGGATGGGTGTGTAATTCTTGAGGTCCTTCGGATCTAATCAGAATAATTAAGGTGTTTTTCCAGGCTATGCGCAATTTTATTAGTCTTCGAGCACTATGAAAATTGTACAGCAAGCTTTTCTGGTTCATTATTTTCTCCTCCTTCAAAAGATCCATGGTTATGCCATCGTCACCTGAAGCTTTTGCTATTTTGAGGCCTTTGAGATTATTTCCGATTTCCTCTTTGGTTGGGACATCAAAAGTTGCGCCGATACTCACAGTGGTTCCCCCTGGTCTTGCTCCGCTGGCATATACCTGCTATAAAATCGCTTTGCTGCCTTTATTGTCTCGTCCACGTTGTACCAAATGTTACCGTCTCTGAGTGCTTACATACTGTCTTTGCCAATAGCTAGCCTTCTCTGAGTTGCTTTCCAGCTCCCTATTTCAGCGTTTCCTCGATCAGTGAGATGCTATATGCACGAATGTTGTTTGTTTTACCTCCGTGAATCAGTTTCGAAAGTTCGGCTACTTCAAATCGATCCGCCGTACTTGACCCTTTCATGTTGTTACGTTTGGCAATTAGATCCTTTGTTTTCGTGGCCAGTTTTTCCGTTTGCTCCATACATGTTGCTTCTTCCACAGCTGCTGCTGATTCACCGAGTGCTGGTGTTAAATTGTCATTTAGCCTGTTTACAGTGACCCCCTTCTGTTCTTTCAGAAGCGCGATATTGTTGAAGAGTTATTTTACACTCCTGCGATCTGGCAATGACTAACTCTATGCGGGATTTCTTAGTTTTCATTAGTCTTCCTCTTTCTCTTTCGAGATTCAGCCTTAGCTTGCATCTAATCATCCTATGATCACTGCACAGAGTCTTTCATAGCATCTCGACATCTTGCTGAATACCTGGTTTGTCACTTAAACTGTAGTCAATTTCGTTTTTTGTATTTCCATCGGTACTCTTCCATGCCCCTTAGTTTCCTTTTGCTTTAGAAGAATGTGTTCGTCAACGTCCGGTAATTTTGTTCTGCAAATTTCACCTGTGTATCTCGTGGACTGTTTCAATTGTCTATACCGAAGTTTCCCACTCACTTTTCTCCCATTTGCTTCTTACTGCCGATTGTGCTAAAGTCTCCCATCACAATCGTGAACTGGGTGCTGCCTTCTTTATTGCTGATTCGACGTTCTCGTAGAAGCTGTGTACGGCTTCGCAATCATAACCGGTTGTTGTCGCATAGGCCTGTACTATCTTTACCCTATATCACTTGTTTAGCTTGATCAGAACAGCCGCGACTCTCTCGCTAATCCTGAAAAACTCCTTCATGTTTCCTGGTATTTTTCTGTGAATTAAAATTCCCACCCCGCATTCTTTCTTCTCTTGGGATCCACTGTAGCACAGGATATGCCCTAAAAGGTGCTCCATA